>NC_058520.1:109866620-110491620 GCF_904849725.1 Hordeum vulgare subsp. vulgare
TGTGTATATGATAGTTGATAATTGAAAAATAAATAAAAAGTAAATGAAGACAACAAGGTAATTGTAGCATTTGTAAATATACGAGTGAATAGACTGGAGGGCCATATTTTTCCCTAGTGGCATCTCTCGTAAAGTAAGCATATAGTGGGTAAACAAATTACTATTGGGAAATATATAGAAAAGCGCATAATTATGTGATATTCATGACAATGATCATGTGTTTATAGGCATCGCATCCATAAGAAAATAGGCCGACTCCTGTCTGCACCTATTACTACGCTATCTAGCATGCATCTAGAGTATTAAGTAAAACAGAGTAATGCTTGGAGAACAATCACATGATGTAGACAAGGACAAGTAGATCAATATGAATTTACCCCATCATTTCATCCTTAGTGTAAACAATACAAAGACATGTATTGTCCCCTACTATGTCACTTGGACATAAAAGAACCACCAGATTGAATGCACTACAACGCACACCTGCCACTGAAGAAAGATTAGTCTAGTTTGCCAAACTAAATCAATACATCGGAGAGATTTACAAAGCTATAATAATCATGAAAATAAGAATCAAATATATAATTCAGAGAAGACTCAAATCTTTTATCATGAATAATCTGAACATAGACCCACAATTCATTGGATCGCAACAAACGCACCTCACAAAAGAATTACATCGGATAGATGAAAGCAAAGATGCGATGATCATTGTATTGAAGATCAAGAGAGATAGAGAGAGAGAGAGAGAGAGAGAGCGAGAGAGAAAGAGAGAGATAGATAGATAGATAGATAGATAGATAGATAGATAGAGAGAGAGAGAGATAGCCACCTAGCTACTAACTACGAACACATAGGTAGGTGGTGAACTACTCACACATCACCATGGGAGCAACAAGGATGATGTAGAGGCCCTCTATGATTGATCCCCCCTCCGGCAAGGCTCCTGAAAAGAGCTCCATATGGGCACACGGCCGGAAAAAGTATCATGTTCTTTCCTTGCATATCCAGTTAACTAGAGTGTTGTGTTCTCTTTTCAAGTTCTTTCCATCTTATCAAGTTTTTCTTCTCTTTTCTATCGAAGTGCTGCCCAAATTTCTTTTGAATTATTGTTTGTGCCTCATGCCATTCTCCATATCTTTGCAACCATCAAGTTTCGTTTGTTTCACTCGTTTGTCGAAGAAGCAACTAAGTTTTACCTCTTCCTATTCTCGTTCTAAGATCTCGGGTCGAGATCTCTTGTTTGTGGAGGAGAGTTGTAACAGCCCGAGACCGTCGCGCTAGATGCCTTACAGTTATTTCAAGATTCGTCATGTGTTTTATTTGGTTGTCGCATTCATTATTGCATCATTCACATTATTTGCATAGCATAAGCACTCTGATGCCATCATTTTTTTAAACCTGCATGTGTTCGTAGTCATCGGTTCTCTTCATTCTTGTCATTGATAGTTTCGTGACCAACCACACATGCACCCCCGGCATCATAAAATATTGTTTTTAAAAGTGTGTACAAAACATTCTCGGAATGGGTAGAAATTTGGTGTGCGGTCTTTTTTTAGTGTATGTAGAACGCCTATCAAATTTCGTCGCATTCAGAGTCGGTTTGATACCCGAAACGTTAAACCTATATCAGCACTATAGACAATAAATCACGGATGTTTCCACTATTCTAAAACATGTCACGGGCCACAAACTTCCCTCTCTTCTTGGCCCAACCACATCTACACAACCCACCTAGCCCACCTAGCCTAACCCTGCGACCGGAGCCGTCTGATAACAATCATATGGTCCGAAAACGGACAAAAGCCATCAACCCTAGCCCCCATTGCTATATATAGATGCCCAACCCTACCTAATTAGGAAGCTAGCCTTTCCTACCTCGAATTCCACACCACCGGCCTCCTACACTCCTCCAACGACCACAACCCCCTCCTCCCGCGTCAGGCGGGCCGGGCCCAGGTCCGGCCTGCCCAGGCCCTGATCCTTCCGCAATCGCAGCCCGTAGAGTGACCGCGCCTCTCGAACTCCTCCCATGGAGGCTGCCGCCAAGGCACCCGATCCCCTCGCCTCGCCAGCTCCGTGTCGCGCGCTTGCGTGGCCTCCCCAGCCGTCGTGCCGCCCCATGCTGACACTGGAGCAGCCGCCCATGTTGTTAGCCTCCTCCAGCGCCACTGGTTTGCTGACCCCGTGTTCCATGGATTCTGCCATGGATGAGGACCAGCTCACTCGTGTGAACCTCACATCCCGCAGCAGTGACCTCTGGCTATATCCGGCCCAACCATACCGGATCCGCAAGCCCCTGACCTCGCCATCACCCTTCCCGTCGCGTTGTTGGCGTTGACCTACGACGCCGGCCTTGTGCTCATGCACAAACACAAGGGAGACGGAGCTCCCGCTCGCCCCCAGCACCTGGGCCACACCACGCCAGATCGGCCAGCCGAGATACCCCAGAGGCCGAAGTGCAGTCGCAACCTCCACGAAGGACCAGAACCACACGAGGCCCAGCCCAAGACAACCTCCTGCCCGATTGGGCCAGGCCCAGCAAGGTGAGTGATGTCGCTTGAACTACGTCGGTATTTTCCCCAAAGAGGAAGGGATGATGTAGCACATCAAGGGTAGGTATTTCCCTCAGTGATGAGACCAAGGTTATCGAGCCAGTAGGACAATCAAGCAACACTATGTACACGACGCCAACACAAAAATAATAAACACTTGCAACCCGACATAAGAGAGGGGTTGTCAATCCCTCACTGGTAAAAAGATAGATAGTTTCATGATAGTTTGGATAAATAGATCTCTCGTAAACGCGAAATAAAAGAAGTGCAACAAGGTATTTGTGTGTTTTTTATAATATAGATATGAAAATATAAGTTGCAAATAAAGGAAAAGGCAAATAGCAATATGGATGTGAAAGTATATGATGATGAAATAGACCCGGGATTGTAGATTTCACTAGTGGCTTCTCTCAAGAAAATAGAAACGGTGGGTGAACAAATTATTGTTGGGCAATTGATAGAACAACAAATAATTATGATGATATCCAAGGCAATGATCATGTATATAGGCATCACATCAAAGATTAGTAGACCGACTACTGCATGCATCTACTACTATTACTCCACACATCGACCGCTATCCAGCATGCATCTAGTGTATTAAGTTCATAAAAAACGGAGTAATGCAATAAGAACGATGACTTGATGTAGAGAAGATCTATTCATGTAGGAATAGACCGCATCTTTTTATCCTTAATAGCAATGATACATGTGTGCCTTGCTGTCCCTTCTGTCACTCGGAAAGGACACCGCAAGATCGAACCCATCACAAAGCACCTCTTCACATCACAAGATAAATAGATAAAGTTGGCCAAACAAAACCAAAATATCGGAGAAGAAATAGAAGGCTATAATAATCAAGATTGGATAGAAAATTTAGGGCAAAATATGATCATAAACTGATGGTTCATCGGATCCCAACAAACACACCACACAAAAGCATTACATCAAATAGATCTCCAAGAGACCATTGTATTGAGATACATAGAGAGAAGAAGCCATCTAGCTACTGCCTACGGACCCATAGGTCTGGTATGAACTACTCACGCATCACCGGAGAGGCACCAATGAGGATGATGAACCCCTTCATGATCGTGTTCCCCTCCGACGGTGTGCCGGAATAAGGCTCTAGATTCGATGTCATGGTTCTGGAACTTGCGGCGAATGGAATTGTTTTCCGTTACCTCTCTTAGGGTTTATGGAATTTGGGGGATTTATATGTCAAAGAGGTGGTGCAGGAGGCCACCGAGGAGGGTACCACCCACCAGGGTGCACATGGGCTCCCTGGTACGCCCATGTGGGTGGTGCTCCCCTCGGAGCCCCCCTTTGGAACTTCTTTGGCCCATCCTGTGTCTTCTGCCCAGAAAAATTCTCCTAAAAGTTTTGTTGTGTTTGAACTCCGTTTGGTACTGATTTCCTGCGAAGTAACAAAACAAGCAAAAAACAACAACTGGCACTGGGCACTATGTCAATAGGCTAGTCCTAAAAAATGATATAAAGTTGCTATATAATAATTGTAAAACATCCAAGAATGGTAATATAGTAGCATGGAAAAATCAAAATTGTAGATATGTTGGAGACGTATTAGCATCCCCAAGCTTAATTCCTGCTCGTCCTCGAGTAGGTAAATGATAAAAAACAAAAAATTTGACGTGGAATCTGCCTATCATGTTCATCGCATATTCTTTTCTTTGTAGCATGGACATTTTGACTTTTATATGGTTCAAAGCAATAGTTTAGTTTTGACATGAATACTTTAATACTTAAGCATATCAACAAGCAACCATGTCTTTCAAAATATCAGTACTAAAGAAAGTTATCCCTAGCCCATCATGCTCAATCATTGATCTATTCATTAAACACACTCGCATATTAGCTACACGAATGCTGAAGTACGATCATAGTGCCCCCTAATTGGTGCTTTTAATAATAAAAATGCAGACACAAAGTAAAAATTGCATAAAGTAAATAGAAAGGCCCTTCGCAGAGGGAAGTAGGGATTTGTAGAGGTGCAAGAGCTTAAAGCAAAAAATTTGGAGATAAAACATTTTGGCAGGTATACTTTTCCCGTCAATGAGAACAACTTAGAGTTCCCCATACTTTCCATGCTAGATACATCATAGGCGGTTCCCAAACAGAAAATAAAGTTTATTCCTTTTCCACCATTTCTTTCACATTCCATGGCTAGCTGTATCCACGGGTACTGTCCATACCAACACATTCCAATAAATTTACTATTTGAGAACATTTTTTTTCTCATTTTGGGACTGGGCATACCTATTACCGCTATACTCATGTGCAATGAGAAGTGAATAAACACTCATCTTGAGAATAACACATCTAGCATGAAAAAAATATAAGCCACCCTTCACCGCCTCATGAGCTAGTAAGGGTACACAAAACAGGAATTTATTTTGAAAATTAGAGATGACACATACAAATTTGCTTAGAGAGGCAAGGAGATACCGCATATAGGTAGATATAGTGGACTCATATGGAAAAACTGTGTTTAAGGAGTTTGGATGCACAAGTAGTATTCCTACTTAGTACAAGTGTAGGCTAGCAAAAGATCGGGAAGCATCCAACCAAGAAACAAAAAATCACATAAACAAGCATTGAGTATAACTAACACCGAATAATGCACCATAAGTAAGATTTAATTTCATTGCATAACTATTGACTTGTGTGCTTGCATAGGGAATCACAAACCTTAACACCAATATTCTTACTAAAGCATAATTACTCATCAACATGACTTACATATCACTATCATCATATCTCAAAACTATTACAAGGAATCATGTTTAATTTGTCCAATGATCTTCATGAAAGTTTTTATTATATCCCTCTTGAATATCTATCACTTTGGGACTAGTTTCATTTGTTGCCATTGCTTTTGATAAGTCCAAATAATTTAAGTGAAGATCATGAGCATGAAATTTTTCATCTCTGAAAATAATCTAAGTGAAACAAGAAAGGATTTCTGAAAAAATAATAATTCTCAAATAGATCTAAGTGAAGTATGAGAGCATTTTTTCAAAAATGATAAAGCACACAATGCTCTAAAAGATATAAGTGAAGCACTAGAGCAATTCAATAGCTCTAAAATATTTTAGTGAAGCACATAGAGCAATTCTAACAAATAACAGCATATTTTGGCTCTTTCAAATAGGTGTGTCCAGCAAGGATATAAATGGCAAGCAAAACAAGCAAAGACTCATACCATACAAGACACTCCAAGAAAAACACATAATATGTGACGAATAAAAATATAGTTCCAAGTAAAATACCGATGGTTTTGAGAAGAAAGAGGGGATGCCACTCGGGGCATCCCCAAGCTTAGTCGCTTGATACTTTTTGAAGATTGTCTTGGGGTGCAGCAAACATCCCCAAGCTTAGGCTTTTGTACTCCGTATTCCTTCACCATCGTGATCTCACCCAAAACTTCAAAACTTCAATCACACAAAACTTAACAAAATTCTCGTGAGATGTGTTAGTATAATAAAGCAAAAATTACTACCTTAAGGTACTGTTGCAAACCCATTCATATTTTAATATTGCATTATATCTATTGTATTAGAACTTTACCATGTCTCCTACCACCCAATACAAGTCATAGATTCATCAAAACAATCACATAATGCAATGCAAACAGAATTTGTCTTAAACAGAACAGTTTGTAGTAATCTGTACGATAACCATACTTGTGCAACTCTAAAAATTCTGAAAAAATTAGGACAACTTAAAGAATTTTTACCGAAATACTGTGTTAAATTTAAGATCATTATCATGCTCCAGTAAAAAACAAGAATTCATGCACTAGAGACAAAGTTTCAGTTTCAGATTCAGTATTGTTTCTACTCATCTTATGAATCATCCTAAAGGTCTTACTTGGAACAAACACTAAATATAAAATAAAAAACACAATCAGAACGGAAGCATAATTGTGCAAACACTAAAAAACCGAAAGAAAAATAAATTTATTCATTGGGTTGCCTCCCAACAAGCGCTATCATTTTACGCCCCTAGCTAGGCATATAGCATAGATTTCAAGTGTTGTCATCCTTGGTTTTGGCCACTTTTACAAGGGCCTTTTGAAAACCAGGAGGTTCTTTATGTTTTCCAAGGTTTGCCTGTAAAGAAGCCATCTTGAGATCCAAAATATCCAAATGCTTATTGCAAAGAGTAATCAAAGTATTCATGCGATTGAGGTTCCCATTGATATGTTTAAGTGGTTCATTATATTTTTGAAACTCAACCAAACACTTATGTAAATTACCCAATTTTTCTAAGATTTGACCCCCTACTTGGGTAAAATAATACCTTTTAGTGGAATTCCCGAAATTCCTTCAAGGATCTCATAAGCAGTGTTAGATTCAAGCTCAATGAAATTCCCTTTAGCGGCAAAATCCAAAAGTTGTTTATGACCCGATGCTAATCGTATATAGAAATTTGGAAGCAAGATCTTTGCATCTCCTTTTAGATTGCAAATGCGATAAGATTCTAATAATCTATACCAAGCATATTTCATATTTTATCCTTTTTTCTACTTGAAGTATAGAATTTCAAAATCTGGTAACGAAGGAGGGGTATTCAGATCAGCCATAACAACAAGATAAGCAAACAAGAGTGAGGACAAAACAGATCTAACAAGAGAAAGGTAAATTTTTGTGAAGTGTGGGAGATGAAAATGACAGGCAAAAGGCAAATAATGTAAATTGCAAGGATATGTGATTTGTGATTAGGAACCTGATAATGTTGATGATGTCTACCCGGCAACGGTGCCAGAAATTGGCACGTTGACGGGAGACTATATTGACTTGATCCTTCCCAGCAACAGCGCCAGAAATTCCTTTCGATGTCGCTAGAACTACGTCGGTATTTTCCCCAAAGAGGAAGGCATGATGCAGCACATCAACAGTAGGCATGTACCTCGGCGATGAGACCAAGGTTATCAAACTAGTAGGACAATCATGCAACACTATGTAGATGGCACCTGCACACATATAGCAAACACTTGCAACCCGACGTAAGAGAGGTGTTGTCAATCCCTCATGGGTAAAAAGATAGATAGTTTGATGATAGTTTGGATAAATAGATCTCTCTTAAACGCGAAAAAAGAAGTAACAAAAAATTGCAGCAAGGCATTTTTGTGTTTTTGATAATAAAGATCTGCAAAATAAAGTTGCTAATAAAGGAAAAGGATAATAGCAATATGAATATGAAAGTATATGATGATGAAATATACCCGGGATCGTAGATTTCACTAGTGGGTTCTCTCAAGAAAATAACAACGGTGGGTGAACAAATTACTGTTGGGCAATTGATAGAACAACAAATAATAATGACGATATCCAATACGATGATCATGTATATAGGCATCATGTCGAAGATTAGTAGACCGACTCCTGCCTCCATCTACTACTATTACTCCACACATTGACTACTATCCAACATGCATTTAGTGTATTAAGTTCATGAATAAATGGAGTAATGCAATAAGAACGATGACACGATGTAGACAAGATCTATTCATGTAGGAATATACCCCATATTTTTATCCTTAATAGCAACAATAGATACGTGCCTTGCTTCCCCTTCTGTCACTAGGAAAGGACACCGCAAGAGCGAACCCATCACAAAGCACCTCTTCACATTGCAAGATAAATAGATCAAACTGGACAAACAAAATCCAAATATTGGAGAACAAATACGAGGATATAATAATAAAGATTGGATATAAAATTCAAGGCAAAATATGATCATAAACTCATTGTTCATCGGATCCCAACAAACACACCACACAAGCATTACACCAAATAGATCTCCAAGAGAACATCGTACTGAGAGACATAGAGAGAAGAAGCCATCTAGCTACTGCCTACGAACCCTTAGGTCTGATATGAACTACTCACGCATCATCAGAGAGGTACCAATGAGGATGATGAACCCCTCTGCGATCGTGTTCCCCTCCGGCAGAGTGCCGAAATAGGGCTCTAGATTGGATCTCGTAGTTTTGGAACTTGCGGCAGCTGGAATTGTTTTTCGTCAACTCTCTTAGGTTTCTGGAATATTGGGAGATTTATAGGACGAAGAGGTGGCACAGGAGGCCACGAAGGAGGGACCACCCACGAGGGCGCACCTGGGCTCCCTAGCGTTCCCATATGGGTGGTGCTCCCCTCGGAGCCCCCCTCTCGTACTTCTTTGGCCCATCTTGTGTCTTTTGGCCAAGGAAAATTCTCCAAAAAGTTTTGCTGTGTTTGGACTCCGTTTGGTACTAATTTCTACGAAGTAAAAAACAAGCAAGAAACAACAACTGACACTTGGCACTATGTAAATAGTTTAGTCCCAAAAAATGATACTCCCTCCATTCCTAAATATAGGGTCTATAGTTTTTGGCACGCAAATTAAAGAACACACGTGGAGGGAAAATTTCACAAGTTTTGGGCGAGATTACACCTGACTAATTGACATCAGAAAATAGAGGAGCTTGCCTAATATAAGGAAATGTAATCAAATCCCTAAAACAAAAATCCACACGAGTGATGCAACACACTACACCTTATATTTCAGATTTTTTCTCAAAAATCTGTACACCTTATATCAAGGAATGGAGGTAGTATAAAATTGCTATATGATGATTGTAAAACATCCAAGAATGGTAATATAACAGCTTGGAACATTCAAAAGTTAGGGAAACATTGGAGACGTTTCATTGAGCAGACCCAACACCAATCCAACATCGTCGGCGCATCTTTGTTAACCCGCACTCAAAGTGTGTTGGGTCTTGTCTCAGTTTCGGCCCATGCATGTTTTTTACGTTCTATGAATTTATCCATTTACCGAGAGGTTACATATTTGCAGAATAGTCCCTCATATTCATCCATTTAATATCTCACAAACCATGCATCGGAATAAAATGTTTTGAACATGTAAAATGTTTAGAATTCTATTTAGATTAAAAATTGACGACTTCCATACATTTTTAAAAGTTTAAACTTGTTGTTTGTTTAAATTTGCATAAATGCCATGATAAAATGATTTATCTCATAACTAAATAAATGTAGCTCCAATTTAAATAAACTTTTGATGAAAAATCATCTACTCTTCATGCTCTACGTGATTGTGGCATTTGCATGCATAATAGTTGCATCTACATGCTCAAATATCTGATGCAGAAGTGCTTTGTTAATAAGTCTAAAAATTGTTATTTTATTCAAACTTGTGGGGATGATTGCATCTAATCCGTTGGTATTTTGCATATGGTCCCGTCTTGAGATTTGTTGTATGCGGTGTCTACTTTGATACCATGCCTCTAGTTGCCATGTAAATCATATATATCATGCCAATATGTTGTTCTAAAGATGTTGTCATGTTAATACTGCTAATCTATTAACATTAAGTTCCATTTTTTGAAACTCGAATTAAGCAAACCGTGCCTCTTCTGAATGTGTTCCAATGGAATGACTTGTAGCAATGTTTAGGGAATAGGTAACTCGTAGCTACTCGGACGGTTTAGGAGTAGCGATTAATCGGCGAATCGGCCTATTAAGTAGATTAATCGTTTGACCATTAATCGATAGATTACGTAGAAACTTGCCAACTTATAACTATATTTTTTATGTAATATACCATACTTCCATGGACCTAGCTATGTAAACCGAGACCAACTTATATCTAGATTAACTGTGTTGTCCATATACTTCCTAACATACATCACACAATATACTACAAACACCAACCAAAACCAGCAGTTCCATCCACTAATTTATAAAATTGCAATATATAATCCACTAATAATGAATGTCGTATTATCTTGTAAGATAGTGGAAAGACATGGTACTACCTTGCCTCCTACTGACACTATGGAGGAAGAAATTGGGGAGGATCCCATGGGAGAGGATGGGGAGTAACCAAGGGGGTGGGATCTAGGCAGGCATCAATAGTGGCGGGGCAGCTGGATCTTCGAGGTGTAGTGTGGTGGGTGGCACGAGTGAGGAACTAGCTAGATACCAACCATGTTAGGAGGGGATGCAAGGAGCATGCAGGAGTGGGAGGAGGGCCAAACCCAAGGTATTTAGTAGCAAGAGGGGTGGGAGGGGGTTTGAGCCAAAATTTTGGCATTCATTTGCCCACCAGTCAACCGGCCAGTAGCGATTAATCTGTCTGCGACTCATTAATGAGTATGACAACTGATTAATCGGTGTACCTGGACAAATAATCCGCCAAGCAAGTTAACACAATGAGTAGGTAATATTTGATTCGGTTACCCTGCTAGTAGCGATTAACTCACAAGTTTACTTGTTAATGAGACGAATTCTTGAAGACTGATTTGTAGTATGTCATGTCTAATTGTAGTTAGTAGGTTTGCCATGCCATGGATGTCATATTTAGTGGTAGTTTTTTTCATGTGAACATACCATTAAATGTTGCGGTGTTGAGGGTCCAAAATAATTCTAAGTCTCGAATCTGCTATATTTTGTTGCTACGTTTCCATGTGAATTGTCATTAATCTAGAACCCCTTTGTGGTTGGTCCAATGGAGTGAATTGTAAAGCATGTTATTCTCTATTAGTTTGTGCCATTAGTTTTCAATTATAGGTTTTGCATCCTAGTTAATTTTCTATCAAACATGTCAATCTAATAAAACTGTTGTTCCTTGCACCATGTTAATTTTTCTAAGTGTGAGAAGCTGCTTAGATCAGATTGCGAGTTTGGGTGGATGCTAGCCAAGTTGTTGTGCATATTTTGATGATGCTCCTGTGGAGTTATTTGTAGTGCATCATGCCCACTACCATGCTGTAGATTTTCCTGACATTATATGTCATCTAGAATATGTTTTCTTGCTACCAATATGCGTTCATAATAAAACTGCTTTGTTAAAAACTTATGATTTCACTAAGTCTGAAACTGTGTTCAAGTAGCCATCTTGTGAGCTCATTTCCTATTGATCCATGCTTCGATTCAGTTTGTTCTTATGAGATGAATTGTTGTGCATCATGTCAACTACTACCCCATGTCTTTTTTGAGCAATTTAGATTCCAGTAGCTTGTTGTTTTGGTTTGTGCAAAATGCCATGTTGCTGTTTTGGACAAATTATAGCTAGAACTTGTGTAGGCTGTAGTTGTTGAAATGTTGCTCCGTTTTGAACATGCCATATACGAAACTTGCCTAGAAATTCATGTCGTTTCATAATATATTGTTGCATCCATGTTTAACATGTTTGTGGTTGTCATTTGCATGCATTTTGCATTCATGGCATATGATCTTGTGTTGGTCATATCTTTTAGACCGTAACTCCGTTTTGAATAATCTAGGTATGTAAATCGTCTAGAATGACGTGTAGGTTCACTTCGTGCATTTTTTCCTGTTTCATAAACATAAAGTATGTTTTAGGTAGATTTAGACCAATTTCTAAATTAACATGTGGGGTTGGTTTGGAAATACTATATGCTGCTTCCGACCTCATTTAAAATGCCTAAATAGATAGTTCATTTATGCTTTCCCTCTTGCCATGTTTAATAACATTTAATATTGTCGTGTACCTAAATGGGAGTGAACTAAAGAATTAGAATGTGGAGTTTCGTTTATATGCATCCCGTTGCATATTGAGGTTCACATGAAGTGTAGTATTTGATTGTTGTGATTGCCATGCCTTCCATATTTAAACCGGCATGCATTATATTTGTTTGTGCATCATATCGTGAATATTTTGTGGTTTTCATTGTATGTTGATTGTTTGTTTCCGGATTGTTTCTTCTCAATAGAGTTTCAAAACCGATTGGGAGTGTCAGGACTCGTTCGACTATGCCCGTTCGACTACTTCACGGAATCATTCTTCTTCAAGTGAGAATCTCAGATAAGATGACCATTTCCCTGGATACCAATACTATCATTGCTATTCTAGTCGTCTCACTTCTATCGTTATGTATCGTTACCTACCACTTGAATGTCAGGCCTCCCAACATTTTCGTGAAAAGCCTATAACCCCTCCACATCCAAGCAAACCATTGTTTGGCTATGTTACCATTTTCTCAGGTATCTTGGGATATCACAATATTATTTATATTTAATTTAAAGCACATATATACTTGGTAAAGGGTGGAAGGCTTGGCCTTTTGCTCGATGTTTTGTTCCACCTTTGCCCCCTAGTTACTTGTGTATCGGTGTTATTTTCCATATAGAGTGCTCCTAACATGCTTGGGATTGTTATGGGGACCCCCTTGATTTTTGTATTGTGTGAGTAGTTCACCACACACCTATGGGTCCATAGTCAATACCTAGATGGCAATATCTCTCTTTTATCTTCAATACAATGATTATCACATTTTCGCTTTGATCCATATGATGTAATTCCTTTTGTGTGGTGCATTTGTTGGGATCCGATGAATTGTGAGTTTATGTGCCGATTACTCACGATAAATATTTGAGTCACCTCTGAATACTTATATGATTCTTATGTGCATGATTATGATAGCTTCCTAATATTCTTTGATCTATTGAAATAGTTACGCCAATTAGATCAGTATTTTTTCGATGAGAGAGGTGCGTTGTGGTAGGTTCAACCTAGTGAGTTTCTATATCCCAGTCACACAGGGGGACAATATGCATCTTTGTTTTATTGCTACTAAGGATAAAACGATGGCGTTTATTCATATTGCTCGAGTTTACTTTGTCTGTATCATGCCATCTTACTCCACGCGTTACTTCGTTCGTCATGAACCTAATACGTAGAGAGGCAATCATACCACCGCTCTTGAAGTGAAGTAATAGTAATAGGTGCAGACAGGATTCAGCCTATTTGTTTTTCGTGTGATGCATATATACACATGATCATTGCCGTGAATATCGCATAACTATCCGCTTTTTTGTCAGTTGCCCAACAGTAATTTGTTTACCCATCATATGTTATTTTTCCATGAGAGATGCCATTAGGGAAAGCTATGCCCCCCGGGTCTATTCACAACATATTGATAAAACCTTCATTACCCTGCTGTTATTTACTTGTTTTTATTTTATCTTATTATCTACAATTATCTACAGACCTCACTTTCTTGCAAATAACAAGAAAAGAGGATTGACAACCCTCTTCCCCGCGTTGGGTGCAAGTTGTTTGATCTTTTGTGTGCAGCCGCTAAAGACAGTTGTGGTTGATATTCCTATTGGTTCGATAAACCTTGGTGTCATAACTAAGGGAAATAATTTCCCACTTTCAGCCGCGATAACCCATTCCTCTTCACGGAAAACCCAACGCAGATCACGAGTATTATAACTCTTTGAAGTTCTTTTTGTTGGATTGAATATGATGAATCTGAAATTGTTTATGCATGACAAATAATTAACCCTCGGATACATGAGGTGACATTGGAGTATCTAGGTGACATTAAGGTTGATTGATCTGTATCATAGGTGTTATTCTAGTATGAACTCTAGGGCTATTTGTGACACTTATAGGAATACCTCAATAGATTGATCAGAAAGAATAGCTTTGAGGTGGTTCTACTACCTACAAAAATTTCATCTTATGTTCTCTGTTACTTATGAAATGTGGAGTGATTCTTTGTTGCACCTTGAGGGATAATCATATGATTCTATTATGTTAGAATTGTGAGAGATTGCACTAGTGATAGTATGAACACTAGGCCTTATTTCCAAGCATTGCAATACCATTTATGATCACTTATATTACTTGTTTCCTTGTTTTTTTTATATTTTGAGATTACGAAAACCTTTTTCTACTATCCATACTACACTTGTATCACCATCTCTTGGCCGAGCTAGTACACCAATACCATTTTCCATTGTATTGGGTATGTTGGAGACACAAGAGATTTCTTGTATTTTATTGCTAAGTTATTTAAGAGAGACCATCTTCATCCAGCACATCCCATGGATTGATAAACCTTAGGTCATCCACTTGAGGGATATTTGTTGTTGTCCTACAAAACAATGCACTTGGAGGCCCAACAACGTCTAGAAGAATTAAGTTGTGTAGTAGACATCAAGTATCACCAAAGAACTAGCCAAGGGCAGGGGTGTGATACGTATCCAACGTATCTATAATTTTTGATGGTTCCATGCTATTATCTTGTCAACTTTGGATGTTTTGTATTCATGAATATGCTATTTTATATCTTTTTTGAGACTAACCTATTAACTCAGTGCCAAGTTCCAGTTTCTGTTTTTTCCGTGTTTTGACCATTTTCAGAGGAGAATATTAAACGGAGTCCAAACGGAATAAAACCTGCGGAATGATTTTTTCCATAACAGAAGATACACACGAGACATCAGAACCAAGGTAGGGGACCTCGGCGGAAGTCACAAGCCCCCTAGCCGCGGCCTGGGGGCGGGCCTAGCAGGCTTGTGGGCCCCCAGTGGCTCCTCTGCACTACCTCTTCCGCCTATAAATTCTCTAAAAATCCAAAACCACCAAAGAGAGCCACGAAAATACTTTTCTGCCTCCGCAAGCTTCTGTCTCCGCAAGATCCCATCTGGGGACCGTTCTGGTGCCCTGCCGGAGGGGGATTCAGATACGGAAGGCTTCTTCATCAACACCATTGCCTCTCCGATGATGCGTGAGTAGTTCACCACAGACCTTCGGGTCCATAGCTAGTAGCTAGATGGCTTCTTCTCTCTCTTGGATCTTCAATACAAAGTTCTCCATGATCTTCATGGAGATCTATCCGATGTAACTTTCTTTCGCAGTTTATCAATGAATATTATTTGAGTCTCCTCTGATTTCTTATATGCATGATTTCGTATCCTTGTAATTCTCTTCGAGTTGTGGGTTTCGTTTGGCCAACTTGATCTATAATTCTTGCAATGGGAGAAGTGCTTGGTTTTGGGTTCATACCGTGCGGTGTCCTCACCTAGTGACATAAGGGGTAGCAAGGCACGCATCGTGTGGTTGCCATCAAGGGTAAAAAGATGGGGTTTATATCATATTGCATGAATTTATCCCTCTACATCATGTCATCTTGCTTAAAGCGTTACTCGGTTTGTTATGACCTCAATACACTAGATGCATGCTGGATACCGGTCGATGCGTGGAGTACTAGTAGTGGATGCAGATAGTATCCGTCTACTTGTCTCGGACGTGATGCCTATATGTTTGATCATTGCCTTAGATATCATAATGACTTTGCGCGATTCTATCAATTGCTCGATAGTAATTCGTTCACCCACCGTAATACTTGCTATCATGAGAGAAGCCTCTAGTGAACACTATGGCCCCCGGGTCTACTTCACATCATATTTTCAGATCTACACTTTTACTTTGTTGCACTTTCCACCTTCAGTTCTCACCTTGCAAATAGTCGTGAAGGGATGGACAACCCATTTATAGCGTTGGGTGCAAGTTTGTTTGTTTTTGCGCAGGTACATTGGTGCCTCATCTTGACACTCCTACTGGATCGATACCTTGGTTCTCAAACTGAGGGAAATACTTATCTCTACTGTGTTGCATCACCCTTTCCTCTTCAAGAGAAAAACCAACGCAAGCTCAAGAGGTGGCAGGGTGCATGAAAACTTGCTTTCCATGTGTGAGGACCATGAGTTGGGTTTCACGTCTAGCCTATCCCAACTTGTTTGGGACTAAAATGCTTTGTTGTTGTTGTAGAAACTGTAGTACATTTGTAAACTCACAAAAGGTTACCAAAAATTTGAAATATGTTCTGGTTAACATTTAACATGACACTAGGATCACCTCTATATATAGCTTCACCACACACAGAAAGCATTTCAGGAATCTAGCAACTTGATCCAGGTAGGGGCCTGTAGATTCTAGTGCCAAGACCTTCACTGTGCGCAACGAAGGGATCAATCTTAAAGGAATTATTTTTGGATGATAGACGAACATACATGTTAAAAAGTAGAAAATATTAATTTCAAGAAGGAGAATAACAAGAAGAATGGTGTATGTGAACAGTTATGTATCCAATACCAAGTTCTAAGAATTTGACAGACGAGTAGCCTAACATTGTCAATTTTGGCGCATAAATGACATTGATTTTTGTTGGACCTTGTTGATCAACTACAACCAATCTCTCAAGTAAAGGTGCATCCTCATTGACCATATCATGATACCCTTAAATTGATCTACTATTATAGAATTGGTCACACACATAAATTGCTCGGAGATTGGTGGAGGAGATGCTCAGGCTAGTGAACGCCCTAACAACATCAAGACAAAGGTACTCGAGATATGTACATCCACGGAGCATGTGTTGTGTGTCCTCATTAGAGATGAAGACTATAAAGAACATGAGCTACTTCAGTCAAGGGACAACAAGAGCGGATGCGTTGTTAATATTGGGGGAATGCAATGAAATACGCACGGTGCAACGTGGGAGTGACGCAGAGCGGACCTTGGGTGCAAGGTGATATATCCATAATTAAACCTAAGCTCCTCGAGCTGATCTAGGGTGGGGGATAGGAACCAATCATCAAACTGGGCTTGGATCTTGCCATTGGAACACAATTTACTATTTTTATGGCATCTAATTGGCCATAGTGCGTGCCGAGGATCTTGAACAATATGACAATGCATTTTTGATAGTTATAGCTGAGTTTCTGGTCACTAATGAAGTTGATGGAGGAAGGTACGCCATATGGGGCACCACCACCGGGATATGATGATTGTATACAAGTTATTTTTACTCAAAGGAGGTAGATGATGACTATCAACATATCGTCGATGAGGCTGTTGATCATGTCTAGGCCCACCTGAGCCTCTTACGATTCTGACTCAACTCGCCTCTTCTTGTTGGAATCCTCATCCTCCACCTTTGCGGGTGGTGATAAAGGCAACTCCCGAGTCTCCTCGGTGATGGTGCTTTTCGATAGGAGTGGAGGAATGAGAGAACAAGGGTTATATAGTTAGAACAAGGAAAAAGAATAGTGTTCCGTTAATTAGAAGTTACTAGGTAGGAACAGACATAACAATGCGAGGAAATGAAATCACAATTGGTTGCTTAAATATTACACAATTACTTTGACATTGCTACTTAAATCAACATGCAGATACTCGAAAGAACACTTTCTTCGAACAAAGTTTTGATGAATAATGTCGCCGGGGAAGATAGCGGCTATGGTATGTCCAGGCTCCTTTAGGTGCAGTATAATTTTAGTGCCAGCTTTCAGTACATAAAACTTAGAAATGTATCTCCAAAAGCCCACATGAAAATAGGAGTGATCATCTCGTACATAAATCGATTGTAAATGCATGGTTAGAGGAAAATATGACATCCCCCGAGTTTTCAGTTATGTGAAGGCCAAGTTTGTACTACCCGTTTTGTTCCAAAGCAAGGGATGTACTACAAGAAATTGTAAGATTGCTAAAGTACAGAGTTGCATGATTTTGTGAGAGTAATTGGTAGAATAGTACATCATTTGAAATCAAAGGACAAAAACATATAACTAAACAAATAATGCACTACTGTTGGATGGTCCTGCTACTTCTCAAGCTTGCGTTGTTTTTTCCCTTGAAGAGGAAAGGGTGATGCAGCAAAGTAGCGATAAGTATTTCCCTCAGTTTGAGAACCAAGGTATCAATCCAGTAGGAGTATCAAGATGAGGCACCAATGTTCCTGCGCAAAGACAAACAAACTTGCACCCAACGCGATAAAGGGGTTGTCAATCCCTTCACGATTATTTGCAAGGTGAGATCTGAAGGTGAAAAGTGCAACAAATTAATTTTGTAGATCTGAAAATATGATGTGAAGTAGACCCGGGGGCCATAGTGTTCACTAGAGGCTTCTCTCATGAAAGCAAGTATTATGGTGGGTGAACGAATTACTGTCGAGCAATTGATAGAATCACGCAAAGTCATGAAGATATCTAAGGCAATGATCATACATATAGGCATCACGTCCGAGACAAGTAGACTGATACTTTCTGCATCTACTACTATTACTCCACACATCGACCGCTATCCAGCATGCATCTAGTGTATTGAGTTGATAACAAACAAAGTAATGCCTTAAGCAAGATGACATGATGTAGAGGGATAAATTCATGCAATATGATATAAACCCCATCTTTTTACCCTTGATGGCAACAACATGATGCATGCCTCTCTACCCCTTCTGTCCCTAGGTGAGGACACCGCACAGTATGAACCCAAAAACCAAGGACTTCTCCCATTGCAAGAATTATAGATCAAGTTGGCCAAACGAAACCCATAACTCGAAGAGAATTACAAGGATACAAAATCATGCATATAAGAGATCAGAGGAGACTCAAATAATATTCATAGATAATCTTATCATAAATACACAATTCATCGGATCTCGACAAACACACCACGAAAGAAAGTTAGATCGGATAGATCTCCATGAAGATCATGGAGAACTTTGTATTGAAGATCCAAGAGAGAGAAGAAGCCATCTAGATACTAGCTATGGACATGAAGGTCTGTGGACAACTACTCACGCATCATCAGAGAGGCAATGGTGTTGATGAAGAAGCCCTCCGTGTCCGAATCCCCCGCCTACACGGCACCAGAACGGTCCCGAGATGGGATCTTGCGGAGACAGAAGCTTGCGGAGGCGGAAAAGTATTTTTGTGGCTCTCTTCTTTGGCTTCGGGATTTTAGAGAATTTATAGGAGAAAGAGGTAGGGCAAAGGAGCGACGTGGGGTCCACAAGCCTGCTAGGCACGACCACCCCCTATGCCGCGTCTAGGGGGCTTGTGACCTCCCCCGAGGTCTCCTGCCTTGGTTCTCAAGTCCCGTGCGTATCTTCTGTTATGGAAAAAATCATCCCGTAGATTTTATTCCGTTTGGACTCTGTTTAATATTATTTTCTAAAAAAGGTAAAAAACAAGGAAAAAACAGAAACTTGCACTTGGCACTGAGTTAATAGGTTAGGCCCAAAAAAGATATAAAATAGCATATTCATGCATATAAAACATCCAAAGTTGACAAGATAATAGCATGGAACCATAAAAAATTATAGATACATTGGAGATGTATCAAGCATCCCCAAGCTTAACTCCTGCTCGTCCTCGAGTAGGGAAGTGAGAAAGACCGAATTTTTGATGTGGAATGCTACCTAACATATTTGTCCTTTGTAACTTATTTCTTGTGGCATGAATGTTCAGATCCGTAAGATTCAAAACAATAGTTTACTATTGACATGAAAACAATAACACTTCAAGCGTACTAGCAAAGAAATTATGAACTTTCGAAATAACAAGGCCAAATAAAGTTATCCCTACAAAATTATATAGTCTGGCTATGCTCCATCATCCCCACACAACAAATTTAAATCATGCACAACCCCGGTATTGGCCAAGTAATTGTTTCGCACTCTTACTTTCTCAAACTTTTTCAACTCTCACGCAATACATGAGCGTGAGCCATTGATAAAGCATTATAGGTGGAATAGAGTGTGGTGGAGGTTGTGAGGCAAAAAGGAGGAGATGGTCACATTGACTCGGCGTATCAACGGGCTATGGAGATGCCCATCAATAGATATCAATGTGAATGAGTAGGGATTGCCATGCAACAGATGCACTAGAGCTATAAGTGTGTGAAAGATCAAAAAGAAAACTAGTGGGTTTGCACCCAACTTGCTTGCTCACGAAGACCTAGGGCAATTTTGAGGAAGCCCATCATTGGAATATACAAGACAAGTTATATAATGAAAATTCCCACCAGTATATGAAAGTGACGAAACGAGAGACTCTCTATCATGAAGAACATGGTGCTATTTCGAAGCACAAGTGTGGAAAAAAGATAGTAGCATTGTCCCTTCTCTCTTTTTCTCTCATCATTTTTTTGTTTGGGCTGTTTGACCTCTTTTTTTCATTTTTTTTGGTGGGCATCTTCGGCCTTTTTTTGTTTCCTCAGATGAGATAATGCTCTAATAATGATGATCATCACAATTTTATTTACTTACAGCTCAATACTTAGAACAATGATGACTCTATAGGAAATGCCTCCGGCTGTGTACCGGGATGTGCAACGATCTAGCTTAGCGTATGACATTGAAACATCTCGCTAGCTATCTTACGATCATGCAATGGCAATATGAAAGTGATGGCACATGTCATGAGACGGAACGGTGGGAGTTGCATGGCAATATATCTCGGAATGGCTATGAAAATGCCATAATAGGTATGTATGGTGGCTGTTTTGAGGAAGGTATATGGTGGGTTTGTCCACCGGCGAAAGTTGCACGGCACTAGAGAGGCTAGCAATGGTGGAAGGTGAAAGTGCTGTTGGGGAACGTCGCAAGGGAAACACAAATTTTCCTACGCGCACGAAGACCTATCATGGTGATGTCCATCTACGAGAGGGGATTTCTGATCTACGTACCCTTGTAGATCGCACAGCAGAAGCGTTAGTGAACGCGGTTGATGTAGTGGAACATCCTCACATCCCGCGATCCGCCTCGCGAACCGACCCACGGACCGTTCCACGATCCATCCCACGATCTAGTGCCGAACGGACGGCACCTCCACGTTCAGCACACGTACAGCTCGACGATGATCTCGGCCTTCTTGATCCAGCAAGAGAGACACAGAGGTAGAAGAGTTCTCCGGCAGCGTGACGGTGCTCCGGAGGTTGGTGATGATCTCGTCTCGGCAGGGCTCCGCCCGAGCTCCGCGGAAACGCGATCTAGAGGTAAAACCGTGGAGATATGTGGTCGGGCTGTCGTGGCAAAGTTGTCCCAAATCAGCCCTAAAACCTCTGTATATATAGGGGGAAGAGGGGGAGCCTTGCCTTGGGGTCCAAGGACTCCCAAGGGGGTCGGCCGAGCCTAAGGGGGGAACCCTCCCCTTCCAAACCGAGTCCAACTAGGTTTGGAAGGAGGAGTCCTTCCCCCTTTTCCCACCTCCTCTTTTTTTTGTCTTTTCTCTTTGATTTTCTTCCTATGGCGCGTAGGGCCTTCTTGGGCTGTCCCACCAGCCCACTAAGGGCTGGTGCGCCCCCCAAGGAATATGGGCTTCCCCGGGGTGGGTTGCCCCCCCCGGTGAACTCCCGGAACCCATTTGTCATGCCCGGTACATTCCCGGTAACTCCGAAAACCTTCCGGTAATCAAATGAGGTCATCCTATATATCAATCTTCGTTTCTGGACCATTCCGGAAATCCTCGCAACGTCCGTGATCTCATCCGGGACTCCGAACAACATTCGGTAACCAACCATATAACTCAAATACGCATAAAACAACGTCGAACCTTAAGTGTGCAGACCCTACGGGTTCGAGAACTATGTAGACATGACCCGAGAGACTCCTCGGTCAATATCCAATAGCGGGACCTGGATGCCCATATTGGATCCTACATATTCTACGAAGATCTTATCGTTTGAACCTCAGTGCCAAGGATTCATATAATCCCGTATGTCATTCCCTTTGTCCTTCGGTATGTTACTTGCCCGAGATTCGATCGTCAGTATCCGTATACCTATTTCAATCTCGTTTACCGGCAAGTCTCTTGACTCGTTCCTTAATACAAGATCCCGCAACTTATACTAAGTCACATTGCTTGCAAGGCTTGTGTGTGATGTTGTATTACCGAGTGGGCCCCGAGATACCTCTCCGTCACACGGAGTGACAAATCCCAGTGTCGATCCATACTAACTCAACGAACACCTTCGGAGATACCTGTAGAGCATCTTTATAGTCACCCAGTTACGTTGCGACGTTTGATACACACAAAGTATTCCTCCGGTGTCAGTGAGTTATATGATCTCATGGTCATAGGAACAAATACTTGACACGCAGAAAACAGCAGCAACAAAATGACACGATCAACATGCTACGTCTATTAGTTTGGGTCTAGTCCATCACGTGATTCTCCCAATGACGTGATCCAGTTATCAAGCAACAACACCTTGTTCATAATCAGAAGACACTGACTATCTTTGATCAACTAGCTAGCCAACTAGAGGCTTGCTAGGGACAGTGTTTTGTCTATGTATCCACACATGTATACAAGTCTTCATTCAATACAATTATAGCATGGATAATAAACGATTATCTTGATACAGGAATTATAATAATAACTATATTTATTATTTCCTCTAGGGAATAATTCCAACAGTCTCCCACTTGCACTAGATTCAATAATCTAGCCCTCACATCATCATGTGAATTACATTGTAATAAATCTAACACCCATACAATTCTGGTGTTGATCATGCTTTGCCCGTGAAAGAGGTTTAGTCAGCGGGTCTGCTATATTCAGATCCGTGTGCACTTTGCATATATCTACGTCCTCCCCTTCGACGTAGTCGCGGATGAGGTTGAAGCGTCGTTTGATGTGTCTGGACTTCTTGTGAAACCGTGGTTCCTTTGCTAAGGCAATGGCACCCGTGTTGTCACAGACCAAGGTTATTGGATTCAGTGCAGTTGGCACCACTCCAAGATCCGTCATGAACTGCTTCATCCAGACACCCTCCTTAGCCGCCTCCGAGGCAGCCATGTACTCCGCTTCACATGTAGAATCTGCTAAGACGCTTTGCTTGGAACTGCACCAGCTTACCGCACCCCCATTAAGAATAAATACGTATCCGGTCTGCGACTTAGAGTCGTCCGGATCTGTGTCAAAGCTTGCATCGACGTAACCCATTACGGCGAGCTCTTCGTCACCTCCATACACGAGAAACATCTCCTTTGTCCTTTTCAGGCAGTTCAGGATATTCTTGACCGCCGTCCAGTGATCCAATCCTGGATTACTCTGGAACCTACCTGCCATACTTATGGCCAGGCTAACGTCCGGTCTAGTGCACAGGATTGCATACATGATAGAACCTATGGCTGAAGCATAGGGGACGGTGCTCATATGCTATCTATCCTCATCAGTTGCTGGGCACTGAGTCTTACTCAATCTCGTACCTTGTAAAACTGGCAAGAACCCTTTCTTGGACTGTTCCACTTTGAACCTCTTCAAAACATTATCAAGGTATGTGCTTTGTGAAAGTCCTATCAGGCGTTTTGATCTATCCCTATAGATCTTAATGCCTAGAATGTAAGTAGCTTCTCCTAGGTCCTTCATAGAGAAACTTTTATTCAAGTAATCCTTTATGATCTCCAAAAACTCCACGTTGTTTCCAATCAGCAATATGTCATCCACATATAATATTAGAAACGCCACAGAGCTCCCACTCACTTTCTTGTAAATACAAGATTCTCCAACCACTTGTATAAACCCAAATGCTTTGATCACCTCATCAAAGCGTTTGTTCCAACTCCGAGATGCTTGCACCAGTCCATGAATGGATCGCTGGAGCTTGCACACCTTGTTAGCATTCTTAGGATCGACAAAACCTTCGGGTTGCATCATATACAACTCTTCCTTAAGGAAACCGTTAAGGAACGCCGTTTTGACATCCATCTGCCAGATTTCATAATCGAAAAATGCAGCTATTGCTAACATGATTCTGACGGACTTAAGCATCCCTACGGGTGAGAATGTCTCATCGTAGTCAACTCCTTGAACTTGTGAAAAACCCTTTGCCACAAGTCGAGCTTTATAAACGGTCAGATTGCCGTCAGCGTCCGTCTTCCTCTTAAAGATCCGTTTGTTCTGAATAGCCTTGCGGCCCTCAGGTAGTACTTCCAAAGTCCACACTTTGTTCTCATACATGGATCCTATCTCGTACTTCATGGCTTCTAGCCATTTGTTGGAATCTGGGCCCACCATTGCTTCTTCATAATTTGCAGGTTCATTGTTGTCTAACAACATGATTGACAAGAGGGGATTACCGTACCACTCTGGAGCAGCACGTGGTCTCGTAGACCTGCGTGGTTCGACAGAAACTTGAACCGGAGTTTCATGATCATCATCATTAACTTCCTCCTCAACCGGCGTCGCAACGACAGAGCTTTCCCCTTGCCCTGCGTCACCATCCAGAGGGATGAGAGGTTCGACAACCTCATCAAGTTCTATCTTCCTCCCACTCAATTCTCTCGAGAGAAACTCCTTCTCGAGAAAAGCTCCATTTTTAGCAACAAACACTTTGCCCTCGGATTTGAGATAGAAGGTGTACCCAACTGTCTCTTTTGGGTAACCTATGAAGATGCACTTTTCTGCTTTGGGTTCCAACTTTTCAGGCTGAAGCTTTTTGACATAAGCATCACATCCCCAAACTTTAAGAAACGACAACTTTGGCCTTTTGCCATACCACAGTTCGTATGGTGTAGTCTCAACGGATTTTGATGGTGCTCTATTTAAGTGAATGCAACTGTTTCTAATGCATAACCCCAAAACGATAACGTCAAATCGGTAAGAGACATCATAGATCGCACCATCTCTAATAAAGTACGATTACGACGTTTGGACACACCATTACGCTGTGGTGTTCCAAGTGGTGTCAACTCTGAAACAATTCCACATTGTCTTAAGTGAGCACCAAACTCGAACCTCAGCTATTCACCCCCACGATCAGACCGTAGGAACTTGATCTTCTTGTTACGATGATTTTCAACTTCACTCTGAAATTGCTTGAACTTTTCAAATGTTTCAGACTTGTGCTTCATTAAGTAGACATAACCATATCTACTCAAATCGTCAGTGAAGGTGAGAAAATAACGATATCCGCCGCATGCCTCTACGCTCATCGGACCACACACATCAGTATGTATGATTTCCAGCAAGTCACTTGCACGCTCCATTGTTCCGGAGAACGGAGTTTCAGTCATCTTGCCCATGAGGCATGGTTCGCACATGTCAAGTGAATCAAAGTCAAGTGACTCCAAAAGTCCATGGCATGGAGTTTCTTCATGCGCTTTACACCAATATGACCTAAGCGGCAGTGCCAGAAAAATATGGCGCTATCATTGTTAACTCTAACTCTTTTGGTCTCAATGTTATGTATGTGTGTATCACCATCAAGATTCAATATGAACAATCCTCTCACATTGGGTGCATGACCATAAAAGATGTTACTCATAGAAATAGAACAACCATTATTCTCTGACTTAAAAGAGTAACCGTCTCGCAATAAACAAGATCCAGATATAATGTTCATGCTCAACGCAGGCACTAAATAACAATGATTCAAGTTCATAACTAATCCTGATGGTAACTGAAGTGAAACTGTGCCGACGGCGATTGCATCAACCTTGGAACCATTTCCTACGCGCATCGTCACTTCATCTTTCGCCAGCCTTCGTCTATTCCGCAGTTCCTGTTTCGAGTTGCAAATATGAGCAACAGAACCGGTATCGAATACCCAGGCACTACTACGAGAGCCGGTTAAGTACACATCAATAACATGTATATCAAATATACCTGATTTTTCTTTGGCCGCCTTCTTATCAGCCAGATACTTGGGGCAATTGCGCTTCCAGTGACCCATACCCTTGCAATAGTAACACTCTGTTTCAGGCTTAGGTCCAGCTTTGGGTTTCTTTGTCGGATTGGCAACAGGCTTGCCGCTCTTCTTTGAATTACCCTTCTTGCCTTTGCCGTTTCTCTTGAAACTAGTGGTCTTATTCACCAACAACACTTGATGCTCTTTACGAAGATCAGACTCTGCGACTTTCAGCATCGCAAACAACTCGCCGGGAGACTTGTTCATCCCTTGCATGTTGTAGTTCAACACAAAGCTTTTATAGCTTGGCGGCAGTGATTGAAGGATTCTGTCAGTGATAGCTTCTTGCGGGAGTTCAATCCCCAGCTCAGCTAGACGGTTTGAGTACCCAGACATTTTGAGCACATGTTCACTGACATACGAGTTCTCCTCCATCTTGCAAGCATAGAATTTATCGGAGGTCTCATACCTCTCGATCCGGGCGTTCTTCTGAAAGATAAACTTCAACTCTTGGAACATCTCAAATGCTCCATGACGCTCAAAGCAACGTTGAAGTCCCGGTTCTAAGCCATACAAGACTGCACATTGAACTACTGAGTAGTCCTCCTTACGTGCTAACCAAGCGTTCTTAACATCCTGATCAGCCGTAGCGGGTGGTTCATCTCCTAGCGCAGCATTAAGTACATAATCCTTCTTCCCAGCTTGTAAGATTAGCTTAAGATTACGAGCCCAGTCTACAAAGTTGCTTCCATCATCTTTCAACTTAGCTTTCTCTAGGAACGTATTAAAATTCAGGGTGACTATCACATGAGCCATGATCTACAACACAAATATATTCAAAGTGGACTTAGACTATGTTCAAGATAATTAGAGTTTACCTTAATCAAATTATTCGCTAAACTCCCACTCAAAAAGTACATCTCTCTAGTCATTTGAGTGGTTCATGATCCACTTACACTAGCTCAAGTCCGATCATCACGTGAGTTGAGTATAGTTTTAGTGGTAAGCATCCCTATGCTAATCATATCATCTATATGATTCATGATCGACCTTTCGGTCTCATGTGTTCCGAGGCCATGTCTGCACATGCTAGGCTCGTCAAGCTTAACCCGAGTGTTCCGCGTGCGCAACTGTTTTGCACCCGTTGTATGTGAACGTTGAGTCTATCACACCCGATCATCACGTGGTGTCTCGAAACGACGAACTGTAGCAATGGTGCACAGTCGGGGAGAACACAATTTCATCTTGAAATTTTAGTGAGAGATCACCTCATAATGCTACCGTCGTTCTAAGGAAAATAAGGTGCATAAAAGGATTAACATCACATGCAATTCATAAGTGACATGATATGGCCATCATCACGTGCTCCTTAATCTCCATCACCAAAGCACCGGCACGATCTTCTTTTCACCGGCGCCACACCATGATCTCCATCAACGTGTCGCCATCGGGGTTGTCATGCTACTCATGCTATTACTACTAAAGCTACATCCTAGCAAAATAGTAAACACATCTGCAAGCACAAACATTAGTATAAAGACAACCCTATGGCTCCAGCCGGTTGCCGTACCATCGACGTGCATGTAGATATTATCTATTACAACATGATCATGTCATACATCCAATATATCACATCACATCGTTGGCCATATCACATCACAAGCATACCCTGCAAAAACAAGTTAGACGTCCTCTAATTTTGTTGTTGCATGTTTTACGTGGCGACCATGGGCATCTAGTAGGATCGCATCTTACTTACGCAAACACCACAACGGAGATATATGAATTGCTATTTAACTTTATAAAAGGACCTCTTCGGTCAAATCCGATTCAGCTAAAGTTGGAGAAACCGACACTTGCCAGTCATCTTTGAGCAACGGTGTTACTCGTAGCGATGAAACCAGTCTCTCGTAAGCGTATGAGTAATGTCGGTCCAAGCCGCTTCAATCCAACAATACTGCGGAATCAAGAAAAGACTAAGGAGGGCAGCAAAACGCATATCACCGCCCACAAAAACTTTTGTGTTCTACTCGAGAAGACATCTACGCATGAACCTAGCTCATGATGCCACTGTTGGGGAACGTCGCAAGGGAAACAAAAAATTTCCTACCCACATGAAGACCTATCATGGTGATGTCCATCTACGAGAGGGGATTTCTGATCTACGTACCCTTTTAGATCGCACAGCAGAAGCGTTAGTGTACGCGGTTGATGTAGTGGAACGTCCTCACGTCCCTCGATCCGCCCGCGAACCGTCCCAAAAACCGTCCCGCGATCCGTCCCACGATCTAGTGCCGAACGGACGGCACCTCCGCGTTCAACACACGTACAGCTCGACGATGATCTCGGCCTTCTTGATCCAGCAAGAGAGACGGAGAGGTAGAAGAGTTCTCCGGCAGCGTGACGGCGCTCCGGAGGTTGGTGATGATCTCGTCTCGGCAGGGCTCCGCCCGAGCTCCGCAGAAACGCGATCTAGAGGTAAAACCGTGGAGATATGTGGTCGGGCTGCCGTGGCAAAGTTGTCCCAAATCAGCCCTAAAACCTCCGTATATATAGGGGGAAGAGGGGGAGCCTTGCCTTGGGGTCCAAGGACTCCCAAGGGGGTCGGCCGAGCCTAAGGGGGGAACCCTCCCCTTCCAAACCGAGTCCAACTAGGTTTGGAAGGAGGAGTCCTTCCCCGTTTTCCCACCTCCTCTTTTTTTTTCTTTTCTCTTTGATTTTCTTCCAATGGTGCATAGGGACTTCATGGGCTGTCCCACCAGCCCACTAAGGGCTGGTGCGCCACCCCCAAGGCCTATGGGCTTCCCCGGGGTGGGTTGCCCCCCCGGTGAACTCCCGGACCCATTCGTCATTCCCGATACATTCCCGGTAACTCCGAAAACCTTCCGATAATCAAATGAGGTCATCCTATATATCAATCTTCGTTTCCGGACCATTCCGGAAACCCTCGTGACGTCCGTGATCTCATCCGGGACTCCGAACAACATTCGGTAACCAACTATATAACTCAAATACGCATAAAACAACGTCGAACCTTAAGTGTGCAGACACTGCGGGTTCGAGAACTATGTAGACATGACCTGAGAGACTCCTCGGTCCATATCCAATAGCGGGACATGGATGCCCATATTGGATCCTACATATTCTACGAAGATCTTATCATTTGAACCTCAGTGCCAAGGATTCATATAATCCCGTATGCCATTCCGTTTGTCCTTCGGTATGTTACTTGCCCGAGATTCAATCGTCAGTATCCGTATACCTATTTCAATCTCGTTTAGCGGCATGTCTCTTTACTCGTTCCGTAATACAAGATCCCGCAACTTATACTAAGTCACATTGCTTGCAAGGGTTGTGTGTGATGTTGTACTACCGAGTGGGCCCCGAGATACCTCTCCGTCACACGGAGTGACAAATCCCAGTGTCGATCCATACTAACTCAACGAACACCTTCGGAGATACCTGTAGAGCATCTTTATAGTCACCCAATTACGTTGCGACATTTGATACAGACAAAGTATTCCTCCGGTGTCAGTGAGTTATATGATCTCATGGTCATAGGAACAAATACTTGACACGCAGAAAACAGTAGCAACAAAATGACACAATCAACATGCTACGTCTATTAGTTTGGGTCTAGTCCATCATGTGATTCTCCCAATGACGTGATCCAGTTATCAAGCAACAACACCTTGTTCATAATCAGAAGACACTGACTATCTTTGATCAACTGGCTAGCCAACTAGAGGCTTGCTAGGGACAGTGTTTTGTCTATGTATCCACACATGTATATAAGTCTTCATTCAATACAATTATAGCATGGATAATAAACGATTATCTTGATACATGAATTATAATAATAACTATATTTATTATTTCCTCTAGGGCATAATTCCAACAAGTGCATCTATACTATGGACTCACATTAGTCATGAAGAATTCATATACTTATTGCGAAAGTTTTATTAGTAATCGAAACAAAGTGCTAAACGCGTACTCCTAGGGAAGGGTTGGTAGGTGTTAACGATCGCGCGATTCCGACCGCCACACAAAGGATGACAATCAATATTCAATTATGCTCCGACTTCCTAACATAGTGGTTCACCATACGTGCATGCTACGGGAATCACTAACCTCAACACAAGTATTTCTAGATTCACAACACCCTACTAACATGACTCTAATATTACCATATCCATATCTGAAAACTAATTGTGAGGAATCAAACTTCTCTTACTAATCAATGCACATGAATATGAAAGTTTGTATTATATCCTCTTTGGAAGCCTATCATATTTAGGACTAATTTCATAGCACACGCCAACTACCAAGTTACTTAGAGAGAGCACTCTCAAAAGGATATATGTCAAGATCGAGAGTTTTTATTTCTTCAAAATATGACACCGTCGTGCTCTAAAAAGATTTAAGTGAAGCACTAGAGCAAAATTATCTAGATCAAAAGGTATAAGTGAAGCACATGCGAGCTAAATTACCTAACTCAAAAGATATAAGTGAACCTCATTGAGCACTCTAACAAATTCACGATGAGTGCATGTCCCTCTCAAAAAGGTGTGCAGCAAGGATGATTGTGACGAAACAAAAAGCAAAGACTCCTATAATACATGACGCTCCAAGCAAAACACATATCATGTGGTGAATAAAAATATAGCTCCAAGTAACGTTACCTATGGATTGAACACGACAGAGGGGATGCCTTCCCGGGGCATCCCCAAGCTTAGGGCTTTTTGGTGTCCTTAAATTTGTCTTGGGATGACATGGGAATCCCCAAGCTTAAGCTCTATACACTCGTCGTTCCATTGTCCATAAGAGCATCACCCAAAACTTGAAAACTTCACAACACAAAACTTAAACAGAAACTCATGATATCATTAGCGTAAGAAAACAAACTACCAACTCTTTAGGTACTGTAGTAAACTTGATTTCAATTTATATTGATGTTGTATTACTGTATTCTCACTTTTCCATGGCTAGTACCCCCCGATACTAACCACAGTTTCATCAAAATAAACATTAAACACAACAAAAATAGAATTTGAAAAAAACAGACCAGTATGTAGCAATTTGTATACTTCGTATACCTATGGTATCGAAACAATTGTGAACAATTATGACAATTAGAGCAATTTTATATCAATCAGCAGCAAAAAGAATCAACTCAAAAGCTCTTTCTGTATAGGAATTAAAAATAATTTCATGAGCACAAAGTTTCTGTCTTTTTCAGCATGATCAAACAACTATCACCAAAACTAACCATAAAGGTTCTACTTGCCACAAACACTAAAAAAACATAAAAATCACAATCATAACAGAATTATGATGGTGTGGACACAACAAAACAGAAAATGAAAAGCAAAAATAAATTTATTCATTGGGTTGCCTCCCAACAAGCGCTTTCCTTTAAAGCCTTTTAGCTAGGCATTCATAATTCAATGATGCTCACATAAAAGATAGCAATCGGACACGAAGAAAGCATCATGAAACATGTGACAAACATATCTATGTCTAACATACTTCCTATGCATAGGTATTTTATAGGAAAACAAATTATGAAGACAACCAATAGCTACCATATGCAAGGAAGAAGAAAGAGACAATAGCAATCTCAACATAATGGGAGGTGATTTAGTGACATGAAAATTTCTACAACCATATTTTCCCCTCTCATAATAATTACATGTGGGATCATATTCAAATTCAAAAATATAACTATCACATAGGATATTCTTTTCATGATCCACATGCATGCAAAGTTGACGCTCTTCAAAAATAGTGGGATTATCATCAACTAAAGTCATGACTTCTCCAAACGCACTTTCAATATTATTGCAAACATTATTATCAATATCATAATCATCATGAGGCTTAAACAAATTTTCAAGATCATAAGAAAAATCATCACCCCAATCATGATCATTGCAACAAGTAGTGGACATAGCAAAACTAGCATCCCCAAGCTTAGGGTTTTGCATATTTTTAGCATGATTGACATTAATAGAATTCATAGTGAAACCATTGCAATCATGCTTTTAATTCAAGGAGCCCTCGTGAATCACTTCATAAATTTCTTCATCACAATTTTTAGATTCACGCATCTGAAGCAAAACTTCATAAAGATAATCTAGTGCACAAAACTCACTAGCAATTGGTTCAACATAATTGTATCTCTTAAAGAGATTAGCAAGTGGATGAGGATCCATATGAATACATTTTTAGCAAGCGAAGATACAAGCATATTGAAGGCACATAGCACACAAGCGAACAGAAACAAGCGAAAGAAAAGGGCGAGCGAAAAAGGCAAAAAAATTGTTTTTTTTTCAGAAGTGGGGGAGAGGAAAACGAGAGGCAAAAGGCAAATAATGTAAATGCAAGAGACGAGTTTGCGATAGTTACTTGGATATGCTTCACTTGTATACTCCCCGGCAGCGGCGACAGAAATCCTTCTTGCTACCTCTCGAGCTTGCGTTGGTTTTTCCCTTGAAGAGGAAAGGGTGATGCAGCAAAGTAGCGATAAGTATTTCCCTCAGTTTGAGAACCAAGGTATCAATCCAGTAGGAGTATCAAGATGAGGCACCAATGTTCCTGCGCAAAAACAAACAAACTTGTACCCAACGGGATAAAGGGGTTGTCAATCCCTTCATGATTATTTGCAAGGTGAGATCTGAACATGAAAAGTGCAACAAAGTAATTTGTAGATCTGAAAATATGATGTGAAGTAGACCCGGGGGCCATAGTGTTCACTAGGGGCTTCTCTCATGAAAGCAAGTATTACGGTGGGTGAACGAATTACTATCGAGCAATTGATAGACTCGCGCAAAGTCATGATGATATCTAAGGCAATGATCATACATATAGGCATCACGTCCGAGACAAGTAGACCGATACTTCCTGCATCTACTACTATTACTCCACACATCGACCGCTATCCAGCATGCATCTAGTGTATTGAGTTCATAACAAATAGAGTAACGCCTTAAGCAAGATGACATGATATAAAGGGATAAATTCATGCAATATGATATAAACCCCATCTTTTTACCCTTGATGGCAACAACACGATGCATGCCTCGCTACCCCTTCTGTCACTAGGTGAGGACACCGCATGGTATGAACCCAAAACCAAGCACTTCTCCCATTGCAAGAATTATAGATCAAGTTGGCAAACGAAACCCATAACTCGAAGAGAATTACAAGGATACGAAATCATGCATATAAGAGATCAGAGGAGACTCGAATAATATTCATAGATAATCTTATCATAAATCCACAATTCATCGGATCTCGACAAACACACTGCAAAAGAAAGTTACATCGGATAGATCTCCATGAAGATCATGGAGAACTTTGTATTGAAGATGCAAGAGAGAGAAGAAACCATCTAGCTACTAGCTATATGGACCCGAAGGTCTGTGGTGAACTACTCACGCATCAGCGGAGAGGCAATGGTGTTGATGAAGAAGCCCTCCGTGTCCGAATCCCCCTCTGGCAGGGCACCAGAACGGTCTCCAGATGGGATCTTGCGGAGACAGAAGCTTGCCGGCGGAAAAAGTATTTTCGTGGCTCTCTTCTTTGGTTTCGGGATTTTAGAGAATTTATAGGCGAAAGAGGTAGGGCAAAGGAGCCACGTGGGGCCCACAAGCCTGCTAGGCGCGGCCACCCCCCTAGGCCGCGCCTAGGGGGCTTATGACCTCCCCCGAGGTCTCCTGCCTTGGTTCTCAAGTCCTGTTATGGAAAAAATCATCCCGCAGGTTTTATTCCGTTTGGACTCCGTTTAGTATTCTTTTCTGAAAAAGGTCAAAAACACGGAAAAAACGAAAACTGGCACTTGGCAGTGAGTTAATAGGTTAGTCCCAAAAAATATATAAAATAGCATATTCATGCATATAAAACATCCAAACTTGACAAGATAATAGCATGGAACCATCAAAAATTATAGATACGTTGGAGACGTATCAGGTCCAAAGATGACACATCAATCAGAGACCCTTCAACGAAACTGTGTGCGATCCTTCAATCGCGAATGGTATAGTTAAAGCTCCGTCACCAATGACACGAACTGTGTGCGATGGCGGATACATCAAATATGATTCAAGAAGATATGCAAATGCATTACGTGGCATTCAATTGGTTCTTAGGAACTTTTGCGATTAGCCGAGATAACACAAACAATCAAGAAAATACATATGTGTGTGAAGTGTGGCATATAGTTCAGTTAGAAAAACCATTTTCCCTGATCCAGCAGAACACAAACAAGATATCGTAAGAATGTGTGTGTGATACAAAATAAATTGTGTGGGAAGACCACTAATAACCCAAATGTGTCATCCTGACAAGTTGTGTGTGTTGTGGGCAGACGGTTACTGCTAAACAATTGTATGAGATGTGATTTGATATATTTGCACAACATCTATGCTATTTCTATAGAACACCAACGTTGTTGCATAACCAACTTGAACATCCAATTACATAAGTGAGTACACAACACATATACATTCCTTAATATATATTTACAAGCAGTAGACTATCACGAAATCATATTGTTCTTCTGATGGCGGTTGTCGCAATTGCTCTGCTTGTGGCTTTAACTTGCCATCTCAAGGAAGGAGGCACTTCCTCATGTCAAATATCCTCCTATACATCATGTAGCTTGTCTACTCGTCCTTGGACGCGTACTTGATGTGTTCTTCATCCAATTCGTTCATGTAACAGCCCGAAACCGACGCTCCAGAAGATTCCCATTTATTCCATTGTGTCGTTTGATTCTTTTGTTTGTCGCATTCATCATAGCATCATTTGCATCATCCACATTGCATTGACAGTCCGTTGTCGTCATTTTTTTTCAAAACTTGCATCCTTTGTTAGTTGTCGGTTCTCTTAGTTTTTGTTGCTGACCATTTCGACACCAACCACACACGCATGCGCCCATGACATCATTTAAATATTACCATTAAAAAGTGTGTATAGAACTTTCTCGGATTGGGTTTACACTTGGCATGCGGTCTTATTATAGTGTAGGTAGTCCGCCTACCAAATTCCGTCACAATCGGAGTCCGTTTGATACCCGAACGGTCGACCTTAGAGGCACCATCATCGGTTTATTTGTTGAACGTTTTCAGTGTATAAAAACCTGCGACATGCCACAAATTCCATCTCTTCTCTCAACCCATGCCTTCCACACAGCTCACTAGACCCACCTAACCCGTCCCTCCATTCGTGGCCTTCGGATCGCGATCGGACGGGCGAGGTCCAACCCACCAATGTCCATTCCCTCTATAAACCCATCTTATGGAGAGAGCCTCTCACTCTCTAGGTTTCCCCCTTGCAAAAATTGCAGGCACCCCCCTCAAAAACCCCACCTTACATCCCTCTAATCCCGAAACCCACCACTCCCAATCCATTTTCAGCCATCAGATCCACAATTAGAGGCCTAGATTGCATCCCCACGCCCCATCGGACATGTCCACGGATAACCCGGACATGACCGGGCGACCACAAAGCCTCCCAGATCCACCCAAGCTCGTCTCCATTGAGCACGAGGCAGTGCCTCCTTGCCCTGCCGCCGTCGACCAATCAGGCCAGCCCCGAGCCTGCCGCCCCTCGCCAGAGCCGCCGCTCCAGGCCGGACCTCGCTGACCAGGAGTGCATCGCCCGCAGCCATGGCGAGTGCACCTCCAAACTATCCCGCCACCACCTATACCTCGCTGCCTCCCAGATTCCAGTGGATCCTGGTCGGATCCACCCTCCACCGCCATTGCGCCGCCTCCTCCGTGCCGGAGACCGCCCTACCGGTGCTCTGCTGCTGCACCGAAGCCGCCGCCTCCCTCCCCTGCGCTCGGTCGAGAGGACATGGGTGAGGGCAAGCTCGGTTGCCTTCCTACTCGTGTGTCGGCCCAGCCTCCCGCATGCCTCCTTGGCCTAGCTCCCCTTCCCCTTCCTCGTCCGCCTCACCCAAGGTCGAGCGCCTCCAGGCCGGCCCAAGGTAGCCGTGGCCTTGCTAACTCCACCAACCCAACCGGCCACCCTGGTGAGCCCCCGTGCTATGCCTCGCCATGGGCGTACTTTAATTATATTGCGCTCGCCCTGTGTTTTAGCCGAGCAGTCAGATTCGGCCCATAGTAGTTTTTCTACATTTCGGTGATTTTATCAATTACCAGGGAATTTTCCCTCAAAAAAATTACCAGGGAATTTCTATCTTCATATTAAGTCATCATTTTAAGACATTAATAATCAAGTACCTATGCATGACATAAAAATATTATAGATATGTTAACTGTGTAGAATTTCGTGTAGATTAATACTCGCACATGTTAACAATATGTAAGCTTGTTGTTTGCATTATTTTGCGTGATGCCATTTAAAATGATTTAATGCATAGAAAAATAATGATGCGTCGGAGTTAAAAACTTTATACGTGTAAAATGCTTGGAATTTTGTGTAGATTCACAATAGCCAACTTTCAACCATGTAAAAAATATTTAACTTGTTGTTTTCATGAAATTTGAATAATGTCATATTAAAAAGGTTTTTCTCTTAACTATTTAATCATATATCCGATTAAAATGATGCACATATGTACTTGACCAGAAAATGTGTAGAATAACATGGTAGCATTTAATCTCCTATTTAACAACTCTAAAATTGTGTTATAGGCAGAACAATTCTGAAATCTTAATTGGCATATGGGGACTTTCCGGAATTGTTATTCGTTGTTCCGACCTTATTTAAACTTGCCTAAAATTTTATGTAGTTCCATAAAATCTTGTTTCATACATCATTAACATGTTTTGGGTTGTCATTGCAAACATTTTGCATTCATGCATATTATCTTGTCTTGCTCATAATTTTTAGATCGTAGCTCCGTTTTAAATGATCTATATATGCAAATCGACTAGAATGACGTTTAGAATTACATGGACCACTTTATTTTTATGTTTTATAAATATAGAAATGTGTTAGTACAGATCTAAATCAATTTCGAAATTAACATATGAGATCGTTTCGGAAATACTATAAGTTGTTTCCGACCTCATTTAAAATGCTTAGATATCAAAGTTGTTTAGGCTTCACCTCTTGCCCTATTTACCAACATTGCATATTGTCATGTACCTAAACGAGAGTGAACTAAATATTTGAACATGGTGTTTCGTCAATATGCAACTCGTTGCATATTGAGCTTCACTTAATGTGTAGGAGTTGATTGTATTGCTTTGTCATACCTTGCATAATTGAAATGGACATGCATCATATTTGATTGTGCATCTTGTTATGAATATGAGTACCGAACCTCTTGAGAGTGTGAGGATTCGTTCGACTATGTCGGTTCGTCTACTTCGTGGCTTCATTCTTCTTCCAAGCGGGATCACACGCAAGATGATCATTTCCCTAGATACCATTACTGTCATTGTCATGCTTGTTGTCTCGTTTCTATCGCTATGTCTCGCTGCCTACCACCTGTTACATTAAGCCTCCCAACATTGCCATGAAAAGCCTATAAAAGCTAACCCTTGTTTAGCTATGTTACCGCTTGCTCAGCCTTCTTATAGCATTGCTAGTTGCAGGTGTAATTGCTTTTATGTGACCACATGGATTCCTTGTTATATCACCATATTATTGCTAACTAACTTAATGCACTTATATACTTGGTAAAAGGTGGAAGGTTTTTCCTTCTAGCTTGGTGTTTTTTCCATCTTTGCCGCCCTAGTTACTTGTGTACCGGTGTTATATTCCATAATTGAATGCTCCTAACATGCTTGGGGTTTGTTATGGGGACCCCCTTGACTATCGTTTTGGGGAAAACTCTCTTGGCAAGGCCCAACATTAGTACTATATTTGCCTAATAACTAATAAAAATGATAGGAACCTGCCGGGACCCGCGGATAATTAATCGACAACCCTGGCCAATGCTCCTCATGAGTGTTGGTCCAAAACAAAGCCACTTACGGGTGATTTCTATCCGGCCACCGTATGTACTACTCATCTGGTGTACCCTGATAACGAGATACATGGATCCTATCATGATTGTCGGCTCGTCGGGCGTCCTTGCTGGATTTGTTTTACCTTTCTCAAACATCTTGTGCGAGGACATCCGAGGATGCCTTGGGATATCTCAAGGTTGAGTTTTTCCACCAGGAATCCAAGGAGATCACGAGTTTTCCGTAGTCGAGTTTTCCGATGCAGCTTGTGGTAGTTTGTGATGGACTAGTTGGAGAACCCCCTACAGGGTTAAATCTTTCTGAGAGCCGTGCCCGCGGTTTTGTGGCAACTTTGTTTAACACCCGATCATAGCCAACTTGAAGTAAAACATAATTAAAACTTGCCAACTGTGTGTGTAACCGTGACTGTCTCTTCTCATGAGCTATGTATCCGAGAGAGTACATGGTGGGGTTATGTCTGGCATAAGTAGGTGTTCAGGATCACTTCAAGATCATTATTCATTCACATCTGTTAGGCCTAGATCACCCTCACTCTTATTCTTGTACTCCCAAGTTAGCAACTCACCACTTAATGATACCTCACTCATTAAGCTTTGCTAGTCTTGATACCTTTGGAAATAAAATTTCTCAGTCCCTGTGGCTCATACATTACTACAACAACAGTTGCAGGTACTAGTAAAGTGATACTTTGACGTGAGCATGATAATTGTTCTGTTTGGAGTTTCTTATTCTTCTTCTTCATCAATCTAGGATGGGTTCCACGCCGGCAGCCTGAGATAACAAGAATGGACGGCGTTCTGTTATCGTCTGTTTTCATGTGTAGTCGGACTCTCCTCTTCTACATGATGATTGAATGTATTGTTGAATTGAGATGCTCATGATGTAGCTTGTGGCAAGTGTAAGCCAATTCCATATACTTGTGTCTTTTGTACATGTACTTGTATCGATATCCATTCTTGCAAAACAACGAGATGCGCTTCTATCCCCGTCGATTCCCTCGAGCCAAAATAAGGATAGGATCGCATCTTCGGCGTTACAAGTTGGTATCGGAGTAGTACCGACCTAGGAGCCCCCTTGATTGATCGAACTTGGCTAAGTCGAGTGTAGTGAAAAACTACATTGATTCTATTTATATATCAGAGGGTAGGATTCTTTTTACTCCTCTTCTATGCCTTGGTGAGGAATCTTGAGATAGGAATTTTAATTCTACTCCTCTTCTCACTCAATTTTTTTAGGATGACGCGGGTATTTTGGAATCTATACAATGTCGATGTGATGGAGTTCTGACTTGGTGCCTCCTCTGTGACTTGATTTCTTCCGAGGAGTTGAGATCCAGGGGATTCTTGACAAGTCGCTATCGTTCAGTTTCCTGAGTATCTCACGATGGAGGTTGTTCGAAATTGCTTCAATACTCTTTTTTGCCACAGGAGTTTGGCATCACCTAGTACCGGGGAGAGCGTCCAGATGTTCTTCCATAATTGGTATCATTGTGATTACGAGGGTCCGAGGAAGATGAATTTCCAAGATCGCTGGTTATGTGTTGACGCATGTGATATACTGGACGGTTAGTGTTATTTCTAGGAGTTGAGTGATGGATTTTACTTCTTGTATCCTTGGACCTGATTGCATAACTGGAAAATTTCGGAAGTTCTTAGCTGGGAATTCAAGTAGTTACCTAGGACTATCTTCCTACGGATGCATGATGGTAGGTTGGGGTTCGATATCTAGTGGATTCGTTTCTTCATGGTCTTTCTTACAACGGTTCTCGTTGTGTCTTAAAGAGTCCTTGTAGCTTGCTACGACTCGGGGACACTACGTATGTCGTGTGCACTGCCTTGTACAAGATGACTACTATAGGATAGAGCCTGTGCAAACCTTGCGATGAAAATATCGAGCGAAATATGTCTCATGAATTTGTTTTTGGCTTAATTTTCTAGACACATGCTTTGTTTTGTTGGTGTATGGTAATTTGAGTTGCTAGGATGTCAAGTGGTGATTTCATATCTTTCCTTAGCGGTGTTCTCTTTCAATGGGCTTATAACCCACATGTTCTTCTCCAGGTTCTTACCTGGCTCTTCTAATCTTTTCTGGAGATCTCAAGCTCTTTTCATATATGACTTAAGAATGAATTACATCAGTCATATTCCATCTACAAGATTGCTTCGAACACATTTTCTTCATTGGCTTAACCATTCTTTATTCATTGTTCTGGAGTGTCTCAATAAATCTCGTTGGTGTTTCTGTCCATCATATTCAGCTTTGAAGACTTAAGGAGAGTTTCTCTTAATCTTGGTCCGTTCTTTTGAAGGTTCTTGTTTCAGCTTGTTGCTATTCTTTCAGATTGTTTCCAATCATGAGAAATCCCTTCCATATTTATCCGGTACATTTAAGAGTGTTTTTTACACCTCTCGATCCAACAAAGGCCATCATTTCAAAATATTTCTTCGTTCTCAACTTTTAGCTTTCATTCTCAAATTCTTCTCAATTGTTGTTCCTTCATTCGTATCTCAATAATTTCGGTGCTTCGTTCAAAGCTTTCTTTTAGGCGGATCATGATCTCTTCCTTCCCATGTATCTCCATTCATTTGTAGTACCCTCATTCGTTTCGATTCTCACCAGTGTTTCTTTGAAGGGTTGTTCGAATATGTGATCTATCTCTCTCCCTCTAATCTTTTTAAGAAGAATAAGTGGTACGCTAAATCCATTGAATGTCATCAATTTAACTTTATGAAGGATAAGCATAACATAATTCTTATGCTTGTTGCATCAAAGTGATTTCAATCCTTTTTCCGGATTGGCTCATGATATCAATTCTCGATTCTATGTTGTTCACCTCTTCTTTTTCCAGAGTTCCAACTTTTCTCAAGTATCTCTTCACGTAGCTTCATCTAAATATTTGCGAGTCCATAATCTTATTATTTTAAACCTTCATGTCTTCTGATTATCCTTTTGTATACGGAGATTCTTCAGGGTAGTTCTTTAAGGATTTAATTCATTCTCAATGAGTTCTTCACGATTCTTGTTGGAGAACCTCAAGTGTTCTTTATCTTGCATTTCAAAGTGCAATTCTTCCTCCATTTTCCTTTTATCTGGTGTTACAGCATTCTTGACTCATGAGGAGTCTCGAAGGGAATTAGTTTCAAGAATGAGATATTTAAACCCACAAAATTCTTTGATCATGAGATAATTTAACCCATCTTTTCTTCATTGAAGTTATCTTGGATTAGATTCACCTAAAGCTTTTTTCTAAGGATTGTTTCTATCATGGTGAATATCATTGACCCAAATTCTCAATATATCCTATTGGTCAAAGAAGTTTTGCATATGTTGTTGCTTCCAAGCAATCTCTGTTTCCATTAGTGCCTGGTTGTCACATCATAATTTTGAAATGTTTTCTATAATACCACAAAAATCTTGTTCTTTTCGTTGTTGATTTTCCAACAATTGCGTTCAATTCTTCTTGTAAGGTTTCTTGTCAAATTCAATTGTGGTGCAAGTTGTCATTTTCGTCTCCATTCTTTTCTTTCCAATGATCTAGTTTCTATTCTATTCTTCCAGAGGCATTGTGATGTTGCTCTATTTCACCCATCATGTTGTTTTGCCAAGATCATGTTATTCCTTGCTTGTCCATTTAATCGGAGTGTCGTGCCCCTCTAAGTTCTTTCCTTCTTATCAAGTTTTGCCCTCTTTCCTACAGAAGTGTTGCCGAAATTTCTTTTGAATTCTTGGTTGTTCCTCATGTCATTCTTCATCTTTTTTTGCAACCTCAAAGATTCGTTGGTTTCAATCGTTTGTCGAAGAAGCAACTACGTTTAACCTCTTCCTTTCCTCTTCCTCTTCCCCTTTTGATTCATAGATCTCGGGTCGAGATCTCTAGTTAGTGTAGGAGAGTTGTAACATCACAGAACCGATGCTCTAGAAGATTCCCCTTTTATTCCATTGTCGCCGTGTGATTCTTTTGTTTGTCGCCTTCATCATCGCGCCATTTGCATCATCCGCGCTGCATCGGCACTCTGTTGTCGTCATTTTTTTTCAAAACTTGCATCCTTTATTAGTTGTCAGTTCTCTCCATTTTGTCGTTGACCATTACGGGACCAACCACACACGCACATGCCCACATCATTTAAATATTATTTTTAAATAGTTTGTATAAAACTTTCTTGGATTGGTTTTAAACTTGGCATGTGGTCTATTTATAGTGTAGGTACGCCGCCTGCCAAATTTCATCGCAATCGGAGTCCGTTTGATACCCAAACGGTCGATCGTAGCGACACCATCATCGGTTTATTTGTCGAACATTTTAGTTGTTTACAAAACTTGTCACAGGCCTGAAATTCCCTCTCTTCTCTCACCCATGCCATCTACATAGCCCACTAGACCCACCTAACCGCTCCCTCCATTCCTGGGCTTCGGATGGCGATCGGACGGACGAGTTCCAACCCACCAATATTCATTCCCTATATAAACCCACCTTGTGGAGAGAGCCTCTCACTCTCAAGGGTATCCCCCTTGCCAAAAGTGCAGCCACCCCCCTCAAAAACCCCACCTTCTAGCCCACATCCCTCTAATCCCGAAATCCACCCCTCCCCTCCATTTTCAGCCATCAAATCCACAACTAGAGGTCGAGATTGCATCCCCACACCCCCATGGGACATGTCCGCGGCCAACCCAGGCATGTCCGCGCGACCACACAGCCTCTCGGATCCACACCGAACTCCTCTCTATGGAGCACAAGGCAGTGCCTCCTTGCGCCACCAATGGTGACCAATCAGGCCAGTCCCGACCCTGCCGCCCCTCGCTGGAGCCGCAACTCCAGGCTGGACGTCGCCGGCCACCAGTGCCTCGCGTGCAGGCATGGCCGGCACACCTCCAAACCAGCCCAACTCCACCCATACCTCGCCGTCGCCCAAAAATCGGCGGATCCTGGTCGGATCCACCATCCACCGCTACTGCACCGCCTCCTCCGTGCCGGAGGCCGCCCCGCCGTCACCACGCTGCTGCGTCAAAGCCGTCGTCTCCCTCCCATGCGCTTGGCCAAGACGATAGGGACGAGGGAGCTCCCCGCTGCCTTGCTACTTGTGGGCCGGCCCAGTCTCTCGCGTGCCTCCTCAGCCCAACGCCCCTGCCCCAGCATCATTCGCCTCACCCGACGCCCAACGCCTCCAGGACGGCCCAAGGTAGCCGCGTCCTCGCTAACTCCGCCGACCCAAGTAGCCACGCTCGTGAGCGCCCGTGCTATCCCTCGTCATGGGTGTGTTTTAGGCTACTGATACATCTCCAATGTATCGATAATTTATAAAGTATTCATGACATACTCTCCTATGTTTATAATAATATTATATGGTATTCATGTTGTTTGTATGATTTATTTAGAACTAACCCGGACTGATGCTTTTTTCAGCAGAACTACAATGGTGTTGTTTTTTGTGTACAAAATGGAAGTTCTCAGAATCGCCCGAAACTTTTTTATGATTTTTTCTGGAACATATGAGCAACGTTAGAGGGAAGAACCATCAAAGGAGGGCTGCCACGGAGGCACAAGCCAACAGGGCACGGCCTGGGCATTGGTTGCACCCTGATGGCTTGTGAGGCCCACATGGCTCCGTTGCACATGATTCCAACAGTGAAAAATCCTATAAATCCCAGAAACCCCAAAAATAAAGATAGAACTTCCGCTCCGCCATCGCAACTCTCCATATCGCCAAAAAATCAATCTGGAGTGATTCCAGTACCCTGGCGGAGAGGGAAAACCATCATAGGTGTCCATCTTCATCATCCCGACGGAGGCCATGATGAGGAGGGAGTAGTTCACCCTCAAGGCTGAGGGTATATACTAGTAGCTATGTTTTGAATCTCTCTCTCTCTCACTCTCTCGTGTTCTTGAGATGGCATGATCTCAAGAACACGGGCATTGTTAATATAGTTGGATCATATGATGTATTTACCTTACCATCTAGTTGTGATGTATTTAGTCTTTTCCTTTAAGATCTCGTTATGTTGGATTGAGCATATTGGTATGATAGCACTTGTTGTATGTATTGTGTGGGATTCCCATAGTGACATTGGGGTATTCTATTGATTCACTTGATATAAGTTGAGGCATCAACTTGCGGGTTCTGGTGACCTTGGGGATCTATGCATAGGGGTTGATTACATGTTCTCATACCATGTTCTCCAATAGAATTCTTGGGGTGCTCCTTGCACACTCTTTGTATTAAATTGAATATGATACCTCTGAAATTGTTTGATGCCTGTTGCATAATGTACCCATGGATACTTGAGGTGACATTGGAGTATCTAGGTGACATTAGGGTCGATTGATATGTATCATTGGTGTTATTCTAGTACAAACTCTTAGATAGATCGAACGAAAAGTACAGCTTTATGTTATATTAGTACGAACTCTTGAATAGGTTGAACAGAAAGGATAGCTTGATGTTATCTTAGTACAAACTCTTGAATAGATTGATCGGAAAGAATAACTTTGAGGTGGTTCTACTACATACACCAATTTCATCTTATTGTTCTCAACTAGATAGGAACTTTGGAGTGATTCTTTGTTGCACCTTGAGGGATCCAACTATGTTAGCATTGTTGAGAGATTGAACTAGTGAAAGTATGTACCATAGGCCTAATTTCCAAGCATTAATACAATGTTTTGCTCGCTGTTTTCCACTTGTTACTTTGTTGTTTTTATATTTTCAAATTAAAAAAACCCATAACCATCTATATTGCACTTGTATCATGATAACCCACAAGTATAGGGGATCGCAACAGTTTTCGAGGGTAGAGTATTCAACCCACATTTATTGATTCGACACAAGGGGAGCCAAAGAATATTCTCAAGTATTAGCAGTTGAGTTGTCAATTCAACCACACCTGAAAGACTTAGTATCTGCAGCAAAGTTTCAGTAGCAAAGTAGTATGATAGTAACAGTAGCGGCGGTAACAGTAGCAGTAGTGACAGTAGTAGCGGTAAAGTAACTTAGCAAGGACCAGTAGGAAAAGCTCGTAGGCATTGGATCGGTGATGGATAATTATGTCGGATGACATTCATCATGTAACAGTTATAACATAGGGTGATATGTAACTAGCTTCAGTTCGTCAATGTAATGTAGGCATGTATTCCGTATTTAGTCATACGTGCTTATAGAAAAGAACTTGCATGACATCTTTTGTCCATCCCCCCCGTGGCAGCGGGGTCCTAATGGAAACAAAGGAATATTAAGGTTTTTTTAATAGAGAACCGGAACAAAGCATTAGCACATAGTGAATACATGAACTCCTCAAACTATGGTCATCTCCGGGAGTGGTTCTGGCTATTGTCACTCCGAGGTTTCCGGGTCATTAACACATAGTAGGTGACTACAACTTGCAACATAGGATCAAGAACACACATATATTGATGAAAACATAATAGGTTCAGATCTGAAATCATGGCACTCGGGCCCTAGTGACAAGCATTAAGCATAGCAAAGTAGTAGAAACATCAATCTTAGAACATAGTGGATACTAGGGATCAAACCCCATCAAAACTAACTCGATTACATGATAGATCTCATCCAGCCCATCACCGTCCAACAAGCCTACGATGAGATTACTCATGAACGATGAAGAGCATCATGGAATTGGCAATGAAGGATGGTTGGTGATGACGACGGCGTCGATTTCCCCTCTCCGGAGCCAAGAACGGACTCCAGATCTGCCCTCCCGAGGAAGAAAAGGTGGTGGCGACGGCTCCGTGTCGTGAAACGCGATGAACTCTTCTCTCCTAATTTTTTCTGGGCGAGAGAGAATATATAGAGCTGGAGTTGGAGGCTGCGGAGCCACGAGGGCCTCACAAGCCTGCCAGGCGCGACCTAGGGGGCTCCTCGTCGGCTTGTGGGCTCCTGGCTCCGTGTCTCTAGGTAATTCTTGCGCCAATTTTTTATACATTCCACGAAAAACCCTCATAAATTTCCAGGTCATTCCAAGAACTTTTATTTCTGCGCAAAAACAACACCATGGCAATTCTGCTGAAAACAGCGTCAGTCCGGGTTAGTTCCATTCAAATCATGCAAATTAGAGTTTGGAAAAGTAGATACAATGGATATGTACCAAATCCCCCAAGCTTAAAGCATTGCTTGTCCTCAAGCAATTAAGTTGACAAACTGAAAGAGACAAAATAAAAACTTTTACGAACTCTGTTTGACCTTGTTGTAATTATGTCTAACTCATATTCGGATTTTCAGCAAGATCATAAGCTAACCACATAAGCAATGACATTTAGGTCTCATGATGTACTCATATCAATGGCATAATCAACTAGCGAGCAATAATAATAATTTTCAAACGTCAACACTTCAATCAAAACAATCATAATACAATATGAATAGATGGTATCTCGCTAGCCCTTTCTTAGACCGCAAAACATAAATGCAGAGCACCTTCAAAGACCAAGGGCTGACTGAACAATGTAATTCATGGCAAAGAAGATCCAGTCATAGTCATACACAATATCAATTAATAGCAAAGCATAAAAATGATGGAGGTGCTCTCAAACTGGTACTTTTATAAGAAGAGGATGACTCAACAGAAACGTAAATAGATAAGCCCTTCGCAGAGGCAAGCATTGATTTGCAGAGGTGCCAGAGCTCAAGCTTTTAAAACAGAGATAAATAATTTTGGGTGGCATGCTTTCATTGTCAACGCGATGACCAAGAGTTTTCACCATCTTCCATGCTACACATAATATAGGCGGTTCCCAAACAGAAAAGTAAAGTTTTGACTCCCCCACCCCGATCAATCACACTCCATGACTAGCAGAATCCTCGGGTGCCGTCCATACCAACAACAATCTAGGGGGAGTTTTGTTTGCAATTACATTTTCGATTTGAGCATGGAACTGGGCATTCCGATTACCGGCCCCTTTCTCGTGAGTGATAGTGAATAAACACGCATCAAGGATAACACGCCTAGCATGGAATATACTGACCGCCCCTTGTCATCACATGAGCGGTTCGGGCATACAAAACGGATTATTATTTGAAAATTTAGAGAGTGGCACATGCAAATTTACTTGGAACGGCAGGTAGATACCGCATATAGGTAGGTATGGTGGACTCATATTGAACAACTTCGGGTTTATGGAAGTGGATGCACAAGCAGTATTCCCGCTTAGTACAAGTGAAGGCCAGCAAAAGACTGGAAAGCGACCAACTAGAGAGCGACAATAGTCATTAATATGCATTGAAATTAACCAATGTTGAGTGCAAGCATTAGTAGGATATAAATCACCATAAACATGAATATCATAGAGGCTATGTTGATTTTGTTTCATCTACATGCGTTAACATGTGCCAAGTCAAGCCACTTGAATCATTCAAAGAAGGATACCATCCTATCATACTACATCATAATCATCTTGAAATTCATGTTGGCATCCCAGACAAACCATTATAAGCTCCTAGCTAATTAAGCATGGCATCAGAAACTATGATCTGTAAGTTGTCATTGCAAACATGGTTCTCTCATAACAATGCTGAATTAGGAACGATGAGCTAGTCATATTTACAAAAACAAAATAGGTCGATTTCGTACCAGCTTTTCCAGGCTCAGTCACTTCATCATATATCGTCATTATTGCCTTTCACTTGCACAACTGAATGATGTGAATAATGAGAGTGTTCGTGCATTGGACTAAGCTAGAATCTGCAAGCAAACTCAGAGGAGAAGACAAAGTAATATGGCTCTTTGACGGATAAACAATCATGCATATGAGAGCCACTAAACATTTTAATCATGGTCTTCTACCTTGACCCAAAGAAAAAGAATACTCCGGAGTGTACCGAGGGTGCCACTGCTGGGTGAACTCCTCTCGCTCCCACTGATAAACTGGCGTCTGGTACTCGACTGGTAGCTCGGGCATGGGCGCCTGTGGTGGCGCTATGCCCCAATATGCGTAGATGTCAGAGGCCATAATAATGTACCTGCCTAGACGAAGATTGAACAAAGAAGGAGCAGGCAAAGTAATAGTCTCACGAGTACCCTGGCTAAATACCAAGTTATAAATCATCCTATTATTATTATCTTTATCAAGAAAATCATGGCGAACCATGCTATCATAATCTAAATATCTCTCAGGAAGAAGCATCTCTTCTTCCTCGCAGAGTCTAATAGCTATCTCGAAATGTTTAGCAAGACGGGTAGCATAGATACCTCCATAAACAACGCCCTTGGTACGGTTCGTGTTCAACCGTTGAGCCACTATAGCGCCGAAGCTATAAGTTTTATCATTATAAAGAGCTTCGCGCAAAACCGCAAGATCTGGGGAGCAAAGAGCCCCAGCTTTCCCACAGCCAATCAAACATTTTCCCGCGAATAATGAGAGATACCGAAGCACGGGAAAATGGACGCTAGCAACTCTAGCGCAAGACACTCCTCTCTCCTCTCCTACAACAATAGTATCAATGAAAGCCTACAAGTCCCATGGACGAGGTTCACGAATATCCCCAACATAAGGTAAATTGCAAACATTGTAGAAATCCTGAAGTGACATGCGCTGGGGGATATCGTATAACTTGAACTCAACCATAGGAGGACTCTTCCGTGGATAAAACTTAAAGCTTTGCACCAAAATATTAGTGAGGAGGAGGTATTGTGGACACTTATCTTCAACAAATGAGGTAAGTACTGCGTTCTCCACCAAGTAATAAAAATCCTCATAAAGACCAGCGACGTGTAAGAACACATCGCTTGGCCACTCGCACGCTCGAACTTATGCAACTCGGGGGACCAGATACTTGGGTTTCTTCTTCTCATTTTCATCTTCCTTGGGGTCACGGCTAGAAGAGCCTCTTAGGAACCTCCTCATCTTTTCCTTTTTCTTTCCCTGAAAATTTCTGAAATTTTTAGTGACTCAAAGGAAAAGTGAACAAGGCTCAACAAAACTCATAGCAACTACTCCTACAAGTGCCTAGAGGCCATAGCATGCATCAAAACTACTTGGGACCAACTAAAATTAACATGCAAAACTCAAGAACAGGGTCACCAAGACAACAAAAATATGCAACGAATAAAGCACTTGAACAAAAACTAATTGTACCAATGGAGGAGTCACATACCAAGGAACAATTCCCCAAAACAGTTTGGTGAATTGGGCTTTGCACAAGGAGATCGAGAAATGCAGCACAAAGAGCAAGAACATGGGTTTGAGCTGTGGAATGATTTTTTCTGGAGGTAGACGAAGGAGATGGGAGCTGGAATAAGTGGAGGGGACCACGGGGGGCCACAAGCCTACCAGGTGCACCCTGGGGGGGGTGGCCGCGCCTCCTGGGCTTGTGGCCCACTGGTGCATCCCCCTCACTAGCTTTCTATCTCAGAAATTTTCAAATATTCCAGAAAAAATCATACTTGAATTTCAGGTCATTTGGAGAACTTTTATTTTTGGGTCACAATTCTAAGGGACGGAAAAAAGCAGAAAACAGGAAAATAAAGCTAAATTTATCATTTTTCTTCTAAACAATAGAAAGTAAAAGTTGGGAACAAAAGGTTGTGACTTCTAGATTCATCCATCTCATGGTCATCAAAAGAAATCCGTCAATGAGGTTGATCAAGTCTTCTTGACCAAAAAATTCTGAATCACATAAAAACAGAGAATTTTCGAATAATCACTAGGTTACCTCAATGGGGATGTGTATATCGCCAACAAGTAAATCATACTTCATCTTGACAGTAGGTATAGGGCATTCAAAGCCTCCAATAAGAATTGATGAAGATTTTTCAATAGCATTGATGCAATGAACTCGATATTGTTTCTTCGGAAAGTGCACCGTGTGCTCATTACCATTAACATGGAAAGTGACATTGCCTTTTTTGCAATCAATAATAGCCCCTAGAATGTTTAAAAAGGGTCTTCCAAGGATGACCTCCATGGCATCATCCTCGGGAATATCCAGAATAACAACGTCCGTTAAGATAGTAATGTTCGCAACCACAACAGGCACATCCTCGCAAATGCCGATAGGAAAAGCAGTTGATTTGTCGGCCATTTGCAAAGACATTTCAATAGGTGTCAACTTATCCAATTCAAGTCTACGATATAAAGAGAGAGGCATAACACTAACAACAGCTCCAAGATTGCATAAAGCAATTCAAACATAATTTCCTTTAATGGAGCAAGGTATGGTGGGCACTCGAAGATCACCTAGTTTCTTAGGAGTCCCACCCTTGAATGTGTAGTTAGCGAGCATGGTGGAAATCTCAACCTCAAGTATCTTCCTTTTATTAGTCACAATATCTTTCATGTGCTTAGCATAAGGAGACATTTAGAGCATATCTGTCAAACGCATTTGCAAAAAGATAGGTCTAATCATTTCGACAAAGCGCTCAAAATCCTCATCGTCCTTTTTCTTGGATGGTTTGAGAGGAAATGGCATGGGTTTCCTAGCAATAAAGCCGTTCTTATCATATCTCTTGTTCTTAGGTTGTGGGTTATCAAGATCAACAGCAGGTTCAATCTCCACATCCTTATCATTACTAGGTTGAGCATCATCAGGAACACCACTATCAATATTATCACTAGGCTCATGTTCATCACCAGATTGTGTTTTGGCATCATAAATAGAGACATTATTTGGATTATGGGGTGTAACAGCAACAGGTTTGCTAGCATGCAAGTTCCTATCATCTTTCTTTTTCTTCCTAACACCAGGCTGACTAGATGCATCAGTGTTAACCCCTTGAGAATCTTGTTCAATTCTCTTAGGATGGCCCTCGGGATACAAAGGTTCCTGAGTCATTCTACCACCTCTAGTGACAACTCTAACAGAATTGTCATTCAACTCATTGAGCAAGTCATTTTGAGCCTTAAGTACTTGTTCTACTTGAGTAGTGACCATAGACGCATGTTTACTCAAAAGCTTAAGATCATTGATATTTCTATCCACACAAGCACTTATATGATTAATGATACGAGCATTTTGTCTCAATTGTCTGCTAACATAATCACTGAAACTTTGTTGTTTGGCAACAAAGTTATCAAATTCATCTAAGCATAAGCTAGCAGGTTTATCATAAGGAATATCACTCTCATTGAATCTACGAAGAGAATTTACCTCTACTACCTGTGTCGGGTTATCAAGACCATGTATTTCTTCAATAGGTGGTAGATTCTTAACATCTTCATATTTAATACCTTTCGCTTGCATAGATTTCTTGGCTTCTTGCATATCTTTAGGACTGAGGAATAGAATACCTCTTTTCTTCGGAGTTGGCTTCGGAGGTGGTTCGGGAATAGTCCAAGCATTATCATTGCTCAAGATATTATTCAATAGAATTTCAGCTTGATCCACAATTCATTCCCTGAAAACACAACCAACACAACTATCTAGGTGGTCCCTAGAAGCATCGGTTAGTCCATTATAAAAGATATCAAGTATTTCATTCTTCTCAAGACGGTGATCAGGTAGAGCATTAAGTAACTGGACAAGACTCCCCAAGCTTTTGGGAGACTCTCTTTTTCAACTTGCACAAAGTTATATATATCCTGCAAGGCAGCTTGTTTCTTATGGGCAGGAAAATATTTCTCAGAGAAGTAGTAAATCATATCCTGGGGACTACGCACACAACCAGGAGCAAGAGAAGTAAACTAGGTCTTAGCATCACCCTTTATGAGAAAGGAAACAACTTAACGATATAGTAATGGCGAATTTTTTCCTCATTCATGAATAGGGTGGCTATATCATTCAGTTTAATTAGATGTGCTACAACCGTTTTAGACTCATAATCATGAAAAGGATCAGATTCAACCAAAGTAATTAAATCAGGATCGACAGAGAATTCATAATCCTTATCAGTAACAAAGATTGGTGAAGTAGCAAACTTAGGATCGTATTTCATTCTAGCATTCAGAGATTTTTCTTTCCACTTGCGTATTAAATTCTCAAGATCATAGCTATCCTTAAAAGCAAGAAAGTCTTCAGCTACCTCTCGCTCCATAACATAACCCTTAGGTATGTCAGGCAATTCATATCTAGGAGAGCTAGGTCTAACATGTGTAACAGCAGGTTCAATTTCAATAATTTCATCAGTTTCAGAAGTATCATCACATTCAGCAGTAACTCTAGCAATTTGTGCATCAAGAAATGCACCCAGTGGCATATCATTATCAAGCAAAGCATCATGGATAGAAGAAGCAACATCATCAAGCACAAGCGACATGTCAGAATTACCAATAGGTGGTGGTGTCGCAAAATTACTCATAACTGAAGGTGAATCAAGTGCAGAGCTAGATGGCAGTTCCTTACCTGTCCTCGTTGTTGAGGGCAAGACTTTAGTTTTTGGATATCTCGGATTCCTCATAGTGATCAACAGACGTAAATCCCAAGTGACTCATAGAATAGAGCTATGCTCCCTGGCAACGGCGCCAGAAAAAGGTCTTGATAACCCACAAGTATAGGGGATCGCAACAGTTTTCGAGGGTAGAGTATTCAACCCAAATTTATTGATTTGACACAAGGGGAGCCAAAGAATATTCTCGATTATTAGCAATTGAGTTGTCAATTCAACCACACCTGAAAGACTTAGTATCTGCAGCACAGTTTCAGTAGCAAAGTAGTATGATAGTAACAGTAGCGGCGGTAACAGTAGAAGTAGTGACAGAAGTAACGGTAAAGTAACTTAGCAAGGACCAGTAGGAAAAGCTCGTAGACATTTGATCGGAGATGGATAATTATGTCGGATGACATTCATCATGTAATAGTTATAACATAGGGTGATATGTTACTAGCTCCAGTTCGTCAATGTAATGTAGGCATGTATTCCATATTTAGTCATACGTGCTTATGGAAAAGAACTTGCATGACATCTTTTGTCCATCCCTCCCGTGGCAGCGGGGTCCTAATGGAAACTAAGGGATATTAAGGTCTCCTTTCAATAGAGAACCGGAACAAAGCATTAGCACATAGTGAATACATGAACTCCTCAAACTATGATCATCTCCGGGAGTGGTTCCGGCAATTGTCACTCCGGGGTTGCCGGGTCATAACACATAGTAGGTGACTACAACTTGCAAGATAGGATCAAGAACACACATATATTGATGAAAACATAATAGGTTCAGATCTGAAATCATGGCACTCGGGCCCTAGTGAAAAGCATTAAGCATAGCAAAGTAGTAGCAACATCAATCTTAGAACATAGTGGATACCAGGGATCAAACCCCTCAAAACTAACTCGATTACATGATAGATTTCATCCAACCCATCACCGTCCAGCAAGCCTACGATGAGATTACTCACGAACGATGAAAAGCATCATGGAATTGGCGATGAAGGATGGTTGGTGATGACGACGGCGTCGATTTCCACTCTCCGGAGCCCAAAATGGACTCCAAATCTTCCCTCCCGAGGAAGAACAGGTGGTGGCGGCGGCTCCGTGTCGTGAAACGCGATGAAATCTTCTCTCGTGACTTTTCTTGGCGAGAGAGAATATATAGAGCTGGAGTTGGAGGTTGTGGAGCCACGAGGGCCTCACAAGGCTGCTAGGCGTGACCTAGGGGGGGCCGCGCCTCCTGGGCTTGTGGGCTCCTGGCTTCGTGTTTCTAGGTAATTCTTGCACCAGTATTTTTTGCATATTCCACCAAAAATCCTCGTAAATTTCCAGGTCATTCCGAGAAATTTTATTTCTACGCAAAAACAACACCATGGCAATTCTGCTGAAAACAGCATCCGTCCGGGTTAGGTCCATTCAAATCATGCAAATTAGAGTCCAAAACAAGGGCAAAAGATTTTGGAAAAGTAGATACGATGGAGACATATCATATCACCATCTCTTCACCGAACTAGTGCACCTATACAATTTACCATTGTATTGGGTGTGTTGGGGACACAAGAGATTTCTTGTATTTGATTGCAGGGTTACTTGAGAGAGACCATCTTCATCCTATACCTCCCATAGATTGATAAACCTTAGTTCATCGACTTGAGGGAAAATTGCTATTGTCCTACAAAACTCTGCGCTTGGAGGCCCAACACGAGTCTACAAGAATAAAGTTGTGTAGTAGACATTAGCTACTAGTCCTATTTGGCCCATAGTAGTTTTTTTAGTTCGGCGATTTTATCAATTACTAGGGAATTTCAATTTTCATATTAAGTCATAATTTAAAACATTAATAATTAATTTCCTGTGCATCGTATCAAAATATTTTAGATATTTAAACTGTGTAGAATTTCGTGTGGATTAATAATATCCAACTCTCACACATGTTAACAATATTTAAACTTGTTGTTTGCATTGTTTTGCGTGATGCCATATTAAAATGATTTAATTCATAGAAAAATAATTTTGTGTAGATTCAGAATATCCAACTTTCAGCCATGCTAAAAAAATATTTAACTTGTTTTTTCATGAAATTTGCATAATGTCATATTAAAACGATTTGTCTCGTAACTATTTAAGCATAGCTCCCATTAAAATGATCCACATATGTAACTTGACCAGAAAATCTGTAGAATAAGATGGTAGCATTTATTTTCCTGTTTAACAATTCTAAAATTGTGTTATAGGTAGAACAGTATCGAAATCTTAATTTTCATATGGGGACTTTTCGGAATTGTTATTCGTTGTTCCAGCCTCATTTAAACTTGCATAGAATTTTATGTAGTTCCATAAAATATTGTTGCATCCAACATTAACATGTTTTGGGATGCCATTGCAAACATTTTGCATTCATGCATATCATCTTGTGTTCTTTATATCTTTTAGACCGTAGCACCGTTTTAAATTATCTATATATGTAAATCGACTAGAATGACGTTTAGAATCACATGGTCCAAATTATTTTGCTTTTTAATAAATATAAATTTTGTTAGTAGAGATCTGGACCAATTTCAAAATTAACATATGGGGTCGTTATAGAAATACTATAAGTTTTTCCCAACCTCATTTCAAATACATAGATAGCGAAGTTGTTTAGGCTTCACATCTTGCCATGTTTAACAACATTTAATATTGTCGTATACCTAAACGAGAGTGAACAAAATATTTGAACGTGGAGTTTAGTCAATATGCAAATCATTGCATATTGAGCTTCAATTAATGTGTAGGAGTTGATTGTTGTGCTTTGCCATGCCTTGCATAATTGAAATGGACATGCATCATATTTGATTGTGCATCTTGTCATGAATATGTGTGGTGTTATCATGTGTTGATTATTGTTCTGGATTATTTTATCTCGATAGAGTACCGAACCACTTAGGAGTGTGAGGATTCGTTCGACCACACCGGTTTGTCTACTTCATGGATTCGTTCTTCTTCCAAGCAGGATCACATGCAAGATGATTATTGCCTTAGATACCATTACTATCATTGCCATGCTAGTTATCTCGTTTCTATCGTTATGTCTCGCTGCCTACCACCTGTTATGTTAAGCATCCCAACATTGCCATTAAAAAGCCTCTAAACCCCTCCATAACCCAGCAAACCCTTGTTTGGCTATGTTACCGCTTGCTCAAGCTTCTAATAGCCTTGCTAGTTGCAGGTGCAGTTGCTTCCATGTGACAACATGGATTCCTCGTTATATCACCGTACTATTGCTAATTAATTTAATGCACCTATATACTTGGTAAAAGGTGGAAGGCTTGGCCTTCTAGTTCAGTGTTTTCTTCCATCTTTGCCGCCCTAGTTACTTGTGTACCGGTGTTATGTTCCATATTTGGGCACTCCTAACATGCTTGGGGTTGTTATGGGGACCCCCTTGACTTTTGTTTTGGGATAAAACTCTTTTGGCAAGGCCCAACATTGGTACTACATTTTCCTAATAACTAATAAAAAGCATAGGGACCCGTCCACACCCGCGGATAATTAATCGACAACCCGGGCCAGTCCTCCTCATGAGTGTTGGTCCAAAACAGAGCCACTTGCGGGTGCCACCTGGGGCACAACGGGGATTACTATCCAGCCACCGTATGTAGGGCTCATCTGGTGTGCCCTAAGAATGAGATAAGCGTCTCCTATCGTGATTGTCAGTACGTCGGGCGGCCTTGCTGGATTTCTTTTACCTTTCTCGAATGTCTTGTGTGAGGTATTCCGAGGATACCTTGCGCTATCTCGAGGTTGAGATTTCCCACTAGGAATCCAAGGAGATCACGGGTTTTCCGTAGTCGAGGTTTCCGACGCAGCTTGTGGTATTTTGTGATGGAATAGTTGGAGCACCCCTGTGCTACTTCTCAAACAACATCGCCAGAAATTGACACGTTGACGGAGACTTCCTTGCGTTGGTTTTTCCCTTGAAGAGGAAAGGGTGATGCAGCATAGGAGCAGTAAGTATTTCCCTCAGTTTGAGAACCAAGGTATCAATCCAGTAGGAGAATCTCGTCAAGTCCAGAGCACCTGCGCAAACACAAAAGAGCTTGCACCCAATGCTATAAAGGGGTTGTCAATCCCTTCAAGATTGATTGCAAAGTGAGATCTGAAGGCGGAAAGTGCAACGAAGTAAAAGAGTAAGGCTGTAAATATGGTGTGAAGTAGACCCGAGGGCCATAGTGTTCACTAGAGGATTCTCTCAAAATAGCAAATATTACGGTGGGTCAACAAATTACAGTCGAGCAATTGATAGAACCACGCAAAGTCATGACGATATCTAAGGCAATGATCATACATATAGGCATCACGTCCGAGACAAGTAGACCGATACTTTCTACATCTACTACTATTACTCCACACATCGACCGCTATCCAGCATGCATCTAGAGTATTGAGTTCATGACGAACAGACTAACACCTTAAGCAAGATGACATGATGTAGAGGGATAAACTCAAACCAATAATGAAAACCGCATCTTTTTACCCTTGATGGCAACAACATGATGCATGCCTCGATACCCCTTCTGTCACTCGGTGAGGTCACTGCATGGTAGGAACCCAAAACCAACCACTTCTCCCATTGCAAGAATCATAGATCAAGTTCGCCAAACAAAACACACAACTCAAAGAGAATTACAAGGATATGAAATCATGCATATAAGAGATCAGAAGAAACTCAAATAAGATTCATAGATAATTTGATCATAAATCCACAATTCATCGGATCTCGACGAACACACCGCAAAAGAAGATTACATCGGATAGATCTCCATGAAGATCATGGAGAATTTTGTATTGAAGATCCAAGAGAGAGAAGAAGCCATCTAGCTACTAGCTATGGACCCGTAGGTCTTGTTGGGTAACGTAGCATAAATTCAAAATTTTCCTACGCATGTTCAGATCTTACTATGGAGAGACCAGCAACAAGAGAGGGGTAAGAGCATCTTCGTACCTTTGAATATCGCTAAGCGGAAGCGTTTGCTAGAATGCGGTTGATGGAGTCGTACTCGCAGCGATTCCGATCTAGTGCCGAACAACGGCACCTCCGCGTTCAACACACGTGCAGCCCGGTGACGTCTCCCGCACCTTGATCCAGCAAGGAGGAGGGAGAGGTTGAGGAAGAAGACCAGCAACACGACGGCGTGGTGTTGGTGGAGAGACGAGGTCTCCCGGCAAGGCTTCGCCAAAGCGCCGGCACAGAGGAGGAGGGAGAGAAGCAGGGCTGCGAGAGAGAGATTAAACCGTGTCTCAAACAGCCCCGGACCTCATCTATATATAGGGGGAGAGGGAGGGGGCGCAGCCCTTAGGGTTCCCACCCCTAAGGGGTGCGGCAGCCCTCAGATGGGGAAGGGGTGGCCGCCAGGGCAAGGGGGAGGGGTGGCGCACCCCTCTGGTGGGCCTAAGGCCCACCTAAATTAGGGTTCCCCCTTTTTTCCTTTCCCCTGCGCCATGGGCTGAGTGGGGAGGCATACCAGCCCAACTAGGGGCTGGTTCCCACCCCCACTTAGCCCATCTTACCTCTTGGGGTCGCAGCCCCCCTTCGGTGGTCCCCCGGGACCACCTCCGGTGGTCCCGGTGGTCCCGGTACGTTACCGGTGATGCCCGAAACACTTCCGGTGTCCGAAACCATCCGTCCTATATATCAATCTTTACCTCCGGACCATTCCGGAGCTCCTCGTGACGTCCGGGATCTCATCCGGGACTTCGAACAACTTTCGGTAACCTCGTACAACAATTCCCTATAACCCTAGCGTCATCGAACCTTAAGTGTGTAGACCCTACGGGTTCGGGAGACAGGCAGACATGACCGAGACACCTCTCTGGCCAATAACCATCAGCGGAGTCTGGATACCCATGGTGGCTCCCACTAGCTCCACGATGATCTCATCGGATGAACCATGATGTCAAGGATTCAATCAATCCCGTATACGATTCCCTTTGTCTGTCGGTATAGAACTTGCCCGAGATTCGATCGTTGGTATACCTATACCTTGTTCAATCTCGTTACCGGTAAGTCCCTTTACTCGTTCCATAGCACGTCATCTTGTGACTAACTCCTTAGTCACATTGAGCTCATGATGATGTTCTACCGAGTGGGCCCAGAGATACCTCTCCGTCACACGGAGTGACAAATCCCGATCTCGATTCGTGCCAACCCAACAGACACTTTCGGAGGTACCCGCAGTGCACCTTTATAGTCACCCAGTTACGTTGTGACGTTTGATACACCCAAAGCACTCCTACGGTATCCGGGAGTTGCACAATCTCACGGTCGAAGGAAAAGATACTTGACATTAGAAAAGCATTAGCATACAAACAATACGATCTAGTGCTAGGCTTAGGATTGGGTCTTGTCCACCACATCATTCTCCCAATGATGTGATCCCGTTATCAATGACATCCAATGTCCATGATCAGGAAATCATGATCATCTATTGACTAACGAGCTAGCTAACTAGAGGCTTGCTAGGGACACATTGTGATCTATTCATTCACACATGTATTAGTGTTTCCTGTTAATACAATTATAGCATGAACGATAGACGATTATCATGAACAAGGAAATATGATAATAACCATTTTATTATTGCCTCTAGGGCATATTTCCAACAGGTCTATGGTGAACTACTCACGCATCATCGGAGAGGTCATGGTGTTGATGAAGAAGCCCTCCGTATCCGAATCCCCCCTCTGGCAGGGCACCAGAACGTGCCCCAGATGGGATCTTGCGGAGACAGAAGCTTGCGGCGGCGGAAAAGTACTTTCGGTGATCTCCTGATTTTTTCTGGAATTTTTGGGAATATATATGCAAAAGACCTAGGGCACAGGAGCCCCAGGGGCCCACAAGCCTGGGAGGGGTGACCCCCCCTGGTGGTGGCTAGGGGCCTTGTGGGGTCCCTGGTGGCCCCCTGCCTTGGTTCTCAAGTTCCCCGATCGTCTTCTGTTTCGGAAAAAATCTTTTTGGAAGTTTTGTTCAAAAACACGGAAAAGGGTCCTCCTCTGAAAAGGGTCAAAAACATGGAAAAAACAGGAACTGGCACTTGCCACTGAGTTAATAAGTTAGTCCCAAAAAATATATAAAAGGCATACAAAACATCCAAAGTTTGCAAAGATAATAGCATGAAACCATCAAAAATTATAGATATGTTGGAGACGTATCAAGCATCCCCAAGCTTAACTCCTGCTCGTCCTCGAGTAGGGAAGTGATAAAGACTCAATTTTTGATGTGGAATGCTACCTACCATAGTTGTCCTTTGTAACTACTTTCATGTGACATGAATATTCAGATCCGTAAGATTCAAAACAATTGTTTGCTATTGACATGAAAATAATAATACTTCAAGCAAACTTAGCAAGGTAATCATGAACTTTCAAAATAACAAGGCTGTAACATCCCGATGTTCGGAATATTTAAGAAAAGTTTAATTACACCTAACATCCCGATGTTCGGAATATTTACCCGAGCTCCTCTTCCATTCCCGCAGCAACCCCTGACATCTTCCTTTCCCCGATCCCCCAAGACCTCTTCCCGATACAATGTTGATCCATGCACGCCATTGTTTGTTCCTAGCGGCTTGGCGCATCTGGACGCAAACCCTTGCGCCAGGAGCTTCTCCGTCACGTCGTGAATCCATTCAGGGAAGAAAGAACGTGTTCGGTTCACTGCGCACGAAGAATTTCGCATGTACGTCTACACTGTTCAGCAAGTTCGTCGCATATATTCATCGCCCTTGGTGAGCCTCTATCAAATTTCCTTTGTACGCGTACTCGACATTATCTGGTGTATCCCATAGACATCATGTTTCAACCTATCACAGTCATTGGCCGCGCGCATCCAAAACCAAGTCCTCTAGAAGGCATTAGCTTGTGTCTTTATTTTCTGTCCCTTGGATGACTTTGTGGCCAACATATGAAATGGTTGGTTAGGCCATAGGAACTTGACGGTTGAGTTGGATTGTCATGTTCATATGTAGGTTGTATTGTGGATTTTCGTATAGTTTTTTTTTGGTTAAAATCAAAGTGTGTTATTTTTGTTCGGTTAGCTTTTGTGGTAATATATTATTTGTATATATATGTGATATCATGGTTAGGAGTCATCTTGTATTATATCATAATTTTAAGATCTTATATTTCACTCGATTGATTTGAATGTACGTTTTATTTATTAAGTATAGTTTTGTATGTTGTGTTTTAGATAATTTTGTGCATCATATAGAAGTATGATATGGCTTTGTATTACTTTTATATATTTATTACCACGTGTAGGAGTTGATTCAGTTTACCGGTTTATCAATGTTCATACATGCTTGATGGGTGTTATTATTTTAATTAGATTTGGATCATTGTTAAGGTAATCTTATTATTACTATTTTGGTAATGCTCGATACTTATTGTATGTGTGCGTACAAAATTTTGGCGAATGATTGCCATGCTTATAATTCATTAGAATTTTTCTAGCTATTGCTTGATTTATTTAGTTGTGAAATATTCCATGTTTTGATTATATTGTTTAACATGAAGATCCTTAGATGTGTTATATATATATTTGTCACGAGTGTCTATCACATGCATGCTGAATAGTTTCTATGTGATGCCATGTTCTAGGTTGATGTTTGTTTTAATAATGTGGCATCTATTTTTTGTTGTATGTTAGGTGTAATTAAATGGCATGTTGTAAGTTAGCGCTTATCTAATCATATGTGTTATATATTTAATTTCCAATTACTAGTTATCATGAGCATGTTATGTTACATTAGATTTTAGAGTAAGTTGATATTGTTTTAGAGTTGATATAAGCTAAACGAAGCCAAGGTTAATCATTGGTTGTTGCATATAGTTAATTGCCATTTAATCTTTACAAATATTTAGAGTTATCTAAATATTTATCTTGTTCGGCTAACATTTAGTCATGCATGTCTAGTATAGGTTAGTTGTATTATTTCATGTGTTTTTCATATGTTAATTATGATAGATATCAAATGAAATGCTTTGTTATTGGAGGTGACTACATTATAGTTTGTGTCATAGATATTATCGCCTAGTTGATCATCTAGTTTTATAGATGTTTGCTATCCATTATTCATGGTTGGTTGTTTCATGTCACGTTTCAGATTTGTATTGTTACATATGATTTAGGTTGTAGCATATAACCTACTTTATTACTTCTTGTTAATTATCTTAGTTGTCTTGTTTACCTAGGAGGGTAGATATGCATGCTTAGTTGACTTACATGTCATGTGTGTACCAACCCGTGTGTTGTACGATGCCTTAGTTGTGCTTCCATGAATTTGCAAGTGAGGTTGTACTATTTAGAAACGCATGCCATCATGTTACTCGTGTTGTATAATACATGTTGATTAGTTGATTATATGATCTAGTTGTTTACTTGTCTACATGCTCATTACTCTTTATGAACGTGCTTACCTGTATTAACTAACATGATAGGGTTGTGTGCTTATTTCATGATTTCGTGTTCTTACATGTCATGACTACAATGTGAGATTGCATGCTAGTGCCATGCTTGATCTTCATGATAGTGGATATCAACTAAATTATCTCATAGTTACGAGTTGTATTCTATTTGTAGCTTCGTGTGGTATCTCATGTGATGATCATCCATGTTTAGATGTTATATTTATTTACCTTCCTATTGCGTTATTCTATGCTTAGACATCTTTCGTGCCTCATGATCTTTTGTGTGTTATAGTTACCTACTTAGTTCCTCCGTATAGATGTTTGACTTTGTATCATTTTAGTATTATGAGTGTTTAATACTTGTTTCATTAGTTCACCACATGATTGGATAGTTTACCTTTCGTTAGTTGACTTGTTCCTTTCTCATATGCTTAATGTGCTTAGTTTGCCATGTTATTAAGCATGTGGGTATAATCTTGTTGTTAGTAGTTAATTGGATATTTGTTATTCATAAAGAGCATCTCCTAGTTTAATTAGTTCTCATGATCACTTGTATGTTTGATGCTTGTGTTATTAGTTAATGCATCTTTATCATATACTCACATGGCTTGCGTGAGATGTGCCTTATTATTATGTTACCTAATTGGTTCTACCATAGTATTGGTTTATCTTTTGTTCTAGAAAACATTGTTTGTTATGGTTGATGTTTTGTTTTGCTTATAGTTACCACTGGAAATATTTAGATTATATCTAAATATTTATTTGTGGTTAACCTTTACATCTACCATGTTATGTTGAGATTGTGTAGTAAAAATGCATATGTTGATTCCATTCCATGTGTGTTGAACTTCATCGGGTTCATCATGTAGTAGTCCTATATAGTTAACCGAGTTGTGTAGTGGGTAGTACTAATCGTATATATCGTAGTTTCCATTAGAACGTTAGTCTTGACCACCAAACCTTCCTTAGCAGTGTCAACTTAACCGTATCACTTCGTTGAATCCTATATCTCACCTTCGTTATCATGATAGCCCATTTTGGAATCTCTATCCGATCAATATCTTGCTATTCATCCACTATTATTTTGTTTTGGATGTTATTAGGATTTGTTATGTCTTTGGTATTTATTGTTTCTCTTTTGCTATCGTTACGACGAGTAGGGAGTGACGATGTTTGACATGGACACAAATAGGTTATTGAAGAAGGACTCAACAACGAAGGCATGCCTCCTTCTTTGATCATACTTATCCTATGTTCTATAAATTGCATTGAGTTTTATGGTTACACCATGCATGTTTATAATCTTGTATCTAGCGTGTCGATTGACACACTACCTTGATTCGCTTGTCGCCTATTCCTTTGACACCTGAGTAGAAGTATATAGTAATCCGGTAGAGTAGAAATGCTTAGCCATGTTTATTACCCTATAGGTTCTTGTTGAATAAACTTTGAGTCATTGACACTTGAAACTTATAGCTGAGCTGGCCAGTTGGCCTTGGTGACCTTCTCTATCCTCTTCTACTCTGGGTGAAACTTACCATCTGAATACTGGCGCGGGCGACAGCTAAATCAATGATTGAAGGAGCGATTGGCTGCCCAAGGTGAAGGGAGCAATTAGTCGTCCGTGCCGCATGAGGCCTAATAAGTCTTGGATTTGAAGATTGTGTAAACAGTACAACCACATGCTATATGGGCACTGGCTTGGTCAAGTAAGCTAGTCAGTCTTAGGTGTCGATGTCGCCATACCGCATATGGGATAGCTGCCTTGTGAGGAGTATCCTCGGCCTAGATGGGGGGACCGGTTTGAGGACGTACTCTCAGTTCTGTGCGACAGACCCGGTGGGCATGTCACATCTTTGGGGGATCTAGTCTAAAGACCTCGTCACAATCTCCCTGCCGGTATACCAAATGGTGTACTATACTAGCGGCCACTGGTGGCATCAAGACGAGACTATGTCGTGTGGGTAAAGTGTATAACCTCTGCAGAGTGTAAAACTATTCGAATAGCCGTGTCCACGGTCATGGACGACACATGAATCTTTCTTGACATACAGCACCTGTCTTGCTTATTCCCTCTTTGCCCCAATTGTTGGAACCTATGATGAGTGTGAGTTGATCGAGGATCCTCACTTTGATGAAAGTTACTCTGGATATAAACATGTTCTCATCAAAAACTGCTTTTATCCAAATGCTATTGTTTTCAAATAAAATTAGCTTTTATGCAAATGAGCCATATATCCTTCTTTTGAAGCCACACGTAGCTATTAGGACCTTCTCCGAGGGAGGCATGTTGAGTACGTAACGTACTCATGGCAATACTTTTGTTGACAACAGAGTTACATGAAGATGAAGGTGACGACTACGAATACTATGGCGATCCATAGGAGTGAGGACACGTGGACTACATGGACTGCCTATGGCTGAGATGGAGTCGCTACGCATTGTATTTTCCGCTGTTTTCTGGTTCTATTAAATGTCATGAGACATTTGTCAATGGATGCCTTGGGGCAATATGTAATAAAATAATTTTACGTATCGTTCAATGATACCATTTTGCGGTGTTTATAACAATGATCCTGGGGTTGACAAATATACACAGGAGGGTTTGGAAGTAAATTCCAGGTTCTCACAAAGCCCAAGGAAAGTTATCCCTACAAAATCATATAGTCTGGCTATGCTCCATCATCCTCACACAACTAATTTAAATCTTGCACAACCCCGGTATTGGCCAAGTAATTGTTTTCGCACTCTTACTTTAATAAACTTTTTATAACTATCACGCAATACATGAGCGTGAGCCATGGATATAGCACTATAGGTGGAATAGAGTGTGGTGGTTGTTGTGAGACAAAAAAGGAGGAGATGGTCACATTGACTCGGCGTATCAAACGGCTATGGAGATGCCCATTAATAGATATCAATGTGGATGAGTAGAGATTGCCATACAAAGGATGCACTAGAGCTATAAGTATGTGAAAGCTCAAAAGGAGAACTAGTGGGTGTGCATCCAACTCGCTTGCTCACAAAGACATCGGGCAATTTTAGGAATCCCGTCATTGGAATATACAAGCTAAGTTATATAATAAAGATTCCCACTAGCATATGGTGGTGACGAAATGAGAGGCTCTTAATCATGAAGAACATGGTGCTATTATGAAGCACACGTGTGGAAAAAGATAGTAGCATTGCCCTTCTCTCTTTTTCTCTCTTTATTTTATTTTATTTGGGCTCTTGGGCCTCTTTTTTTAATTTGGCCTCTTTGGCCTCTTTTTTTTCTTTCCTCACATGGGACAATGCTCTAATAATGATGATCATCACACTTTTATTTACTCACAGCTCAAAGCTCAGATCGATGATGACTCTATAGGAAATGCCTCTGGGAGTGTACCGGGATGTGCAACGATCTAGATTGGCCTATGGCATTGAAACATCTCGCTAGCTATCTTACGATCATGCAATGGCAATATGAGAGTGACGGCACAAGTCATGAGCCGGAACGGTGGGAGTTGCATGGCAATATATCTCGGAATGGCTATGAAAATGCCATAGTAGGTAGGTATGGTGGCTGTTTTGAGGAAGGAATATGGTGGGTTTGTGTACTGGCGAAAATTGCTCGGTACTCAAGAGGCTAGCAATGGTGGAAGGTGAAAGTGCATCTATACCATGGACTCACATTAGTCATGAAGAACTCACATACTTGTTGCGAAAGTTTTTATTAGTAATGGAAACAAAGTGCTAAACCCATACTCCTAGGGGAAGGGTTGGTAGGTGTTGACCATCGCGTGATCCCGACCTCAACACAAAGGATGACAATCAATAGATCAATTATGCTCCGACTTCCTAACATAGCGGTTCACCATACGTGCATGCTACGGGAATCACTAACTTCAACACAAGTATTTCTAGATTCACAACACCCTACTAACATAAATCTTAATATTACCAAATCCACGTCTCAAAACTAATTGAGAGGAATCAAAACTTCTCTATCTACTCAATGCACATGAATATGGAGGTTTTTGTATCCTCTTTGGGTACCTATCACCTTGGGACTACTTTCATAGCACAAGCCAACTACCAAGTCACGCACCGTTGTTTCTAAAATATCTAAGTGAAGCACATAGAGCAAAATTATCTAGCTCAAAAGATATTAGTGAAGCACGATGAACATTCTAGCAAAATTACGATTAGTGCATGTCTCTCTCAAAAGGTGTGCAGCAAGGATTATTGTGACACAGAAAAAAGAAAATACTCCTATGATACAAGACGCTCCAAGCAAAACACGTATCATGTGGTGAATAAAAATATAGCTCCAAGTAATGTTACTGATGGATTGAAGACGAAAGAGGGGATGCCTTCCTGGGGCATCACCAAGCTTAGGCTTTTTGGTGTTCTTGAATTTGGCTTGGGATGCCTTGGGCATCCTCAGGCTTGAGCTCTTTCCACTCCTTATCTCTTTGCCCATGAGAACATCACCCAAAACATGAAAACTTCACAACACAAAACTTAAACAGAAACTCGTGATAACATTAGCACAAGAAAACAAACTACCACCTCTTTAGTGTAACATCCCAAATTTCCTAATTTGGAATGGTCTACATTGTAGCTAAGCATCTATGCATATTGATTGAAATAAAGTTTGCATTTGAATTCTTTCGATTTTTGCTTTTGCATTTCTATTTTTTTCTTCACACGAGAAGTGCCGGGAAATAATTTCTTGCACGTAAGAGAGAGCGGAGGAAAATGACCCTCCAAAATGTGAGGCATTTCTGAAATATTTTGAGCCAAGAAAGCCAAAGTTTTACTGTGAAAATAATTGCAAAAAAGAAAATATAGCATAAGGGGTTTTTTTGAAAAAAACATTTTTTTAACTTTTTATTTTTGCCTTGGAAAAATGTTAAACGTGTAGAGATTTTTTTTCTGAAAATTTTGGTATATAATACCCTATATTAATTATTTTATTTGTTTCCTTTTATTCCCTTTTAAGTTTCTGTTTTTGAAAAAAATCTAAATCTGGAATATATTTTTTTAAAAGGCAAGCGCCAGCCGGCGCTTTATAGCGCGCAGCCCACCCCGCCAGCCCGGGATCGGCCTGCCCTTTCCTATTAGGGCGCTGCACCCAACCATCTACCCCCCACCCCACTGACTACCCGGGCCCGCCCCCGCGCCTACCCCACCCGCAGTGCCCCACTCCCCTCCTTTCCTTTCTTCTCCAGACCCTCGCGAATCTCTCCCTTCCTTTCTCTCTCACGGCCGAGCCGCCATGGCCGAACCTTCCTCGGCTAGCCCCGGTTCCTTTCCCCCTCGGCTACCCCCTCCCCCTATAAAAACCCAACCCCCGAGCCGCCCTCGCCCCGTTCCACCCCCACGCCGCCCTGCCCGAGCCCCACGCGGCCGCCTCCCCGTCGCCCCGGACGCCTCCCCTGCTGCCTCCCCCGACGCCCCGGAGCCGACCGCCCCCCTCCTCCGCCACCCCCACTTCCGCCGGTGACCACCCCCCCGCCAGAGCTACTTCCCCACTTCGCCGGAGTAGCACCTCGCCAGCCAACTCTCAGTAAGTCTCCACCCCCCCTTTGACCGTTGGATTAAATCAGACGTATAGGATTAGATGTGCATACCCCTTCGGGTCTTACAAAAAAAACCGGATCGGTTTTTCTGTCAGTTAAACTGAGCCGAGTAGTTTTCATTTGATTGCGGCCGTGTGCTAGTGTCCCTCGCAGCAAACACCCCGCAGCCAACCAGAGACTGCCACATGTACCCCTGTCCGATTAGTAGCAAATCTTCTTTTTCTGTTTTTAATTCGAAAACACAGAGAGTTTCAATTTTGTTCTGATCATAACTTTTGATCTAGAGATCCAATGAGGTTGGTTCTTTTTCCAGTAGATCACAAATGTTCGGTAGTTTTTAAAAACATATAATTTGTATATGTTTGAAATTTGCAAATTTGAATTATATCAGATTTAGTTTAAACCTTGTTTTTCTTATTCCAGGAGTTTAAAAAATTATTTTTATTTGATTCTTTTTGCTACTACTTCCTAGTGATTATATCTTACTGTGGTATAAGTGTCAAAGTTTTTTAAATAATTTTACTTGGGTTTTAACAGAAACAAGTTTCTGCCTTAGTGACGTGTAGTGAATTCTTTCACTTAGGCCATAGCTACTTATTACTTGTGATTTATTTGACTTGTTGTTGATTGTAGTGATTATGGTGTCTATTTGTTTGTATTGGTAGATCACCCGGAGTGCGAAGCTTGTTACTTAGAAGCGCTCGATCAAGACAACTATCATCAAGGCAAGTCATTTTGATCATACTATCTCCTATGTTTTTTCGATGCATGGTAGTTTCACCTTTCTTTGCCCAATTGAATGCTGCTTAGGTACTTGGAAATTTTAGTATAGGTTGTAGTATCATGTGGTAGGCACACAACAACCCCGATACTTGGCCCCGGGACGACAAATTTCATATTGCTATGCTTGAGTAGACGGGATTTCGGTTGAGTGCATAACACGAGTGATGCGAGGTTGATTAAATAACCAAGACCGGTTAAGACAAGATTTGCAAGACCTCGTGATGCAATGTAACTCTGGCTGACAACAACCCCGATACTTGGCCCCGGGACGACAAATTTCATATTGCTATGCTTGAGTAGACGGGATTTCAGTTGAGTGCATAACACGAGTGATGCGAGGTTGATTAAATAACCAAGACCGGTTAAGACAAGATTTGAAAGACCTCGTGATGCAATGCAACTCTGGCTGAAGGACGGTTGATCGGCTTCCTGGAGAAACCAGTGGATGACCCGGGATGCTGGAGACGGCCATGACATCTTGCGGGAAGCTTCACCTAGGCTCGAAGAGATGGACGGAGGCTTCAAGACCCAAGGCTTACCTGCACAGCCACAAGTCATTATGGGCTCTGGCTTGGTTGGACAACGCGGCTACTCTGGACAGGCGGTGCTAGCAGATGTAGAAGAATAGTAGGAATGGATGGGCACCGACAGGGATTCAGAGGGACTCGTTGAAAGGCCATCTTTTGATCATCCGGTCTTCAAACACCTTGAAGTGCGAGGACATACTCGGAGGCGATCAAATCTTGTGGGGAATGTGTGCAAAACTCTGCAGAGTGCCCAAACCTAATCGATTAGCCGTGTCCACGATCATGGACAACTTGAGCCGAAGGCGTTGAAATTTCCCTGAACTCTCGACACAACTTAATGATGATGTGGGAATTAACAACAACTCAGGTCCGAGAATTTGTTGGCGGAACCATCTCGTTAACAACAAACCAAGTAGTAATATTTTGCTTTCAGCCCCTCTTTTTGTAGGACAGAATTGGCTTTATGCAAAACTTATAACCCCACCTACCAAATATGCATGTAGAGATAGTTGATTATTATTTTCCCCTCTCTTTGATGACTTGCCGGCATATTCCATATGCTGACCTACACGGCTGCAACGTATCATGTTGCAGAGTACTTTTCCGACCAGGAGTGAGGCTACGGTCTACGCTCAACGACATGCCGTGGAGTGGGATGGACTCGTCTACCTGATGCTTCCGCTAGTCTTTGTTAGATATCTCATGAGATGGCCTTCAGCCACTTTATTGTAATCCATTTATTGTAATAAAGTACTCGTTATGAGATTTCAATTAATAAAGCTGTGTGATTGAGCTCTTGATATATACATTGATGTACTGAGTGTGTACCAGCATGATCTTGGGATGGTACGGAAACACCAGAGGCTTGACTCGTTTTGAGTCGGGTCGCTACATTTAGGTACTGTCGGGATCTTGATTTCTATTTATATTGATGTTATATTACTGTATTATCACTTTTCCATGGCTAGTACCCCCCGATACTATCCATAGTTTCATCAAAACAAGCAACCAACTCAACAAAAACAGAATCTGTCAAAAACAGACCAGTTTGTAGCAATCTGTATACTTCGTATAATTCTGGTACCTAACAAATTCTGAAATATTACGAATGCCTGGGAAAAAGGCATATCAACTAGAATAAAAAAGAATCAACTCAAAATCTCTTCCTGAATAAAAATGAAAATAATCTCGTGAGCGAAAAAGTTTCTGTCTTTTTCCAGCAAGATAAAACAACCATCACCAAGATTAGTCATAAAGGTTTTACTTGGCTCAAACACAAAAAGAAACACAAAAGACACTATCATAACATAATTATGATGGTGTGGACGCAACAAAATAGAAAGAGAAAGATAAATTCATTGGTTTGCCTCCCAACAAGCGATATTGTTTAAAGACCTTAGCTAGGCATAAAGCGATAGAATCATGTATCGTCGTCTTTGGTGCTCAAACCACAAGTGGCCCTCATCATGGATTCAAAAGGCAATCTTATTTTCTTTCTAGGAAAATGTTCCATGCCCTTATTTAAGGGAAATTGAAATCTATTATTCCCTTCCTTCATATCGATGATGGCACCGATAGTCCTTAGGAAAGGTCTACCAAGAATAATCGGGCATGTAGGATTGCAATCAATGTCAAGCACAATGAAATCCATGGGTACATAGTTCCTATTTGCAATAATAAGAACATCATTGATCCCTCCCATGGGTTTCTTGAGAGTAGAATCTGCAAGATGCAAATTAAGAGAACATTCCTCAATCTCATCGATAAATACTTTGGAATCGTGGAAACACTAGCACTCAAATCACACAAAGCATTGCATTCATAGTTTTTGATTTTTATTTTGATAGTAGGTTCCCACTCGGCATGAAGCTTTCTAGGAATAGAGAATTGCAATTCAAGTTCCTCTTCAAGAGATTTTATCATAGCTTCGACGATATGATCGGTAAAAGCCTTGTTTTGGATATAAGCGTGTGGAGAGTTCAGCATGAATTGCATCAAGGACATGCATTCAATCAAGGAGCAACTACCATAATTGAATTCCCTGAAATCCAAAGTAGTAATTTCATTACTACTCAAAGTTTTAATATCTTCTACTCCACTTTCAATGCTTTTAGCATCAAGATAGATGGACTCCGAATCATTGGGGCGTTTTTCAACCAAAGTGGATTCATATCCAGCCCCATCATCATTAGGTTTAACTCAAGAAAACAAAGATTCAATGAGAGTCACACCAAGCACTTTAAGATCTTCGTGATTCTTACCACGAGAACACGCCTTTTTAAGCCATTCATGTCTAGCACGAATTTGGGCGGTTCTTTCTTTGCTCTCACTCATGGAAACACGCATAGCTTTCAAAGTTTCATCCATATTGATCTTGGGAGGAGCACATCTAACTTTCAAAGCATCAATATCACTAGACATTCTATCAACGCTCCTAGCCAAATCGTCAATTTTGAGTAGTTTTTCCTCTATCGACGCATTGAAAATCTTTTGTGAGTTGATAAACTCTTTGATATTACTCTCTAGATCAGAGGGTAATCTATTGTAATTTCCATGAGTATTGTTGTAGGAGTTGCCAAAGTTATTAGAGGAGTTACTAGGAAAAGGCCTAAGAACATAGTTTCCTCCAAAAGCATTGTTGTTGCCAAAATTATTCCTACCAACAAAATTAACGTCCAAGCTAGCATTGCTACTCTCAATAAGGGAAGACAAGGGCATATCATTAGGATCTAAAGGAGCACTTCTACTAGCAACCAAATTCATTAACTCATCCATCTTAGCACTCAACGAGTTAATTTCTTCTATAACGTGTACCTTCTTACTAGTAGGTGACCTTTCAGCGTGCCATTGAGAGTAGTTCATCATAATATTGTCTAGGAGTTTCGTGGCTTCTCCTAACGTGATTTCCATGAACGTTCCACCTGAGGTGGAGTCCAAGATATTTCTCGAAGTGAAATTCATGCGAGCGTAGAAGATTTGTATAATCATCCAAAGACTCAAGCCATGAGCGGGACAATTTCTAATCATCAATTTCATTCCCTCCCAAGATTGTGCAACATGTTCATGATCAAGTTGCTTAAAATTCATGATATCATTATAGAGAGAGATAATCTTAGCCGGCGGAAAATACTTGGATATATAAGCATCTTTGCACTTATCCCAAGAATCGATACTATTTTTGGGCAAAGACGAAAACCAAGTTTTTGCTCGATCTCGCAACGAGAAAGGAAAAAAACTTCAATTTAATCATATCATTATACACATCTTTCTTCTTTTGCATATCGCAAAGCTCAATGATGGTATTAAGATGGGATGCGGCATCTTCACTAGGAAGGCCGAAGAATTGTTCTTTCATAAGAAGATTCAGCAAAGCGGCATTGATTTCGTATGACTCCGCAATCGGAGTACTAATAAATTCATTATTGTTAGTATTCGAGAAGTCATGAAGTTTGGTGTTTTTAGTCATGGTGACTTCAGCAAGCAAGCAAGCACACAAGCGAACAAAAAGCAAGCGAGAAAAAAGGGCGAACGAAAAAGGCAAACGAAGAAAAGGGAAAAGGAAAAAGGCAAATATTTTTGTAATTTTTTGTTTTTCAGAAGTGGGGGAGAGGAAAACGAGAGGCAAAAAAAAGGTAAATGCAAGAGATGAGTTTGAGACACTTACTTGGATGAGTTCTTCACTTAATCCTCCCCGGCAATGGCGCCAGAAATCCTTCTGCTACTTCTCGAACAACAGCGCCAGAAATTGACACGTTGACGGAGACTTGCTTGCGTTGTAATTTCCCTTGAAGAGGAAAGGGTGATGCAGCACAGGAGCAGTAAGTATTTCCCTCAGTTTGAGAACCAAGGTATCAATCCAGTAGGAGAATCTCGTCAAGTCCAGAGTACCTGTGCAAACACAAAAGAGCTTGCACCCAACGCTATAAAGGGGTTGTCAATCCCTTCAAGATTGATTGCAAAGTGAGATCTGAAGGCAGAAAGTGCAACGAAGTAAAAGAGTAAGGCTGTAAATATGGTGTGAAGTAGACCTGGGGGCCATAGTGTTCACTAGAGGCTTCTCTCAAAATAGCAAATATTATGGTGGGTGAACAAATTATAGTTGAGCAATTGATAGAACCGCACAAAGTCATGACGATATCTAAGGCAATGATCATACATATAGGCATCACGTCCGAGACAAGTAGACCAATACTTTCTGCATCTAATACTATCACTCCACACATCGACCGCTATCCAGCATGCATCTAGTGTATTGAGTTCATGACGAACAGACTAACGCCTTAAGCAAGATGACATGATGTAGAGGGATAAACTCAAACCAATGATGAAAACCCCATCTTTTTACCCTTTATGGCCACAACACGATGCGTGCCTCGCTACCCCTTCTGTCACTGGGTGAGGTCACCGCACGGTATGAACCCAAAACCAAGCACTTCTCCCATTGGAAGAATCATAGATGAAGTTGGCCAAACAAAACCCACAACTCAAAGAGAATTACAAGGATATGAAATCATGCATATAAGAGATCAGAAGAAACTCAAATAAGATTCATAGATAATCTGATCATAAATCCACAATTCATCAGATCTCGACAAGCACACCGCAAAAGAAGATTACATCGGATAGATCTCCATGAAGATCATCGAGAACTTTGTATTGAAGATCCAAGAGAGAGAAGAAGCCATCTAGCTACTAGCTATGGACCCATAGGTCTATGGTGAACTACTCACGCATCATCCAAGAGGTCATGGTGTTGATGAAGAAGCCCTCCGTATCTGAATCCCCCTCCGGCAGGGCACCAAAATGTGCCTCAGATGGGATCTGGCGGAGACAGAAGCTTGTGGCTGCGGAAAAGTACTTTCGATGATCTCCTGATTTTTTCTGGAATTTTTGGGAATATATAGGCAAAAGACCTAGGGCAAAGGAGGCCTAGGGGGCCCATAAGCCTGGGAGGCGCGCCCCCTGGCCATGGCTAGGGGGCTTGTGGGGTCCCTGGTGGCCCCCTGCCTTGGTTCTCAAGTTCCCCGATCGTCTGCTGTTTTGGAAAAAATCTTTTTGGAAGTTTCGTTCCGTTTGGACTCCGTTTAAAATCCTCCTCTGAAAAGTGTCAAAAATACGGAAAAAGCAGGAAGTCGCACTTGGCACGGAGTTAATAATTTAGTCCCAAAAAAGATATAAAAGGCATACAAAACATCCACAGTTTGACAAGATAATAGCATGAAACCATCAAAAATTATAGATACATTGGAGACGTATCACCCTGCAGGGTTGAATCTTTCTGAGAGCCGTACCCACCGTTATGTGGCAACTTGGAAACTTAGTTTAACAACCTGTTAGAGCAAACCTGAAGTAAAACTTAATTAAAACATAACAACTGTGTGCGTAACCATGACTGTCTCTTCTCGTGAGTTGTGATCAGAGAGAGGACATGGTGGGGTTATGACTGGCATAAGTAGGTGTTCAGGATCACTTCGAGATAATTATTAGTTCACGTCTATTATGCCTAGATCACCCACCATCTTATTCTTGTACTCGTAAGTTAGCCACTCAAATGAATCTTAGTCGCTTGCTGCAGCCTCACCACTTAACCATACCTCACCCATTAAGCTTTGCTTGTCCTGATACATTTGGAGATAAGATTCATGAGTCCCTGTGACTCACAATTACTACAACAATAGTTGGAGGTACAGGTAAATCATTACTTTTACGTTAGCGCGATGATTTTTCTATTTGGAGTTTATTCTTCTTCTTCTTCATAGATCTAGGACGGGTTAGAGGTCGACAGCCTAGGATAGCAAGGATGGACGTCATTCTTTTATCGTTTGTTTTCGATCGTAGTCGCACTCTGCTCTTCTACATGATGATTCAATGTATTGTTGGATTGATATACTCATGATGTAGCTTGTGGCGAGTGTAAGACAATTCCATATACTCATATCTTCTGCACATGTACTTATACCGATATCCATTCGTGCAAAACAACGAGATGCGCTTCTATCGCTGAAGATGTCCTCGAGCCAAAATAAGGATAGGATCGCATCTTTAGTGTTACAAGTTGGTATCAGAGCAGTATCGACCTAGGAGCCCCCTTGATTGATCGAACTTGGCTGTGTCGAGTGTAGTGAAAAACTACTTTGAGTCTAGTTATATATCGGAGAGTAGGATTCTTTTTACTCCTCTTCTATGTTGTGGTGTAGAATATTTACATACTCCTCTTCTCACTCAATTTTTTCTTAGGATCATGCAGGTATTTTGGAAACTATACAATGTCGATGTGACGGAATTCTGACTTGGTGCCTCCTGTCTAAATTTATTTCTTCCGGGGAGTTGAGCCCCAGGGGATTCTTGACACATCGCTATCGTTCAGTGTACTTAGTACCTCAGGATGGAGGATGTTTGAAATTGCTTCAATACTATTCGTGGCGCGAGGAGTTTTGCATCACCAGGGTAGCATCGAGATGTACTACCATAATTGGTATCGTTGTGATTACGAGGGCCTGAGGTAGATGAGTTTCCAAGATCTCTCGTTATGTGTTGACGGATGTGATACACTGGATGGGTAGTTTTATTTCTAGGAGTTGAGTGATGGATTTTACTCCTTGTATCCATGGACCTCATTGCGTAACTGCAAATTTTTGGAAGTTCTTATGTGGGAATTCAAGTAGTTACCTAGGATTATCTTCCAACAGATGCATGATGTGAGGTTGGGGTTCGACATCTAGTGGATCTGTTTGTTCATGGTCTTTCTTACAACGGTTCTCGTTGTGTCTTAAAGAGTCCTTGTACCTTGCTATGACTCGGGGACTCTTCGTATGTCGTGCGCACTGCCTTGTACATGATGGCTACTGTAGGATAGAGCCCGTGCAAACCTTACGATGAAAATATCGAGGGAAATCTCTATCACGATTTTTTTTGGCTTAATTTGCAAGCCTCATCCTTTGTTTTATTGCAGTATGGTAATACGAGTTGCTATGATGTCAAGTGGTGATTTCATATCTTTCCTAAGCGGTGTTCTCTTTCAGTGGGCTTATAATCCACATGTTCTTCTCCAGGTTCTTACATGGCTCTTCTAATCTTTTCCGGATATCTCAAGCTCTTTTCATATATCATGTAAGAATGAATTCCGTCACTCATATTCCATCTACAAGATTGCTTCGAATAAATTTTCTTCATTGCCTTAACCTTTGTTTATTCATTGTTCCGGAGTGTCTTAATAAATCTCATTGGTGTCTCTTGCCATCAGTCTCAGATTTGAAGACCAAAGGAGAGTTTCTCTTAAAATGGTCCGTTCTTTTGAAGGTTCATGGGTCAGCTTGTTGCTATTCCTTCAAAAAAATTCTAATCATCAAAAATCCCTTCCATATCTATACAGTACATTTCAGAGTTTTTCTTAGATCTCTCGATACTCCAAAGGCCATCATTTCAGAAGATTTCTTTGTTCTCAACTTTTAGCTTTCATTCTCAAATTCTTCTCAATTGTTGTTCCTATGTTCGTACCTCAATTATTTTGGTGCTTCGGTCAAGGTTTTCTTTTAGGCGGAACATGATCTCTTCCTTTTCATGTATCTCCATTCATTTGTAGTATCCTCATTCGTTTCAATTCTCACCGGTGTTTCTTTGCAGGCTTGTCCGAGTTTGTGATCTATCTCTCACTCTCTCTCCAATCTTTTTAGGAAGAATAAGTGGTATGCTAAATCTGTTTCTTGTCATCAATTTTACTTTATGAAGGATAAGCATAACATAATTCTTATGCTTTTTGCATCAAAGTGATTTCAATCCTTCTTCCAGAGTGGCTCATGATACCAATTCTCGATTCTAAGTTTTTCACCACTTCTTTTTCTGGAGTTCCAACTTTTCTTAAGTATCCCTTCACGTAGCTTCATCTAAATATTTGCAAGGCCATAAAGTTATTCTTTTCAACCTTCATGTCGTTTGATTATCCTTTTTTATATGGAGGTTCTTCAGGGTGGTTCTTTAAGGATTTAATTCATTCTCAATGGGTTCTTCAAGATTCTTGTTGGAGAACCTCAAGTGTGCACAACTGTGTGCGTAACCGTGACTGTCTCTTCTCATGAGCTCCATACCCGAGAAAGAAGATGGTGTGGCTATGTCTAGCATAAGTAGGTGTTCAGGATCAATTCGAGATCATTATTAGTTAACGTGTGTTATGCCTAGATCACCCTCCCTCTTATTCTTGTACTCGTAAGTTAGCCACTCAAATAAATGCTTAGTCGCTTGCTGCAGCCTCACCACTTAACGATACCTCACCCATTAAGCTTTGCAAGTCTTGATACCTTGGTAAATGATATTTCTTAGTCCCTGTGGCTCACAGATTACTACAACCACCATTGCAGGTACAGGTAAAGCGGCACTTTGAGGTGAGCACGATGATTGTTCTATTTGGAGTTTCTTCTTCTTCATCATCATCGATCTAGGATGGGTTCCAGGCCGGCAGCCTTGGATAGCAAGGATGGACGTCATTCTTTTATTGTTCTTTTTCATCTATACTTGTACCCTGCTCTTCTACATGACTATCGAATGTATTGCTGAATTGAGATGCTCATGATGTAGCTTGTGGCGAGTGTAAGCCAATTCCATATAATCATCTCTTCTGTACATGTACTTGAAACAATATCCATTCTTGTAAAATTAAGTGATGTGCTTCCATCCCTATTGCGGCCCTCGAGCCAAAATAAGGATATGATCCCATCTTGGGTATTACAATTAACACATGCCTTGTGCCACACGGACTTTTTCTTCTCGCACTCAGCCGTCATGTCTCTGTAGTAGGGATCGATCATGGCCACGACAAGGTCAACTGGGGAGTCCTTCTGCTCTTCTTCTCGTTGCCCCGGGCCATGTAGTGATGTTGCATGTTGACAAGCTTCTCGCAGGATAAGCCGGAAGTCTTGTTCCATAACTGTACGCTTTTCGTCAATTGCCCAACAGTAATCTGTTTACCCATCGCATGCTATTTTTCCATGAGAGATGCCATTAGGGAAAGCTATGCCCCGAGGGTCTATTCACAAAATATTGATAAAACCTTCATTACCTTGATGCTATTTACTTGTATTTATTTTATCTTATTGCCCAACACTTCACTTGCTTACAAATAACAAGACAAGAGGATTGGCAACCCTCTTCCCTACGTTGGGTGCAAGTTTTTTGTTCTTTTGTGTGCAGCCGCTGAAGACGGTTGTGGTTGATATTCATATTGTTTTAATAAACCTTGGATTCATTACCGAGGGAAATACTTACCCACTTTGTGTTGCGATAACCTGTTCCTCTTCACGGAAAACTCAACACAGAGCACAAGTATTAGTACTCTTTGAAATTATTTTTGTTGGCTTGAATATGATGAATCTGAAATTGTTCTATGCATGTCAAATAATTAACCCACGGATACTTGAAGTGTCTTTGGAGTATTTGGGTGACATTAGGGTTGATTGATGTGTATCATAGGTGTTATTCTAGTATGAACTCTAGGGCTGTTTGTGACATTTATAGGAATACCTCAATAGAATATTGATTAGAAAAAATATCTTTGAGGTGGTTATACTGTTGGAAATATGCCCTAGAGGAAATAATAAAATAGTTATTATTATATTTCTTGTTTCAAGATAATCGTTTATTATCCATGTTATAATTGTATTGAATGGAAACATAAATGCATGTGTGGATATATAGACTATGTCCCAAGTAAGCCTCTAGTTGACTAGCCTGTTGATCAAGGATGGTTAAGGTTTCCTAACTATAGACAAGTGTTGTCACTTGATGACACGATAACATCATTGGGAAAATGATGTGATGGACAAGACCCAAACTATAAACATAACATGTGATTGTGTCATTTTATTGCTATTGTTTTCTGCATGTCAAGTATTCATTCCTATGACCATGAGATCATGTAACTCACTAACACCAGAGGAATGACTTGTGTGTATCATAAGTCGCAACATTACTGGGTGACTATAAAGGTATTCGACAGGCATCTCCGAAGGTGTCCGTTGAGTTAGGATGGATCCAGACTGGGATTTGTCACTCCATGTGACGGAGAATTATCTTGGGGCCCACTCGGTAATACAACATCACATATAAGCCTTGCAAGCAATGTGACTAAAGAGTTAGTCACGGGATCTTGTATTACGAAACGAGTAAACAGACTTGTCGGTAATGATATGGAAATAGGTATGGGGATACCGACGATCAAATCTCGGGCAAGTAACATACCGAAGGACAAAGGGAATGGTATACGGGATTATATGAATCCTTGGCATAGAGGTTCAACCGATAAGATCTTCGTAGAATATGTAGGATCCAATATGGACATCCAGGTCATGCTATTGGATATAGACCGGGGAGTGTCTGAGGTCATGTTTGCATAGTTCTCGAACCCGCAGGGTCTTCACACTAAAGGTTTGGTGATGTTTCTGTATAGTTAAGTTATAGGTGCTGGTGACCAAAGTTTTGTTCGGAGTCCCGGATTACATCCCGTACATCACAAGGGTTTCCCGAATGGTCTGGAAACAAAGATTGATATATAGGAAGTTGGTATTTCGATTCCGGAAGAATTTCGGGCATTGTACCGGGAGTGATGAATGGGTAATGGGAGTGATGAATGGGTACCGGGGGCCCACCGGGTGGGCCCACTACGCCCATTGGGTTTATTGGATGCGCAATAAGGCATAATGGGCTAACAAAGTCATCCAAGGAAATCCCATGAGGAAAAAGTGGAAAATCCAAAAGAGGTGGACAATTTAGGAAGGACTCCTAATCCAAGTGGGATTGGAGGAGGACTCCTCCCTCCTCCACTTCGGCCAAAGCCAAGGAGCCTCCCATGAGACTCAAGGCTAGGCCCTTCCCTCCTCCTATATACACTAGAGGTTTTAGGGTTTTTGAGACACAACTTTGCCACGTGCAACCCTAAACCTCTACTTCGTAGTTCTTCCTCTAGATCGGATTTCTACGGTGCTTAGGCAAAACCCTGCAGGAATAAGATCATCACCATCGCTGGCGTGCCGTCACACTGCCGGAGAACTCATCTGCTTCACCGTATATCTTGCTGGATCAAGAAGGAGGAGATCGTCATCGAGTTGTACGTCTGCTGAACGCGGAGGTGTCGTTCGTTCGCTACTAGATTGGGACGAATCGTGGGACAGCGGCGATTAGGATCGCGAAGACGTTCACTACATCAACCGCATTTCTTAACGCTTCCTGCTTAGGGATCTACAAGGGTATGTAGATCCAATCTCCCTCTCGTAGATGATCATCACCATGATAGGTCTTCGTGTGCGTAGGAATTTTTTTGTTTCCCATGCAACATTCCCCAAGAGTGGCATCGTGAGCTACGTTCATCCATAGATGATATCTCGAGTAGAACACAAAAGTGTTTGTGGGCGTTGATGTTCAATTTGCTGCCCTCCTTAGTCTTTTCTTGATTCGGCGGTATTGTTGGATTGAAGCGGCCCAAACCAACCGTACTCGTACACTTACGAGAGAGCGGGTTCATTGACTAACATGCAACTTGTTGCATAAAGATGACTGACGGGTGTCTGTTTCTTGAACTTTAGTTGAATCGGATTTGACCGAGGCGGTCCTTGGAGAAGGTTAAATAGCAATTTGCATATCACCGTTGTGGCTTTGCGTAAGTAATATGTGATCATACTAGATACCCATAGCAGCCACGTAAAACAAGCAACAACAAATTAGAGGATGTCTAACTTGTTTTTACAGGGTATGCATGTGATGTGATATGGTCAAAGACATGATGTGATATATTGGATGTATGTGATGATCATGTTGTAATAGTTAAATATCGACTTGCACGTCGATGCTACGGCAACCGGCAAGGGCGATAGGGTTTTCTTTAAACTAACATTTGTGCTTGCAGATGCATTTACTATATTACTAGGTTGTAGCTTTAGTAGTAATAGCATAGATAGCACGACAACCTCGATGGCAGCACGATGATGGAGATCATGGTGTGGCGCCGGTGACGATGAAGATCATGCCGGTGCTTTGGTGATGCAGATCAAGAAGCACAAGATCATGGCCATATCATGTCACTTATGATTTGCATGTGAAGTTAATCCTTTTATGCACCTTATATTGCTTAGAATGATGGTAGCATTATAAGGTGATCCCTCACTAAAATTTCAAGATAAAATTGTGTTCTCCCCGACTGTGCACCATTGCGACAGTTCGTCGTTTAGAGACACCACGAGATGATCGGGTGTGATAGACTCAACGTTCACATACAACGAGTGCAAAACAGTTGCACACGCGGAACACTCGGGTTAAACTTGATGAGCCTAGCATGTACAGACATGGCCTCGGTGTAACACCCTGGTTTTCGCTTCCTCTTTTTCGTTTGCGGTATTTGACTCCCGTATTTTTTCTCGGTGTTATCAGATTTCTTTAACTCCATGGTATATGAACATGGTCATCTAGGCTTGCCTTCCCTATCCAACCAGATATTCTTCCTAGTCCAACCTTGCCACCTAGGATCTATTCTCAGGGTATTGCTGTCAAAACCCTACCTTCCGAGTTGTCGGAAGGGAAACCCTAATCCTTTCAGTTTCAAAGGAACCCCAACTTCCTTTGACCTTTTGACTCCCGAACTCATCCCATTGATAATCCTTCATCTTTAAATCCTGGATATGAAAAAATATTGCGAAGTCATTTGCAATATTTTCTATTTATAATTAATTCCTTTTTCTGTCATTTGAAGGAATTAAATCCAGGAAAATATCTATCCATCTCCAAAGTTCATGAAAACTTGTGGAGATATTCTTTGTGATCATATGGATCTCCCATAAAATATTGGCCATTATTAAATGGGGAAATTGCCTTTTTCCTATTTATTGCCAATATTGCATTTTGGGCACTTTCTAAAGGAACTACCATTTTGGTAGCCAGGAAAATTCCCAAATAAATTGTGGAGCTTCTTCTATCCATATATTCTCCATTTCCATCAATATCCCAAGTTCCATAGTTCAAATTTTGAGCACAACAACCGTTTACAAATTCTGTCCAGATTTCGTGTTTGCAAAGGAAGTGCTTGATTCCTTGATCTCCTTGAGCTGAAATGTTTCATGGTGGTTAACATTGCTAAATCACTCATGTAAACCGAAAAACAGCTCAATCCCTCTATCTATCTTTTCCCATAAATTTTCCTAAGTTTCTTCTCCTTTGGAAGCTCTATGAAGGAAGTATCATTTTGGCATTTTCAAATGAGCTGAAATTTTTGCACTAGCTTCCTATGCTCAAATCTTCATCATCCACCAAGTTTGAGCCATATCCTTTTAGCCATTTTTTCTCAGCATCAACATTTCAATTTCTGGCGAGAGTACATGGTTACAAAGGAAGTACCATCTACACTAGTCCATTGGTGCTTAAATCTTGGCATCATGATCATCTTAGTGGATCACCCCTGTATGACAAAATTCAGACACTTTCCCCAAGCCAATCCTCTCTGGTGCACTTCAAACACCTTTCTGCCAGAAGCTTCTTGAGCAAGTTTCTCTCACCCTAGAGCCATACGGCTTCTTTCAATCATCTCTCTTATCTTTTTGAGCAGTACAGGGCCTGTTGGACAAGGTGTGACAAGCAGACGCGGGCCAGAGCGCAATTTGTCCGTGGTGACCACGGGCACAATGCGCCAAATGCATGCTCTGTGCACCAAAGGCACCCAAAGCCCTGCTTGGCCGGTTCTACCTTGTCTCGGGGTGCCGACGAGCTCTCTATAGCACGCGTGATATATCCATAGGCTTCTCCCCTTGTTCCCACTACTAGGGAAAACCCTACTCGTAGCGCTGGATATATGAGTAGCAGTAGCGCTGGTCCAAGCGCTACTGCTATCGCGCTACAACTAAATACTAGTAGTGGTGTCGATACAGGCAACACTACTGGTAAGTTTAGTAGCAGCGCTTGCTCATAGAAAGCGCTACTGCTAATATTTTCCAGCGCTGCTGCTAACATTTACTATCAGAATGCATCATCATCATCGACAATATTAGCAGTATTCAGAATATTCACATAACAACTCATATAACTCATATTCATATAACTCATACTCATTTAACTTATATAACTCATACTCATTTAACAACTCATATAACTCACACTCATTTAACAACTAATATAACTCATATTCATATAAATCATACTCATACAACTCATACTCATATAACTCATACTCATATAGCTCATACTCATATAACTCATATTCATATAACTCATTCTCATATAGCTTATACTCATATAACTCATACTCATATAGCTCATATTCATATAACTAAAAACATATAACTCATACTCATATAAATCATACTCATATCACTAATAATAACCCAGTTGACGCCTCACGGTGGAGGCGGTGGCAACCCAAAGATAAGGAACCATCACCGGATCAAAGCTCGGGTGATGTCCCTAGAGAACCTGCCAGGTATTGGAGAACCTGGCATCCAACGCAGCCATGTAGCGATAGACGTGCTCGTCCTCCTCCCTGACACGACGACGCACCACCTCCGTGGGGGCCGGCTCCCTCGTCACCGATAATGGCCCACGCGACCGCCACCAAAGAAGCTCCGGGTCAATGATGAGACTCGGATTCCGCACCAAGGTGCGCCCCACGGAAGGTAGCATCTCCCAGTGCCAGCCCGGCGGAGCCCAGTCCTGCACATGCTAGCGCCTATCAAGCAGGTGGCCGCCACCATGTCGACGACGAGGATGCGGGATGGGCATCGTCGACGTCGACACAAATTCCTCTGAGAAAATTTTAGCTGATGTTTAATGTTTGAACCGAATATTACATGGCAACATCATGTGACAAATTAACCAAATATTACATAGGCTATCTCAAGAGAACATGGCAACATCATATGACAAATTAACCAAGTTCATATGACAAAAACTAATTAGCTAATGTTCAGGGGATCAACGCTAATGACAACAGTATATGACAAATTAACCAAATATGATTGTGCATGTTTGCAAGTTTGAGGTATTATGAACTAGAAGGGAGCGAGAGCGTGGTAGTACCGTGCGGGGGCAGGGTCGGAGGTGGCCGGGGGCGATGTCAGAGGTTGCCGGTTGCGACGTCGGAGGTGGCGAGAGGCGGCGACGCTAACCCTAGGAGAATGACATAAATATAAATTAAAGAATAAGAAATTAGTTGTCAAATATTTTTAAATAAATGACATAAATTACTTAATAAATATGGTTGAAGAACTTAAGTAAACGACATATGATGGACACTCTTTTCTCATGTATGGTGGACACTCCCTCACCGATTTTTGGACCGTCGATGATGGTCGCAACTTCTACATCCCCTAGTGCATAACAAATATCTAGCACAAGGAGAAGGAGGAGAAGCGACCCCCACGACAACAGTCGACATTCTTCTTCTCTCATATATGGTGGACACTTCCTCATCGATTTTTAGACCGTCAATGATGGTCGCTACTCCTACTTCCCCTAGTGCATAACAAATATCTAGCACAAGGAGAAGAAGGAGAAGCGACCCCCATGACAAGAGTCAGCATTCTTCTTCTCTCATATATGGTGCACACTCCCTCACCGATTAAACTATTTCTATTAAACACTTACTAAATAAACTATTTCTAATAAACACTTACTAAAAACAGTAAAAAAACTACATTATACTTATGTTGAAATATAATGTAGCACAAGGAAATAAACGAAGAAATTAGTGATTTTCCCACTAAAAAAACTACATTATACTTATATTGACGCTAGTATATTCTTAGTGATTTTCCTTTCCTTCTAATTTTTCTGTATAATTATAAAAAATAAATTGTTGTATGTTTATATGCTACAAGTTCATATCAATAGCATATCTAATAGGATTAAGTTTCACCTCATATCAAATATATCATCTTTCAAGCCTAACCCTAACTACTAGGAAAAACCTTAACTACTAGGATTAAGTTCATATACCTAGCATATCTAATAGGATTAAGTTCATATACCTAGGATTAAGTTCATATACCTAGCATATCTAATAGGATTAAGTTCATATACCTAGCATATCTAATAGCATTAAGTTCATATACTGATTTCACATATACAAGAACGACATTGATGAACTCGAACGGGAGGAGGGAGGAGAGAGGAGGAGGAGCGAGGAGGGAGGAGGAGAACCAGGAGCGGCGGCGGCGGGCGGCGGGCGACGGGAACGGCGGTGGCGGCGAACGACGGGCGACGAGAACGGCGGCGGCGGTGACGAATGATGGGAGAGGTGCACAGACGGGGGGAGAGTGAATTGGAGTGCAGAGGAGAGTAGGTGGATAAGTGGATAAGAGATGTTGTATCACCAGCGCTTGTTTAAGGAAAGCGCTACTCCTATTCAACTTATCAGTAGCGCTTTACACCAGCGCGCGCTGCTACTAACGCTACCGTCTGGGCACCCCGTTGGGACACCTTTAACAGTAGCGCTGGATATATAACCAGCGCTACTGCTAAGGTGTTAGTAGTAGCGCGTAGAAGGAGAAGCGCTATTGCTAATTAGCAGCAGCGTTTTTTGTTTTCCAGCGCTACTACTGAGGTCCTGCCTATAAGGTTTTTCCTAGTAGTGTCCCTAGCTGGGGAAGCGCTGTGGAGGCGCGGCCACGACATCGGCGTCCCGAAATTCCGGCTGTCGCCCAGCTCCTACCCGAGCCCTCCCCCGAGCCTATTTAAGTCGCCCTCGAGTCCCTGCCTCGCCACCAGCTAGCCCCCATCCCCCTTGATACGTCTCCAACATATCTATAATTTTTTATGGTTCCATGCTATTATCTTGTCAAACTTTGGATGTTTTGCATGCCTTTTATATCTTTTTTGGGACTAACTTATTAACTCAGTGCCATGTGCCAGTTCCTGTTTTTTTCGTGTTCTTGACCCTTTTCAGAGGAGAATTTTAAACGGTGTCCAAACGGAATAAAACATCCGGAAATATTTTTTCCAGAACAGAAGATACGCAGGGGACGCGAGAACCAAGGCAGAGGCCACCAAGGGAGGCCACAAGCCCCCTAGGCGTGGCCAAGGGGGCCGCGCCTAACAAGCCTATGGGCCCCATATGGCTCATCTGCCCTACCTCTTCCCCCTATAAATTCCCAAAAAATTCAAAACTATGAGAGAGATCGACGAAAATACTTTTCCGCTGCCGCAAGCTTCTGTCTCCGCAAGATCCCATCTAGGGCACGTTCTGGTGCCCAGCAGAAGGGGGGATTCGGATACGTAGGGCTTCTTCATCAACACCATGACCTCTCCGATGATGCGTGAGTAGTTCACCATAGACCTTCGGGTCCATAGCTAGTAGCTCGATGGCTTCTTCTCTCTCATTGATCTTAAATACAAAGTTCTCCATGATCTTCATGGAGATCTATCCGATGTAATCATCTTTTGCGGTGTGTTTGTCGAGATCCGATGAATTGTGGATTTATGATCAGATTATCTATGAATCTTATTTGAGTTTCTTCTGATATCTTATATGCATGATTTCATATCCTTGTAATTCTCTTCGAGTTGTGGGTTTTATTTGGCCAACTTGATCTATGATTCTTGCAATGGGAGAAGTGCTTGGTTTTGGGTTCATACCGTGCGGTGACCTCACCAAGTGACAGAAGGGGTAACGAGGAACGCATCATGTTGTTGCCATCAAGGGTAAAAAGTTGGGGTTTACATCATTTGTTTGAGTTTATCCCTCTACATCATGTCATCTCGCTTAAGGCGTTACTCTGTTCGTCATGAACTCAATACACTAGATGCATGCTGGATAGCGATTGATGTGTGGAGTAATAGAAGTAGATGCAGAAAGTATTAGTCTACTTGTCTCCGACGTGATGCCTATATGTATGATCATTGCCTTAGATATCGTCATGACTTTGTGCGGTTCTATCAATTGCTAGACAGTAATTTGTTCACCCACTGTAATATTTGCTATTTTGAGAGAAGCCTCTAGTGAACACTATGGCCCCCGGGTCTACTTCACATCATATTTTCAGCCTTACACTTTTACTTCGTTGCACTTTCCGCCTTCAGATCTCACTTTGCAATCAATCTTGAAGGGATTGACAACCCCTTTATAGCGTTGGTGCAAGCTTGTTTGTGTTTGCGCAAGTACTCTGGACACTCAGCCTGATTTTCCTACTGGATTGATACCTTGGTTCTCAAAATTGAGGGAAATACTTACTCCTCCTGTGCTGCATCACCCTTTCCTCTTCAAGGGAAAAACCAACGCAAGCTCAAGAGGCAGCAGAAGGATTTCTGGCGCCGTTGCCAGGGATTACTAGCACCGTAGCAGAAGGATTTCTCGCGCCGTTGCCGGAGAAGATCAAGTCAAGAACTCATCCAAGTAAGTGTCGCAAACTCATCTCTTGAATTTACCTTTTTGCCTCTCGTTTTCCTCTCGCCCACTTCTGAAAAACAAAAATTTACAAAAAAAGGTTGCCTTTTTCGTTCGCCCTTTTCTCTCGCTTGATTTCTGTTCGCTTCTGTACTTGTTTTCTTGCTGAAGTCACCATGATTGAAAACACCAAACTTTGTGACTTCTCGAATACTAATAATAATGATTTTATTAGTACTCCGATTGCTCCCGCCACTAGTGCGGAATCATACGAAATCATTGCTGCTTGCTGAATCTTGTTATGAAAGAGCAATTCTCCGGCCTTCCTAGTGAACATGCTGCATCCCATCTTAATACCGTCATTGAGCTTTGCAATATGCAAAAGAAGAAAGATGTGGATAATGATGTGATTAAATTCAAGCTTTTTCCGTTCTCGTTGCGAGATCGAGCAAAAACTTGGTTTTCGTCTTTGCCCAAAAATAGTATTGATTCTTGGAACAAGTGCAAAGATGCTTATATATCCAGGTATTTTCCGCCGGCTAAGATTATCTCTCTCCATAATGATATCATGAATTTTAAGCAACTTGATCATGAACATGTTGCACAAACTTGGGAGAGAATGAAATTGATGATTAGAAATTGTCCCGCTCATGGCTTGAGTCTTTGGATGATTATACAAATCTTCTACGCTGGTTTAAATTTCGCTTCTAAAAATATCTTGGACTCCGCTTCAGGTGGAATGTTCATGGAAAGCACATTAGGAGAATCCACAAAACTCCTAGATAATATCATGACAAACTACTCTTAGTGGCACACTGAAAGGTCATCGACTAGTAAAAAGGTACACGCTATAGAAGAAATTAACTCGTTGAGCGCTAAGATTGATGAGTTAATGAAATTGGTCGCTAGTAAAGGTGCTCCTTTAGATCCTAATGATATGCCCTTGTCTTCCTTGATTGAGAGTAGCAATGCGAGCTTGGACATTAATTTTGTTGGTTGGAATAATTTTGGCAACAACAATGCTTTTAGAGGACACTATGTTCCTAGGCCTTTTCCTAGTAACCCGTCTAATAACTTTGGAAACTCCTACAACAATACTCATGGAAATTACAAGAAATTACCCTCTGATCTAGAGATTAATATCAAAGAGTTTATCAACTCGCAAAAGATTTAAATGCGTCCATAGAGGAAAAACTACTCAAAATTGATGATTTGGCTAGGAGCGTTGATAGAATGTCTCTTGATATTGATGCTTTGAAAGTTAGATGTGCTCCTCCTAAGATCAATATGGATGAAACTTTGAAAGCTATGCGTGTTTCCATGAGTGAGAGCAAATAAAGAAGCACCCAAATTCGTGCTAGACATGAATGGCTTAAAAAGGCGTGTTCTCGTGATAAGAATCACGAAGATCTTAAAGTGCTTGGTGTGACTCCCATTGAATCCTTATTTTCTTGTGTCAAACCTAATGATGATGGGGCTGGATATGAATCCACTTTGGTTGAAAAACTCCCCAATGATTCGGAGTCCATCTATCTTGATGCTAAAAGCATTGAAAGTGGAGTAGAAGATATCAAAACTTTGAGTAGTAATGAAACTACTACTTTGGATTTCAAGGAATTCAATTATGGTAGTTGCTACTTGATTGAATGCATTTCCTTGATGCAATCCATGCTAAACTCTCCACACGCTTATAGCCAAAACAAGGCCTTTACCGATCATATCGTCGAAGCCATGATAAAATCTCTTGAGGAGAAACTTGAATTGGAAGTTTCTATTCCTAGAAAGCTTCATGATGAGTGGTAACCTACTATCAAAATCAAAATCAAAAACTATAAATGCAATGCTTTGTGTGATTTCGGTGCTAGTGTTTCCGCGATTCCAAAGTCTTTATGTGATGTTCTAGGCTTTAATGAGATTGAGGAGTGATCTCTTAATTTGCATCTTGCGGATTCTATTGTCAAGAAACCCATGGGAAGGATCAATGATGTTCTTATTATTGCAAATAGGAACTATGTACCCATGGATTTCATTGTGCTTGATATTGATTGCAATCCTACATGCCCTATCATTCTTGGTAGACCTTTCCTAAGGACTATTGGTGCTGTCATCGATATGAAGGAAGGGAATATTAGATTTCAATTTCCTTTAAAGAAGGGCATGGAGCATTTTTCTAGAAAGAAAATAAGATTGCCTTATGAATCCATGATGAGGGCTACTTATGGTTTGGGTACCAAAGACGACGATACGTGATTCCATCACCTTATGCCTATCTAAGGGCGTTAAACAATAGCGCTTGTTGGGAGGCAACCCAATGAATTTATCTTTTTCTTTCTGTTTCGTTGCGTCCTCACCATCATAATTCTGTTATGATTGTGTTTTTTTTGTTTCTTTTTGTGTTTGAGCCAAGCAAAACATTTATGACTAGTTTGGTGTTTGTTGTTTGATCGTGCTGGAAAAGGACAGAAACTTTTCGCTCACGAAATTATTTTTCATTTTTATCCAGAAAGAGCTTTTGAGTTGATTCTTTTTGCTTCTGGTTGATATGCCTTTTTCCCAGGCTGCCGTAAATGTTCAGAATTTTTGAGATACCATAAGTATACGAAGTATACAGATTGCTACAGATTGGTCTATTTTTGAAAGATTCTATTTTTGTTGTGTTGGTTGCTTGTTTTGATGATACCATGGATAGTATCGGGGGGGTACTAGCCATGGAAATGTGAGAATACAGTAATCAAACACCAATACAAATAGAAATCAAGATTGCTATAGTAACTAAATATGTGGTAGTTTGTTTTCCTGTGCTAATGATATCACGAGTTTCTGTTTAAGTTTTGTGTTGTGAAGTTTTCAAGTTTTGGGTGATGTTCTCATGGACAAAGGGATAAAGAGTGGAAAGAGCTCAATCTTGGGGATACCCAAGGCATCCCAAGCCAAATTCAAGGACACCAAAAAGCCTAAGCTTGGGGATGCCCCGGGAAGGCATCCCCTCTTTCGTCTTCAATCCATCGATAACATTACTTGGAGCTATATTTTTATTCACCACATGATATGTGTTTTTCTTGGAGCGTCTTGTATAGTAGAGTCTTTTCTTTTTGTTGTGTCACAATCATCCTTGCTACACACCTTTTGAGAGATACATGCACTCATCATGAATTTGCTAGAATACTCTTTGTGCTTCACTTATATCTTTTGAGTTAGGCAATGTTGCTCTTTGTGCTTCACTTAGATCTTTTAGAGCACGACGGTGTGTAACTTGGTATTTGGCTTGTGCTATGAAAGTAGTCCCAAAGGTGATAGGTACCCAAAGAGGATACACTAAAACTTCCATATTCATGTGCATTGAGTAGAAAGAGAAGTTTGATTCCTCTCTATTAGTTTTGAGACGTGGATTTGGTAATATTAAGAGTTATGTTAGTATGGTGTTGTGAATCTAGAAATACTTGTGTTGAAGTTAGTGATTCCCGTAACATGCACGTATGGTTCCCCTAGGAGTATGTTTTTAGTACTTTGTTTCGATTACTAATAAAACCTTTCGCAATAAGTTTGTGAGTTCTTCATGACTAATGTGATTCCATGGTATAGATGCACTTTCACCTTCCACCATTGCTAGCTTCTCTAGTGCCGCGCAACTTTCATCGGTGCACAAACCCACCATATGCCTTCCTCAAAACAGCCACCATACCTACCTACTATGGCATTTTCATAGCCATTCCGAGATATATTGTCATGCAACTCCCACTGTTCCGTCTCATGACTTGTGCCGTCACTCTCATATTTCCATTGCATGATCGTAAGATAGCTAGCGAGATGTTTCAACGTCATACGCCAAGCTAGATCGTTGCACATCCCGATACACTGTCGGAGGCATTTCCTATAGAATCATCATCGTTCTAAGCTTTGAGTTGTGAGTAAATAAAAGTGTGATGATCATCATTATTAGAGCATTGTCCCATGTGAAGAAATAATTAAAAAAAAAGAGGCCAAAGTTGCCCACATAAAAAAACAGATATGGAAAGAGGACGAAGATCCCAAACAAAAAAAGAGAGAAAAAGAGAGAAGGGACAATGCTACTATCTCTTTCCACACTTGTGCTTCATATAAGCACCATGTTCTTCATGATTGAGAGCCTGTCCTTTTGTCACCACCAAACTGAGCATTCCGACACAGCAAAAAGGAAAGCCACTCCCGTTCGCTCAAGGACATACGAGCACGTGAGCCTAGTACCAGGAAAGGATGTATTACCCATAACAGTTAGGGTACGAAGCATTACAATGAAGCCAAAGCAGATACTTCTAGGCCCTGGAAACTAAGTTGTTTGTTGGTAGTAACCGCTACCCCACCCCGCAACACCACTATCAGATTAAAGGGTACACCTGACAGGAAAGCGAAGGATTCAAGAAAGCTATGTGCAGAGACAACACCTGATCCCTCCGGAGAGTTAGTTTAAACACTACTGGAATCCAGTTCTTTGCCGTCAGCCAGTTCTTTGCCGTCGGCTGGCTGACGGCAAAGAACCTCTTTGCCATCAGTTGACACAAGGCAGACGGCAAAGGACTGACACATGGAAAAACTACTATTTGCCATGTGTCGGCCCTTTGCCATCTGCCAGCGGACGGCAAAGAGACCCAGGGCAGACAACAAAGAGGACGTGTGGGTCCCATGCCTGCCATGTCTGAAATCCGGGGTCCTTTGTCGTCCGTAGGCCTTTGCCGTCTGCCGTGGGGCCCTTTGCCGTCGGGGGGCGGACGACAAAGGGGCCGCCCTATAACGGCCGTTAACCCCCTCGTCCTCACTGTCTCTCTCTCCCACCGGCCACTCGCTCACTGTACGTCTCTCTCCACGGCGAGCCCCCCCCCCCCCCCGCGGTGAGCCCCTCCCCGCGAGAGCCCCTCCCTGCGGCAACCCACCCCCGGGGCGAGCCCCGCCCCGCGGCGAGCCCCCTGCCACGCGCCCCCTGCCCCCCTGCCGTCGTCCACCGCCGTCGCAGCCGCCCCCTGCCGTCGTCCACCGCGGTGAGTTCTGCTTCTTCTTTTTATTTTGAAAAAAGTTAATTACTTTAGTTAGTTTATTAGGTTAGTTTTTTATTATATATAGGGTCATTTAGTTAGTTTATTTGGTTAGATTATTATATATAGTTAATTACTTTAGTTAGTTAGTTAGGTTAGAAGAAAAAAAGAGGAAAAGCAGAAGGAAAAAATGAAAAAGAAAAAGTAAAAGAAGAAAATAATTAGAAGAAGAACGAAAAGAAGAAGGAGAAGAAGAAGATGAAGAAGAAGAAGAGGAGGAGGAGGAGAAAAAAGAAGAAGAACTCATGCAATTTGGCGAGAACTGGGTATGTGGTTTGCTTCATGCCTCGTGCAATTCATTCTTAATGCTATATTGAGCCCTTTACTAATACAATTTTCCTCTCTCTCTCTTTTAGGCGCGTCAGAATAAGACGGAGGCGCCACAGATGTACGACCTGTATGCGATGGCCCATACTGCCTCGTACAAGAAGGTCAAGACATTCTCTGAGTCTGACCTTGAGCATCCAGAAAACTTCACCAACATCTCCTCCCACCACAAGCTCGTGAAGTACAGAGATCACGGGAAGGCGAGGAAAGGGGAGGACTTTAACCCGAGCGAGGGGCCTATTAATCTAGAGCTGGTGATGATAGCTGGCAACGGGAGGCCCCATGGCTCGATCGCCATTGGAGACGGCCTTATACGTTGTCCTAGCACTCTCCGACAGATAAAGGCACGCCAAACGAGCTCTTGTTCAGAGATAACACGTCGTCCACGGCCAGTCGAGCTCTCCATCGAGGTTAGTTTAATGGACTCAACTATCTTTCCGCATTATGTTGTGCGTTGGAACCAATATGATTACATTGCTAAAAATAAGTTGTGTTGTAGGCTGCTATTCAGAAAGAGAGAGAGGCAATGCATGCGGCTATGGCGGAGAAGGATAATGAAATTAGGGAGCTGGAGGAGAGGACGACTGCATTGGTGGAGGCGGAGAGGGCACGGAATGATGCGTCTAACAGGGCCATATACGAGCTCTTCGCGGTAAGTTTATTCTTCATGTTATTTCAAATCTTGCATTTGAATGTCCGTTTCATTAATAAATAAAAGGTTTGACTTGTCGAAACCAAATGTACAATCTATGTGCGAGAAGAACGGCCAAATCCCTCCGCCGATGCCAGTCATTAACGTGGTGGGGACGGTGAGTTTCATTTCAGTGAAGTGATCTTAAGAGTGTCCTCATGCTAACTACACATTGCAAACGATGTTTGGTGCAGAATATCTCCCGAAACGCATCGCACGACCCTTCTACAGTCGAGCCTTCTCCAGGGCAGCCTTCTCTAGGTGAAACAAGCCAGAGCCACCGTGCTTCACCGCTGTGATGACGATAATGGTATGTTATTTCTAGTGTTTTAATAAAAAATAGCTAGACTTCCATCTAAATGACATAATTAGCATAGTTAGCTCCAAGAACGGCTAAATTGGCTAATTATCCTACGAAATGACATAATTAGATTAGGTATCTCCAAAATGAACTATTTAATAAAAAATGACCTACAGTTAGCTAAGTTCTCTCCTAAATGACATAATAAGGCTTATGTAGCTGCAAGATGACCTATTCCCCATAACTTATGTATTAAATGGCCTATAATTAGCCTAGCTAAATCCAAAATGGCTTAATAAGCATAGTTTGCTCCGGAATGACCAATTTTACCCAAGTTAGCTCCGAAACGACGTATAGTTAGCTAGGGTTCCACCTAGATGACATAATTAGCTTAGTTAGCTCCAAAATGGCCTATTTAATAAAACATGACCTATACTTAGCTAATTAACCTCGAAACGACATAATTAGCTCCAAAAAGGCATTCTAAGCCAATTTAGCCCGAAGAAGGGGACAAGAGGAGAAGAAAGAGGAAAAATGAAAGGAAGGGAGAAGAAGAAGAGGAGAAGAAGACGAAGGAGAGGGAGGAGGATAAGAAGAAGGAGAAGAAGGAGGAGAAGAAGGAGGAGAAGGAGGGGAAGAAGGAGAAGGAGCTCCTCCTTCTCCTTCTTCTTCCTCCTTCTTCCTCCTCCTTCTCCTCCTTCTTTTCTTCTTCTTCTCCTCTTCCTTCTCCTTCTCCTCCTCCTCCTCCTCCTCGTCCTCCTTCTTTTACTTCTTCTTCTCTTTCTCTTCTTCTACGTAGCTTAGACTCATCCACGAAAGGCTAAATTGGCTAATTATCCTACGAAATGACATAATTAGCTTAGTTAGCTCCAAAATCACCTATTTAATAAAAAATGACCTACAGTTAGCTATGTTCTCTTCTAGATGACATAATAGGGCTTACGTAGCTGCAAGATGACCTATTCCCCCTAACTTAGGTATAAAATGGCCTACAATTAGCCTAGCTAGATCCAAAATGGCTTAGTAAGCATAGTTTGCTCCGGAATGACTTATTTTATCCAAGTTAGCTCCGAAACGACGTATAGTTAGCTAGGGTTCCACCTAGATGACATAATTAGCTTAGTTAGCTCCTAAATGGTCTATTTAATAAAACATGACCTATACTTAGCTAATTATCCTCGAAAGGACATAATTAGCTCCAAAAAGGCATTCTTAGCCAATTTAGCCCGAAGAAGGGGATGAGAGGAGAAGAAAGGGGAAAAATGAAAGGAAGGAACAGAAGAAGAGGAGAAGAAGAAGAAGGAGAGGGAGGAGGATAAGAAGAAGGAGAAGAAGGAGGAAAAGAAGGAGAAGAAGGAGGAGAAGAAGGAGAAGAAGCTCCTCCTTCTTCCTCCTTCTCCTCCTTCTCCTTCTCCTTCTTCTTTTCTTCTTCTTCTCCTCTTCCTTCTCCTTCTCCTCCTCCTCCTCCTTCTCTTACGTCTTCTCTTTCTCTTCTTCTACGTAGCTTAGACTCATCCAAGAAAGGCTAAATTGGCTAATGATCCTACGAATTGACATAATTAGCTTAGTTAGCTCCAAAATGACCTATTTAATAAAAAATGACCTACACTTAGCTAAGTTCTATCCTAAATGACATAATAAGGCTTACGTAGCTGCAAGATGACCTATTCCCCATAACTTAGGTATTAAATGGCCTATAATTAGCCTAGCTAGATCCAAAATGGCTTCATAAGCATAGTTTGCTCCGGAATGACCTATTTTACCCAAGTTAGCTCCGAAACGACCTCTAGTTAGCTAGGTTTCCACCTAAATGACATAATTAGCTTAGTTAGCTCCTAAATGGTCTATTCAATAAAACATGACCTATACTTAGCTAATTATCCTCGAAATGACATAATTAGCTCCAAAAAGGCATTCTTAGCCAATTTAGCCCGAAGAAGGGGACAAGAGGATAAGAAAGAGGAAAAATGAAAGGAAGGAAGAAGAAGAAGAAGAAGACAAGAAGAAGAAGGAGAAGGAGGAGGAGAAGGAGAAGAAGGAGGAGAAGAAGGAGAAGGAGGTTCTCCTTCTCCTTCTTCTTCCTCCTTCTTCCTCCTTCTCCTTCTCCTTCTTCTTTTCTACTTCTTCTCATCTTCCTTCTCCTTCTCCTCCTCCTCCTCCTCCTCCTTATTTTACTTCTTCTTCTCTTTCTCTTCTTCTACGTAGCTTAGACTCATCCAAGAAAGGCTAAATAGGCAAATTATCCTACGAAATGACATAATTAGCTTACTTAGCTGCAAAATGACCTATTTAATAAAAAATGACCTACAGTTAGCTAAGTTCTCTCCTAAATGACATAATAAGGCTTACGTAGCTGCAAGATGACCTATTCCCGCTAACTTAGGTATTAAATGGCCTATAATTAGCTTAGCTAGATCCAAAATGGCTTAATAAGCATAGTTTGCTCCGGAATGACCTATTTTACCCAAGTTAGTTCCGAAACGACCTATAGTTAGCTAGGGTTCCACCGAAATGACATAATTAGCTTAGTTAGCTCCTAAATGGTCTATGTAATAAAACATGACCTATACTTAGCTAATTATCCTCGAAATGACGTAATTAGCTCCAAAAAGGCATTCTTAGCCAATTTAGCCCGAAGAAGGGGACAAGAGAAGAAGAAAGAGGAAAAATGAAAGGAAGCAAGAAGCAGAAGAATAAGAGAAGAAGAAGAAGGAGAAGGAGGAGGATAAGGAGAAGGAGAAGAAGGAGGAGAAGAAGGAGAAGGAGCTCCTCCTTCTCCTTCTTCTTCCTCCTTCCTCCATCTCCTTCTCCTTCTTCTTTTCTTCTTCTTCTCCTATTCCTTCTCCTTCTCCTCCTCCTCCTCCTCCTCCTCCTCCTGATTCCTTTACTTCTTCTTCTCTTTCTCTTCTTCTATGTAGCTTAGACTCATCCAAGAAAGGCTAAATTGGCTAATTGTCCTACGAAATGACATGATTAGCTTAGTTAGCTCCAAAATGACATATTTAATAAAAAATGACCTACAGTTAGCTAAGTTCTCTCCAAAATGACATAATAAGGCTTACGTAGCTGCAAGATGACATATTCCCCCTAACTTAGCTATGAAATGGCCTATAATTACCCTAGCTAGATCCAAAATGGCTTAATAAGCATAGTTTGCTCCGGAATGACCTATTTTATCCAAGTTAGCCCCGAAACGACCTATAGTTAGCTAGGGTTCCACCTAAATGACATAATTAGCTTAGTTAGCTCCTAAATGGTCTATACTTAGCTAATTTCTCTCCAAAATAACCTGTATATACAGTTCTTAATCTAGTATTATTCTTCTAACTTTCTTATTTGTCATTTTGCACATTACCTTCACTTCACGGGGAGCTTGGATTATATTGATGGAATGCTTGAAGATGATTTCTTGTACCATGGCTTGTATTGAAACTAATGTAGTATATGGATATATATGAAACTTTGTATGCATGTGGATGAAACTGGTGTAATATATGGTTTGGTACGGATGCAACTTGCATAATATGTATGCAGTATGGATATGAGTTATTTTAATATGGTTATGAGTACGGAAAGAAATTTATTTATGTCAAATATATATATATATATCCTGATAATTTTTAAAAATGTTGGATATAATAAAAAATAAAATAAAATGGGGCAGGTTCCCCTCTTTGCCGTCTGCCCCCACATGGCAAAGGGGGCTGGGCAGACGACAAAGGGGGGAATCTGCCCCCTCTGTTTCCTCTCTTTGCCGTCTGCCCCCACATGGCAAAGGGGGTGGGCAGACGGCAAAGGGGGGAGTCTGCCCCCTCTGTTTCCCCTCTTTGCCGTCTTCCCCCACATGGCAAAGGGGGTGGGCAGACGGCAAAGGGGGGAATCTGCCCCCTCTGTTTCCCCTCTTTGCCGTCTGCCCCCACATGACAAAGGGGGGTGGGCAGACGACAAAGGGGTGACTCAGCCACCCCCTCTCTCCCCTCTTTGCCGTCTGCCCCCACATGGCAAAGGGGGGGGGGACGGCAGACGGCAAAGAGAAGACGCCTGCCGTTAACACTTAACGGGGCCGTTGCAGGATATGTCGTCCCAGTTAATTTGCCGTTTGCCCCCTCATGGAAAATATTCTTTGCCGTACGCTTTACAAAAGCAGATGGCAAAGAACCTCTTCACCGGATTTTTTTTGCCGTCTAGTTTGCCGTCTGCTGACCGACGGCAAAGCCTTTGCCATCCGTGGTTCCCCCCTTTGCCGTCTGCCATGGCAGACGACAAATTTCTGAATTTCAGTACTGAAAAGACCAGCGAACCAAGAAAGACAAGATCACTGATGGATCCAAGTCGCACACACGTAAGTCCCCCTTCACCGGGAGGTAAGCCTGGAAATCTTGAGGATGACATTTTCTTAAGCGGGTTAGGTTTGTAACACCCTGGTTTTCGCTCCCTCTTTTCTGTTTGCGGGATTTGACTCCCTTCTTTTTTTCTCGGTGTTATCGGCTTTCTTTCACTCCTGTGTATATGAAGATGGTCATCTACCCTTCCCTTTCCTATCCAACCAGATATTCTTCCAAGTCCAACCTTACCACCTAGGATCTATTCTCAGGGTTTTGCTGTCAAAACCCTACCTTCCGAGTTGCCGGAAGGGAAACCCTAATCCGTTCAGTTTCGAAGGAACCCCAACTTCCTTTCACCTTGACTCCCAAACTTTTCCTAGTGATCATCCTTCATCTTTAAATACCGGATATGCAAAAATATTGCCAAGTCATTTGCAATATTTTCCATTTATAATTAATTCGTTTTTCTGTCAGTTGAAGGAATTAAATCCAAGAAATTATCTATCCATCTCCAAAGTTCATGAAAACTTGTGGAGATATTCTTTGTGATCATATGGAGCTCCCTTAAAATATTGGCCATTATTAAATGGGGAAATTGCCTTTTTCCTATTTAATGCCAATATTGCATTTTGGGCACTTTCTAAAGGAACTACCATTTTGGTAGCCAGGAAAATTCCCAAATAAATTGTGGAGCTTCTTTTATCCATATATTCTCCATTTCCATCAATATCCCATGTTCCATAGTTCAAATTTTCAGCACAACAGACCGTTGCAAAGTTTGTCCAGATTTCCGATTTGCAAAGGAAGTGCTAGATTCCTTGATCTCCTTGAGCTGAAATTTTTCATGGTGGTTAACATTGCTAAATCACTCATGCAAACCAAAAATCAGCTCAATCCCTCTACGAATCTTTTCCCAGCAATTTTCCTAAGTTTCTGCCCCTTTGGAAGCTCTCTCAAGGAAGTATCATTTTGGCATTTTCACATGAGCTGAAAGTTTTGCAGTAGCTTCCTATGCTCAAATCATCATCCTCCACCAAGTTTGAGCCATATCCTTTTAGCCATTTTTTCCCATCATCAACATTTCAATTTCTGGCCAGAGTACATGGTTATAAAGGAAGTACCATCCACACTGGTCCATTGGTGCTTAAATCTTGGCATCATGATCATCTTAGTGGATCACCCGTGTATGCCAAAACTCAAACACTTTCCCCAAGCCAATCCTCTCTGGTGCACTTGAAACACCTTGCTGCCAGAAGCTTCTTCAGCAAGTTTCTCTCACCCTAGAGCTATACAACTTCTTCCAATCATCTCTCTTATCTTCTTGAGCAGTGCAGGGCCTGTTGGACAAGGTGTGACTAGCAGACGCGGGCCAGAGCGTGATTTGTCTATGGTGACCACGGGCACAATGTGCCAACTACGTGCTCTATGCACCAGAGGCATCCACAACCCTCGCTGGCCGGTTCTACCTTGTCTCGGGGTGCCGACGAGCTCTCTATAGCACGCGTGATCCATCCAGAGGCTTCTCCCCCATGTTCCCTAGTTGGGGAAGCATTGTGGAGGCGCGGCCACGGCATCTCCGTCCCAAAACTCCAGTTGTCGCCCAGCTCCTTCCCGAGCCCTCCCCCGAGCCTATTTAAGTCGCCCTCGAGTCCCTGCCTCAACACTAGCTAGCCACCAGCCCCCTCCATCGAACCCCGGAGCTCTCTCTCCCCATCAATGGCCGAAGGCGGCCGTCGGACCTTCGCCAAAAAATAAGCCTGTAGCCCTCCCTCTCTCTCCCTAGGACTTGTATGCAGCTGCCCCACGACCAGTGGAGCCGCCTCCGTCTCCATTCCCTCCAGGGAAACCCTGCCGGCGTGGCGCCCCTGCATCGCCTCCATCGCCGAGGTCTGCCCCATGGCTCCGGCGGTGTGATCCACCCCAAGTAGCCCCGTGCTACGGTAACAAAAGTCCTTCCTCGGCGCTAGGAATTCTTCTTGCTACTTCTTTTTTTGCGTCGATTTTTCCCTTGAAGAGGAAAGGGTGATGCAGCACAGGAGCAGTAAGTATTTCCCTCAGTTTGAGAACCAAGGTATCGATCCAGAAGGAGGGTCTTGTCAAGTCTAGATTACCTGCACAAACACAAACAAGCTTGCACCCAACGCTTCAAAGGGATTGTCAATCCCTTCAAGATCGTTTGCAAAGTGAGATCTGAAGGCGGAAAGTGCAACGAAGTAAAAAGTGTAAGGCTAAAAATATGGTGTGGAGTAGACCCAGGGGCCATAGTGTTCGCTAGAGGCTTCTCTCAATACAGAAAATATCACGGTGGGTGAACAAATTACTGTCGAGCAATTGATAGAACCGCGCAAAATCATGACGATATCTAAGGCAATGATCATACATATAGGCATCACGTCCGAGACAAGTAGACCGCTACTTTCTGCATCTACTACAATTACTCCACACACCGACCGCTATCCAGCATGCATCTAGTGTATTGAGTTCATGACGAACAGAGTAACGCCTTAAGCAAGATGACATGATGTAGAGGGATGGTCTCAAACCAATGATGAAAACCCCATATTTTTACCCTTGATGGAAACAACACGATGCGTGCCTTGCTACCCCTTCTGTCACTTGGTGAGGTCACCGCACGGTATGAACCCAAAACCAAGCACTTCTCCCATTGGAAGAATCATAGATCTAGTTGGCCAAACAAAACCCACAACTCGAAGAGAATTACAAGGATATGAAATCCTGCATAAGAGAGATCAGAAGAAACTCAAATAAGATTCATAGATAATCTGATCATAAATCCACAATTCATCGGATCTCGACAAACACACCGCAAAAGAAGATTTCATCGGATAGATCTCCATGAAGATCATGGACAACTTTGTATTGAAGATCCAAGAGAGAGAAGAAGCCATCTAGTTACTAGCTATGGACCCGTAGGTCTACGGTGAACTACTCACGTATCATCGGAGAGGTCATTCCGTTGATGAAGAAGCCCTCCGTGTCCTAATCCCCCCTCCAGCAGGGCACCAGAACGTGTCCGAGATGGGATCTTGCAGAGACAGAAGCTTGCGGCGGCGGAAAAGTACTTTCGATGATCTCCTGATTTTTTTGGGATTTTTAGGGAATATATAGGCGCAACCCCTAGGTCAGAGGGCGCCCAGGAGGCCCACAAGCCTGTGGGCCACGACCTCCCCCCTGGCCGCGGGGTGGGGGCTTGTGGGGCCCCTGAGGCCCCCCTGCCTTGGCTCTCAAGCTTCCCGATCTTGTTCCGTTACGGAAAAAATCTTTTCAGGGATTTTCTTCCGTTTGGACTCTGTTTCAAAATGTCCTCTGAAAGGAGTCAAAAAATGGAAAAAACAGTAACTGGCACTTGGCACTGAGTTAATAAGTTAGTCCCAAAAAATATATAAAAGGCATGCAAAACATCCAAAGTTTGACAAGATAATAGCATGAAACCATCAAAAATTATAGATATGTTGGAGACGTATCAAGCATCCCCAAGCTTAACTCCTGCTTGTCCTCGAGTAGGGAATTGATAAAGAATGAATTTTTGATGTGGAATGCTACCTAGCATAATTGTCCTTCGCAACTTCTTTCACGTCACATGAATGTTCAGATCCGTAAGATTCGAAACAATAGTTTTCTATTGACATGAAAACAATAATACTTCAAGCAAAGTAGCAAGGTAATCATGAACTTTCAAAATAACAAGGCCAATGAAAGTTATCCCTACAAAATCATATAGTCTGGCTATCCTCCATCATCCTCACACAACTAATGTAAAGCATGCACAACCCCGGTATTGGCCAAGTAATTGTTTTCGCACTCTTACTTTCTCAAACTTTTTATAACTATCACACAATACATGAGCGTGAGCCTCAGATATAGCACTATAGGTGGAATAGAGTGTGGTGGTGGTTGTGAGACAAAAAGGGAGGAGATAGTCACATTGACTCGGCGTATCAAAGGGTTATGGAGATGCCCATTAATAGATATCAATGTGAATGAGTAGGGATTGCCATACAAGAGATGCACTAGAGCTATAGGTATGTGAAAGCTCAAAAGGAGAACTAGTGGGTGTGCATCCAACTTGCTTGCTCACGAAGACCTAGGGCAATTTTGGGGAAGCCCATCATTGGAATATACAAGCCAAGTTATATAATGAAGATTCCCATTAGCATATGGTAGTGACAAAGGAAGAAGCTCTCAATCATGAAGAACATGGTGCTATTATGAAGCACAAGTGTGGAAAAATATAGTAGCATTGTCCCTTCTCTCTTTTTCTCTCTTTTTCATTTGGGCTCTTAGGCCTCTTTTTTCTTTTCTTTTCTTTTCTCTTTTTTTGATTTTAGGCTCTTTGGCCTCTTTTTTTTATTTCCTCACATGGGACAATGCTCTAATAACGATGATCATCACACTTTTATTTACTCACAGCTCAAAACTCACAATGATGACTCCATAGAAAATGCCTCCGGCAGTGTACCGGGATGTGCAACTATCTAGCATGGCGTATGACGTTGAAACATCTCGCTAGCTATCTTACGATCATGCAATGGCAATATGAGAGTGACGACACAAGTCATGAGACAAACGGTGGGAGTTGCATGGCAATATATCTCGGAATGGCTATGAAAATGCAATAGTAGGTAGGTATGGTGGCTGTTTTGAGGAAGGAATATGGTGGGTTTGTGCACCGGCGAGAATTGTGCGGTACTAGAGAGGCTAGCAATGGTGGAAGGTGAAAGTGCATCTATACCATGGACTCACATTAGTCATGAAGAACTCACATACTTGTTGTGAAAGTTTTTATTAGTAATCGAAACAAAGTGCTAAACGCATACTCCGAGGGGAAGGGTTGGTAGGTGTTAACCATTGCACGATCCCGACCTCAACACAAAGGATGACAATCAATAGATCAATTATGCTCCGAATTCCTAACATAGCGGTTCAACATACGTGCATGCTACGGGAATCACTAACTTCAACACAAGTATTTCTAGTGTCACAACACCCTACTAACATTACTCTTAATATTACCAAATCCACGGCTCAAAACTAATTGAGAGGAATCAAAATTTCTCTTTCTACTCAACGCACATGAAAATGGAGGTTTTTGCATCCTGTTTGGGTACCTATCACATTTAGGACTACTTTCGTAGCATAAGCCAACTACCAAATCACGCACCGCCGTGCTCTAAAAGATATAAGTGAAGCACTAGAGCAAAAGTATCTAGCTCAAAAGATATAAGTGAAGCACTATGAGCATTCTAGCAAAATCACGATGAGTGCATGTCTATCTCTCTCAAAAAGGTGTGCAGCAAGGATGATTGTGACACAACAAAAGGCAAAGACTCCTACGATACAAGACGCTCCAAGCAACACACATATCATGTGGTGAATAAAAATATAGCTCCAAGTAATGTTACCGATGGATTGAAGACGAAAGAGGGGATGCTTTCCCGGGGCATCCCCAAGCATAGGCTTTTTGGTGTCCTTGAATTTGGCTTGGGATGCCTTGGGAATCCCCAAGCTTGAGCTCTTTCCACTCCTTATCTCTTTGTCCATGAGAACATCACCCAAAACTTGAAAACTTCACAACACAAAACTTAAACAGAAACTCGTGATAACATTAGCACAAGAAAACAAACTACCACTTCTTTTGGTACTGTAGCAAACTTGAATTCTATCTATATTGGTGTTGGGCTACTGTATTCTTACTTTTCCATGGCTAGTACCCCCCGATACTAACCATAGTTTCATCAAAACAAGCAACCAACTCAACAAAAACACAATCTGTCAAAAATAGACCAGTCTGTAGCAATCTGTATACTTTGTATACTTCTGGTACCTCACAAATTCTGAAACATTACGACTGCCTGGGCAACAGGCATATCAACCAGCACCAAAAAAAATCAACTCAAAGGCTCTTTCTGAATAAAAATGAAAAATCATCTTGCGAGCGAAAAGTTTTTGTCTTTTTCCAGCACGATTAAACAACCATTACGAAGACTAGTCATAAAGGTTTTGCTTGGCTCAAACACAAAAAGAAACACAAAAAACACAATCACAACAGAATTATGATGGTGTGGACGCAACAAAATAGAAAGAAAAAAGATAAATTCATTGGGTTGCCTCCCAACAAGCGCTATTGTTTAACGCCCTTAGCTAGGCATTGATAATTCAATGATGCTCACACAAAAGACAAGAATTGAAGCACAACGAGATCATCATAAAGCATGTGAAAATCACATCTAAGTCTAACATACTTCCTATGCATAGGCATTTTATAGGAAAACAGATTGTCAAGACAACCAATAGTTACTAAATGCAAGGAAGAAGAAAGAGACAATAGCAATCTCAACATAACGAGGGGTGATTTAGTGATATGAAAGTTTCTACCACCATATTTTCCTCTCTCATAATAATTACATGTGGGTTCATATTCGAATTCAACAATATAACTATCACATAATATATTCTTTTTCGTTCGCCCTTTTTCTCGCCTGCTCTTGGTTTGCTCGTGTGCTTGCTTGCTTGCTGAAGTCACCATGAACGAAAACACCAAAATTTGTGACTTCTCAAATACTAATAATAATGATTTTATTAGTACTCCGATTGCTCCCTCCACTAGTGTGGAGTCATACGAAATCAATGTCGCTTTGCTGAATCTTGTTATGAAAGAGCAATTCTCTGGTCTTCCTAGTGAAGATGCCGCATCCCATCTCAATACCTTGATTGAGCTTTGCGATATGCAAAAGAAAAAATATGTGGATAATTACGTGATTAACTTGAAGCTTTTTTCCTTTCTCGTTGCGAGATCGCGCAAAAACTTGGTTTTCTTCTTTGCCAAAAAATAGTATCGATTCTTGGGATAAGTGCAAAGATGCTTATATATCGAAGTATTTTCCGCCGGCTAAGATCATCTCTCTCCGTAATGATATCATGAATTTCAAGCAACTTGATCATGAACATGTTGCACAAGCTTGGTAGAGAATGAAATTAATGATTAGAAATTGTCCCACTCATGGCTTGAGTCTTTGGATGATTATTCAAATCTTTTACGCTGGCTTGAATTTCGCTTCTAGCAATATCTTGGACTCCGCCACGTTCATGGAAATCACGTTAGGAGAAGCCACAAAGCTCTTAGACAACATCATGACGAACTACTCTCAGTGGCACACTCAAAGGTCACCTACTAGTAAGAAGGTACACGCTATAGAAGAAATTAACTCGTTGAGTGCTAAGATGGATGAGTTAATGAATTTGGTTGCTAGTACAAGTGCTCCTTTGGATCCTAATTATATGCCTTTGTCTTCTTTGATTGAGTTTAGCAACGCTAGCTTGGACGTTAATTTTGTTGGTAGGAATAACTTTGGCAACAACAACGCTTTTAGAGGAAACTATGTTCCTTGGCCTTTTCCTAGTAAATCCTCTAATAACTTTGGCAACTCCTGCAACAATACTCATGGAAATTACTATAGATTACCCTCTGATCTAGAGAGTAATATCAAGGAGTTCATCAACTCTCAAAATATTTTCAATGCGTCCATAGAGGAAAAACTACTCAAAATTGACGATTTGGCTAAGAGTGTTGATAGGTTTTCTTGTGATGTTGATGCTTTGAAAGCTAGATGTGCTCCTCCCAAAATCAACATGGATGAAACTTTGAAAGCTATGCGTGTTTCCATGATTGAGAGCCAAGAAAGAACTGCCCAAATTCGTGCTAAAAAGGCATGTTCTCGTGATGAGAATCACGAAGATCTTAAAGTGCTTGGTGTGATTCCTATTGAATCTTTGTTTTCTCGTGTCAAACCTAATGATTATGGGGCTAGATATGAATCCACTTTGGTTGAAAAGTGCCCCAAGGATTCGGAGTCCATCTACCTTGATGCTAAAAGCATTAAAAGTGGAGTAGAAGACGTTAAAACTTTGAGTAGTAATGAAATTACTACCGTGGAATTCAAGGAATTCAATTATGATAGTTGCTCCTTGATTGAATGCATTTCTTTGATGCAATCCATGTTGAACTCTCCACACGCTTATAGCCAAAACAAAGCCTTAACCGATCATATCGTCGAAGCTATGATAAAAGCTCTTGAAGAGAAACTTGAATTGGAAGTCTCTATCCCTAGAAAGCTTCATGATGAGTGGGAACCTACCATAAAAATCAAAATCAAAAACTATGAGTGCAACGCTTTGTGTGATTTGGGTGCTAGTGTTTGTGCGATTCCAAAGTCTTTATGTGATGTTCTGGGTTTTAATGAGATTGAAGAGTGTTCTCTTAATTTCCGTCTTGCTGATTCTACTATCAAGAAACCCATGGGAAGGATCAATGATGTTCTTATTATTGCAAATAGGAACTATGTACCCGTGGATTTCATTGTGCTTGACATTGATTGCAATCCTACATGCCCTATTATTCTTGGTAGACCTTTCCTAAGGACTATTTGTGCTATCATCGATATGAAGGAAGGGAATATTAGATTTCAATTTCCTTTCAGAAGGGCATGGAACACTTTCCTAGAAAGAAAATAAGATTGCCTTATGAATCCCTGATGAGGGCTACTTATGGTTTGAGCACCAAAGACGACGATACGTGATTCTATCGCTCCTATGTCTAGCCAAGGGCGTTAAACAATAGCGCTTGTTGGGAGGCAACCCCATGAATTTATCTTTTTATTTATGTTTTGTTGCGTCCACACTTTCCAAATGCTGTTGTGATTGTGTTTTTTGTGTTTCTTTTTGTGTTCGAGCCAAGCAAAACCTTTATGACTAGTCTTGGTATTGGTTGTTTGATCCTGCTGGAAAAAGACAAAAACTTTTTGCTCACGAGATGATTTTTCATTTTTATTCAGAAAGAGATTTTGAGTTGATTATTTTTTCTGCTGATTTATATGCTTTTTCCCCAGACCGTCGAAATTGGTCACATTTTTTGAGGTACCACAAGTATACGAAGTATACAGATTGCTACAGACTGGTTTGTTTTTGACAGATTCTGTTTTTTGTTGAGTTGGTTGCTTGTTTTGACAAAACTATGGTTAGTATCGGGGGGTACTAGCCATGGAAAAGTGAGGATACAGTAGCCCATCATCAATATAGATGGATTTCAAGTTTGCTACAGTACCAAAAGAAGTGGTAGTTTGTTTTCTTGTACTAATGTTATCACAAGTTTCTGTTTAAGTTTTGTGTTGTGAAGTTTTCAAGTTGTGGGTGACGTTCTCATGCACAAAGAGATGAGGAGTGGAAAGAGCTCAATCTTGGGGATGCCCAAGGCATCCCAAGCCAAATTCAAGGACACCAAAAAAGCCTAAGCTTGGGGATGCCCCGGGAAGGCATCCCCTCTTTCGTCTTCAATCCATCGGTAACATTACTTGGAGCTATATTTTTATTCACCACATGATATGTGTTTTTGTTGGAGCGTCTTGTATCTTAGGAGTCTTTTCTTTTTGTTGTGTCACGATCATCCTTGCTGCACACCTTTTTGAGAGAGAGAGACATGCACTCATCGTGATTTTGCTAGAATGCTCATAGTGCTTCACTTATATCTTTTGAGCTAGATACTGTTGCTCTAGTACTTCACTTATATCTTTTGAGCTAGATACTTCTGCTCTTGTGCTTCACTTATATCTTTAGAGCACGGTGGTGCGTGATTTGGTAGTTGGCTTATGCTATGAAAGTAGTCCCAAATGTGCTAGGTACCCAAAGAGGATGCAAAAACCTCCATCTTCATGTGCATTGAATAGAAAGAGAAGTTTTGATTCCTCTCAATTAGTTTTTAGACGTGGATTCGGTAATATTAAGAGTTATGTTAGTAGGGTGTTGTGAATCTAGAAATACTTGTGTTGGAGTTAGTGATTCCCGTAGCATGCACGTATGGTGAACCGCTATGTTAGGAAGTCAGAGCATAATTGATCTATTGATTGTCATCCTTTGTGTTGAGGTCGGGATCGGTTGATGGTTTACACCTACCAACCCTTCCCCTCGGAGTATGCGTTTAGTACTTTGTTTCGATTACTAACAAAAACTTTCGCAATAAGTATGTGAGTTCTTCATGATTAATGTGAGCCCATGGCATAGATGCACTTTCACCTTCCACCAATGCTAGCCTCTCTAGTGCCGCGCAATTCTCGTCGGTGCACAAACCCACCAAATTCCTTCCTCAAAACATATGGCATTTTCATAGCCATTCCAAGATATATTGCCATGCAACTCCCACCGTTCCGTCTCATGACTTGTGTCGTCACTCTCATATTGCCATTTCATGATCATAATTGATCATTGCACATCCCGGTACACTGCCGGAGGCATCTCCTATGGAGTCATCATCATTGTGATCTTTGAGCTGTGAGTAAATAAAAGTGTGATGATCATCATTATTAGAGCATTGTCCCATGTGAGGGAAAAAAGAGAGGCCAAAGAGCCCAAAAACAAAAAAAAAAAGAGAAAAAAAGAAAACAGAGGCCTAAGATCCCAAATAAAAAAAGGAATGAGAGAAAAAGAGAGAAGGGACAATGCTACTATCTTTTTGCACACTTGTTCGTCATGTTAGCACCATGTTCTTCATGATTGAGAGCTTCTTGCTTTGTCACTACCATATGCTAGTGGGAATCTTCATTTTATAACTTGGCTTGTATATTCCAATGATGGGCTTCCTCAAAATTGCCCTAGGTCTTCGTGAGCAAGCAAGTTGGATGCACACCCACTAGTTTTCCTCTTGAGCTTTCACATACTTATAGCTCTAGTGCATATCTTGTATGGCAATCCCTACTCATTCACATTGATATCTATTAATAGGCATCTTCATAGCCTATTGATACGCCGAGTCAGTGTGACCATATCCTCCTTTTTATCTCACAACCACCACCACATTCTATTCCACCTATAGTGCTATATCCATGGCTCGCGCTCATGTATTGCGTGATAGTTATAAAAAGTTTGAGAAAGTAAGAGTGCAAAAACAATTACTTGGCCAATTACGGGGTTGTGCATGATTTACATTAGTTGTGTGAGGATGATGGAGCATAGCCACACTATATGATTTTGTAGGGATAACTTTCTTTGGCCTTGTTATTTTGAAAGTTCATGATTACCTTGCTAGTTTGCTTGAAGTATTACCGTTTTCATGTCGATAGCAAACTATTCTTTTGAATCTTACGGATCTGAACATTCATGCCACGTGAAATAAGTTGCAAAGGATAACTATGCGAGGTAGCATTCCACATCAACAATTCATTCTTTATCACTACCCTACTCGAGGACGAGCAGGAGTTAAGCTCGGGGATGCTTGATACATCTCCAAAGTATCTATAATTTTTTATGGTTTCATGATATTATCTTGTCAAACTTTGGATGTTTTGCATGCCTTTTATTTATTTTCTGGAACTAACTTATTAACTCAGTGCCAAGTGCCAATTCCTGTTTTTTCCATGTTTTTGACCCCTTTGAGAGGAGATTTTGAAACGGAGTCCAAACGGAAGAAAATCCCCGAAAAGATTTTTTTTTTGGAACGGAAGAAGATTGGAGAACTTGGGAGCCAAGATAGAAGAGCCCCAGGGGCCCCACAAGCCCCCACCCCGCGGCCAAGGGGGCCGCGCCATCCAGGCTTGTGAGCCCCCTAGAGGTCCCCTAACCTAGATCACGCGCCTATATATTCCCAAATATTCCCAAAAAAAATCGACAGATGATCGCAATTACTTTTCCACCGCCGCAAGCGTCTGTCTCCGCAAGATCCCATCTGGGGCACGTTCTGGTGCCCTGCCGGAGGGGGATTCGGATACTGAGTGCTTCTTCATCAACACCGTGACCTCTCAGATGATGCGTTAGTAGTTCACCATAGACCTACGGGTCCATAGCTAGTAACTAGATGGCTTCTTCTCTCTCTTGGATCTTCAATACAAAGTTCTCCATGATCTTCATGGAGATCTATCCGATGTAATCTTCTTTTGCGGTGTGTTTGTCGAGATCCGATGAATTGTGGATTTATGATCCGATTATCTATGAATCTTATTTGAGTTTCTTCTGATCTCTCTTATGCATGATTTCATATCCTTGTAATTATCTTCGAGTTGTGGGTTTTGTATAGCCAACTAAATCTATGACTCTTGCAATGGGAGAAGTGCTTGGTTTTGGGTTCATACCGTGCGGTGACCTCACCCATTGACAGAAGGGGTAGCAAGGCACGCATCATGTTGTTGCCATCAAGGGTAAAAAGATGGGGTTTTCATCATTGGTTTGAGATTATCCCTCTACATCATGTCATCTTGCTTAAAGCGTTACTCTGTTTGTCATGAACTCAATACACTATATGCATGCTGGATAGCGGTCGATGTTTGGAGTAATAGTAGTAGATGCCGAAAGTATCGGTCTACTTGTCTCGGACGTGATGCCTATATGCTAGATCATTGCCTTAGATATCATCATGACTTTGCGCGGTTCTATCAATTGCTCGAGAGTAATTTGTTCACCCACCGTGATATTTGCTATTATGAGAGAAGCCTCTAGTGAACACTATGGCCCCAGGGGTATACTCCACACCATATTTTCAGCCTTACACTTTTTACTTCGTTGCACTTTCCGCCGTCAGATCTCACTTTGTAAACAATGTTGAAGGGATTGACAACCCCTTTGAAGCGTTGGGTGCAAGCTTGTTTGTGTTTGCGCATGACCTTTAGACTTGACGAGGCCCTCCTTGTGGATCGATACCTTGGTTCTCAAACTGAGGGAAATACTTACTGTTCCAATGCTGCATCACCCTTTCCCTTCAAGGGAAAAACCGACGCAAACAGAGAAGTAACAAGAAGAATTACTAAGCGCCTGGGAAGGACTTTTGTTGCCGCAGCAAGGCACGCGGCGGATGTCGTTATTTTATCACCTTCACTGGCGATTTGAGTAGGTATGGCTATATCTACTTGATGAAGCACAAGTCCGAAACATTTGAAAAGTTCAAACAATTTTAGAGTGAAGTTAAAAATCATCATAGCAAGAACATCAAGTTCCTACGATCTGATCGAGGGGGTGAATATATGAGTTACGAGTTTGGTGCTCACTTATTACAATGTGGAATTGTTTCACAGTTGACACCGCGTGGAACACCACAGCGTATTGGTGTGTCTGAACGTCGTAATTGTAATTTATTAGATATGGTGCAATCTATGATGTCTCTTACCAATTTGCCATTATCATTTTGGGGCTATGCATTAGAGATATATTCATTCACTTTAAATAGGGCACCATCAAAATCCGTTGAGACGAAACCATATGAGCTATGGTATGGCAAGAAGCCAAAGTTGTCGTTTCTTAAATTTTGGGGGTGCGATGCTTATGTCAAAAAGCTTCAGCCTGAAAAGCTGGAACCGAAAATGGAAAAGTGCGTCTTCATAGGTTACCCAAAAGAGACAGTTGGGTACACATTCTATCTCACATACGAGGGTAAAGTTTTTGTCGCTAAGAACGGAGCTCTTCTTGAGAAAGAGTTTCTCTCGAAAGAAATGAGTGGGAGGAAGATAGAACTTGATGAGGTTGTGGAACCTCTGCTTCAACAAGATGGTGGCGCAGGATAGAAAGAAATTTATGTCGAGGCAACTCCAGTTGAAGAGGAAGCTAATGATGATAATCATGAAGCTTCGAATCAAGTTACTATCGGACATCACATGTCGACAAGAGCACGTACTGCTCCTGAGTGGTATGAGAATCTTGTCTTATCTATCATGTTGTTAGACAACAATGAGCATGCGAATTATGGAGAAGCAATGGTGGGCCCAGATTCCAACAGATGGTTAGAGGCCATGAAATCAGAGATAGGATCTATGTATGAAAACAAAGTGTGGACTTTGGAAGTATTACCTGAAGGTCGCAGGGCTATTCGGAACAAATGGATCTTTAAGAAGAAGACGGACGCAGATGGTAATGTGACCGTTTTTAAAGCTCGACTTGTGGCAAAGGGTTTTCACAAGTTCAAGGAGTTGACTATGATGAGTCATTCTCACCCGTAGAGATGCTTAAGTCCGTATGAATCATGTTAGCAATAGCTGCATTTTTCGATTATGAAATCTGGCAGATGGATGTCAAAATGGCGTTCCTTAATGGGTTTCTTAAGGAAGAGTTGTATATGATGCAACCCGAAGGTTTTTCTGATCCAGAGAATGTTGACAAAGTATGCAAGCTCCAGCGATCCATTTATCGACTCGTGCAAGCATCTCAGAGTTGGAATAAGCGCTTTGATGAGATGATCAATGCATTTGGGTTTATACAAGTTGTAGGAGAAGCTTCTATTTATTAGAAAGTGAGTGGGAGCTCTGTAGCGTTTCTAATATTATATGTGGATGCCATATTGCTGATTGGAAAGATTGTGGAGTTTTTGGAGAGTGTAAAGGATTACTTGAACAAAAGTTTTTCAATGAAAGGCCTAGGAGAAGCTGCTTGCATATTAGGCATTAAGATCTATAGAGATAGATCGAAGCGCCTGATAGGACTTTAACAAAGCACATACCTTGATAAAGTTTTGAAAAAGTTCAAAATGGAACAATCCAAGAAGGGGTTCTTGCCTATGTTACAAGGTATAAAGTTAAGTAAGACTTGGCATCCAGTAACTACAGAAAATAGAGAAAAGATGAGCGTCGTCCCCAATGCTTCAGCCATAGGGTCTATCATGTATGCACTGTTGTGCACAAGACCGGACGTCGTCCTGGCCATAAACATGGCAGGCAGGCTCAAACTGATCCAGGAGTGGAACACTGGGCGGCGGTCAAGAATATTCTGAAGTACCTGAAAAGGACTAAGGAAATGTTTCTCGTTTATGGATGTGACGAAGAGCTCGTCGTAAAGGGGTACGTTGATGCAAGCTTTGACACTGATCCGGATGACTCTAAGTCACAAACCGGATACGTATTTATTCTCAATGGGGGTGCGGTAAGCTGGCGCAGTTCCAGGCAAAGCGGTGTAGCAGATTCTACATGTGAAGCGGAGTACATGGCTGCCTCGGAGGCAGCTAAGGAGGGTGTCTGGATTAAGTAGTTCATGACAGATCTTGGAGTTGTGCCAAGCGCACTAAATCCAATAACTCTGTTCTATGACAACACTGGTGCCATTGCTCTGGCCAAGGTACCAAGGTTTCACAAGAGGATCAGGCACATCAAACGACGCTTCAACCTCATCCGTGACTATGTCGAAGGAGACGACGTAAATATTAGCAAAGTGCACACGGATATGAATGTTGCAGATCCGATGACCAAACCTCTTCCACGAGCAAAGCATGATCAACACCAGAACTGTATGGGTGTTAGATTCATTACAATGTAAATCACAAAGCGATGTGAGACTAGATTATTGACTCTAGTGCAAGTGGGAGACTGTTGGAAATATGCCCTAGAGGCAATAATAAAATATTTATTATTAGATTTCCTATTTCAAGATAATCGTTTATTATCCATGCTATAATTGTATTGAATGGAAACATAAATGCATGTGTGGATATATAGACAAAACTATGGCCCTAGTAATCCTCTAGTTGACTAGCCTGTTGATCAAGGATGGTTAAGGTTTCCTAACCATAGACAAGTGTTGTCACTTGATGACAGGATGACATCATTCGGAGAATGATGTGATGGACAAGACCCAAACTATAAATGTAGCATGTGATCGTGTCATTTTGTTGCTATTGTTTTCTGCATGTCAAGTATTCATTCCTATGACTATGAGATCGTGTAACTCAATGACACCGAAGGAATGCCTTGTGTGTATCAAACCTCGCAACGTTACTGGGTGACTATAAAGGTACTCTACAAGCATCTCCGAAGGTGTCCGTTGAGTTAGCATGGATCAAGACTGGGATTTGTCACTCCGTGTGACAGAGAGGTATCTCGGGGCCCACTCGGTAATACAACATCACATATAATCCTTGCAAGAAATGTGATTAAAGAGTTAGTCACGAGATCTTGTATTACGGAATGAGTAAAGAGACTTTCCGGTAACAAGATTTAAATAGGTATGGGGATACCGACGATCAAATCTCGGGCAGGTAACATTTCGGAGGACAAAGGGAATGGTATACGGGACTATATGAATCCTAGACATAGAGGTTCAACCGATAAGATCTCCGTAGAATATATAGAATCTAATATGGACATCCAGGTCCCGCTATTGGATATTGACTGGGGAGTGTCTCAGGTCATGTCTGCATAGTTCTCGAACCCGCAGGGTCTGCACACTTAAGGTTTGGTGACGTTTCGGTATAGTTGGGTTAGACATGCTGGTGACCGAAGTTTTGTTCGGAGTCCCGGAGGAGATCCTGGACATCACGAGGGTCTCCGGAATGGTCCGGAAACGAAGATTGATATATAGGAAGTTGGTATTTGGATTTCGGAAGAATTTTAGGCATTGTCGGCAGTATACTTGGAGTGACGAATGGGTACCGGGGGCTTACCAGGTGGGCCCACCACGCCCAAGGGGGTCCACATGGGTTCATTGGATCCGCAATAAGGCATAATGGGCTGACAAAGTCATCCAAGGAAAGCTCATGAGGAAAAAGTTGAAAATCCAAAAGAGGTGGACAATTTAGGAAGGAGTCCAAATCCAAGTGGGATTGGAGGAGGACTCCTCCCTCCTCCACTTCCCTGAAGGATAGGCCCTCCCCTCCTCCTATATATACTAGAGGTTTTAGGGTTTTTGAGACACAACTTTGGCACGTGCAACCCTAAACCTCTACTTCGTAATTCTTCCTCTAGATCGGATTTCTGCGGTGCTTAGGCGAAGCCCTGCAGGAATAAGATCATCACCACCACCGGCACGCTGTCACGCTGCCGGAGAACTCATCTACTTCCCCATCTCTCTTGCTGGATCAAGAAGGTGGATATCGTCATCGAGTTGTACGTGTGCTGAACGCGGAGGTGCCGTCCGTTCGGTACTAGATCGGGACAGATCATGGGACGGCGGCGATTTGGATTGCAAAGACATTCCACTACACCAACCGTGTTTCTTAACGCTTCCCGCTTAGCGATCTACAAGGGTATGTAGATCCGATCTCCCTGAAGTAGATGATCATCACCATGATAGGTCTTCGTGTGCGTAGGAAATTTTTAGTTTCCCATGCAACGTTCCCCAACATATACTACCTACAACAATTTAATCTTATGTTCTCCTCTACTTATGAACTCTGGAGTGATTCTTTGATGCACGTTGAGGGATGATCATATGATTCTATTATGTTAGCATTGTTGAGAGATTGCACTAGTGAAAGTATGAACCCTAGGCCTTAATTACAAGCATTGCAATACCATTTATGCTCACTTTTATTACTTGTTACCTTGTTGTTTTTATATTTTGAGATTATAAAAACCCATTTCTACTATCCATACTACACTTGTATCACCATCTCTTGGCCAAACTAGTACATCAATACAATTTGCCAATGTATTGGGTATGTTGGGGACACAAGAGATTTCTTGTATTTTATTGCGAGGTTGTTTGAGAGAGACCATCTTCATCCTGCACATACCATGGATTAATAAACCTTAGGTCATCCATTTGAGGCATATTTGTTGTTGTCCTACAAAACTCTGCACTTGGAGGCCCAAGAAGGTCTACAATAATTAAATTGCATAGTAAACATCAAGTATCACCAGAGAACTAGCCATGGGCAGGGGTGCGTGGAATCTTGATTTCCATGTGTCAGAACCATGAGTTGGTCACGAGATCTTATCGGTTTCACATCTAGCCTACCCCAACTTGTTTGGGACTAAAATGCTTTGTTGTTGTTGTAGAAATTGTAGCACATTTGTCATTGTAAAATTAGAAAAGGTTACCAAAAAATTAAAATCTGTTGTGGTTAACATTAAACAATATAGTAGTGTCGCCTCTATATATAGCTTCACCACACACAAAAAGCATTCCAGGAATCTAGCAACTTGATCCAGGTAGGGTTGTGTAGATTCTAGTGCCACGACCTTCACCGTGCGCAACAAAGGGCTCAATCTTAACGGAATTATTTTCTGGATGATAGACAAACATACATGTTAAAAATTAGAAAATATTAATTTCAAGAAGGAGAGTAACAAGAAGAATGGTGTACGTGAACAGTTATGTATACCATAACAAGTTCTAAGAATTTGACAGACGAGTAGCCTAAAACTGTCAATTTTGGCGCATAAATGACACTGATTCTTGTTGGACCTTGTTGATCAACTACAACCAATCTCTCAAGTAAAGGTGCATCCTCAATGACCATATCATGATACACCTTAACTGATCTCCTCGTGTTGCACTCTTAACACGCATAAATTTCTCGGAGATTGGTGGAGGAGATGCTGAGGCTAGTGAAACCCTTAACAACATCAAGATGAAGGTACTCGAGAGCTGTAAATCCATGGAGCATGTGTTGCCTGTCCTTGTTGGAGATGCACACAACAAGGAACATGAGTTGCTTCAGTCACGGGAGAACAAGAGCGGGTGCATTGTTAATATTGGGGGAATGCAATTCATGAAATAGGCACGGCACTGCGTGGGAGTGATGCAGAGCGGACCTTGGTAGCAAGGTGATATAGTCCATAATTAAACATGAGCTCCTCGAGCTGATCCAGGGTGGGGGATAGGAACCACACATCAAACTTGGCTTGGATCTTGCCTTTGGAACATAATTTACCTATTTTAAGGCTTCTAATTGGCCAGGGTGCATGCCGAGGATCTTGGACAATATGATAATGCATTTGCGAGAGTTATAACTGAGCTTCTCATCATCGATGAAGTTGATGAGTGAGGTATGCCATAGGGGGCACCACCATCGGGATATGATAGTTGTCATTTTTTATTGGGAGGAGGGAGATGATGACTATGAACATATCGTCGGGGAGGCTATTGATGATCTCTACGCCCACCAAAGCCTCTTGCGGTTCTGACTAGACCCGCCTCTACTTGTTGACATCCTCATCCTCCACCTTGTCGATGTCAAAACCGGCGGATATCGAGTAGGGGGTCCCGAGCTGTGGACCTTGGATTGATGGCTAACAAGGGACGAAGGAAACGATGTTTACCCAGGTTCGGGCCCTCTTGATGGAGGTAAAACCCTACGTCCTGCTCCTGTTCATACTGATGATGAAGTATCGAGTACAGAGTTGATCTACCTCGAGATCATATATTGTGGTCTAAACCCTAAGAGTAATGATCATATGAATATGAGATTGTCTATTGACTAGCAGGCCTCGGCATATGTAACACACCAGAGGCCTAGGATAACAAGAGTCCTAGTCGGCTATGTTGATGTACATGAGTCGATGTATTGATCACCAAGTCTTGTGCAATATTCCTCATATATGTCATCGGTTGCCCGAAGTAGGCTAGGAGTCCAGTCCATAGAGATAGGCCGGCAGCCCGAGGACCCCTTAGTCTAGGACTCCCTCAGTAGCCCCCGAACTGGCCACTAATGTTGTTGTCTTGATCCTTAGCATCACTCATCCAAAGTCTTCGGCTTGCGGGGCGAGTTCTTCTCCCCATTTATGCTTGGAGAACATCAGTTCAGCCGCTGATGACTTCCTAATTTCTGAGCATAGGCCTTCAAGTTGGGGACGCTCCTCGGTTCTTACAAACTGTTCTTTGTCTTTGGTCGTTAGTCTCAAAAATTGGTTCAATAAATCTTCCCATCGCTGATCTTGAGGACCACTAGGGTGTATCCGAAGAGTTCACACGTCAGGCATTCGACGAGTTATCATCCTTTATTAATGCCTTGTAATTTTTCACGCCACACCTCGGGTTTGAAATGTTTCCCATGCGACGATAGCCTCTTGCTTACGAGCTCCAAGGCCGGAGTGCATCCGAGGTGTCCTCTTGCGTTTGAGCTCCAACACCGGATTGCATTCAAGGTGCCTTTATGTAGCCGAGCTCCAATGCTGGTCGGCATTCGAGGTGTCATAGATTAGCTCAGCCTTTGAAAATTTAAAGGAATTCAGCCAAACTCAATGCCGAGAATGTCCTGTGTGGAGCCAGCCACTTGCTCCCGAGCTCTATGCCGAACTTCTTCCGAGGTGGTGCACCACCTCAGCCGTGGGCTGATTTTTTGTGGATATATAGCCAATATCCCTCAAGGTGCATGTCGTTCTAAAACCAGAGATGCACCTGAAGGAAAAAAAATAAAACCTCTGATCCCAGTAGCCCCTGAGACTCAGGCCGATTCTTGAAATCGGCCTGACGATCAGTTTCTTGCTCGGCAGCATACATTAGGAATTAAAACGCGGTGTGCAGTAGCCCCCGAGACTCAGATTGGGTGCGGCCGACCGACCTGAGGATCGAATCTCCTCGGAAACCATATTGCACTTATTGTGCATGTTTTAACAACGCCAACATGGAGATCAGCAGGAAAGATGCCGAACTGCAGGTCGGAAAAGAGTTTTCAGCTGGTGTAATTTATTGTCTGACGCGCTATATAAGCAGTAGCCCCCGAGACTTGGGTTGGGCAACATGGTCGACCTTAGGATCGTATCTCCTGCAAACTATTTCATCATTTAAGTGTATATTGACAACACCCAGGTGGAGCTCGGCAGGGAAGATGCCGAACTGTAGGTCGGAAAAAAATCTCCTAGCCAAATCACCACACAGAACACCTCGAACAAGAGGATGTCCCGCCTCCTGAAAGAAAAAACATTATATAAATAGGTTAAAGGTACCATAAGTTTGGCAATACCAAAAAACTTTTATCAAAAACATTATGTTCCGAACTAAATCCAGTTTCTTGGTGCCAATCTGAAAATTGGTCTTGAAATGAATATGTGCTTCGGTCGTGCTTTAACATGATACATCTGATCTCTCAGACTTCAAGCAGGTCAGCCTTTCGCTTCAACCTTCGTATCCCGAGGGCATAGTGTTTCTCCTAGACCAATTTAGCGAACTAAATTCAAACGACGTTAGAGAGAAACCAGGCTACCCGGCTATTGACCAAACACCTGTGTCGGAAAAAGGAGTAGTAGAAAAAGACTTTGCAACTACCAAGAAGAAAATATTTATTATAAAACGACTCATATAAAGTTTTAAGAGCCCTAGTTAATGTGGGTAAAGAAAGTGTTTTTAAAAATAATACTTTTAATAAGATAAGTTTTTAACAAACAACTTTTGTGTTTAACACAAATATAATGCTTAGCTGAACCGCATAAAAATTAAAAAATGAAAAAAGGTCGAGCATTAAAGCGACTTAGCTGGTTAAAGTGCTTGGCGTGACGTAGGCCGAGCTAAGGAGGTACAAGGTCCCAGCCCCCAAGCCTATCACGGAGTTGCCGATGAAGAGCTCGGCTTGATGAAGTGACAGCACAACACTTCGGAAGGGTCGAGGCGAAACCCCCGGTCCAGCCGAGGATACAAAGTAGTTCATCAATATAACAGCCAAGCTCCCACGTCAGTCGACCATTTCGATGATGCAATTCGGTTGATGGACGCGTGAGGACGACGTCGGTGCGCCGAGCTGACTGTCTAACACGGTCAGAGCCGATCACCTGTGCACATAAAATAGTGAAAGCCAAAAATATTATGAAATAATAATAAAAATCCTCTAGTTGATTAACTTAAGTGAAGTAAATAATTAGAAAAAATATAGCCTGAGTATGGAGGTGCCCGAGCGAAGAGCTCGGCTTGATGAAGTCGCGATGCAACACAGTTGATGTGACGAGGCGAAGCCCCGGGTACACCTAACATGATGAAGCTGGTTGGGTGGTGACGTTGAAGTCCCCGGAGCAGGTTGATGAAGAGATGGCGGAGCCCCCGGTTTAGCCGAGGTGAAGGAGTTGTTCGGTAAGATGGCGTTAGAACCCCATGCCATCCGATCTGTCAAAGCAGGTTGGCATGTTAAACGTCGGTTTGAACAAAACGACGGTGCGGCGATGTCGATGTAGCTCGAAATTTGTGACGCAATCAATGTTGGCTTGATGAAGCAACGACGCGCCTGACCCATGCAATCCGTGGATGGTGAGGTTCTCTTAATGATTATTCGTCTCTCGGGATGCCAAACTCTTGGTCGGCTTGTCGAGGTGGTGATCCGAGTTGGTTTTAGCTCGCTCGATGGAGCAATGGTGCAGCCAATGCTGGCATAGCTTCGAGGCGTGGAGCAACATTGTCGGACCAGTTTGACATTGGTTTGATGGTGAAAACTGCCTTGGAAAAGGCTCAAAATTTATTGACATATGTTTTAGAACAACACATAATACCTTAAAAAATTCCTTTAAAAAGAATGTCCAAAATCCCGTTCATGAAGAAAGATGAAAACGGGGCAGATTCGTTTTCGCGAAGAAAATAGATCTGAAATTCGTTGTACTCATGGAATGTTTCCTCGAGTTTGGCCGGTAGGATTGGGCTCAAATTTTAAGGAGTGATTGATATAGGACTTCCCCGGCTGACGAACGGTGGGATTTTCCACCGGACATCCGAGCTAGATATTGGAGCCCTCGCCCTCAACTCATCCAAATTCCCGTCCAAATTCGACATGGCTCCGGTATATTGGAGATATCCAGAGATTCCTCCATCGAAACATGAAGAAATTTTGCAGGGTTGCTGTAAATACAATTCTGCACAATTCAACTAAAGCAATCGTCAAAACGACGCTCGAGGAAATGTGGACAACGAATACAAGTTCATTGTCTAGAAGAAACTGCAATCTGCACACGATCCATCCATCCTTCAGAGATCCCACAACGGAACTCTCAATGAAAGCACCAATATCGGTGTCAAATCCGGGGGATCTCGGGTAGGGGGTCTCGAGTTGTGAACCTTCAATCGATGGATAACAAGGGACGAAGGAAACGTTGTTTACCCACGTCCGGGTCCTCTTGATGAAGGTAAAACTCTACGTTCTTCTCTTGTTTATATTGATGATGAAGTATTGAGTACAGAGTTTATCTACCTCGAGATCATATATTGTGGTCTAAACCCTAAGAGTAATGATCATATGAAAACGATATTGTCTATCGACTAGCCAGACCTCGGCTTGTATAACACACCAGAGGCCTAGCATAACAAGAGTCCTAGTCGGCTACGTGAGTGTAGAGGAGTCCTTGTCTTGATCACCAAGTCTTATAAAATCTTCCTCGTATATGTCATCGTTTACCCGAAGCAGCCCGGGAATCCGGCCCAAAGAGATAGGTCGGCGGCCCGAGGACCCCTTAGATCATGGCTCCATCACATCTCTGCGGGTGGTGACAAAGGCAACTCCTGAGTCTCCTCGGGGATGGTGCTTTTTGATAGAAGTGGAGGAGTGGGAGGACAAGGGTTCTTTAGTTAGAACAAGGCAGAAGAATAGTGTTTTGTTAATTAGAAGTTACTAGGTAGGAACAGACATAATAATGTCATGAAATGAAACCACAATTGTTGCTTAAATATTACACAACTAGCGGATTCACCCGCGCAATTCGCTAGATTTCTATTTAGTTTTATGTGTTATTTTTCTTGAGTTTCCGAAAATAGCTGGCGGTACCGAAATTGGCGGTCTTTGTGTAGTTACTCATGGATTATATCTTCACTCCTTTATTGTAAACTCTAGAGCGTACTTTTGCCATTTATTGCTTCCTAAGATATTTTTCGTTTCCACTGGATGAAATGTATTCTCATATATACCGTTGCAAGATAACACATGTAGGTTGTATTTGCATTGCACCACCCAATGGTTAACCAATTTGCTTGGTAGTTTGATTTGTTTACAATGAAAGACGCAAATCATCACTCTAGTGTCATTTGGAAACATAAACCTTGGCATAGCTTTATTTTATGTCTGAACTCCATTGTTGACTCTTGTTTGTACTCGGATCAAGCCAATAATCAAAACGAATTATGGATGCAATTGTTTCTTGAACTTGGCAGAATTATGAAAACTATTGAAATTATTTAACTATGTTGTACAATATTTTATTGAACTACAACCTCATTTCTTAGCATTTTTATCAGCATTTGGTTGTCCTAATTTTGGCCCCGTTCCTGTTAAACATAAATGATGATAACACATAATTGTGGATGTGACAACAGTCATTGTTGGTATTAATTTTTCCAACAAATGATGTATAAATTGGTTACGATCATTGCAGTTGTGGCAACCATTGTTGCCTCATTGACATAGATTCTCAGATCTTGTATAAATATACAAACCATGGTATTTAGAAAAATTGAATAAATATATACTATGTTCCTATCTATTTCATTTAACTTTTCATATATAAGTTTTGTTACGTATTAGTCTATTTATGGACCATGTATGGACTTCATATGAACAATCGATTTACCTGCATAATAATATTTGTCCATCTAATAATATTTATTTGTATACATTTTTTATTTTGATTTTGTATATAAAAAATTCACTTGCAGTTTCACGAAAAAAATCATATTCCTATGTTTCTTCGTTATTATTTTATTAATTTGCTAAACATATAGTTATATCTTTACTTGTGTTGTAAGAGTATTTATATTCCTAAAACTATTTCTTTTCGAGTTTGTACTCGAATATAATCACAATATTTTTCTTATACAATTTTCTATATCATATATTATATTTGTATTATTTATCCATCCATTAAAATATTCTAATGTTACAAGTGTATTCCAATTTATCTATTTATAAATCTTGCACGGAGTTCATTCTAACACCCGAACGATAGCATTTTTAGTTATTTTAAATTTCATCCATAGAACATAGCGTTCTTCTATGGATCTGGTACATGCGCCTCCATAAGTTAGGAATGAATAAACATTAAATACTTAAAATGCAAAGTTGATGCATAACCGAGAGTACATTACTTTTGCCCCCATTATGATATGTTTGATTGGCGACTTGTACACGTATGATTGATTCGATGTTTTGCATTATAGGCAGGATTTATACAATACATAGACCTACATGACAATGCTTATTCAGTAATATTTTTCTTAGTTGTATAGTGGAAATTTAATATAGTTTCTTGTATGACAACTCTTTTACTTTCAACACGTAATCACTTTGGAGAACAGTAATAGTACTCTTTGGTTCATATTGTCTATTGGAACTAATGATTTGTTATTATTTTATTATATCAGAGTAAATAAACGCTTTGAGTCCATAAAGGATGTATGTGCTGCATTTCTTGTTAAACTATTTTATATTCATCGCCAGAAAATGTTTTTTGCTTGAACAAAGTTGATTCATTATCAGGTAAATCTCTGCACACGCAATTCACAGTTTTTAAATTTGTTGGAAATATGCCCTAGAGAGGCAGTAATAAAATAGTTATTATTATATTTCCTGTTTCAAGATAATCGTTTATTATCCATGCTATAATTGTATTGAATGAAAACATAAATGCATGTGTAGATATATAGACAAAACTATGTCCCTAGTGAGCCTCTAGTTGACTAGCCTGTTGATCAAGGATGGTTAAGGTATCCTAACCATAGACAAGTGTTGTCACTTGATGACGTGATCACATCATTGGAAGAATGATGTGATGGACGAGACCCAAACTATAAAAGTAGCATGTGATCGTGTCATTTTGTTGCTATTTTTTTTCTGCATGTCAAGTATTCATTCCTATGACCATGAGATCATGTAACTCACTGACACCGGAGGAATGTCTTCTATGTATCAAACGTCGCAACGTTACTGGGTGACTATAAAGGTACTCTACAGGCATCTCCAAAGGTGTCCGTTGAGTTAGCATGGATCAAGACTAGGATTTGTCACTCCGTGTGACGGAGAGGTATCTCGGGGCCCACTCGGTAATACAACATCACATACAAGCCTTGCAAGCAATGTGATTAAAGAGTTATTCACGGGATCTTGTATTACGGAACGAGTAAAGATAATTGCCGGTAACGAGGTTGAAATAGGTATGGAGATACCAACGATCAAATCTCGGGCAAGTAACATACCGAAGGACAAAGGGAATGGTATACGGGATTTTATGAATCCTTGGCATAGAGGTTCAACCGATAAGATCTTTGTAGAATATGTAGGATCCAATATGGACATCCAGGTCCCGCTATTGGATATTGACCGGGAAGTGTTACATTTGGCTTCCGGAAAGATTTTGGGCATTACCTGTAAAGTACCGGAAGTGACGAATGTGTTCCGGGGTTTTACCTGGAGGGGCCACCAACCCGGGAGAGAACCTAATAGGCCCATGCGTGGCGCACCATCCCTTAGTGGGCTCGTGAGGCCACCCAATAGGTCTATTTCGGCCAAGGAGAAAAACAAAGGAAAAAGGAAAAAAAGAGGAGGTGGGAAGGAAGGAAGGGACTCCTCCTTCCAAACCAAATTGGAAGAGGATTCCTCCCCCTAGCTCGGTCAACCCCTCCTACTTGAAGTACGAGGCAAGGCTTCACCCCTTGGTTCCTCCTATATAAACTAGAGGTTTTATGGTTTTTGAGACACAACTTTGCCACGTGCAACCCTAAATCTCTACTTCGTAGTTCTTCCTCTAGATCAGAATTCTCCGGTGCTTAGGCGAAGCCCTGGAGGAATAGATCACCACCACCACCGGCCCACCGTCACGCTGCCGAATAACTCATCTACTTCTGCGTCTCTCTTGCTGGATCAAGAAGGTGGAGATCGTCTTCGAGCTATATGTGTGCTAAACGCGGAGGTGCCGTCCGTTCGGTACTAGATCGGGACAAATCGTGGGACAGCGGCGATTTTGATCAGGAAGACGTTTCACTACATCAACCACATTTCTTAACGCTTCCCGCTTAGCGATCTACAAGGGTATGTAGATCCGATCTCCCTCTCGTAGATGATCATCACCATGATAGGTCTTCGTGTGCGCAGGATTTTTTTTGTTTCCCATGCAACGTTCCCCAGCAAAATTAACATCTCAAGTACCACTAATTCATAAATAATTAAGATAAATTGCTGCACTGAATTGAAAACAAAGTGAAGTACACCTAACTGCATGGATATCTATGTACAAAAAGATAATGTATGGAGCATATCATGTTTAATTAAGTAACACTTATTGTTTCATATACTGGAGCTTCCATTTGTCCACTCATACACACCAATGCTTGACATGCATTGTAAATATATTCCAAGCAGCAAAAGTCCTCCAAATATAAGATATAATTATAGTATAAAAAATTGCTATGAACATGTATACTCATACCTCCGTCATTTTGTCAGAAAAACACACATCAAACATAGGTATTCTCACAAAAAATCTCTATTCATATTAAAACAGGAAATACTTTGTAAAATTATCATGAATACGAAACTCGCAATGTTTTTTATCATGAATACCAGTGTTATAGATCATTAAGTAAAGTTGAGACCAAATTTGTCATATTAAGCATAGGGCGTTAGGGATGCCGAAGAAAGATATAGACAATGGACTTGTCCTGATATATAAGCATTGATGTTTAGTATCTTATCTTTAGTGAATAACACATGTACAATTCCATGTAATATTTGGAGATATTCTTTTCAGTTAATATAAAATTAAGCAGCTTATATTACTTCAATCTGCAAGATAACTATATATAAATAATATATCTCAAAGATGATGTTTCTGTATGGACTAAATAATATTTAGCACACATGCCATCAACGCATTACTTTTTTCCATACAAGACAATCAACCGGTGACATTTTATTTGGATTGATTGTTGTTACTTCTCCTAAGTCCTAATTTTAATTTTTTTAGGCTCAAGACCAGGTAATGTGTGAAATATATGCAGGTAGGCATACATGTAGGAATAGTTTAGCAAAAGGATTTGGATACTCACTACCTTATTCTAAAACTCTGAAGTGAATTCAAATAGTCCAAGGAGCTGCCCCATTCCTTTTGTACGATAACAAAAGTGAGTAATTACTACTCATATATTTAACACATTAAGGGGTTAATGGAGGAAAATAAACCAATAAGAATGACCACTAGGCATCAGACTACTGATGATTTGCATCGTAGCAGACTAGTCTTAGGCCGTCAGATCAGAAGCATCTCGTACGTCCAATGTGCTAGTTTAGGCCCGCTACAGATTAGTTATAGGCGATAATTGGGTGCTCCATAACTGCTCCCCCAATTCACGCTCGGGTTACCCGCTCTCTCTCCATCCGTTTCTACCTCTCTCACATTGCTTACTTAAATCACCCTGGGTTACTAGTTACATGTATCCATGTGATGGAAGCATTACATTTTTTTATGGAAGCGTTACTTCATAAAATAATAGGGAATAAATCCCATACATGATGCTTCGATTCTAGGTAATAAATCTCCAAATTACTCCCTACATGGTTATTGAAGGGTCTGTTCTCATAGATTAAGCAACATTTTTCATATACCATGGAAGCATCGGTTCTTATTGATGCAAACATATATGTTCTCAACCAGTGGACACGTAGTTATGTTCTGTAATGGAACAACTTTTCAGTACCAATAAAACAGTTCTTCACTTTGGTAGAAATGCATTCCCTGTGAGTCACTTCATACAAAATTAATAAAGGTTCACTGTTTAGCATTACGTGTAACATTTTATTGTTTCCGATGCAATAAAAAATTGCGTCCTGTGCAACATTATTTGCTATTGCAATCAAATTTTGGTTAGTCGGTAACAAAATTTTAGGTCCAAGGACTTTGCTTCCACGTAACAGATTTTTGCATCCATAAATTCCACATGGAAATTTTCGAGTCCCATGTGTCTTTTTTTTAATGTTTGCATCACAATAAAACTTTGCTTCTATCCAGTAAAAAAGTGTTTTCGTCCCAAAACTAATTTGCTTCTAACCAAACATAAGTTTGTTTCCATGCTTTGTTCATCCATACACCACCTTCATGTGCTACAAATTTGTTTCCTTCCAAGACAGCAATGATACAATGTTTTTCAAGTTCATATATATGTTTCCTATAGACCCTTTTCCATCTTCTAGCAGGAGGACGTCTTTATTGTGGGGTCTGATCCAAGTGCTTCATGCTTCTTAGTGCATCGCTCTTCGCCTCAACATAACTCTGCTTTGACCTGCTTCATTATTTCTAATGAAATAAAAATGTATAAAATGTAGTACATTGGCAATTATTAAAATATGCAAGTAATCGATGGAAGCAAAATACGTACACTCAAAGAACAAATGTCATTTCATATGGGAGTGTGTTATATTACATCAGTGATAATAATGAAAACAAATTTTATAAAAGAAGCAGGACGTATGGGCTATTGACACTGAAAAGCATATGTAGTAATATAACTTAGAAACAAACCCACAAACTAGTACATAACACATATACTAGTATGTGTTGGAGGCATGAAAAACTAGCAAAAAATTCGAAAAATAATAACACTACCTATCTGAATTAACTATGGAAACTATAAGAAGCGTAAAATAGTATTGCCTGATGCAAATATTAACCACAAGCAATGAAGCACAAATGACATTGGCCGACCCAAATTTCAGTAATCATGATTATATATGAAAAAGGATGGAAATGTACAATTATGACATGAAGGCATGGAAGCATATTTCAACCATAGAAAAATGGGTAAAATGTCGAACACATAGGTACGAAGCTAGGAAATAATGCAACGGGTGCATTATTAATGTAGGGTCGAAGCATCAAATTTTGAAACAGAAAACAGAAAATATTTTCCGGCAACTGGGCATGGATATTATTGGAATCTTTTGTATACGAAAGCAATGAAAGAAAACTTTCCAACATTAGCCATATTCGTTGGAAGCACTGACTATTGAAACCGCAGAATAGGCATGTTTGATGCGTACGTAGCTATGGGCGATCGAATCATGTAAAAGCATCATCAACACATGAACGACCTAACACATGATCTTCATGAATACTAGACAGAGGATGAGCATAAATTACATTGTGTAATCGGCTGTTGGCTGAATTACAAAGGAAATTGCATGGGAACAATTAGAAGTCATCAAATCAAGGGCGATTGAAGCAGTGCAATACCTTTGATTTGGAGATGGGCGCTTCAAATAGGGGGTGGGTTGCAACCCACTGCCAGTCTCCAGCCGGCCAGGGCTACTCCAGCAGCTGATTGCCGAGATGGTGCACCACCGATCTCGCCTGAGTAATGCATCGATGGAGTGGAGATGCGGTGGCCGGGCTGTGCGATGACGAGGAGAGAAGGAGGAGAAGAGGGTCGACGAGGAGGATAGAAGGAGGAGCTGGCGGGATGGGAGGACCTAGCCAGCTGGTCGACGACGAGGAGCGAAGGAGGAATACAGGGGCGGAAAGGAGATCGGGCTAGGCGAGCGAACTGGGGTGGAGGAGGAGCTGCAGATGTTGTGTCCGGATTGGAAAGAGGGGATTAGTGGAGAAGATTACGCACACACGTTGCCGGGGTGTTTTTTTATATTTCCTTATTTACAAAAAGAGGTATAATACCAGCGTCAGATTTGGAATAGATCGAGAACGTTCCACAGGTCTCACGTTGAAGTCTTCTCAGACTATAGATGCATAGCGTTTTCCAACACTAGGCATCAGACTACTGATGCCTTGCTTTCCATCAGACTAGTCCTGAGACCTATGGTAGACTGGATCTGATGTGGCTGGTGGCCTCTTAAAACGTGCTTGGACAGTTAATTTTCCACCATCTTAAACAGCTTCCGCAAATCACATGCCTATGTGGGCCACCAATTACGTGAGCTGCATTCTTGTTCCTTGGATTTAGGAAGCAATCTCCGCCATGCTTCTTTTCTACTCCCTCCGTTCCTAAATATAAGTCTTTTAAGCGATTTCACTATGTGCCTAGATACGAAGCAAAATGATTGAATGTACACTCTAAAGTATGTCTATATACATCCGTATGTAGTCCACTAGTGAAATCTCTATAAAGTTTTATATTTAAGAATGGAGGGAGTATTTGATGAGTTTGCGTGACGGGCTTCCTTAGGAAGCGAAACTTGTAACCAACGTTATACTACAAATTTAAATGAGATGGGACTAATACATGATTCCATATTTTTTTGGAATTAGATTATTTATGCTTCCGTTCATGCTATAAACATTAAAAGGTACGTTTCCGTTCATTGAAGAATTTGCTTCTCTCATGTATGAAATCTGCTTAGATTTATTTGAAATGTATGCCCTGTGTAACCAACGTGATATTTTGTTTCAAAAGCATCACAATATTGCATCGGTCGACTAGACGGCAAGGGAATTGCTTTGAACCGGCTTCATTAAGAAATAAAATTATTTCACATGTTACAGTAGCATCTCAATCTTGCTTCCATCGACTAGGCAACTAGAATACTAGAAAGCTGCTTCGCACATGCTTCCGTCAATAACAAAGTAGTCCATATGTTTCAGAAGCTTCACGATTTTGTTACATTTTTTTTGCGATGAGATTTTGTTACATTGACTAGACGCTTGCTTCCAAGGAAATACGGTTTTTGTTCCATCGAAAAGAAAAATATTTCCAGTCATAACTACACATGGTTCTTACAAATTATTAAATTGTTCGGAAAGAAAAGAAAATGCTACTAGGCTCGACAACCGCCGAGCCCTTGTCATGGCTAGCCACTCCGGCTAGCACATCCACCCTCTGTGCCAAAAAATACGATGATTCAAAAGTGCCAAAAAGAATATAATTTTCTTCGAAAGAAATATATTTTGCTTCCATGGCCAGTGAGATTGCTTCCAAGAAAAACGGGCATTTGCTTTCGTAGAAACCAGATTGCTTCCAACTGATGCATTTTTTGTCCTAATGAGCCATAGAAGCATAGTTTGATATGTTGAAGCAGGAATAAAATAGTACTGAAGCATTGCCAAAGTCATCAATATTTTTTTTGGAAAAGGAGATTAAAACCTCCCTCCTCTGCATCAATCAATGTATACAACGAAAGTCATCTAATGAATGAACAAAATATGTGCGATACTTAGAAGCATATTTCATATAGTATAGAAACATGCTACATATGATATAGAAGCACACCCTGAAACTAAAACAAATGAAGCAAATACATCACCGAAAAATTTGAATATATAGAACGCGAAGCATCCACTCTTGCATGTGTAGTCAATCAGTCAAGGAATTAGTGCATCACTGACAGGAACCATCAGAGACGATGCTGACCTGAACAAGGGCATCATGCAGAGGGACGTCTTCAAAGAGGGGCGCATAGCGAGGCAAGGGTGACGTTGAGTCCACTAGGTGCATCACGTAGGCATGTCGATTACTCAGCAATGCTAGAGTAAGGGCTAACACGTCGGCGAGATCAGATCAATGACAACCTCCCTATCATGCTCCTCATCCAGATTCAGTAATATTCAGATTAACGAGATGAGATCTGTTGTTACGTTGGATTCAGATTGGTACCTGCGGCAAGCCAGCTGCACATTGATTCAGCTTCATCACCACAAAATCCGGCAAGCACTACCATGAAAATAAAATTAGGAAACTAATAACAACGAATCGCGAGAATGAATCAAAAATCAAATTGGCAACCCACAACCTTGTACGGCCTAATCAACAAATCAAGAGCATGTTGGACAACAACGACCTGCTGGTGAAGGGCACCAGCGGCAATAGAGAATACCATAGGCATACCATAGAGCCATGTAGGCTCTTGTGAGTTCCATCTTCTCCTCGTGGAACATACCATAGGCATAGGTGATGACGGGGCGCCGGAGCAGGATAGGTTGAACGTCAGACCTCTTGCAAAATCCGAAAACCTCGACCTATGACAAGTTGCCAAGCAGGGCCAGGAGCTCTTCCATGATTATATTGCGTCCTCCAGCAGCCACCAGGCCGAGCGTCGTGTAGATGGACAACGACGAGCAGCAGGGTGTGAAGGGGATCTGGGCGAGGTGGAGCAGATCGTCCGGTGATGGCTGCGACTAGAATCATGAGAGATTAGGGAAGATATTAAAGAGAGATTACACGCGTGGGCCGCAGGCATTTATTTCCTCTCGATGTTTTTTTAACAAAGGAAGCACAATTTGTGAAACGTCAGATCTCGGTTGAATAGACGGCTTTGGAATGGTCCGACGATGGATTTCTATCCGACTATAGATAGTAAGTGTTTCCCTTTGGCAAGCATGCTTGGTTGGATAGATTCTGAGCTGTCATCTCGAGTAATTAAATCAGCTACTCTCTTCGTCACGGTTTCAAAGGCATGCATGAAAATTCTTTAAACCTAGGTGGTTATTGATTGGTTTTGAGATGAACTGAAAAATAGCATTCACACTATGCATGCATATAAAAGTAGAGCAACGAAATACTAAACTGATATGAGTAAATGCAATGCGTCTTAAACCTTGTCTATTACAAAAATGCACGTAAATTTAATTGTGTCTTCTAAACTGTGACGAAGATTGTATATGGATCTATCTGCGCGTGTGTTGCGCCATGGACTGTAGAAAATAATGAACGTATTGGCCCAAAACTTGGCTTCCGATATGATCTGGCAAGTTTTTGTCTACCTGATGCCTTGTCATTGGAACCTGCAAAACTGATCCGGAGCGACCTGCAAAACCTGGCTCGACTTGCTTCCTGATGCGATGTCGCCGGAACCAAACTTCGCGTACAAACCTATAGCTTGTCCAACTTGATCTATCCAGCTGTAGTAACACACGTGAGGAGATACTATAAGAAACGAACGGAGTAGTAGGAGTAGATTGTACAGGCCGGCGCAGCCGTACACATAATCGTCCTGGCCACTTGCCACTACTGCTAGCCCTGCTGGGTCGTCTTTTTCCTATTTTTTCTAACAGTACACTGACACGACAGAATTATTCTTATTTCCCTGAAAAAAAAATTAGTACTAGTAATTTTCTCTGCACGTGACACCGGCTATATATTTTTTTTAGCGGACACCGGCTATATGTCCAGAGTTCAGGCCTGCAGGTACGGCGGATCTGCATACAATGTACGCATATACGTTACGTATATGCGTACGTACATGACGGCCTGTCGGACTAGCTAGATTACGTGCGGACGTGGTGGTGCCGTGGTGACGAACCGCACGGCATCTTTGCGCCAACCGTAGCACGTGCATGCGGGGAGTTGATTAACATCTCGCGAGATTGCAAAAGGGGCGGCGATCCATGGTTGGTAGGTGGCGGCACGTGGGAGGGCAAGACAGCAGCCCTATTAAACCCATGCAAAGCGTTCATTATGTTCCTGCAGCTAGCTTTGTTAAGCTTGATCGAGGAGCTTCGCTTTTTTGAGCTCTGCCAGTAAGCCGATTAATCCACGATAGAGTCTTGCCTAATTCTCAGATTTACGAAGATAGTGTAGTAATTGATGTCGCACTTCGGTTGGGTACTTCCTCTGTCGGGGTATATAAGTCCATCTACAGTTTCGTGTTTAACTTGAACCAAAATTTAATTAAATATCATTAGTCGTAGGCCACAATTACTATTTTTTTTAGAAAAGGAGGATGACCCCCGGCCTCTGCATCTGAAAGATGCATGCAGTCATTTTATTAATTATTTACAAAGATCTTACAAAGCAATACATCAATATATCTGAAGCCGCCCTCTTGACAATATCTGTCGCTACTCCTATCCAATGATGAAGGGGTGTAGAAAGTGTGAGCGACATACCCAGACCTCTCACCTAGCCTAACATCTAAAGCCGGAGGCCCCGACCGAGCCACATACCAGGTCAGGGGCACAAACCGGTCCAACGCACCCTCATAGGTCGTCGCCGCCGCTTTTCATCAATCCATCTTCAGAAGAGTTACTGACACATCGACCTTGCAAGGCCTGCCGTCGATGCCCCCACGGCGCCAGACAGCGCCTCCTCCCTACGCGCGCTCATCATCACGCATCCGTCGTCGAGACTTTGCTGCGCCTCGCCGCCGAAACTCCACGACGTCGATGTGTCACAAGGAACGTCGCTCCATCGTTGATGCCGACCAATGATCCCTCGAACCCGTGTGTACCTCCATGAATGACGCTCCCAAGAGGGAAACGACACCAGAGCATCGCCGTCATCCGATCTACTGATCTAGGGTTTTCCCCCGGAGGTAGCAAAGAGTGGCCTTGAACTTCTCCTCGGCGATGCCTTCAGGAAGGAAACGAGGTAGACAACGTCGCCATCGCCGGCTTTGGCAGTAGCCGAAAACAAGCTTTTACCCAGATCTGTTCGAAGAACCCATCTCTCCTGCACTGGCCACCACATCCTGCGACGTCCCCGGGAACGGGATCCCAAGATCCGCCGCCACCGGCAATGCCACAAGGACCCACCACCTGACCGTCATCCCTGACGAAGGGGATGGCGCCAACACCATGTTCAGATCCAGCATCATCCGAGAAGGAGAACCGATCTGGGGTTGTTAACCCCAGATCCGCCGGCAGCCCCCGCAGCGCTGCCAGGATCCCATCGGGCCGGCGCCCGAGCACGCCAACTCCGCCTCCATGCCGTACGCCTAGGAACGACGTCGCATCTCAGCCAGAGGATCCCTTCGTGAAGAAGGGAGGAAGGCCCGCCGTCCGCCGTCCGCCGGGCGAGCTTCGCTCGCCGGCCTCCTCTGGCGGCGACGGGGAAGCACGGGAGGAGGGAGGTCGAGGGCGGCGACGGTTAGGGCGCCCGAGTCGCGCCCCTGGAGGTGACGCGAGCGGTTCTGCGATTGGGGGCGCGGAGATCTTCAAACCATTATTGAGATGATGAAAATTGTGATATGTCAAATAACAGTTTTAAGGATTGGAGTTGCGGCAAGGCCACAATTACTATATCACTGGAAACATCTTTCGAATATAAATGCGGTGATATAATTTTCATGGCATATAGCTCTTTCTTGATCAATTATTTTGAGAGGACAAATAAATCCGGACGATCGAGCTCTAGTACTTTTACCAGACATTGCAGGTTCGATGATCGAGGTCGCTTGGTTAAATCTGTTTAGGACGAACTCTTTCTTGGAGCCAGCCTTTAGCGTGCGTGGGGACCAAAGGGAACGGAAGTACGGAGAAATTCGTCGTCGGGAGGTTGCAAGAGATGTGAGGCAAAGGAGGTTGGGTGCCGTGATGGCAACCAAATGTTGAGTGCATGGAGTATTGTCCCCGCAAAGGCCTCCTCTCCTAGCGTTGGAGGGGCATCGTCGGTGGCTTTAGGGGGCACGGGGTGACTTCCGTCATTGTTGACGTTACGGAGTTGTCGGCGAAGGGCAATAAGGGGTGCAAGGGAGAGATCATTTTGCTATGTGTGTGGTTTGTTTCGTATCTCGAGAGGGGCTTTGCTACACCTACGTAGATAGTCTAGGTAAAGTTACGTGACAGCTGATTTTTCATGATTAGATTGGATGAAAAAACAGCCCAGACCCCATCCCACGAAAATCAGGGGGCGGTGAAGATTTAGATTATGAAGCTATAGTAAAATTACGTAACCAGATTACGTAGGTGTAGGATTATTGATCTCGGGAGTGTGTGAGAGAGATCAAAACAATTTCCCCAGTTATCAGTGACACAGTGGTAATATTCTCTAATTCTACAAATCAGACAACTGTGTTTGGTCCGCTGAAAATCTGTGGCAACGAGTATGAAAACCATTTTGCTAAGCGTGTGCATGCACCTTTGTACTTGTTGAACCTGTAATACCCTAGCCCGGAGTAGATAGGATTAGTTTCTTTCCTTTCTTCAGTTAGCAGAAGAGAATAAACGGGATGAAGACCCGGCAGTAGCTCAGGTTAGTTGTTTTTCAGTTCAGATTTCCGTTATGGTTTAGCTATCTTTGCGCGGCCGTTTATTGAGCATGGGATGGCATGCTGGCGCAGCTTGCGGCGCGCGATTCAGCCGCACCACGGGCGTCGTGGGATGGCACGACCGTTAGGCTCGCGGAGTGGTTGATCATTTCATGTAATTTTCTTACAAATAAGTGGAATGGAAGAGAGAAAAGCTGCAGTTCGTGCGCAGCACAAAAACCTCCTCTGTCATCGTCTACCTCCATTCTCCTGTGATCCCACACAGCTAGAGGACTCTGGGGCTTTCGGTTCCAACAAGTGGCATCAGAGCCGCGATGATTCTTGGAGACCATAGCCGGCTCGACCTCCCCCAATGGCACACCCACGACCGGCGACGCTGCAACGGCGAGGCGTGGCGGGAGGACTGACGACGCAGGCGACGAGGGTGCGCGATCCCTATCTCCGACACGAGGTCGGAGACGCTCACGCAGGAGCGGGAAGGAGATCGTCGTGCACGAATGCACGGACCATGAGCGCCTCGTCCCGGCCGGCTCCACGGTGTGGCCAATGCTCACCCCGACGAACTACTTCGAGTGGTCCATGCTGATGCAAATCAACATGGAGGCCAACTTGATGTGGGACGCCATGGTGGGGAACCCGTCGAGCGTCCCCAACGACAAGGCGGCGCTGGCGGCCATCCTGCGATCCATCCCGCCGGAGATGGTAGGGGCGATCGTGGTGAAGAAGACGGCAAGGGAGGCTTGGGAGACGATCAGGACCATGAGCATGGGCATCGCGCGTGTGCGACAGGCCACGGCACAGCGACTGCACTCCGAGTTCGAGACAATTGCGTTCCGCGACGGCGAAACGCTCAACGCGTTCGGCATGCGGATCACCTCCCTCGTCAATCATCTACGATCCCTTGGTGACACCATGGACGAGGTGAGAGTGGTTCAACAGTCTCTCCGCATTGTCCCATCTCGGTACATGTAGATCGCCCTCGCCATCGAAACGATGCTCGACCTCAACACGCTATCCGTTGAGGAGCTCGTCGGTCGCCTGCGCTCCGCGGAGGAGCGCTACCTCACCAACGATCAAGATGGAGGAGGCGGGGCACAGCTGCTGCTGACGGAGGCACAGTGGCAGGCACACAAGAACCAACGCGCCCAAGGCCAGAACAGCGGCCAGGGCGGCGGTCAAGGCGGCTCAGGGGGGCCAGGCGGGTCCGGCAGCCAGGGCGGGGTGGAAATCGTCGCCGTGGCAAGCAGCAAAACCGTTGGGGCGGAGGCCAGGGCGGCGGTGGAAACGGCGGCCGCTACGGCGCGCCAAACGGGGAACGCGACATGTCACAAGTAAAGTGCTACAACTGCAACAAGCTCGGGCACTACTCGATGCAGTGCACCGAGCCACGCCGAGAGCCCAAGGATCACGCAAACCTTGTGGTGGCGCAGGACCAGGACGATGAGGCGACTCTCCTCCTGGCCACGGTCACCAACCTCACCCTCACCACCGAGCGCCCGGTTGAGCGTGTTCTTTTGAACGAGGAACGCTCCCAGGCGCACACTCAGGAGGACGGCATCTGCGACACCGCCTGGTACCAGGACACCGGCGCAAGCAATCACATGTCCGGCCGCCGCGAGATCTTCTTCAAGCTCGACGTGGGAGCACGGGGGATTGTGAAGCTCGGCGACGACTCTAGTGTGCAGATCGAGGAAAGAGGAACGATGATGTTCGAGTGCCTCAGCAGCGAGCACCTGACGCTCTCTGAGGTATACTATATACCTCGTCTCTGCAGCAACATTCTGAGCATCGGTCATATGGATGAACTCGGCTGCGAGACGAAGATCCACGCTGGGGTCCTTCGTTTCTGCAACCCCGACGGGCGGCTGCTCGCCTGCGTGGAGCACAATGCTGGGCGCCTTTACATCCTCCGGCTGTCGCTCACTAAGCTGGTGTGCGTGCTGGCGAGCGGGGAGGACAAGGCCTGGTTGTGGCACTCGCGCTACGACCATCTGAACTTGAGGGCGCTACGCGACCTTGCGTACCTGGAGATGGCGAATGGCGTACAGCTCGTCGACCACGTGGATCAGTACTGCGACGGATGCGTGCTAGGGAAGCAGCATCGACTCCTGTTCCCGCGGGCTTCTGTGTACCGCGCAGAGCACGCGCTGGAGCTCGTCCACACAGATCTCTGCGGCCCGATCAAGCCAGCGACAACTGGAGGTAATCGTTTTTCCTGCTGGTTGTTGACGACCACTCACGCTATATGTGGTTGGAGGTGATCACATCCAAGGCGGAAGCATTCCAGCATTTCAAAAAGATCAAGGCTCTGGCCGAAGCAGAGTCTGGACGCCGGCTCCTGGTGTTACGCTCTGATCGGGGCGGAGAATTCAACTCCACCAAGTTCCGCCTGTACTGCAAGGCTGGAGGGATCAAGCACTGCACCACCGCGCCGTACACGCGTCAGCAAAACGGCATGGTCGAAAGGAGAAACCAGACCGTGGCGGAGATGGCACGGTGCCTGCTCAAGAGCATGACCGTGCCCGCCACGTTCTGGGGAGACGCCGTCAAGACCGCGGTGTACCTGCTCAATCGATCCCCCACTCGCAGCGTCGACGGACAGACGCCGTACGAAGCCTGGCACAAGAAGAAGCCGACAGTCCACCATCTCCGCACCTTCGGGTGCGTCGCTCACGTCAAGCGCGTCGGCCCCGGCATCGACAAACTGGCTGACCGCTCGACGGCGATGATCTTCCTAGGGTACGCGGAGGGAGCCAAGGCGTACAGGGTCTTCGATCCACCTACGAACAAGATGCACGTCACACGTGACGTTGTATTTGAAGAAAGGAGGAAGTGGGACTGGAGGCCAGCCCCAGGAACTGCGACGCTCCCATCGGACGAACACTTCGTGGTCGTCTAAAGTGACGAGGAGACCATCGACGTGCAAGCTCCCTCGTCGCCCGCAGAAGGAGCCCCCTCTCTACCACCCATGCTGGCCGGCTCCCCCATCACGTCATCATCAATGCCACGCACCCCAGCTTCTGTTGAGGACGGATGGGCAATGCCGCCTAGTGACGACTAGGAGCGACACGACCTCGATCACACGCCGCCCCACTATCGCAAGATGAAGCACATTCTCGCCGAAGTGGATGCAGTGGCAAGAGAAGAGCACGTCGGTCTCTGCCTTGTCGCTGCTGGTGAACCTGACAGTATCAACGAGGCTCTAGATGAAGCGTGCTGGAGAAGTGCCATGGACGCCGAGCTGGCCGCGATTCATGGAAATGGCACCTGGGAGCTCGCCGTGCTACTGACCGGGCACCGCGCCATAGGGCTGAAATGGGCCTTTAAGGTCAAGAGAGACCCCTCCGGAAAGGTTTTGAAGCACAAGGCGCGCTTGGTGGCGAAGGGCTACGCACAGCGCAAGGGCGTGGACTACGACGAAGTGTTCGCGCCAGTAGACCGCATGGAGACAGTCCGTCTGCTGCTGGCACTGGCGGCTGATACGTCTCCATCGTATCTACTTTTCCAAACTCATTTGCCCTTGTTTTGGACTCTAATTTGCATGATTTGAATGGAACTAACCCGGACTGACGCTGTTTTCACCAGAATTGCCATGGTGTTGTTTTTGTGCAGAAATGAAAGTTCTCGGAACGTCCTGAAAATTTATGGAGAATATTTCTGGAAAAGATGAAAAATACCTGCGCAAAGATCCACCGGAGGGGATGGGCCAGTGGGCCACAAGCCCTGACGCCGCGGCCCCCCCTGGCCGCGGCAACCAAGCTTTTGGAGCCCACGTGGCTCTGCCGCCCCCAACTCGAGCGCTATGTATTCCCTTTCGTCCCGGAAAAAATCAAGAGAGAAGATTTCATCGCGTTTGCGACACGGAGGCGCCGCCACATCCTGTTCTTCATCTGGAGGGCAGATCTGGAGTCCGTTTTGGGATCCGGATCAAGGAGATCGTCGCCATCGTCATCATCAACCTTCTTCCCTCTCCAATTCCATGAAGCTCTTCATCGTTCATGAGTAATCTATTCGTAGGCTCGCTGGGCAGTGATGCGTAGGATGAGATCTATCATGTAATCGAGTTAGTTTTGACGGGGATTGATCCCTAGTATCCACTATGTTCTGAGATTGATGTTGCTACTACTTTGCCATGCTTAATGCTTGTCACTAGGGCCCGAGTGCCATGATTTAAGATTTGAAATTATTATGTTGTCACCAATATATGTGTGTTTTAGATCCGATCTTCCAAGTTGTAGTTACCTACTATGTGTTATGACCCGGCAACCCCATAGTGACAATAACCGGAACCACTCCCGGTGATGACCATAGTTTGAGGAGTTCATGTGTTTACTAAGTGCTAATGTGTTGGTTAAGTTCTTTATTAAAAGGAGAACCTTAATATCCCGTAGTATCCACTTGGACCCCGTTGCCACAGGAGGGATGGACAATAGATGTCATGCAAGTTCTTTTCCCTAAGCACGTATGACTACACACGGAATGCATGCCTACATCACATTGACGAACGGGAGCTAGCCACATATCTCTCCGTGTTATAACTGTTGCATGATGAATGTCATCCAGCGAATCGCCGATCCATTGCCTACGAGTTTGTCCCGCTGCTGTTGTTACTTGCTTTGCTCTGCTGCTGTTACTACTGTTGCTGCTGATGTTACTACTGTTGCTACTCATGTTACTTGCTACTGTTGCTACTTGCTACTGCCGTCACTACTATTGTTCCTTGCCACTGTTGTTACTCGTTACACTGCTGCTACCTGCTACAATACTTTCCTGGCACCGTTGCCGGGAAAGAATATTTCCCGTCCACGGGCAACTTACTGGCGCCATTGATACAACCGTTAGGAATAGTCTGCCGTCAATAGATCGTTTCTAGCACCGTTGCTATCATACTACTTTGCCACTGATACTTTGCTTGCAGATACTAATCTTTCAGGTGTGGTTTAATCTGACACATTCAACTGCTAATACTTGAGAATATTCTTTCACTTCTCGTCGTGCGAACCAACAAATTTGGGTTGAATACTCTACCCTCGAAAACTGCCGCGATCCCACGCGCCGGTGGGCTATTGCAAGACAATTTCTAATTGTTGAGCAACTGGAAGCAGCTCTTTTCTAGCTCCGTTGCCGTGGAGGCATCAAGTCAGGAATAGTTGCACGTCAACAACATTTTTCTGGCGCCGTTGCCGGGGAGGCATCAAGTCAGGAATAGTTGCACATCAACAACATTTTTCTAGCGCCGTTGCCGGGGAAGGATAGCTATATTCTCTTAGTCACTTGGGATTTATATCTGCTGATCACTATGAAGAATCTGAAAGATCCAAAAACCAAAGTATTGCCCTCAACTACGAGGGGAGGTAAGGAACTGCCATCTAGCTCTGCACTTGATTCACCTTCAGTTATGAGTAAGTTTGCGACACCACCTCCTGCTAGAAATCTTGATATGTGGCCTGTGCTTGATGATGCTTATGATGCTACTGCTAGAGATACTATGCCTGATACTGCTAGAGATACTATGCATGATGATGCCAGAGATGCTATGCATGATACTGCTAGAGATGCTATGCGTGATACTTCAATCCATGATGCTATGCTTGATACTGCCTTGCCTGATGATGCTAGAGATGCTATTTTGCCTGATAATGCTATGCTTGATACCGCTAGAGATACTACTTTGCGTGATATGCCACTAGGTTTATTCCTTGATGCTCATATTGCTAGAGTTACTGCCAATGCTTGTGATGCTTCTGAAACTGTCGATACTATTGAGATAGTCTGCTAGATCTAGCTCTCCTAGATATGAATTGCCTGATATACCCGAGGGTTATGTTATGGAGGGAGAGATAGCTGAGGATTTTCTTGCGTGTAAGGATGCCTATGACGCTGAGAAATTACTTCTCAAGTGGAAGGAAAAATCTCTGAAAGCTAGGATGAAATACGACCCGAAGTTTGCCACTTCACCTATCTTTATCACCGATGAGGATTATGAATTCTCTGTCGACCCTGAGATAGTCTCTCTAGTCGAATCTGATCCTTACCACGGTTATGAGTCTGAGATGGCCCTAGCCCATCTTACCAAACTACACGATATAGCCACCCTTTTCACTAGTGAGGAGAAGATCCGCTACTACTATATCCTTAAGTTGTTTCCTTTCTCTCTAAAGGATGACGCTAAAGCCTGGTTCACTTCTCTTGCTCCTGGATGTGTGAGTAGTCCCCAGGATATGGTCTATTACTTCTGTGAGAAATATTTCCCTGTCCATAAGAAGCAAGCTACCTTGCAGGAAATATACAACTTTGCTAAACTCAAAGAAGAGAGTCTCCCACAAGCTTGGGGGAGGCTCATCCAGCTACAGAATGCTTTGCCTGATCGCCCTCTTAAGAAGAACGAGATACTTGATATCTTCTATAACGGACTTAACGATGCTTCTAGAGACCACCTAGATAGTTGTGCCGGTTGTGTTTTTAGGGAACAAACTATAGAACAAGCTGAGATTCTATTGAATAACATCTTGATCAACGATAATGCTTGGACTATTCCCGAACCACCTCCTAAGCCAACTCCTAAGAAAAGAGGTATTCTATTCCACAGTCCCGAAGATATGCAAGAAGCCAATAAATCTATGCAAGAGAAAGGCATCATATCTGAAGATGTCAAAAATCTACCACCTATCAAAGAGATCCATGGTCTCGATAACCCGATACAGGTAGTAGAGGTGATTTCTCTGCGTAGATTCAATAAGAGTGATATTCCTTTTGACAAACCTGCTAGCCTATGCTTTGATGAATTTGACAGCTTTGTTGCCAAACAACAGAGTTTCAGTGATTATGTTAGCAGACAATTGGAACAAAGTACCCATATGCTTAGTCATTTAAGTGCTTGTGTAGACAGAAATGTCAATGATCTAAAGCTTTTGAGTAAACATGCCTGTATGATTACTACTCAGGTAGAACAAGTACCTAAAGCTCAGAATGACTTGCTCAATGAATTAAATGACAACTCTGTCAGAGTCATTACTAGATGAGGCAAAATGACTCAGGAACCTTTGTATCCTGAAGGCCATCCTAAGAGAATTCATCAAGATTATCAAGGAATTAATGCTGATACACCCAGTCATCCTAAGAAGAAGGATGATAGAAACCTACATGTCAGTTCACCAAATACTGTCACACCTGAAGAACCAAATGATATTTCTGCGTCTGATGTAGAAACACAACCTGGTGATGAACATGAACCTGGTGACAGTATGGACAACGATGTTCATAATAATGCTCAACCTAGCAATAATAAGGATGTGGAGATTGAACCTACGATTAATCCAGATAACCCACAACCTAAGAGATACGATAAGAATGACTTCGCTGCTAGGAAGCATGGTAAAGAAAGGGAGCCATGGGTTCAGAGACCTATGCCTTTCCTCCTAAGCCATCCAAGACAAATGATGATGAGGATTTTGAGCGCTTTATTGAAATGATAAGACCCGTCTTTCTGCAGATGCGGTTAATTGATATTCTCAAAATGTCTCCGTATGCCAAGTACATGAAAGATATCGTGACTAATAAATGGAAGATACCAGATCTTGAGATCTCCACCAGGCTCGCCAATTACACTTTCAAAGGTGGAACTCCTAAGAAACTTGGTGATCCCGGAGTGCCCACTATACCTTGCTCCATTAAAGGAAACTACGTAAGAACTGCCTTATGTGACCTTGGAGCCGGTGTTAGTGTTACGCCTCTATCTCTTTATCGTAGAATTGAACTGGATAAGTTGACACCCACTAAAATTTCTGCACAAATGGCCGACAAATCAACTGCTTTCCCTGTCGGCATTTGCGTGGATGTGCCTGTTGTGGTTGCTAACACCACTATCTTAACAGACTTTGTTATCTTGGATATTCCCGAGGACGATGCCATGGTTGTCATCCTCGGAAGACCCTTTTTAAACACTGCACGAGCTGTTATAGATTGCAACAAAGGCAATGTCACTTTCCATGTCAACGGTAATGAGCATACTGTGCACTTTCCGAAGAAACGATATCAAGTACATTGCATCAATGCTATCGAAATAACTTCATCGATTCTTATTGGGAGATTTGAATGCCCTATTCCTCGTGTTAAGATGAAGTATGATTTGCTTGTTGGGGAGATTCATATCCCCATTAAGGTGACTTAGTGGCTATTCGACAATTCTTCGTTTACTTTTTGCGATTCGGAAAAGTTTTTCATGAGGATTTGATCAACCCATTGACGGATTTCTTTCGATAACCATGAAATGGATTAATCAAAGAGTCACATACCTCTGTTTTAAGCTTTCAGTTTCTGTTGCTTAGAAGAAAAATGATAGATTTAGTTTAGTTTCCCCTGTTTCCTGTTTAGCGTCCCGGAGAATAGTACCCTGAAAATAAAAGTTCTCCGATGGTCTTGAAAATCTAGTATGATTTTTTCTGGAATATTTGAAAAATACTGGGACTGAGAGCTGGCCTGGGGGCCACACCAGTGGGCCACAAGCCCTGTCACCGCGCCCCCCTGGCCGTGGCAACCAAGCTTGTGGGGCCCATTGGGACCCCCTCCACTCATTCTAGCTCCCATCCTCTTCTTCTACCTCCAGAAAAAATCGTTTCGTAGCTCAAACCCGTGTTCTTGCTCATTTGGGTGTGATTTCTGATCTCCTTGCTCAAAGCACCATTCTCCAAACCGTTTTGGGGAAATTACTCCTTGGTAAGTGACTCCTCCATTGGTCCAATTAGTTTCTACTCTAGTGCTTTATCCTTCGCGTATTCTTGCAACCCTGGTGACCCTGTTCTTGAGCTTTAAATGTTGATTTTAGCTTGTCCCAAGTAGTTTTAGCGCGTGATACGATCTCTAGGCACTAGTAGGAGTAGTTGCTACAAGGTGTGGTTGGTCTTTATTCACTTTTATCTTGAACTTCAAAAATTTCAGAAAAAGAAATTATGTTCAGGAGGAAGTTTCATGCTGGTTCCTCAAGTAAGAAGGCCCCCGTCTTTCTATTTGGGAGCCCGATCCTTATCAACTAAGGGATGGACCGGTACAACCATGTGAATGGCCTTCCGATGAGTTCATGATCGAAGCATGCTTCAAGGATGAGTTTGATACACTTGTCCGCAATGCCGGGTTAGAAGAATTCCTCTTAGATAAATCTGAACAGTATGCTTTGCTCACTGCCTCTTTCGTGCGTAGATTTAAATTTCCATACTGTTTGATCTGTATGATAGATCCTATGCCATGGATTTGGAGTATTTCAATAGGATTTGCAAGATACCCGATGGGGGGTAATATTAAAGATCATGCTAAGTCTTCGGTTAGTGATTTTGTCTCTAGTATAACTGTTGGAGAAACTAGAGACATCACACAAGCTACCATAGGAAGCATTCATTTCCCTGCCTTGCACTACTTTGCCCTCTTCATAGGTAGATGCATTAACGACAAGGTTGAACATTGTCACCTATGCGCAACCGACCTTAGTATCCTTCAGAGCGCAGTGACGGGTGACAAAAGCTTCAACATGGGAGCTATTATAGCAAGGAGGCTGAATAAGAATGCTATTGATGAGGATTTCTTTGGCGGCATCTATGCCACTTGTATAGCAAATTTTCTTGGAGTACCCATCCGTGCAGGAGATCCCCCGCTCCATACAGCTTTCCTTGACCGCATCGCCTTGATACGCTACCAGTTCCTTGAGAGGTATGATGAATCCCTCCTATACCGATTGATATTTAACCGGCAGCGTGTTTTCCATATTACCCTTCCTGCTCCTGCTTTCATTGACTTTCAGGTAAAATGGAGATACTACATAACCATAGGAGAGGCAGAGGAGTATGAGAGGGAGGCGACGGCTGCTTGTCTCCGTGAGGCAGCTATTCAGGCAGTGGCTGCAACGCTTCCGTATAACCCTGATTATGATTTTGGGTTTCGCCAGGACCGTCCTTGGGAGTAAACCAAGCTTGGCCAAAAGCCTAAGCTTGGGGGAGCACGTGTTCTCACCGACTTTACATTCATGCTCATGCTTTCACTTTGTTAGCCGGTGTTTACACTTTACCACTGTATTATCCATGCTAGTTTCTTTTATTTTTCGTTTTCTTGTTTTCTTGTTTTGTGTCCTATTGAGAAAACCCAAAAAGATTTTCCTTTCTTCTTTTTCTTGTTGGGAGCTTTCCCATGTAAATAGTTTTCTTTTTCTTTGGGTCAAGGTAGATGATATTGGTTACAATGTTTAGTGGCTCTTCCCTGCATACCTGTTTAGCTTTCAAAGAGCCATATTACTTTGTCTTCTCCTTTGTGTTTGCCTGCAGATTTCAGCTTAGTCCAATGCACGAGCACTCTTATTATTGTTCACATCGTTCGATCGTGCAAGTGAAAGGAAATAATGACGATATATGATGAAGTGACTGAGACTGGAAAAGCTGGTATGAACTCTATCTATTATGTTTTTGTAAATATGACTAGCTTGTCGTTCCAGATTCAGCTTTGTTGAGAGAGAACCATGTTTGCAATGACAACTTAGAGATCATAGTTTCTGATGCCATGCTTAATTATCTAGGAGCTTATAATGGTTTGTCTTTAATGCCAAGATAGATTATGAGATGACTATGATGTAGTATGATAGGATGGTATTCTCCTTTGAACGATTCAAGTGGCTTGACTTGGCGCATGTTCATGCAAGTAGTTGAAACAAAATCAACATAGCCTCTATGATGTTCGTGTCCATGGTGATTTATATCCTGTTCATGCTTGCACTCCATGTTAGTCAAACTCATTGCATCTTGATGACTGTTGTCGCTCTCTAGTTGGTCGCTTCCCAGTCTTTTGCTAGCCTTCACTTGTACTAAGTGGAATACTGCTTGTGCATCCACCTCCATAAACCCAAAAGTTGTGCCTTATGAGTCGACCATACCTACCTATATGCGGTATCTACCTGCCGTTCCAAGTAAATTTGCATGTGCCATTCTCTAAACCTTCAAGAAATAATCTGTTTTGCTTGCCCGAACCGCTCATGTGGTGACTGGGGGCTATTGGTATCTTCCATGTTAGGCGTGTTATCCTCGACATGTGTTTATGCACTGTCATTCACGAGAAAGGGGCCGGTAATTGGAATGCCCAGTTCCACGCTTAAATCGAAAACATAACTGTAAAACAAGACTCCCCCGGATTGATGTTAGTATGGATGGTACCCGAGGATTCGGCTAGCCGTGGAATGTGATTGATTCACTAGTAGAAAACAGGGCTACCGTTCGGCCCTGGCCAGCCCATTAGTCCCGGTTCTTGAAGAACCGGGACCAATGGGGGGTATTAGACCCGGTTCGTGAGCCCAGGGGGCCGGCCGGGGCCTCGTGGGCATTGGTCCCGGTTCGTGTGGAACCATTTGTCTCGGTTCGAGCCACGAACCGGGACCACTGGTCCCCGCTGCTGGCCCACAACCTTTAGTCCCGGTTCATGCCACGAACCGGGACAAATAACTTGCCTACATATATACCTACCGCCGCGGCAGAGCACTCCACAGTGCTCTGTTTTTGCCGAGCCGGCGAGGGGAGGGCATTTGGGTGCTCTAGTTCACCTCCTATGCACATGAGGTGTTCGATGAAATGCCCGAGCCACACTAGTTAAGCTTTCTCCTCTCGAAACTCGACCTCCGAGCTCCATTTTCAATGAGACTTGTCTAGATTTAACGGTCCGTCACGCCCCGTCCCCGTCCCGTCTTCACCGTCGTCGATCGCCCGCGCCGATCTCGTCGCCAGCACCACCGTGGTGAGCCTCTTGTTCTTATCTTCTTTCTGAAAGAAAAAAGTTCTGACTTCAGATAGATACTTGTCTAATTTTCTTACTTTTATTATTCCTTGTTATTATATAGTGCGATGGTTTTGGTATCCACCCCTGTCGGCCCTCGTCCTGTCTATGATTCAGATGTGGTATATATTATCTTTTCATAACTATTTGGTTCATTTATTGTTTATGACAATTATGATGACCAACGTGACATATATTTTTTATCTAGGAGGTATGTGAACCGGTGAAAAGGACGTGGATGTCGCCTAGAGGGGGGGGGGTGAATAGGCGCTTTAAAATAGTTAAGGTTTAGGCTTGAACAAATGCGGAATAAAACTAACGTTTAATATGTCAAGCACGAAACCTACACACAACTAGGCTCACCTATGTGCACCAACAACTTATGCTAAGCAAGATAAACAACTAAGTGATAGCAAGATATATTACAATAAACAATATGTCTATCACTAAGTAAAGTGCATAAGTAAAGGGTTCGGGTAAGAGATAACCGAGGCACGGGGAGACGATGATGTATCCCGAAGTTCACACCCTTGCGGATGCTAATCTCCGTTAGAGCGGTGTGGAGGCACAATGCTCCCCAAGATGCCACTAAGGCCACCGTAATCTCCTCACGCCCTCGCACAATGCAAGATGCCGTGATTCCACTAAGGGACCCTTGAGGGCGGTCACCGAACCCGTACAAATGGCAACCCTTGGGGGCGGTCACCGAACCCGTACACGTGGCAACCCTTGGGGGCGGTTACCGGTACCCGTACAAATTGCTCGGGGCAATCTCCACAACCTAATTGGAGACCCCGACGCTTCCCGGAGCTTCACACCACAATGATTGAGCTCCGAGACACCACCAAGCTTCTAGGACGCCAAAGCATCCACGAAGAACAATATCAAGAGCACTAAGTACCCAAGGTAGTAAGCTTCTCAACTTCTCACTTCCACGTATCACCGTGGAGAACTCAAACCGATGCAACTAATGCAATGGCAAGAACACACGAAGTGGTCAAGTCCCTCACACTCAAATCCCTCCACAACAACAAAAGCTATGGAGAAATATGAGAGGAAGAACAAGGAGCTCACAAAGAACTCCAAGATCAAGATCCAAGGGGTTCCCCTCACATAGAGGAGAAAGTGATTGGTGGAGATGTGGATCTAGATCTCCTCTCTCTTTTCCCTCAAGAACAAGCAAGAATCATTGGAGGGATAGAGAGTAATCAAGCTCTAAGAATGTCAACAATGGAGGTAGAACAAGAGCTCAACGGATGGATAAGGCCAAGGGGGAAGAAGACCCCCTTTATATAGTGGGGGAAAGAATCAGACCGTTACCCCCACTCTCTGCCCGAGCTCCAGCGGTACTACCGCTGGCACTCCAGCGGTACTACCGCTGGCTGCAGTGGTACTACCGTGGGCACTCCAGGGGTACTACCGCTGGGCCCCTGGTAGTGCAAAGGCACTACCACCCCAAGAAAGTCTTCGCAAAAAAGTCCGTCCACGAACAACCGCTAGGCAGGCAGTACTAAGCTCCTGGAGCGGTACTACCGCTGACCAGGGGCGGTACTACCGCGAGCCAGCGGTACTACCGCTAGGGTCAGCGGTACTACCGCCAACTCTAGCGGTACTACCGCTAGGTCTAGCGGTACTACCGCTCGCCACTGAGACAGCCATAACTTTCGCATACGAGCTCCGAATCGAGCAAACCCAAGCTTGTTGGATTCAGGACGACAAGAGCAAACCCAAGCTTGTTGGAAATCTTAAGACCATGCGGTTATGAATATGCCAAAGATATAGAGATGTGAGATCTCTATGAATGAAGAACCGGCAAAAACTCCAACATCGAAAACATCATAGTAGATGCATATGGACTCCGTTTTCGATGAACTCGAGCTTGTCACGAAGATGACCATAAGCTCTAAAACTCACAAAGAGAAACACCAAACAAGAACCAAGAAGTATGATGCAAGGATGCAAATGGTTTGAGCTCTCAACGAACGATACGATCAAGCAAGTCACTTGAGAGCCCCCCTTGATAGGACAGCAATCTATCCTAACCAGAAAACCTATCAAGGGCAAACCTATACCTTGCACCTCGTCCTCTTGAGCTAGACGATGATGATCTTGGCTTCCTCAAGATGGACCACCTTTCTTGATTGAGTTGGCTTGATGAAGACTAGTTGATTGCTCCCCCATACTCACTATGGGTGAGCCACTCTTCAGCATATCTTCACAAGTCCATTGCCACCACAATGGACGACAAGCTTCAAGCATGCTATCTTCGTGCTGATCCACTTGAACTTGCACATCGCAATCTTGATGACGATCACAACTTGACGTCATACTCCATGGGTTGTATGAGATCTTCCCTTTGACGCAAGCCCATGGAAACACACCTAACCCCCACATAGAACTCTCACGAAGACCATGGGTTAGTACACAAACACGTAATGGACAATGCTTACCATACCATGGGATCACTTGATCCCTCTCGGTACATCTTGTACGCTTTGTGTGTTGATCATCTTGGTTTACTCTTTGTCTGAGATCTTGAGCAACCATTGATGATGATCACAACTTGACGTCATACTCCATGGGTTGTATGAGATCTTCCCTTTGACGCAAGCCCATGTAAACACACCTAACCCCCACATAGAACTCTCACGAAGACCATGGGTTAGTACACAAACACGTAATGGACAATGCTTACCATACCATGGGATCACTTGATCCCTCTCGGTACATCTTGTACGCTTTGTGTGTTGATCATCTTGGTTTACTCTTTGTCTGAGATCTTGATCAACCATGTGTCTCTATGACCATTCTTTGGATAATACCTTGAATACCATCTTGGTCATCATATAAACTCCTTGAACCCAACAGATAGACTTCAAGAAGTGCCTATGGACAAATCCGTACCATGGGATCACTTGATCCCTCTCGGTACATCTTGTACGCTTTGTGTGTTGATCATCTTGATTTACTCTTTGTCTGAGATCTTGATCAACCATGTGTCTCTATGACCATTCTTTGGATAATACCTTGAATACCATCTTGGTCATCATATAAACTCCTTGAACCCAACAGATGGACTTCAAGAAGTGCCTATGGACAAATCCTATAAATGTAACTTAAGGCAACCATTAGTCCATAGGAATTGTCATCAAGTACCAAAACCACATATGGAGATATATGCTCCAACAATCTCCCCCATTTTGGTAATTGATGACAACTACTTCAAGAGAGTTTATATAAGGAAATAAGCATAACCAACCGCACACATACAAAACAATAATGCATGCGTGCAAGATGTAAATGCTTACGCAATAAAAGCAAACCCCTCTAAACATATCCAAAGTAAACTAAACTCTCTAAACTTCTCCCCCATTGGCATCGATTGCCAAAATGGACGAAAAGTTTAGAAAGCCAATATATTTGGTGGTCCTCCAAAAAGTGTTTACTTCTGAGCAAATGAGTGCAAAGAAATACACAAATACAATGATAAGTAGTTGGAGGAAAACAAATATATTGAGGACCCAAAGATTGCAAATAAAGGAATCGTATGCCACAAGGACATACCAAAATAGAGGCAAGCAATCAAAAGATACCGGATGGAACAAACAATCATATGGTCCTTCGAACCACATGAATAAAAGATATTATGATAAAAGCAATAGAGTGTTTTATCAAAACTAGAGAAGCTCCCCATGATTTGTGCACTAATAAGAGATTTTTGTATATGACACAAGTGCACAAAATAGGATCGTTGCTCCCCCAAGATTAATAGAAACACACAACGGGTGCAAGAAGAAAGATGAGACAATAAGCAAATCTCTTGCACATAACAAGTGGTGAGCAATATGTAAAAGAAGCAACTTAAGATTAGGCTCAACCAAAATAATGTGTGTGAGTCATGGCAAGGCACTTGAGAAGACTAAGATAAGGATGAACATTACTCATCAACATAGTCTTGATGAAATGAGACACAAAGTGCAAGACATATCATTCCCACACACACATACTAGAAAATGGGTTCACAAGCTTACTAATAAACAAGATAAGAACTAACGCTTGTGACAACCCATGGTGAAGATAGGAAATAATAACCTTGTCAATAGAGGAGGGATACCAATTGAAATGGCAAAACCCTCATCAAGACAAGAATGAGGAAAAATAATCTTCACGGCCAAAGAGTGCATCAAGATGTAGGAAAAGAAGATACGCACTCAAGACAAATCCTTTCACGAAGCCACCAAAAACTGAAAAAGGAAATGCAACGGTGGACGTAAAAGAAAAGAGGATATCAATTAGAGATGTAACTTCTCTCATGTGTAAAATATTCTAAGTAGAAGACAATCATGATGATATATATCCACAAAGAAGAATGTACATACGAAATGGTTACAAGAAGGAACAAACTAGATATCCAAAAGGAAGTCATAAATATATCAATAAGATCTTTTGCTTGGAAGCATAGCACATGGCCTAATATTTTCTTATTGTACAATATGAACTTCCAACATACGAACATCAAAGACATCCCAACTAGTAATAAGACATCATCGTTAGGATGCTTTGAGAAAGGAAACAAGTACTAGAAGAACGAATCAAGAGATTCATGCCATGATGCACCCTGTAAAGAAAACACAGGGGCCTTTGCAAGAAAAGAATGCATGAAGTAGATACTTGTTACCAAGACAACATTGGATTGATGTAGTAGATAGTTGTTCTTTGATCATCCTAACTTGGCTCCAATAATAACATGGTCTCAACACCTTCCTTATAGGTGAGCCGAGCATCCAATGCATCTCCAATTGTTCCTAGAACAACAAAACAAACAAAATGGTGCCCAAACTCATTGGGACCAAAGAGTTAGACAACCAACAATACATAGGACAAACTCCACATACATATCTGCATATAGATATGAATTTGAGTTTCATGCACACGTTAGCCATTTTATGACAAGGTGAAGTTTCCCCTATATATTGGGTCAAAGAAAGAAAGCATGCCAAAGGAAATACATATAGTAAATATGCATGCTCAAGGCTTTCAAGAATCCAATCAACATATAGTTGATAAGATACCAAAAGACAAGGTATCAAGTGATAATAAGATAGCAAATGAAAAACTATCACTTGAGGGATATCAATTAAAATATTCAACAAGGCATGAGATATCCATTGACACATGCCAAATAAAAAGGAAACAAGATACCAATTGAAGGAAAACAAACACGAGGTAAATAGTTTCCAAAAAGAGAGCTAGGTTCCAACAAACCAAACCCTCGACAAATTTTCATGATGGCACAAAGCATCATAAAGAGCAAGACTTGCCTCCAATCAACATACACTTGATGGGGATCAAAAGATTTTCTGATGGGCGAATAAAGAGAGTGTTCTGAAAGAAAATAGGATAGCTCCCCCAAGGGTTGTGCATTATATAGAATTTGTATATAAATACACAATGCACAAGATGGGATCATCACTTTCTCTATATCTATAAAAACACTAGACAAGTTAAAATAGATCCACAAGAGGCAAGGAAGACAAACAAAACACAAAATCCAATGCAAAGACGATTAGCAATTCCTACCACATGATGGGAATACAAATTGTCAAGGACAAGAAGTATTTTGGAAATGATACTCATTGGTAGATCGCAAATATATCCAAGATCATCTTTACCCATAAAACGCAAGCAAATGACACTTGTAGAGCAAACATGCCACCTAGGAACAAGATAATTTCCAATATCAACACTAAGTGGCAATACCTCAAATGTACACATTCTCTAGGCTTGTAATGTGCACATAGCATATTACTCCCCCATAATGTGATAACCCACCAATATTAACAAGTGGCAAACGAAAAACCAACAAGAGATAATTAATGGACCATTTAGAATTTGAATTTCTCATGAGTAAGAGATACCACATAGAAACTAGATAATGTTGAAATATCAATACTAAGTGGTATTCCCCATGTATACATATTTATAGGATCGTGAGGTGTGCAAAGCACATCACTCCCCCATAGTGAAATAATCCATTAATCTCTCACAAGAGCCAATCAAAGATACAAACAAGATGCAACAAGGCTCCATACAAGACTCACATGTACATGATAAGCAAACCAACATACACATACTTGGTTATTTAACATAAGCAAGTTGGAAGCATAACATGTACAAACACATGCAAGGTACAAAACCACAACATGCAAAGGGGCAAGCAACTAACAATGTAAACAGTTTAGGTACAAGTTACCGTAAGGAGGCACATTGGATATAAGATAGAAACTCGATAATCCAAATGACTTGGCTTGAGAAAATATGAATGATGAAGACCCCTTAATTCTTCATTATGTATCCAAGTCTCTAATGTCCTCCATGTTCACCTATTGATCAAGTTTGAGCTTGTTGGTCCCCAACCACGTTGGGTCCTAAGAGGTTAGTCACAATAGGCTTGGCAACCCAAATGGTACTTTTCTTGACACCACTTTGAGTACCAACAAACTTGGCAAACACATTGCCAACCTTATCCTTCCCAAGAGAATAGATATCATCAATAATGATTGGGTTGGATAAATTACCTCTCGTGCAAGAAGAAGCGAAGTGACCCTTCTGACGATATAAGTAGCAACATCTACCCTTTAATTTCTTCCCTATTGATTTCTCAACATGAGGAGTGTTGGATTGGGTCTTCTTGGGAAGGGGCCTTTCTTCAACTTGTAGTTGAGTATGTGAGTGCACTTGTGGCCTCTTCCCTTGTTGCTTGTGACTTTGGGGCTTCTTCTTTAGTGGGCAAGATCTAACATGGTGCCCTTCAATTTTGCACTTGAAGCAAATAATCTTGGCCAAATTCTTGACTTGTTCTTGGCCCTTCTTCTTGAAGCTTTTGGACTTCTTCTTCTTGTTGGAGTTGAATCCAAGTCCATTTTTATCATTCGGGGATTTTTGTCCACACACGACATTGTTGAGTGTGGACATCCCTTCATCACTCTTTTCCAAGTCTTTCTTCAAGTAAGTGACTTGGGCCTTGAGCTCTTTGATTTCCTCTACATGGTTAGTATCAACACAAGTACTAGAGGAAGTATAAGCTTCATTGTTAGAGCAACAAGGCATGGAAAGTAATTCATCACAAGATGTAGCAACATTATGAGTAGATGAATTACAAGGACTAACACATGGCAATATAGCTTTTTGACTAGAAGTAGTGCTAATGTCCACATGAGGCTCACTCGATGTTACCTTGGTAGTAATAGCCTCATGAGCTAATTTTAGCACATTATGGTATGCTAGAAGATCATCATGAGAGCTTGTGAGCATTACATGGCTTTCTTCCAATTTCCCATAATTGCTAGATAGCAACTCAAGTTGAGCCCTTAGCTCAACATTCTCCTTTAAAATGGATGCTTCACAAGAAGTAGAGTTAGTAGCACAAGCATCATTAATAGAAATAAGAGGAGAAGGCACCTTGGCAAGCTCTTTAGCATATGAAGCTTCAAGGTGAGCATGAGACTCGGTGAGTTCGATGAGCGAGCTCTTAATAGCCCTTGAGCCATTTCCGAGGTGCTCATAGTCCTCAAGGAGTTTAGCATGTGCAACTTGAAGCTTATCATTTTTAGTTCGAAAATCATTAGCCACCACGAGAGCTCTATCATAGGATCCCTTTAATCTAGATAATTCTAGAGCAAAGGTTTCCTCAAGAGATTCCTTGGTGGTTTGTTCATTATCAAGAGCTTGAGATAGCTCTGCGATCTCATTAGCGTAATCACGCTCATGACCTTGCATTGTCTCAATGGTGGCCTCATGCTCCTCAAGATGAGCTTCCAACTCCTCAATGTATTTCTTGCCCTCAGTGGCAATAGACATGATTTCCAAGAAGTTGGAACAAGCAAGTTTATTCTTATAAAGAGATTTAAAAATCATTTCACCCTTAATTTTTAAGGGTGCAATATTATCACTCTCTTTATCATTATCCTCATCCCCATTATCATCAACATCATCATCATGAGATATATTGGAATTCAAAGTAGGAGATACCTTTGAAGCCTTAGCCATAAGGCAAAAGTGAGTCACAATAGATGATGATGTAGGATCCCTTGAAGCATCATTCAAGGCCACATCTTGTTCCATGGAGTGATGAATTTCCTCTACATTGTTAGCACAACAACTCGAGGAAATATATACATTTTTATCATGGCAACAAGATATAGGAGGCATATCATCATGAGATTTAGACAAGCAGTTTTTACATGATATGCACGGACTATCAACACAAGCATGTGAAACATTTAGAGTGCTCGAAGTGTTAACGCCCAAAGATGAAGCATTGCAATAATATAGTGATGAGGGATCATCAACAATAAACCCACTTTCATTATTGCAATGGTCACCACTACTCACCATATCATTACCTTGTGGCAATCCACATGTAGGTGAAGTAGATGAAGTTGAGAAGACCACACGACCGGAGGTGGAGGGAGAACAATCATCCCTGCAAATCTTGGACACACCATATTTGTCTTGAAGCTTTGTCCACAACTCATGAGCATCCCGGAATGGCATGAGTTGAAATATAACTACATTGCTCAAAGCATCAAAAAGCACATTAGAAGCTTGAGCATTGAGATAAGAGTTTTTCTCATCCTCTAAAGATATACTTTGAGAATCCTTTGGAGGAGAAAGACCCATATCTACAATTCGCTCTAAATTTGGGTCCATGACCCTAAAGTAATTAAGCATGCGAATTACCCAAACATCAAAATTTGTGCCATCGAAACTAAGAGTGTCAGTGAATCCTAAACCCCTAGTCGACATCCTTACTCTCTAGGTGGTTAAACCTGATAAAGAGAGACCTAGCTCTGATACCAATTGAAAAGGACGTGGATGTCGCCTAGAGGGGGGGGGGGTGAATAGGCGCTTTAAAATAGTTAAGGTTTAGGCTTGAACAAATGCGGAATAAAACTAATGTTTAATATGTCAAGCACGAAACCTACACACAACTAGGCTCACCTATGTGCACCAACAACTTATGCTAAGCAAGATAAACAACTAAGTGATAGCAAGATATATTACAATAAACAATATGTCTATCACAAAGTAAAGTGCATAAGTAAAGGGTTCGGGTAAGAGATAACCGAGGCACGGGGAGACGATGATGTATCCCGAAGTTCACACCCTTGCGGATGCTAATCTCCGTTAGAGCGGTGTGGAGGCACAATGCTCCCCAAGATGCCACTAAGGCCACCGTAATCTCCTCACGCCCTCGCACAATGCAAGATGCCGTGATTCCACTAAGGGACCCTTGAGGGCGGTCACCGAACCCGTACAAATGGCAACCCTTGGGGGCGGTCACCGAACCCATACACGTGGCAACCCTTGGGGGCGGTTACCGGTACCCGTAAAAATTGCTCGGAGCTTCACACCACAATGATTGAGCTCCGAGACACCACCAAGCTTCTAGGACGCCAAAGCATCCACGAAGAACAATATCAAGGGCACTAAGTACCCAAGGTAAGAAGCTTCTCAACTTCTCACTTCCACGTATCACCGTGGAGAACTCAAACCGATGCAACTAATGCAATGGCAAGAACACACGAAGTGGTCAAGTCCCTCACACTCAAATCCCTCCACAACAACAAAAGCTATGGAGAAATATGAGAGGAAGAACAAGGAGCTCACAAAGAACTCCAAGATCAAGATCCAAGGGGTTCCCCTCACATAGAGGAGAAAGTGATTGGTGGAGATGTGGATCTAGATCTCCTCTCTCTTTTCCCTCAAGAACAAGCAAGAATCATTGGAGGGATAGAGAGTAATCAAGCTCTAAGAATGTCAACAATGGAGGTAGAACAAGAGCTCAACGGATGGATAAGGCCAAGGGGGAAGAAGACCCCCTTTATATAGTGGGGGAAAGAATCAGACCGTTACCCCCACTCTCTGCCCGAGCTCCAGCGGTACTACCGCTGGCACTCCAGCGGTACTACCGCCAGCTAGCGGTACTACCACCGCCAGCTAGCGGTACTACCGCTGGCTGCAGCGGTACTACCGCGGGCACTCCAGCGGTACTACCGCTGGCCCCAGCGGTACTACCGCTGGGCCCCTGGTAGTGCAAAGGCACTACCACCGCCAAGAAAGTCTTCGCAAAAAGGTCCGTCCACGAACAACCGCTAGGCAGGCGGTACTAAGCTCCTGGAGCGGTACTACCACTGACCAGGGGCAGTACTACCGCGAGCCAGCGGTACTACCGCTAGGGTCAGCGGTACTACCGCCAACTCTAGCGGTACTACCGCTAGGTCCAGCGGTACTACCGCTCGCCACTGAAACAGGCATAACTTTCGCATACGAGCTCCGAATCGAGCAAACCCAAGCTTGTTGGATTCAGGACGACAAGAGCAAACCCAAGCTTGTTGGAAATCTTAAGACCATGCGGTTATGAATATGCCAAAGATATAGAGATGTGAGATCTCTATGAATGAAGAACCGGCAAAAACTCCAACATCGAAAACATCATAGTAGATGCATATGGACTCCGTTTTCGATGAACTCGAGCTTGTCACGAAGATGACCATAAGCTCTAAAACTCACAAAGAGAAACACCAAACAAGAACCAAGAAGTATGATGCAAGGATGCAAATGGTTTGAGCTCTCAACGAACGATACGATCAAGCAACTCACTTGAGAGCCCCCCTTGATAGGACAACAATCTATCCTAACCAGAAAACCTATCAAGGGCAAACCTATACCTTGCACCTCGTTCTCTTGAGCTAGATGATGATGATCTTGGCTTCCTCAAGATGGACCACCTTTCTTGATTGAGTTGGCTTGATAAAGACTAGTTGATTGCTCCCCCATACTCACTATGGGTGAGCCACTCTTCAGCATATCTTCACAAGTCCATTGCCACCACAATGGACGACAAGCTTCAAGCATGCTATCTTCGTGCTGATCCACTTGAACTTGCACATCGCAATCTTGATGACGATCACAACTTGACGTCATACTCCATGGGTTGTATGAGATCTTCCCTTTGACGCAAGCCCATGGAAACACACCTAACCCCCACATAGAACTCTCACGAAGACCATGGGTTAGTACACAAACACGTAATGGACAATGCTTACCATACCATGGGATCACTTGATCCCTCTCGGTACATCTTGTACGCTTTGTGTGTTGATCATCTTGGTTTACTCTTTGTCTGAGATCTTGAGCAACCATTGATGATGATCACAACTTGACGTCATACTCCATGGGTTGTATGAGATCTTCCCTTTGACGCAAGCCCATGTAAACACACCTAACCCCCACATAGAACTCTCACGAAGACCATGGGTTAGTACACAAACACGTAATGGACAATGCTTACCATACCATGGGATCACTTGATCCCTCTCGGTACATCTTGTACGCTTTGTGTGTTGATCATCTTGGTTTACTCTTTGTCTGAGATCTTGATCAACCATGTGTCTCTATGACCATTCTTTGGATAATACCTTGAATACCATCTTGGTCATCATATAAACTCCTTGAACCCAACAGATAGACTTCAAGAAGTGCCTATGGACAAATCCGTACCATGGGATCACTTGATCCCTCTCGGTACATCTTGTACGCTTTGTGTGTTGATCATCTTGATTTACTCTTTGTCTGAGATCTTGATCAACCATGTGTCTCTATGACCATTCTTTGGATAATACCTTGAATACCATCTTGGTCATCATATAAACTCCTTGAACCCAACAGATGGACTTCAAGAAGTGCCTATGGACAAATCCTATAAATGTAACTTAAGGCAACCATTAGTCCATAGGAATTGTCATCAAGTACCAAAACCACATATGGAGATATATGCTCCAACAACCGGAAATTCCAACCCACCTAGGAATGCTTCTCTAGAAGTTAACTTTGGTTGAAAAAGAAAACAAATACTTGAAGGAAAAATTGAAAATAATTGAGGATAAGAATATGGAAATGGAGTTGCATGTTGCCAAGGTCATTGACGATCGCAAGATGAAGATCGATGCGATGTGGTTGAAGATGGATGCAATGCGCTTGAACATGGATTAAATGCGCTTGAATATTAGGAATATTAGAAAATATGCCATGGATAAAGAGGCTTGGTATCATTATGCTGTTGGGTCAATTGTTACCTTACTTGCGATTTTGATCGCGTTTGTTGTTGCATTTAAATGTTTTACATAGTTGTATGTTGTTTTATGAGAGAACTTTATGTATTTATTTTTCAATAATAACATTTGATCACTATTGTGCTTTGGTTTTAATGTGATGATGAACTTGTATTAATTTGGTCATTTCTCTATTCATTTTGTTCTGCAATGGTTTTTTGATATATACTTAATTTCATAATAGAAATGAACCGCCAATGGATGTACGATGACCGACGCACTTTGGAGTACATTACGAACCAAGACTAATGCCCGAGTCGACAAGGGTTGTAAATTGATGATGTGGCTCTGAATGGTGCATTTTGAACATAGAAAAAACTATGGAGTTCAAATAAGTTCAAAAAAATGAAATCCCTTTGTAACAAACGAGTATCCGTATGAAACCATGATCCTTCGAAAGAGATTGTCCGTTTTGTAGACGAAGTGCATCCAGTTTTTGCCGTAAACCTCTCAACTTTCTTGCACATGCTATGTGGGTGAAATGATGATACCATGCCAACTTGGAACCTTTTTAGAGTTCATTTCAAATGCTTTTCAATTTCATGGTCTTATAGCTCAAAATAATCAGTAAATGCATGAAAAATAACAAATGAAGTCAGAAAGGGTTGTAAATTGATGATGTGGCTTTGAATGGTGCATTTTGAACACAGAAAAACTATGGAGTTCAAATAAGTTCAAAAAAATGAAATCCCTTTGTAACAAACGAGTTTCCGTATGAAACCCTCATACTTCGAAAGAGATTGTCCGTTTTGTACACGAAGTGCATCCAGTTTTTGCCGTAACCCTCTCAACTTTCTCGCACATGCTATGTGGGTGAAATGATGATACCATTCCAATTTGGAACCTTTTAAGAGTTCATTTCAAATGGTTTTCAATTTCATGGTCTTATAGCTCATAATAATCAGTAAATGCATGAAAAATAACAAATGAAGTCAGAAAGGGTTGTAAATTGATGATGTGGCTTTGAACGGTGCATTTTGAACACAGAAAAACTATGCAGTTAAAATAAGTTCAAAAAAATGAAATCCCTTTGTAACAGACGAGTTTCCGTATGAAACCCTGATACTTCGGAAGAGATTGTCCGTTTTGTACACGAAGTGCATCCAGTTTTTGCCGTAACCCTCTCAACTTTCTCGCACATTCTATGTGGGTGAAATGATGATACCATGCCAACTTGGAACCTTTTCAGAGTTCATTTCAAATGCTTTTCAATTTCATGGTCTTATAGCTCAAACTAATCAGTAAATGCATGAAAAATAACAAATGAAGTCAGAAAGGGTTGTAAATTGATTATGTGGCTTTGAATGGTGCATTTTGAACACAGAAAAACTATGGAGTTCAAAGAAGTTAAAAAAAAAATGAAATCCCTTTGTAACAGACGAGTTTCCGTATGAAACACTGATACTTCGAAAGAGATTTTTTGTTTTGTACACGAAATGCATCCAGTTTTTTCCGTAACCCTCTCAACTTTCTCTCACATGCTATGTGGGTGAAATGATGATACCATGCCAACTTGGAACCTTTTCAGAGTTTATTTCAAATGCTTTTCAATTTCATGGTCTTATTGCTCAAAATAATCAGTAAATGCATGAAAAATAACAAATGAAGTTAGAAAGGGTTGAAAATTGATGATGTGGCTTTGAACGGGGCATTTTGACACAAAAAAACTATGGAGTTCAAATAAGTTCAAAAAATGAAATCCCTTTGTAACAGACGAGTTTCCGTACGAAACCCTGATACTTCGACAGAGATTGTCCGTTTTGTACATGAAGTGCATCCAGTTTTTGCCGTAACCCTCTCAACTTTCTCGCACATGCTATGTGGGTGAAATGATGATACCATGCCAACTTGGAACCTTTTTAGAGTTCATTTCAAATGCTTTTAAATTTCATGGTCTTATAGCTCATAATAATCAGTAAATGCATGAAAAATAACAAATGAAGTCAGAAAGGGTTGTAAGTCGATGGTGTGGCTTTGAATGGTGCATTTTGAACACAGAAAAACTATGGAGTTCAAATAAGTTCAAAAAAATGAAATCCCTTTGTAATAGACGAGTTTCCGTATGAAACCCTGATACTTCGAAAGAGATTGTCCGTTTTGTACACGAAGTGCATCTAGTTTTTGTCGTAACCCTCTCAACTTTGTCGCACATGCTATGTGGGTGAAATGATGATACCATGCCAACTTGGAACCTTTTCAGAGTTCATTTCAAATGCTTTTCAATTTCATGGTCTTATAGCTCAAAATAATCAGTAAATGCATGAAAAATAACAAATTAAGTAAGAAAGGGTTGTAAATTGATGATGTGGCTTTGAATGGTGCATTTTAAACACAGAAAAACTATGGAGTTCAAATAAGTTAAAAAAAACGAAACACCTTTGTAACAGACGAGTTTCCGTATGAAACCCTGATACTTCGAAAGAGATTTTCCGTTTTGTACACGAAGTGCATCCAGTTTTTGCCGTAACCATCTCAACTTTCTCTCACATGCTATTTGGGTGAAATGATGATACCATGCCAAGTTGGAACCTTTTCAGAGTTCATTTCAAATGCTTTTCAATTTCATGGTCTTATTGCTCAAAATAATCAGTAAATGCATGAAAAATAACAAATGAAGTTAGAAAGGGTTGTAAATTGATGATGTGGCTTTGAATGGTGCATTTTGACACAGAAAAACTATGGAGTTCAAATAAGTTCAAAAAATGAAATCCCTTTGTAACAGACGAGTTTCCGTACGAAACCCTGATACATCGAAAGAGATTGTCCGTTTTGTACACGAAGTGCATCCAGTTTTTGCCGTAACCCTCTCAGCTTTCTCGCACATGCTATGTGGGTGAAATGATGATACCATGCCAACTTGGAACCTTTTTAGAGTTCATTTCAAATGCTTTTCAATTTCATGGTCTTATAGCTCATAGTAATCAGTAAATGCATGAAAAATAACAAATGAAGTCAGAAAGGGTTGTAAATTGATGGTGTGGCTTTGAATGGTGCATTTTGAACACAGAAAAACTATGGAGTTCAAATAAGTTCAAAAAAATGAAATCCCTTTGTAACAGACGAGTTTCCGTATGAAACCCTGATACTTCGGAAGAGATTGTCCGTTTTGTACACGAAGTGCATCCAGTTTTTGCCGTAACCCTCTCAACTTTCTCGCACATTCTATGTGGGTGAAATGATGATACCATGCCAACTTGGAACCTTTTCAGAGTTCATTTCAAATGCTTTTCAATTTCATGGTCTTATAGCTCAAACTAATCAGTAAATGCATGAAAAATAACAAATGAAGTCAGAAAGGGTTGTAAATTGATTATGTGGCTTTGAATGGTGCATTTTGAACACAGAAAAACTATGGAGTTCAAATAAGTTCAAAAAAATGAAATCCCTTTGTAACAGACGAGTTTCCGTATGAAACCCTGATACTTCGAAAGAGAATTTCCGTTTTGTACATGAAGTGCATCCAGTTTTTGCCGTAACCCTCTCAACTTTCTCGCACATTCTATGTGGGTGAAATGATGATACCTTGCCAACTTGGAACCTTTTCAGAGTTCATTTCAAATGCTTTTCAACTTCATGGTCTTATAGCTCAAACTAATCAGTAAATGCATGAAAAATAACAAATGAAGTCAGAAAGGGTTGTAAATTGATTATGTGGCTTTAAATGGTGCATTTTGAACACAGAAAAACTATGGAGTTCAAATAAGTTAAAAAAAATGAAATCCCTTTGTAGCAGACGAGTTTCCGTATGAAACCGTGATACTTCGAAAGAGATTTTTTGTTTTGTACACGAAATGCATCCAGTTTTTGCCGTAACCCTCTCAACTTTCTCTCACATGCTATGTGGGTGAAATGATGATACCATGCCAACTTGGAACCTTTTCAGAGTTTATTTCAAATGCTTTTCAATTTCATGGTCTTATTGCTCAAAATAATCAGTAAATGCATGAAAAATAACAAATGAAGTTAGAAAGGGTTGAAAATTGATGATGTGGCTTTGAATGGGGCATTTTGACACAGAAAAACTATGGAGTTCAAATAAGTTCAAAAAATGAAATCCCTTTGTAACAGATGAGTTTCCGTACGAAACCCTGATACTTCGACAAAGATTGTCCGTTTTGTACACGAAGTGCATCCAGTTTTTGCCGTAACCCTCTCAACTTTCTCGCACATGCTATGTGGGTGAAATGATGATACCATTCCAATTTGGAACCTTTTAAGAGTTCATTTCAAATGGTTTTCAATTTCATGGTCTTATAGCTCATAATAATCAGTAAATGCATGAAAAATAACAAATGAAGTCAGAAAGGGTTGTAAATCGATGGTGTGGCTTTGAATGGTGCATTTTGAACATAGAAAAACTATGGAGTTCAAATAAGTTCAAAAAAATGAAATCCCTTTGTAATAGACGAGTTTCCGTATGAAACCCTGATACTTCGAAAGAGATTGTCCGTTTTGTACACGAAGTGCATCTAGTTTTTGTCGTAACCCTCTCATCTTTGTCGCACATGCTATGTGGGTGAAATGATGATACCATGCCAACTTGGAACCTTTTCAGAGTTCATTTCAAATGCTTTTCAATTTCATGGTCTTATAGCTCAAAATAATCAGTAAATGCATGAAAAATAACAAATGAAGTTAGAAAGGGTTGTAAATTGATGATGTGGCTTTGAATGGTGCATTTTGAACACAGAAAAACTATGGAGTTCAAATAAGTTAAAAAAATGAAATCCCTTTGTAACAGATGAGTTTCCGTATGAAACCCTGATACTTCGAAAGAGATTTTCCGTTTTGTACATGAAGTGCATCCAGTTTTTGCCGTAACCCTCTCAACTTTCTCTCACATGCTATTTGGGTGAAATGATGATACCATGCCAACTTGGAACCTTTTCAAAGTTCATTTCAAATGCTTTTCAATTTCATGGTCTTATTGCTCAAAATAATCAGTAAATGCATGAAAAATAACAAATGAAGTTAGAATGGGTTGTAAATTGATGATGTGGCTTTGAATGATGCATTTTGACACACAAAAACTATGGAGTTCAAATAAGTTCAAAAAATGAAATCCCTTTGTAACAGACGAGTTTCCGTACGAAACCCTGATACTTCGAAATAGATTGTCCGTTTTGTACATGAAGTGCATCCAGTTTTTGCCGCGCACATGCTATGTGGGTGAAATGATGATACCATGCCAACTTGGAACCTTTTTAGAGTTCATTTCAAATGCTTTTCAATTTCATGGTCTTATAGCTCATAATAATCAGTAAATGCATGAAAAATAACAAATGATGTCAGAAAGGATTGTAAATAGATGGTTTGGCTTTGAATGGTGTATTTTGAACACAGAAAAACTATGGAGTTCAAATAAGTTCAAAAAAATGAAATCCCTTTGTAATAGACGAGTTTCTGTATGAAACCCTGATACTTCGAAAGAGATTGTCCGTTTTGTACACGAAGTGCATCTAGTTTTTGTCGTAACCCTCTCAACTTTCTTGCACATGCGATGTGGGTGAAATGATGATACCATGCCAACTTGGAACCTTTTCAGAGTTCATTTCAAATGCTTTTCAATTTCATGGTGTTATAGCTCAAAATAATCAGTAAATGCATGAAAAATAACAAATGAAGTTAGAAAGGGTTGTAAATAGGTGATGTGGCTTTGAATGGTGCATTTTGAACACAGAAAAACTATGGAGTTCAAATAAGTTAAAAAAAACGAAATCCCTTTGTAACAGACGAGTTTCCGTATGAAACCCTGATACTTCGAAAGAGATTTTCCGTTTTGTACACGAAGTGCATCCAGTTTTTGCCGTAACCATCTCAACTTTCTCTCACATGCTATTTGGGTGAAATGATGATACCATTCCAACTTGGAACCTTTTCAGAGTTCATTTCAAATGCTTTTCAATTTCATGGTCTTATTGCTCAAAATAATCAGTAAATGCATGAAAAATAACAAATGAAGTTAGAAAGGGTTGTAAATTGATGATGTGGCTTTGAATGGTGCATTTTGACACAGAAAAACTATGGAGTTCAAATAAGTTCAAAAAATGAAATCCCTTTGTAACAGACGAGTTTCCGTACGAAACCCTGATACATCGAAAGAGATTGTCCATTTTGTAAACGAAGTGCATCCAGTTTTTGCCGTAACCCTCTCAGCTTTCTCGCACATGCTATGTGGGTGAAATGATGATACCATGCCAACTTGGAACCTTTTTAGAGTTCATTTCAAATGCTTTTCAATTTCATGGTCTTATAGCTCATAATAATCAGTAAATGCGTGAAAAATAACAAATGAAGTCAGAAAGGGTTGTAAATTGATGGTGTGGCTTTGAATGGTGCATTTTGAACACAGAAAAACTATGGAGTTCAAATAAGTTCAAAAAAATGAAATCCCTTTGTAACAGACGAGTTTCCGTATGAAACCCTGATACTTCGGAAGAGATTGTCCGTTTTGTACACGAAGTGCATCCAGTTTTTGCCGTAACCCTCTCAACTTTCTCGCACATTCTATGTGGGTGAAATGATGATACCATGCCAACTTGGAACCTTTTCAGAGTTCATTTCAAATGCTTTTCAATTTCATGGTCTTATAGCTCAAACTAATCAGTAAATGCATGAAAAATAACAAATGAAGTCAGAAAGGGTTGTAAATTGAATATGTGGCTTTGAATGGTGCATTTTGAACACAGAAAAACTATGGAGTTCAAATAAGTTCAAAAAAATGAAATCCCTTTGTAACAGACGAGTTTCCGTATGAAACCCTGATACTTCGAAAGAGATTTTCCGTTTTGTACATGAAGTGCATCCAGTTTTTGCCGTAACCCTCTCAACTTTCTCGCACATTCTATGTGGGTGAAATGATGATACCATGCCAACTTGGAACCTTTTCAGAGTTCATTTCAAATGCTTTTCAATTTCATGGTCTTATAGCTCAAACTAATCAGTAAATGCATGAAAAATAACAAATGAAGTCAGAAAGGGTTGTAAATTGATTATGTGGCTTTAAATGGTGCATTTTGAACACAGAAAAACTATGGAGTTCAAATAAGTTAAAAAAAAATGAAATCCCTTTGTAGCAGACGAGTTTCCGTATGAAACCGTGATACTTCGAAAGAGATTTTTTGTTTTGTACACGAAATGCATCCAGTTTTTGCCGTAACCCTCTCAACTTTCTCTCACATGCTATGTGGGTGAAATGATGATACCATGCCAACTTGGAACCTTTTCAGAGTTTATTTCAAATGCTTTTCAATTTCATGGTCTTATTGCTCAAAATAATCAGTAAATGCATGAAAAATAACAAATGAAGTTAGAAAGGGTTGTAAATTGATGATGTGGCTTTGAATGGGGCATTTTGACACAGAAAAACTATGGAGTTCAAATAAGTTCAAAAAATGAAATCCCTTTGTAACAGACGAGTTTCCGTACGAAACCCTGATACTTCGACAGAGATTGTCCGTTTTGTACACGAAGTGGATCCAGTTTTTGCCGTAACCCTCTCAACTTTCTCGCACATGCTATGTGGGTGAAATGATGATACCATGCCAACTTGGAACCTTTTTAGAGTTCATTTCAAATGCTTTTAAATTTCATGGTCTTATAGCTCATAATAATCAGTAAATGCATGAAAAATAACAAATGAAGTCAGAAAGGGTTGTAAATCGATGGTGTGGCTTTGAATGGTGCATTTTGAACATAGAAAAACTATGGAGTTCAAATAAGTTAAAAAAAATGAAATCCCTTTGTAACAGACGAGTTTCCGTATGAAACCCTGATACTTCGAAAGAGATTTTCCGTTTTGTACACGAAGTGCATCCAGTTTTTGCCGTAACCATCTCAACTTTCTCTCACATGCTATGTGGGTGAAATGATGATACCATGCCAACTTGGAACCTTTTCAGAGTTCATTTCAAATGCTTTTCAATTTCATGGTCTTATAGCTCAAAATAATCAGTAAATGCATGAAAAATAACAAATGAAGTTAGAAAGGGTTGTAAATTGATGATGTGGCTTTGAATGGTGCATTTTGAACACAGAAAAACTATGGAGTTCAAATAAGTTAAAAAAATGAAATCCCTTTGTAACAGACGAGTTTCCGTATGAAACCCTGATACATCGAAAGAGATTGTCCGTTTTGTACACGAAGTGCATCCAGTTTTTGCCGTAACCCTCTCAGCTTTCTCGCACATGCTATGTGGGTGAAATGATGATACCATGCCAACTTGGAACCTTTTTAGAGTTCATTTCAAATGCTTTTTAATTTCATGGTCTTATAGCTCATAATAATCAGTAAATGCATGAAAAATAACAAATGAAGTCAGAAAGGGTTGTAAATTGATGGTGTGGCTTTGAATGGTGCATTTTGAACACAGAAAAACTATGGAGTTCAAATAAGTTCAAAAAAATGAAATCCCTTTGTAATAGACGAGTTTTCGTATGAAACCCTGATACTTCGAAAGCGATTGTCCGTTTTGTACACGAAGTGCATCTAGTGTTTGTCGTAACCCTCTCAACTTTCTCGCACATGCTATGTGGGTGAAATGATGATACCATGCCAACTTGGAACCTTTTCAGAGTTCATTTCAAATGCTTTTCAATTTCATGGTCTTATAGCTCAAAATAATCAGTAAATGCATGAAAAATAACAAATGAAGTTAGAAAGGATTGTAAATTGATGATGTGGCTTTGGATGGTGCATTTTGAACACAAAAAAACTATGGAGTTCAAATAAGTTCAAAAAAATGAAATGCCTTTGTAACAGACGAGTTTCCGTATGAAACCCCGATCCTTCGAAAGAGATTGTCCGTTTTGTACACGAAGTGCGTCCAGTTTTTGCCGTGACCCTCTCAACTTTCACGCACATGCTATGTGGGTGAAATGATGATACCATGCCAACTTGGAACCTTTTCAGAGTTCATTTCAAATGCTTTTCAATTTCATGGTCTTATATCTCAAAATAATCATTAAATGCATGAAAAGTAACAAATGAAGTTAGAAAGGGTTGTAAATTGATGATGTGACTTTGAATGGTTCATTTTGAACACAGAAAAACAATGGAGTTCAAATAAGTTCAAAAAAATGAAATCCCTTTGTAACAGACGAGTTTCCGGGACTAAAGATCCAGCGAAACCACGTGGCGAGACGCGCAAACACATGGCGTGCCGCATATGTTATTAGTCTCGGTTCAGGACAAAAACCGGGACTGAAGATCCAGCGAAACCACGTGGCGTGCCGCGCAAACACGTGGCATGCCGCATATGTTATTCCTCCCGGTTTTAGATACGAACCGGGACTAAAGAATTGCCTATATAAACCCTCCCCCCTCCCACCCCTCTCCTGTGTTTTTGGGCGTTGAGGTGTGAGCATGCATGCCATGCTCTTGCCAATCTAGCTCATGCATATGAGAGAAGTGTTGGAATTATGCCCTAGAGGCAATAATAAATATAGTTATTATTATAATTCCTGTATCAAGATAATCGTTTATGATCCATGCTATAATTGTATTGAATGAAGACTCATTTACATGTGTGGATACATAGACAAAACACCGTCCCTAGCAAGCCTCTAGTTGGCTAGACAGTTGATCAAAGATAGTCAGTGTCTTCTGATTATGAACAAGGTGTTGTTGCTTGATAACTGGATCACGTCATTAGGAGAATCACGTGATGGACTAGACCCAAACTAATAGACGTAGCATGTTGATCGTGCCATTTTGTTGCTACTGTTTTCTGCGTGTCAAGTATTTATTCCTATGACCATGAGATCATATAACTCACTGACACCGGAGGAATGCTTTATGTGTATCAAACGTCGCAACGTAACTGGGTGACTATAAAGATGCTCTACACGTATCTCCGAAGGTGTTAGTTGAGTTAGTATGGATCAAGACTGGGATTTGTCACTCCGTGTGAACGGAGAGGTATCTCGGGGCCCACTCGGTAATACAACATCACACACAAGTCTTGCAAGCAATGTAACTTAGTGTAAGTTCCGGGATCTTTTATTACGGAACGAGTAAAGAGACTTGCCGGTAAACGAGATTGAAATAGGTATACGGATACTAACGATCGAATCTCGGGCAAGTAACATACCGAAGGACAAAGGGAATGACATACGGGATTATATGAATCCTTGGCACTGAGGTTCAAACGATAAGATCTTCGTAGAATATGTAGGATCCAATATGGGCATCCAGGTCCCGCTATTGGATATTGACCGAGGAGTCTCTCGGGTCATGTCTACATAGTTCTCGAACCCGCAGGGTCTGCACACTTAAGGTTCGACGTTGTTTTATGCGTATTTGAGTTATATGGTTGGTTAACGAATGTTGTTCAGAGTCGCGGATGAGATCACGGACGTCACGAGGGTTTCCGAAATAGTCCGGAAACAAAGATTGATATATAGGATGACCTCAGTTGATTACCGGAAGGTTTTCGGAGTTACCGGGAATGTACCGGGAATGACGAATGGGTTCCGGGAGTTCACCGGGGGGGGCAACCCACCCCGGGGAAGCCCATAGGCCTTGAGGGTGGCACACCAGCCCTTAGTGGGCTGGTGGGACAGCCCAAAAGGGCTCTATGCGCCAAGAAGAGAAAATCCAGAGAAAAGAAAAAAAGTGAGGAGGTGGGAAGGAAGGGGGACTCCCTCCCACCAAACCAAGTCCAACTCGGTTTGGGGGGGAGTCCTCCCCCCTTGGACTCGTACGACCCCCTTGGGTCTCCTTGAGCCCCAAGGCAAGGTCCCCTCCCTCCCACCTATATATACGGAGGTTTTAGGGCTGATTTGAGACGACTTTTCCACGGCAGCCCGACCACATACCTCCACGGTTTTTCCTCTAGATCGCGTTTCTGCGGAGCTCGGGCGGGGCCCTGCTGAGACGAGGTCATCACCAACCTCCGGAGCGCCGTCACGCTGCCGGAGAACTCTCCTACCTCTCTGTCTCTCTTGCTGGATCAAGAAGGCCGAGATCATCGTCGAGCTGTACGTGTGCTGAACGCGGAGGTGCCATCCGTTCGGTACTAGATCGTGGGACTGATCGCGGGATTGTTCGCGGGGCGGATCGAGGGACGTGAGGACGTTCCACTACATCAACCGCGTTCACTAACGCTTCTGCTGTACGATCTACAAGGGTACGTAGATCACTCATCCCCTCTCATAGATGGACATCACCATGATAGGTCTTCGTGCGCGTAGGAAATTTTTTGTTTCCCATGCGACGTTCCCCGACAGTGGAATCAGAGCTAGGTTCATGCGTAGATGTCTTCTCGAGTAGAACACAAAAGTTTTTGTGGGCGGTGATGTGCATTTTTTTGCCCTCCTTAGTCTTTTCATGATTCCGCGGTATTGTTGGACTGAAGCGGCTTGGACTGACATTACTCGTACACTTACGAGAGACTGGTTTCATCGTTACGAGTAACTCCGTTGCTCAAAGATGACTGGCAAGTGTCGGTTTCTCCAACTTTAGTTGAATCGGGTTTGACCAAGGAGGTCCTTGGATGAGGTTAAATAGCTACTCATATATCTCCGTTGTGGTGTTTGCGTAAGTAAGATGCGATCCTACTAGATACCCATGGTCACCACGTAAAACATGCAACAACAAAATTAGAGGACGTCTAACTTGTTTTTGCAGGGTATGCTTGTGATGTGATATGGCCAATGATGTGATGTGATATATTGGATGTATGAGATGATCATGTTGTAATAGAAATATCGACTTGCACGTCGATGGTACGGCAACCGGCAGGAGCCATAGGGTTGTCTTTATACTAACGTTTCCTATTTTGCTAGGATGTAGCTTTAGTAGTAATAGCATGAGTAGCACGACAACCCCGATGGCAACACGTTGATGGAGATCATGGTGTGGCGCCGGTGACAAGAAGATCGTGCCGGTGCTTTGGTGATGGAGATCAAGAAGCACGTGATGATGGCCATATCATGTCACTTATGAATTGCATGTGATGTTAATCCTTTTATGCACCTTATTTTGCTTAGAACGACGGTAGCATTATGAGGTGATCTCTCACTAAAATTTCAAGACGAAATTGTATTCTCCCCGACTGTGCACCGTTGCTACAATTCGTCGTTTCGAGACACCACGTGATGATCGGGTGTGATAGACTCAACGTTCACATACAACGGGTGCAAAACAGTTGCGCACGTGGAACACTCGGGTTAAGCTTGACGAGCCTAGCATGTGCAGACATGGCCTCGGAACACATGAGACCGAAAGGTCGATCATGAATCATATAGATGATATGATTAGCATAGGGATGCTTACCACTGAAACTATACTCAACTCACGTGATGATCGGACTTGAGCTACTGTAAGTGGATCATGAACCACTCAAATGACTAGGGAGATGTACTTTTTGAGTGGGAGTTTAGCGAATAATTTGATTAAGTTAAACTCTAATTATCTTGAACATAGTCTAAGTCCACTTTGAATATATTTGTGTTGTAGATCATGGCTCACGCGACAGTCATCCTGAATTTTAATACGTTCCTAGAGAAAGCTAAGTTGAAAGATGATGGAAGCAACTTTGTAGACTGGGCTCGTAATCTTAAGCTAATCTTACAAGCTGGGAAGAAGGATTATGTCCTTAATGCTGCGTTAGGAGATGAACCACCCGCTACGGCTGATCAGGATGTTAAGAACGCTTGGTTAGAACGTAAGGAGGACTACTCAATAGTTCAATGTGCAGTCTTGTATGGCTTAGAACCGGGACTTCAACGTCGCTTTGAGCGTCATGGAGCATTTGAGATGTTCCAGGAGTTGGAGTTTATCTTTCAGAAGAACGCCCGGATCGAGAGGTATGAGGCCTCCTATAAATTCTATGCTTGCAAGATGGAGGAAAACTCATCTGTCAGTGAACATGTGCTCAAAATGTTTGGGTACTCAAATCGTCTAGCTGAGCTGGGGATTGAACTCCCGCAAGAAGCTATCACTGACAGAATCCTTCAATCACTGCCGCCAAGCTATAAAGCCTTTGTGTTGAACTACAACATACAACGGATGAACAAGTCTCCCGGCGAGTTGTTTGCGATGCTGAAAGTCGCAGAGTCTGAACTCCGTAAAGAGCATCAAGTGTTGATCGTGAATAAGACCACTAGTTTCAAGAGAAACGGCAAAGGCAAGAAGGGCAATTCGAAGAAGAGCGGCAAGCCTGCTGCCAATCCGACGAAGAAACCCAAAGCTTTACCTAAGCCGGAAACGGAGTGTTACTATTGCAAGGGTATGGGTCACTGGAAGCGCAATTGCCCCAAGTATCTGGCAGATAAGAAGGCGGGCAAAGAAAAATCAGGTATATTTGATATACATGTTATTGATGTGTACTTAACCGGCTCTCGTAGTAGTGCTTGGGTATTCGATACCGGTACTGTTGCTCATATTTGCAACTCGAAACAGGAACTGCGGAATAGGCGAAGGCTGGCGAAAGATGAAGTGACGATGCGCGTAGGAAATGGTTCCAAGGTTGATGCAATCGCCGTCGGCATAGTGTCACTTCAGTTACCGTCAGGATTAGTGATGAACTTAAATCATTGTTATTTAGTGCCTGCGTTGAGCATGAACATTATATCTAGATCTTGTTTATTGCGAGACGGTTACTCTTTTAAGTCAGAGAATAATGGTTGTTCTATTTCTATGAGTAACATCTTTTATGGTCATGCACCGAATGTGAGAGGATTGTTCATATTGAATCTTGATAGCGATACGCATATACATAACATTGAGACCAAAAGAGTTAGAGTTAACAATGATAGCGCCATATTTTTGTGGCACTGCCGCTTAGGTCATATTGGTGTAAAGCGCATGAAGAAACTCCATGCTGATGGACTTTTGGAGTCACTTGACTTTGATTCACTTGACACGTGCGAACCATGCCTCATGGGCAAGATGACTAAGACTCCGTTCTCAGGAACAATGGAGCGTGCAAGTGACTTGTTGGAAATCATACATACCGATGTGTGTGGTCCGATGAGCGTGGAGGCACGCGGCGGATATCGTTATTTTCTCACCTTCACTGACGAATTAAGTAGATATGGTTATGTCTACTTGATGAAGCACAAGTCTGAAACATTTGAAAAGTTCAAGCAATTTCAGAGTGAAGTGGAAAATCATCGTAACAAGAAGATCAAGTTCATGCGGTCTGATCGTGGGGGTGAATATCTGAGTTTCGAGTTTGGTGCTCACTTAAGACAATGTGGAATTGTTTCACAGTTAACACCGCCTGGAACACCACAGCGTAATGGTGTGTCCGAACGTCGTAATCGTACTCTATTAGAGATGGTGCGATCTATGATGTCTCTTACTGATTTGCCGTTATCATTTTGGGGCTATGCATTAGAAACAGCTGCATTCACTTTAAATAGGGCACCATCAAAATCCGTTGAGACGACACCATACGAACTGTGGTATGGCAAAAGGCCAAAGTTGTCATTTCTTAAAGTTTGGGGATGTGATGCTTATGTCAAAAAGCTTCAGCCTGAAAAGCTGGAACCCAAAGCGGAAAAGTGCGTCTTCATAGGTTACCCAAAAGAGACAGTTGGGTACACCTTCTATCTCAAATCCGAGGGCAAAGTGTTTGTTGCTAAAAACGGAGGTTTTCTCAAGAAGGAGTTTCTCTCGAGAGAATTGAGTGGGAGGAAGATAGAACTTGACGAGGTTGTCGAACCTCTCATCCCTCTGGATGGTGGCGCAGGGCAAGGGGAAACCTCTGTCATTGCAACGCCGGTTGAGGAGGAAGTTAATGATGATGATCATGAAACTCCAGTTCAAGTTTCTGTCGAACCACGCAGGTCGACGAGACCACATGCTGCTCCAGAGTGGTACGGTAATTCCGTCTTATCAATCATGTTGTTAGACAACAATGAACCTGCGAATTATGAAGAAGCAATGGTGGGCCCAGATTCCAACAAATGGCTGGAAGCCATGAAGTCCGAGATAGGATCCATGTATGAGAACAAAGTGTGGACTTTGGAGGTACTGCCTGAGGGCCGCAAGGCCATTCAGAACAAATGGATCTTTAAGAGGAAGACGGACGCTGACGGTAATGTGACCGTTTATAAAGCTCGACTTGTGGCAAAGGGTTTTTCACAAGTTCAAGGAGTTTACTACGATGAGACTTTCTCACCCGTAGCGATGCTTAAGTCCGTCAGAATCATGTTAGCAATAGCTGCATTTTTCGATTATGAAATCTGGCAGATGGATGTCAAAACGGCGTTCCTTAACGGTTTCCTTAAGGAAGAGTTGTATATGATACAACCCGAAGGTTTTGTCGATCCTAAGAATGCTAACAAGGTGTGCAAGCTCCAGCGATCCATTTATGGACTGGTGCAAGCATCTCGGAGTTGGAACAAACGCTTTGATGAGGTGATCAAAGCATTTGGGTTTATACAAGTGGTTGGAGAATCTTGTATTTACAAGAAAGTGAGTGGGAGCTCTGTGGCGTTTCTAATATTATATGTGGATGACATATTACTGATTGGAAACAACGTAGGGTTTTTAGAGAGCATAAAGGATTACTTGAATAAAAGTTTCTCTATGAAGGACCTAGGAGAAGCTGCTTACATTCTAGGCATTGAGATCTATAGGGATAGATCAAAACGCCTGATAGGACTTTCACAAAGCACATACCTTGATAAAGTTTTGAACAGGTTCAAAATGGAACAGTCCAAGAAAGGGTTCTTGCCAGTTCTACAAGGTACGAGATTGAGTAAGACTCAATGCCCAGCAACTGATGAAGATAGAGAGCATATGCGCTCCGTCCCCTATGCTTCAGCCATAGGTTCTATCATGTATGCTATGCTGTGCACTAGACCGGATGTTAGCCTGGCCATAAGTATGGCGGGTAGGTTCCAGAGTAATCCAGGAGTGGATCACTGGACAACGGTCAAGAATATCCTGAAGTACCTGAAAAGGACTAAGGAGATGTTTCTCGTGCATGGAGGTGACGAAGAGCTCGTCGTAAAAGGTTACGTCGATGCAAGCTTTGACACAGATCCGGACGACTCTAAGTCGCAAACCGGATACGTATTTATTCTTAATGGGGGTGCAGTAAGCTGGTGCAGTTCCAAGCAAAGCGTCGTAGCAGATTCTACATGTGAAGCGGAGTACATGGCTGCCTCGGAGGCGGCGAAGGAGGGTGTCTGGATGAAGCAGTTCATGACGGATCTTGGAGTGGTGCCAAGCGCACTGAATCCAATAACCTTGTTCTGTGACAAAACTGGTGCCATTGCCTTAGCAAAGGAACTGCGGTTTCACAAGAAGACCAGACACATCAAACGACACTTCAACCTCATCCGCGACTACGTCAAGGGAGAGGACGTGAATATATGCAAAGTGCACATGGATCTGAATGTAGCAGACCCGCTGACTAAACCTCTTCCACGGCAAAAACATGATCAACACCAGAACTGTATGGGTGTTAGATTTATTACAATGTAATTCACATGGTGATGTGAGGGCTAGATTATTGACTCTAGTGCAAGTGGGAGACTGTTGGAATTATGACCTAGAGGCAATAATAAATATAGTTATTATTATAATTCCTGTATGAAGATAATCGTTTATTATCCATGCTATAATTGTATGGAATGAAGACTCATTTACATGTGTGGATACATAGACAAAACACCGTCCCTAGCAAGCCTCTAGTTGGTTAGCCAGTTGATCAAAGATAGTCAGTGTCTTCTGATTATGAACAAGGTGTTGTTGCTTGATAACTGGATCACGTCATTAGGAGAATCACGTGATGGACTAGACCCAAACTAATAGACGTAGCATGTTGATCGTGTCATTTTGTTGCTACTGTTTTCTGCGTGTCAAGTATTTATTCCTATGACCATGAGATCATATAACTCACTGACACCGGAGGAATGCTTTGTGTGTATCAAACGTCGCAACGTAACTGGGTGACTATAAAGATGCTCTACAAGTATCTCCGAAGGTGTTAGTTGAGTTAGTATGGATCAAGACTGGGATTTGTCACTCTGTGTGAATGGAGAGGTATCTCGGGGCCCACTCGGTAATACAACATCACACACAAGTCTTGCAAGCAATGTAACTTAGTGTAAGTTTCGGGATCTTGTATTACGGAATGAGTAAAGAGACTTGCGGGTAAACGAGATTGAAATAGGTATACGGATACTAACGATCGAATCTCGGGCAAGTAACATACCGAAGGACAAAGGGAATGACATACGGGATTATACGAATCCTTGGCACTGAGGTTCAAACGATAAGATCTTCGTAGAATATGTAGGATCCAATATGGGCATCCAGGTCCCGCTATTGGATATTGACCGAGGAGTCTCTCGGGTCATGTCTACATAGTTCTCAAACCCGCAGGGTCTGCACACTTAAGGTTCGACGTTGTTTTATGCGTATTTGAGTTATATGGTTGGTTACCGAATGTTGTTCGGAGTCCTGGATGACATCACGGACATCACGAGGGTTTCCGGAATAGTCCGGAAACAAAGATTGATATATAGGATGACCTCATTTGATTACCGGAAGGTTTTCGGAGTTACCGGGAATGTACCGGGAATGACGAATGGGTTCCGGGAGTTCACCGGGGGGGGGGGGCAACCCACCCCGGGGAAGCCCATAGGCCTTGAGGGTAGCACACCAGCCCTTAGTGGGCTGGTGGGACAGCCCAAAAGGGCTCTATGCGCCAAGAAGAGAAAATCAAGAGAAAAGAAAAAAAAAGTGAGGAGGTGGGAAGGAAGGGGGACTCCCTCCCACCAAACCAAGTCCAACTCGGTTTGGGGGGGGAGTCCTCCCCCCTTGGACTCGGCCGACCCCCTTGGGGCTCCTTGAGCCCCAAGGCAAGGTCCCCTCCCTCCCACCTATATATACGGAGGTTTTAGGGCTGATTTGAGACGACTTTTCCACGGCAGCACGACCACATACCTCCACGGTTTTTCCTCTAGATCGCGTTTCTGTGGAGCTCGGACGGAGCCCTGCTGAGACAAGGTCATCACCAACCTCCGGACCGCCATCACGCTGCTGGAGAACTCTCCTACCTCTCCGTCTCTCTTGCTGGGTCAAGAAGGCCGAGATCATCGTCGAGCTGTACGTGTGCTGACAGCGAAGGTGCCGTCCATTCGGTACTAGATCGTGAGACTGATCGCGGGATTGTTCGCGGGGCGGATCGAGGGACGTGAGGATGTTCCACTACATCAACCGCGTTCACTAACGCTTCTACTGTACGATCTACAAGGGTACGTAGATCACTCATCCCCTCTCGTAGATGGACATCACCATGATAGGTCTTCGTGCGCGTAGGAAATTTTTTGTTTCCCATGCGACGTTCCCCAACAAGAAGAAGAATGCCGGCTGTTGTTATGGGGGTTGCTCTTCCTTCTTCTACTTGTGCTAGATATTTGTTATGCATTAGGGGAAGAAGGAATAGCGGCCATCATCGACGGTCAAAAAATCAGGTGAGGGAGTGTCCACCATATATGAGAGAAATATTTAATAGCAAAAATAATTATCATAAAATAAAATTAATAAGTAATTATAAACAAAATAAAATAAAATAAAAAAGAATTTTGTTGTAAGTAGAAACAAAACAAAATAAGCTAACTAGCACTTTGAATTTAAGTAGAAACAAAACAAAATAAACAAAACAAAAAATAAAATAAAAAAATAATCAGTAAATGCAACTAAAATTATCAAAGTATTTTATGTTAAAAATCATTAAAACCAAAAACAATTTTCATAAAGAACTTTTTTTGTTAGAAACTTTAATGGCAAAAAGAATTATCATAAAATAAAATAAATAAGTAATTAGAAACAAAAAAATAAGTATTTTGTTGTAAGGAGAAACAAAACAAAATAAGCTAACTAAAAAAATAAACAAAACAAAAATGAAGCAAAAAACAAAACAAAAATAATGAAAAAATATTAAAAAACAGATGTTCCTCTCCACGTTGCAGCGGCGGCGGAGCTTATAAACAGGCTCGGAAGCCCTTCGCTTGGCGAGGTGGGACTAAACATTCAACCGCACCACGGCTGTGGCAGGCAACCGGTACCAATGCAAAAAAGAAATAAAATAAATAAAGCAAAAAAGAAAACAAAAAAAACCTGGGAAAAAATAAAAAAAATTGCCACCAACTGGGCCACCACGGCCTGAATACGACTAGAAACCCATCCATGGGCAAGGATTCAAGCCTGCAGTAGGCCGAGAAGGCCCATCAGGCAAAGCATTAGCAAGTGGGCCCGTAAGCCTGCAGTGGAGAGGAGCTCGAGAGGGGTGCGGCAGTGGGGCTTATAAACCACTGCGCGCCCCTCTCAACTAGCGAGGTGGGACTAAACTTTGGCCGCGACACGGGCAGCACAGGGGCCTTTGGTACCGGTTCGTGGCACCAACCGGTACCAATGCCCACCCTTTAGTCCCGGTTGGTGCCACCAACCGGGACCAAAGGCCGCCGCTTCCCGCCCTTTGCGCCCCTCTCAACTAGCGAGGTGGGACTAAAGGGGGCATTGGTACTGGTTGGTGCCACGAACCTATACCAATGGCTTTGCTATATAAGCCAGCAGTTGTGAAAATTTCGTCAGTTTCTTCGATTCCTCCGACGACGCCGCCAGGCTGCCCTAGCTCGCCGTCCTCGCCCCTGCCCACGACCACGCCGCCGTTGCCCGGCCCAACCACGCCGTCGTCGCCCCTGCCCCCCAACCACGCCGTGCGCCCTCGTCGCGCCTCTACCGCTCCCCTACCCGCCCAGTCGACGCCGTCGCCGCCCTTTGCCCCGTCGATCGCCATCGCCCCTGCCCCGACCACGCCGCCATCGCCCCTGCCCCGACCACGCCACCATCGCCGCCCTCTACACTGACGCCGGCGCCGTGCATCTCCTTGGTCAGGCGGGCGCCGCCCACCCTGTCCTCTCATTTGTTCATATAAATGATGATTTGTTTTTTGCATTTTTATAAAAATGTATATATGTATGTATGTTCTCTGTGCATATAAAAGTTAGATTTTTAGTACATTTGGGTACATTTTAGGTTAGCTTTATCTATATATGTTCTCTGATTTAGTACATTTTAGGTTAGTTTCATTTTTAGAGAAGTTTTATATATTTAGGACAAGAAGGAAGAGAAGGAAGAAGGAAGAAGAAGAAAAAAATTTATATATGCAAAAGTTACATTTTTAGAAAAGGATTATATATAGCTAGGAAGATAACGAAGAAGAAGAAAAAGAATGAGAGGAGAAAAACGAAAATAAGAAGAGGAAGAAAGGAGAAGAAGAGGAGAGGAAGAAGAGGAGAAATAAATAAGTTGAGGAAAAAAGAAGAAAAAGAAGAGGAGAAGAAGAAAGGAATAGAGGAGAAAGAAGAAAAAAAATGAAGAAAAATAATAGAAATTTTCTATTTTTTCTTCTTCTTTCTCCTCTATTCCTTTCTTCTTCTCCTTTTTTTCTTCTTTTTTTTTCTTCGATTGCTTCTCTTCTATTCCTTTCTTCTTCTCCTCTTTTTATTTCTTCTTTTGTCTTCTTATTTTTTATCGGGTATGTCATTGTTGATATACCCCCTCCCGATCGAACTTCAACATGAGGGGGGTACCGATATACCCCTCCCCGATAACATTATTTTCCCATGTATATGTATGTCGCGTCATTGTTGATATAACCCCCTCCTGGATTACTTTGACATGAGGGGCGGTCTATATATATACCCACTCTCGACCGTGATAACTTATACCACGGGAGCACCCCCCTCGGCCCTCTCGCCCGACCAAAACTCTCGAGGACACCCAAACCCTAGAGAAAAAATGATGTTGGTCTCCTACCCCCTCCCGCCGCGCCCCTACCCGACAAACTCTCTCGAGGCCACCCAAATTTACCAAGTTAAAAGAGCGTTGTCGTCGAGGCCACCCCAAACCCTTGAAGCGTTGTGTCGAGGGCACCCCAAACCCTGGAAGCGTTGTCTAGGCCACCCAAACCCTAGAGAAGCAGCGTCGAGGCTACTACCATGATTCCTTATTGTTATTAGCTAGTTAGTTCTATGTTTGCCACTAATATATATCCATCTGTACCATGTTTGAATAATAATTGACATGTTGTAAATATTTGCAGAAACTATGGATCACTCCCGAGACGAAGAGGAAGAAGCGATGTTGGGGGAGATAATCGCACAAGGAAGTGATGTCATTGCATCGTTTCTTAGAGACACCGATGGTCTGGAAGGACCAGGTGAAGAAGAGGGCTATGTTCATGATCATCTGGAAGGATCGGGTGAAGAAGAGGGCATTCATGATGATTTCGAAGGACCGGGTGAAGAAGAGGGCGTTCATGACGGCTCCGTTGACCGAACCGAGTCCGGCCAGGTATATATATATTAGTTAAACCCGTGCTGACTAGTTAATTGATGCATTCATTGTTTTCATATGTACACATATTAATTAACTCTCGTCTTTCTTCTTTTTTCTCTAGCCCTCTGGGTCGACCACAACTTCGGTAAAGAAACGAGGCCTGAAGAAAAAGTTGCGCTCGGATGAAATGTTTGAGATGACAGCAATCGCGCGCGATGGCAAGCTGATTGAACCCATCCGGACAAGGGATGCATTTCGTGCTCAGTGCGGGGTTCTTGTTAGGGACAAGATCCGATCAGTATCCAGCAATGGTTAAAGCCAAAGAAGGAAGACCCTGAGGTGCCGACGTCTTATGTCTCTGATAAACAGAAAGAAGATTGATGGGGTTATAGTCCCAGGATAGGGTCATAGGCCTGCCCTATAGGTCCTACCCAAGGACTACCCTTCATAGAGGACGAGGCCCTTGGACAGTTCCGACTGAACTAAGGACTCCCCCATCATCCAGTCGGTGACGAGCACTCATAGCATATTTCACGTACCGACTAGATTCCACTCTGTACATCGTAACCTCCGAGGAGGGCAACGGTCATACGTTTTCATACGCCATTATTAACATTTAAGGCTCACGTTACCTGTAACGTAGGCATTTATTTGCCAGTATTCCACCCCTGTCCACCGGGCCATTATGAAGGTAAGTGCACTCTATATAAGCCGCCCTTCCCCACTGGTGCGGGGGTTGGCTTTTACTGTAATCCTATATTCCACTCGACACTAAGCTCCCAAGAGCACTGAGACGTAGGGCTTTTACCTCCACCGTAGAGGGGCCTGAACTCATACATCCTCGCCGTAGCTAAGGCTCTGCCCATCCTTTCGTACCCTATACTTCTACTATCAGACTTATACCCACGACAGTTGGCGCCCACCGTGGGGCAGGCGTCTAAGCGATTTCCGGCGAGTTTGTGATTTCATCTTTTCATCATGTCGTCCGGCGGAGATCTGTGCATGGGTCACGAGATCCTCTTCGGCGCACTCTCCTTCATCGTCGATGATTCGGCATGGCTTCGGGATGCACCCCTCGACGTCGAGGCGCTCCCCAGTTACGGGGCTACGCACTTCCGTGACGGTTCCCGCGACATCCTTCTTTTCAAGCCATCGGCCCCGGTGTCGATCCTCGCCCCCGTCACGCGTTGCGAAAAGCGATCCCGTCGCCCCCGGCTCCAGCATTGGGTGCGACACGCCCAGGCGCGATAGAGCGCGTCCTCTCAAGTGGCGGTGCTCGAATCGGTTGTGGTCGCGCCACCATCCCAGTGCTTGAGCTACCTTCCGAGTACCTGGGTCGCGGGCCTGCAGCGGAAGTTCTCATGGCCGATTCCCATGAAAGTCCCCTCCGGACTGGTCAGAACGAGCATGAGGTTGGAGAATCATCCGGCGCTCGTCGTCAACACCGTCGTTCTGTCATTCGACGCACTCGCCAGAGCGACGTCGAGGTGTTTCGCACACCCGTCCTCAACCTGGCTGCGGCTGCTAGGATAGCCGATTCTCTCCAGCCGACTGATTTGGAGGCTGGGAGAGGGATCGAGCAGATCCGTGCCCTGTTGCATACGGCGCAGCAGCAAAATTCGGCGGTCTCCCAGTCGCACAACAGGATCCACAACGGTTCTATTCACGCGAACACGCATCGGTAGGTTTTCAGCCCCGACTCTCATCAGCGACGCAGAGGGGGCAGCCGTTCCAGGAATCCCGAAGATCGTCGCCGTTCATGCACCCCTCCACGGGGTGGACCTTACGGACCTCGGCATCACGATGAACGTCGTTCAGTGGGCGACGCGCATGATCCAAGGCCCGGCGCAAGAGGGTACATCGCCCAGAAGAAGGTCGACAGGAGTTGAGCCCATCGTGATGGTCACGATAGAGACCGTCCGAGTGGAAGCAATACCGTCGTCTCGGGCCCCGAGTGCTTCAGTCGTGCCATCTGTTCAGCTGACATCCCTCCCAACTTCTGATTGGCGACGGGAATCAGCAAGTTAACAGGAGAGTCCAAGCCAGAAACGTGGTTGGACGACTACAGAGTGGCGGTCCAGATCGGTGGCGGAGATGACCAGGTCGCCATGAAACATCTCCCACTGATGCTCGACGGCTCGGCGCGAGCTTGGCTGAACCAGTTGGCTTCGTCGAGCATCTACAACTGGGCAGAGCTGTCACGAGTCTTCATTAGGACCTTCGAGGGCACGTGCAAACGCCCTGCTGGTCTCATGGAGCTCCAGCATTGCGTCGAAAAGCAGAACGAGCACTTGCGCGATTTCATCCATCGCTGGACGACCCTCTACCACACGGTGGAGAACGTCACGGAGCATCAAGCAGTCTGCGCCTTCAAGGCAGGCATGCGGTACATGGATCTGTACCTGAAATTCGGTCGGACAGGCGACATCTCCATGAGCAAGATGATGGAGATAGCCGCACGCTATGCAAATGGCGAAGAGGAGGACCGCATACGTAGCGGCAAGCATAAGTCAGTCGCCGATGGAGATCGGAACAGCAGTCGGAAGCAGAAGCAGAAGGCTCAATCCACTCCGCAGGCAGAGGCAGCGGCCATTACAAATACCAAGTTCAAAGGCAAGGGGAAGGCTCAGTACACCCCCAAGAAGAGGCAGTCAGGAAATTCCATCCTGGATCAGCCGTGTCCAATCCACACGAAGATGGACGAGGAAGGCAACGCCATATTCCCGAAGCATACCACTCAGCAGTGTCGTCTCCTGATCCAAGGATTCGGTGAAGGGCAGCCGAGTGAAAAGGACACCGAGCAGGATAATGAAGACAAGGAGGATCCGTTCCCCCAAGTCTATGCAACGTTGATGATTTTTGCTGATGTGGAAAGCAAAAGTCGACTAAAGCTGGTGAACAGGGAGGTGAATATGGCAACCCCAGCCACCCCCATGTTCCTCAAATGGTCACAGACTGCGATCACCTTTGATCAGTCGGACCATCCAGCACACGTGCCCACCCCAGGGAGGCAAGCTCTGGTCGTCGACCCGGTGGTGGAAGGTGTTCGACTGCGCAAAGTCCTCATGGACGGCGGTAGCGGTTTGAACATCATGTACGCCGACACTCTCAAGGAAATGGGCATCCTGATGTCCAAACTTAGCGAGAGCACTATGCAGTTCCATGGAGTCGTCCCAGGACGAAAGGCCAAGTCACTCGGCCAGATCGCGTTGGATGTCGTCTTTGGCTCTGACAAGAACTTCTGCAAGGAGAAGCTGACATTCGAGGTGGTGAACTTCCAGAGTGCATACCACGCGATTCTGGGCCGTCCGGCGTATGCGCGTTTCATGGCCGGTCCATGTTACGTGTATTTGAAGCTGAAGATGCTAGGTCCCAAAGGTGTGATCACGGTCACGGGCAATCGACAGCGCGTCGAGGAATGTTTGCAACAGGGGTCGAGGATTGCCGATCAGCAGATGGCTATTCTCGAGCTGCATGAGTACAAGAAGACCGCCGACCCCGCTGACCTGATGCGTTCAAAGAAGTCAGCTTCCGAGTCCGCATTCCAGTCGGCGGGCGACACGAAGAAAGTCAGCATCCACCCGATAGACGACACTGCCGCCCCGACGAACATCTCCACCACCCTTGATCCAAAATAGGAAGTCGAGCTCATCCAATTCCTCCGTGAGAACTGGGACATTTTCGCATGGAAGCCCGCTGACATGCCAGGTGTACCCAGGGAGTTGACTGAGCACCGACTGCATGTGGATCCTGCTGCTCGGCCTGTCCGTGAACGCCTGCGTCGGTCCGCCGCGCACAAGAGGAAGGCAATCCGAGAGGAGGTGGCTAAACTTTTGGCAGCCAACTTCATTCGCGAGGTGCACCACTTCGAGTGGCTCGCTAATGTGGTCATGGTGCCCAAGAAGGACAAGTCTCTCCGTATGTGCATCGATTTCAAGCATCTCAATAAGGTCTGTCCAAAAAGATCACTTCCCGCTCCCCCGCATCGATCAAATTGTCGATTTGACTGCGGGTTGCGAGCGTTTATCCTTCCTTGATGCCTATTCGGGCTATCATCAGATCCATGTGTATGGTCCGGATGAATTAAAAACACCCTTCATCACCCCATTCGGGTATTTCTGCTACATCACTATGCCATTCGGTTTGAAGAATGCAGGAGCAACTTTTATGCGCATGATCCAAAAATGCCTCCTTGACCAGATCGGTCGAAATGTGGAGGCATATATGGATGATATCGTAGTCAAGTCACGCAAAGGTTCCGACCTGCTGACTGACTTGGCAGAAACATTCGCCAACCTACGTAGGTACGATTTCAAGCTCAACCCAGCCAAGTGTTCATTCGGTGTTCCCAGCGGGAAGTTACTCGGTTTCTTCGTTTCTGAACGAGGGATCGATGTCAACCCCGAAAAGATCGGGACCATCATCCGAATGGAATGACCGGTAAGAATACATGATGTTCAAAGGCTCACAGGTTTCCTAGCGGCTTTGAGCAGGTTTATCGCTCGACTCGGCGAGAAGGCGTTACCTCTGTACCGACTCATTAAGAAATCAGATACCTTTGAGTGGACAGACGAAGCCCAAATTGCATTCGACGACCTCAAAGCTCTGCTTTCCACCCAGCCGGTTCTTACTGCCCCGCTCAGTAAAGAACCCCTTCTTCTGTACATCGCGGCTACAAATCAAGTCGTCAGCACTGTTGTGACAGTCGAACGCGAAGAAGAAGGCAAAGCGTACAAGGTTCAACAGCCAGTATATTATGTCTCCGAAGTCCTAACTCCTTCCAAGCAGAGGTATCCCCATTATTAGAAGCTTACTTATGGGATCTACATGACTGCAAAGAAGGTCTCTCATTACTTCCAAGACCACTCGGTGTATGTCATATCTGATGCTCCGTTGTCGGAAATTCTCCACAATCGGGATGCATCGGGCCGAGTGGCAAAGTGGGCAATGGAGATGCTATACTACGACATCAAGTTCGAAGCCAAGAAAGCTATAAAGTCTCAAGCTCTGGCTGACTTCATAGCAGAATGGGTAGAACAACAGCAACCGACTCACATCTACTCAGCTCATTGGACTATGTTCTTCGATGGGTCCAAGATGTTGAACGGCTCCGGTGCTGGCGTAGTGATCATATCCCTAAAGGGTGATAGACTCAAGTATGTGTTCTAGATACATTTTGATTCCTCCAACAACGAAGCAGAGTACGAAGCTCTCCTTTACGGGTTGCGCATGGCCATCACACTCGGCGTCCGTCGCGTGATGATCTATGGCGACTCAAATCTGGTGGTTAATCAAGTAATGAAGGAGTGGGATGTAAGGAACCCCACCATGACTACATACTGCAACGCAGTAAGGAAGATCGAGAGGAAGTTTGAAGGTCTGGAACTTCACCATGTTACCCGACTGAAAAACCAAGCAGCAGATGAATTGGCAAAACTTGGAGACCAGTCCCGGGTGATGTCTGCCTTGAGCACCTACATCTCCCCTCGGTGAAGGAAGATCCCTTTACAGAGGAGCCAGTACAACCAAAGAGCTCAATAGATCCGACTGAAGTCGAGGTCCCCGCCGTGGTTGATTTGATCGTGGAGATTCTTGCTGTCATCCCCGAGTGGACTGTGATGTTCATTGCGTACATCATGAGGCAAGAGTTACCAGAAGACGAAGTCCAAGCTAGGCAGATCGTCCGCAGGTCGAAGTCCTTCACCGTCATTGATGGCCAGTTGTACAGGGAAAGTGTTTCGGGAGTCCTTCAGCGGTGTATCTCCCCTGAGGAGGGACAGTTAATCTTGGAAGAAATTCACTCGGGAACCTGCGGTCATCATGCCTCCTCAAGAGCAATCGTCGCCAAAGCATTCAGAGCTGGTTTCTTCTGGTTACAGGTGAATGAAATGGCAAAAGATATGGTCGACCGATGCGAAGGCTGTCAGTTCTATTCGAACAAGTCCCACAAGCCAACGTCTGCGCTGAAGACAATTCCTCTTGTTTGGCCATTCGCCCTGTGGGGATTAGACACAGTTGGACCATTCAGAACAGGCCAAGGAGGATTCACTCATCTGCTGGTAGCAGTCGACAAGTTTACCAAGTGGATCGAAGCCAAGCCCATCAAGAAGCTCGACGCCCTTACGACCATCAAGTTTATCACAGACATCATCGCCAGATTCGGGGTTCCGCACAGCATAATCACCGACAATGGCACGAACTTTGACTCAGACAGATTCAAAGGTCTTTGCAAAGGCCAAGGTATCTGAGTGGATTTTGCATCCGTGGCGCACACCCAAACAAACGGGCAAGCAGAGCGGACGAATGGACTTATTCTTCAAGGGTTGAAGCCTCGACTCCTGCGAGAAGTTGGACATGCCGCCGGCGCATGGGTCACCGAGTTGCCTTCGGTGCTGTGGGGCCTCCGCACAACTCCGAATAGATCTACAGGGTGATCCCCGTTCTTCCTCATTTATGGAGCAGAGGCAGTCCTTCCGAGTGATCTGCTTCACAACTCTCCAAGAGTCGAACTCTTCTCCGAAGCCGAAGCAGAGCAAGCCAGGCAAGACGGAGTGGATCTTCTAGAAGAAGAGCGCGAGATGGCACTGACTCGCTCAATAATTTATCAACAAGATCTGCGGCGATTTCACGCGTGGCACATTAGGAGTCGCACATTCCAAGCAGGCGACCTGGTGATCCGAGCGGATCAGCAGAGACCACACAAGTTGGCTCCCTCCTGGGAAGGACCCTTCATCGTCTCTAAGGTGCTGAACAACGGAGCATATCGACTCTACAACCTCGACAGGGAAACGGACGAGCTGCGAGCATGGAATGGAGATCTCCTAAAGCGCTTCTACACATAACCGTCGATGGGAGCAATGTAAAGAGCAAGTATCATTGAAGTAATACAAAGCAAATTGATTTCTTGCCGATTCAAAATTCTTCCGTGTTTGGAGACTCCGGTCTAAAAAATTCGCTCCGAGTGTGCACTAAAAGTCACACTCGGGGACTTAGCTGCGACCTAGAATCTCCTAAGTACAAACTCGCTCCGAGTGTGCACTAAAAGTCGCACTCGGGGACTTAGCTGCGACCTAGAATCGCCTAAGTACAAACACGCTCCGAGTGCGCACTAAAAGTCGCACTCGGGGACTTAGCTGCGACCCAGAATCGCCTAAGTAAAAAACTCGCTCCGAGTGTGCACTAAAAGTCGCACTCGGGGACTTAGCTGCGACCCAGAATCGCCTAAGTACAAACTCGCTCCAAGTGCACACTAAAAGTCGCACTCGGGGACTTAGCTGCGACCCAGAATCGCCTAAGTAATAAACTCGCTCCGAGTGCACACTAAAAGTCGCACTCGGGGACTTAGCTGCTACCCAGAATCGCCTAAGTACAAACTCGCTCCGAGTGCACACTAAAAGTCGCACTCGGGGACTTAGCTCCGACCCAGAATCGCCTAAGTAAATAACTCGCTCCGAGTGCACACTAAAAGTCGCACTCGGAGACTTAGCTGCGACCCAGAATCGCCTAAGTACAAACTCACTCCGAGTGTGCACTAAAAGTCGCACTCGGGGACTTAGCTGCGACCCAGATCGCCTAGTTACAAACTCGCTCCGAGTGCACGCTAAAAGACATGCTCGGAGACTTAGCTGCGATCCAGAGTCGCCTAAGTAAAAAGCTTCCTCTGAGTGTGTAGTCGAGATACACTCGAAGGCTTAGCAGACCCTCATTGAGGCTCATGTGGATGTGAAGACAACTGACAACTACATGAGTAACAACTCACTCCGAGTGCGCACGAAAATTCACACTCGGGGACTTAGCTGCGATTCAAAGTCGCCTAAGTAAAAAGCTTCCTCCGAGTGTGTACTCGAGATACTCTCGAAGGCTTAGCAGACCCTCATTGAGGCTCATGTGGATGTGAAGACAACTCACAACTACATGAGTAACAACTCACTTCGAGTGTGCACGAAAAGTCACACTCGGGGACTTAGCTGCGACTCAGAGTCGCCTAAGTAAAAAGCTTCCTCATGTTGGCCATTGGCTTCACCAAGAAACGCCAAACAAAAACCACGAGCCAAAATCGTGTCAAAAAAAACTTGGCGAAAGAAGAGCAAAATATTCGATTCAAATTCAAAGTTGGATCTACGATCACTCGGCTCGGTGTGAATCAAGCTTATCCACACCGAACCACAAATGTGAAGGCCAACAACAGTGGCCGAAGTTTGATACAGATGCCACTCGGCATACCGAGGTAAATGTGCATTCACCATCAAGTTTTTTTTCAAGCGTCACCGGGACTGGCAGGCTCCACAAAGGTGTCAAGGTCGATTCCGTCTGCAATGCGAGTAGCTGTGTCCAGCAAGGTCTCCATGAAATCTTCGAATCGAAGCTTCTTGGTGTTGGCAACCTACAACGTCTTCAGCTTTTCCTCGCGAGCTTCCTTGCAGTGCACTCGGACCAGGAGATAGTGCCACGTACGCACCACAACGAGCGGCAGACTTCTTCCATGCCTGCACTCTGCTCGGGACGTCCTCCAGCCGAGTCATCAACCCATCTATTTCTTGCCAAGAATCGTCTTCAGGCCACAGCTCCTTATCGATCTGGCCAATGACTTCTCTCAGGCGGCCAATGAAAGGTCCCACCCTGCTAAGGCGAATATGCGCTCGAAGAAAGTCCCGGTTGGCTTCGTCGCCCAGTGGAACGTTCGGAACAACCGACCGTTCAATGTGGGTTGCTTTAGTCTCAACGTCCAGACAGAAGTCTGCAAAGAAAACACAAGCAAAAAGTAAGCGCAGAGTGGACTCCAAAGTCAAGAAGCGCTCGGAAAGAACTTACCACCAAGCAGTGCAACCATCTTCCTTGCCTAGTCGCTGACGTACTTCTCATGTGCCATGCACCGAGTGTTCATCAACTTCAGCTGGCCCATCCATTCGGATCTTTGACTCTTCAATTTTTCAACTTCGGCTAGCAATGCCTTGTTGGTCTCCCAAGACTCCTCCAAAGACTTCTCTCGGTCAGCAAGAGCTCCCTTCACACCAGCCAGGTCATTCACAGCCGCCTCCAAGTCCGCAGCAAGCTGAATCTTCTCAGCCTTCAGAGCATTGTACGCACATCCCATTTTGCAAGTCTTCTGCCAAATAAGCACAAAGGGACGATCAGACACATTCAACAAGGAAAACAATCAAAGCTCAAAGTTCTTCAGAGCCCTGCCGATGCAAGCAATCGACAGCGGTCTCGGGGACTACACCCAGTGGGTTCACTAAGAGTGACCCCACTGGCATGAAGCTCGAACAGGTCAGCCCTATTGAGCTACATGACAAACAGACAAATCTATGAGACTACTATTACCCGACCTAAGTAACACTACTCTCGGGGACTACACCCAGTGGGTGCACTCGGAGTTCCCCCACCGGTACCATTCGGACAGATCAGCTCTGATCTGTTCAGGTCACGAAAAATACATATAAAGACAACTGCCGGTGCAAGCACTCGACAGAAGTCTCGGGGACTACACCCACTGGGTTCACTCGGAGCGAACCCACTTCAAAATCATCCTACTGTATCCGAGTATATCACTGAAACCCCTAGTGGGTGACAAGAGGAAAGTAAACACTTACTAGCACACTTACTCGGATATCGTCCCGGAGCTCCAAGCTTTTCTTGTACAAAGACGCGATGGAGTCATACGCCTCCTTGGCATCACCCACCATCAGCTCCACCTGCACCATGGCGTCCTTGGCGGCTCCCACCTGGTGTTCCGGGAGATGTCGGGCGTCGTACTGAACGGTTGACGGACCCGGCGCGACAAAAGTCTCCCTGGGCATCCCGAGCTCAGCTCCAGTTGGTCCCGCCGTAAGGGGCACCGTCTCAGTCGGCGGCACCACCTCGGACGGTGGCACGTTCATGGTGGGAGCAGTAGTAGATGGGACAACCTCAAGGATAGGCGCCAAAGCTGGCTCCGACCCCCTTTGGTCGTCGTCCTCCAGATGGATCACCTCCGAAGGAAGCTCAACTGAACAAAATGAAATTACAGAAAAAGGTCAAGATCAAAGACAGCGCTCGCGAATCAATAATACAAACTCTCGGAGTCGTGACAATGTACCTTGCTAGGACATGGCGGCGTTATCTGTGTCCATGGGGTCATCGTCCTGGCGCGGCAGAGAGGTGGCGCAGGTAGCAGCTCTGTTGAGTGAAATCCACTCGATAGGTAAGCATGAGTTCAATCAGATACTGAAGGAAGATAGAAGAACAAGACACTTACGCTGAGGCGACTGGAACATCGATCCTCATCCGAGGCAAAGCTTTCCGAGGCTTAGGCCCACTGGGTTTGGCCACCTTGGACGGCTGGTCCATGGGCTCAGCAGCCGCGTCCCTGGTCCTCTTCACACTCCGAGCACTCGGAGCCACGGGAGGGCCTGGCGGAGCACTCGGAGCCGCTGGAGGAGCCGGCGGAGCAGCAGGATCGTGACGTCGCTTAGTTCGGTGCTCTGGTGGTGGAGGTGGCGAGCTCTGCTCCCCATCCTCCTCCTCCTCCTCTTCCGACTCCTCCTCCGTCTCCCCACTATCGGAGACGTACTCGGTGCTATCCGCGCTGCCCTCTTGGCTGTCCTCCTCTTCCTCGACTGGATTCCCGTTCGAGACAGCAGAATACCAGTTACACTACAAGAAAACAAACTTTTTGTAACACAATCATGTAACAGATTAAAAAATGTGTTACAAGTGAAATTGTTGTAACACATCATTTTGTGTCCAACGACAGGTAGTAACACAGACTATATAAGACCTCAAAATGTGTTACATCAATATTACAACTGTAACATATAAATATATGTTGGTCGAATGTGTTACATAGATTTTGATATGGTAAAATAAGTATGTGTTACTCAAATGTGTTACGTGTTAGTATCACATAAGCATGGCTGATGCATATTATTACATGTTCTATTATTTATATGGGGACTAGAAAAACAAAAAATCAGCTGCATACATAGATCACAAATACCTTTGACATATAGGGCGCATGTGTCAATATGACCTTTTATAAATATGTTATTATCTTGGTAAATAGTGTTTGCATTATTTGGTAATATGGTTTGAAAAAACAATATAGTTTGGTTGGTAAATACCAAACTATTTTTGGTATGGTTGCAGTGTATTGACCATATTTTTATGTGAATTTTAGGATGAGTCGGTGACCATAAATGTGAAATGCATACTTTGAAATGATCATATGAAATTCAGTATTAGATGTCAATACTCACAAAGGAGTGGAAGACCAACAACCTACGAGAGCTTAAATTTGGGCATCGTTTTAAGAACCGGACCGACGGTTTCACTGGAAAAAGAAGGAATCAAGGCCTCATCCGGGTTTTTAAGGTGTGTCGGTCTTTCAACGAAAAAATGGTAAGTTATTAAATTTTTTGTTTCTTCAATGAATTAAAAAAATCATGTGAAACTAGGAATCACACCATTGACCTTGAGCCGCCGCATGGCCAACGACCCAATACCAACTGGGTTCGATTTTTGTGATCGGTCGAAGGTGAACTAGAAAGTCATGCATTTTTCCAAAAGAAAATTGCCTCTAAAAATATTCAAAAGAAAAAATTAGCATGCGACACACTAGACACCTCAGCGGCGACATATGGCTGGCCGCGCGATGCCTCGCTCTCCTTCTCCTGGCATTAGGCGTGAGGCGGGATGGAACAAGAGATCGAGAAAAGGTTGCCTCGAAAATGAGACGTTTTAAGAGCGTCATTTCAAAGCATGTCTACAGCCATCAACTCCTCCCTCATCCCAAGTTCTTAGCTGCCCCAAACCCCCACCCCTCCCTCCCTCCCTCCCAGATCCGATCCCATAGCGCTGCCCAGCTCTCCACCCTCGGCCGCCGCGCCATCGTGGGGTTCCTCGGCGACCGGCGATCCCGAGTTCCTCCCTCCGCCCCACGCAAGGCACCCGACCCGATCCGACCTCCCGCTCAAAAATCCCTTCGATCGGTGGCTCCGATGTCGTTCCTCATGGGCAAGTGGCGCGAGGAGGGCGAGGGGACCTTCCCCACCATCGCCCCGTTCTGCTACGGCGAGGAGATCCTCTTCTCCCACCACCTTTCCAAGGTACACCACCGTCTCCTAGCCGTATGCGTCACTTTCCGTCCGGGCAAAAACTTTGCCTTCGGTTCGTCGATTCTTCGAGCTTCTCATGCCTTTGCATGACTCGGCATGGGTGCGCGCGGCCGGTGATCTCATACATGCAAAGGACGTGGAAGGCGGCGTCCGGGGACCCGATGCACGCCGAGAGTGGGTACTGACGGCCCCGCCCGACGGCTCCGTCGAGGTGGTCATTGCCCAGAGCACATGCCTCACCGAGGTCCAGGTGTGTACATACTGACTGACTGCCCATGGAGTTCTTGCAAGCATAGTTCTGCCCGATGCTAGATTGAGTATTGTACGCATTTTGGAGGCAGCTGCGAATGGTAACTCTATCTTGGTATTGCTTGTTGGTATTCATTATGGGCACATCACAATCCCAGTTTATAATTTGCACAACAGGCTTCTTGTGTTCAGTTTAGTGTATGCATACTGCAGTTACACTGTTCATATCTGAAGATTTGAACTGAATACTGAACAACAATCTAGCGTAGTTGCTTGCAACAGTATGATCCAAAAATTATCAATGACAATCCTAGCATAGTTGCTTGCAACATTCTGAACTGAGTCCTAAATCAACGACAATTAATATGGATCGGAGGGAGTAGTTATTATGTCAAAGGTTGTAGGATAGTATTGTTAAGAAAGGTTACATACTTGCAGCATAAAGTGAGAAAGATAACATACAGAAAAAAAAACATGCTGGAGCTGTTAAAATCTAGGTTGTAGGTTATTGTTCCCAAGTTCCAAAAACGTGGTTCATCAAGTGGCCCAAGGTCATGTGCATGCAGCGCCAGCGCCGCATCCTCAAGCAGCGCCTCAAGGTGCCCCCGGCGCTCCACCAGTTCACCCACACCCTCGACAAGAACCTCGGTATGCTCTGAGAATCCACAATGCCTGAAGTCGTTTATTTGCTCGGCTGCAAGTGTTATTTAATTTCACTTGTGGGTATGCAATAGCCAAGTGAGCGAGTATTAATTTGGTCAAGATAATGAAAAGAGTTGATGGATGTGTTTTCAATATTCTGCTCTTAGGATACATTGGGATCTCTGTGCTTGCATGATTAGGGCAATGCATGCTTTTCTCCTGCATGCCTGCAATATATTGACATGCCATGACAGTATGAAGTAATAGAATGGTTAGCAGTAGCTTTCACTTCTAAGGATGCCAGTAGTAGGAAGAACCATTGTAGTTAGGTGACTACGTGACTGCTGGGTCCTTGCTATACTTGTATCTGAAGTCACACCTTCTATATTGCTTTTTCCTTTATGTTGCAACGTGTTTGCTTTCTAACAGTGAAGGACATGAACAAATATGATGTTCATGATAATGGTAGGTCCTTCACAAACAAACTTGAGGTTAGAAATAGGTACTGCAAGACTAGTTACTACACTGTCAAACATAATATGTTGTTCATGATAAATCTTTTTAATGGAATACTCCTGCTTGTACCATTATTTGGTGAAACATTGGCTTGCGTGCAGGTGAATAAGTGTTTCTCTGTAGTATTAATTCTTAACTCTACTCCACAACAAACAATGAGTTATGCAGACATCATTAACTTCTTGATTGCATGGCCTTCAGCTTTTGTAAGTTAAATCTTCTCTTCAACATTCTGAAATCATATTTGTGTGCATTTAATCACATATATCTAACGTGCAATTTTTTTTACAGATTCGAGGGAAGGATAATTGAGTTACAGTTGAATTCTTGGATGCGGAAGCAAATAAAATATGAAGATTTTATCTACCAATAGTCGTAGTTTACATTCATAGATTGAAAAATGTAATATAATCCAAAAGATCTTTTTTTCGTCCAGTTGATGCAAATTCTATGGTGTAATATTCTTCATAGTTGTGTTTTCTATGCTAAAAATCATATGAATGATATATTTATTGTAATACATATGTATCATACACTTGTATATTCTTAATCAGTATCTTCATATTGGGGATTTCTATGTGTGTTGTGCTTCTAATTCTATACCATTTTTATGTTGCCGGCATAATGATAAAATGGTCAACCACTTGCGTAATTGCATCAATTTTATTAAATAAATTTATATTCCATAAAAGGGGTACTGAATTTTGTGATTAATAATAAAAAAGTGCACCAACTATGTTACCATATTGATATAATAGTGTTACTATAGTTACAAAATTTTGTTACTCCAGTACTTAACAACTATAATTCATAGTGTTACAATATTCCGATATTATGTTATTAGTTGATGTGTACCGCTTGTGTTACTAGAGTTAGAAAAACATGTTACCCCCGATGTTGTACGCCTGTGCAAATGTGTTACTCTGGGTGTTACTATAACTATAAAAATGTGTTACGAGTGTGTTTAGTAACACATAATATGCATGTTACTATACTTTAATGGTAACACTATTTTTAACATATGGTAACAATTACTATGTGTAACAGTTGACATCACTTAGTAACACGGGATAATGGAACACATTTCAAAATGTGTTACTCTCTCACCTAGTAACACCCTTTTGGGCATGTAGTAACACAAGACGGTGTTACCAAAGGTCTGTCCTGTTGTAGTGTTAGTCCACTTTTGCACAAAACACAGTCGGCAACGTCAGTCAGCAGGACAAGAAAAGTAATAAGTCTAAGAAGATTAAAAGCACTCGACAAGATGCGCTTACCTCATTCGGAGGAGGATTGTCGGCGCGGAAGGGCTTCACCCCCCGGGATCCTTCGGGGTTATCACACGCGCCTGTGATGCCGCGGACCCACGCCCTCACAGTCTCCCCGGTCACGCACTCTGGATGAGACCGAGTGGAGTCCGAAGGTCCCGTGTAGTGCCACATGGCGCGGTGTCAGGCCTGCAGCGGCTAGATGCGCCGACCCAGAAAAGTCTCCAGCAGGTCCGTGCCGGTGACTCCCTTGCGGACGACGGCTACCAGCGCGTCGACCAAAGGCTGGATCTGGATCCTTTCCCCCTTAGAGAGCGCAAGCTTCCTGGGAGGGCCCGGACGGTCTAGGCTAAAAGGTGACAACCCGCTCGAGGCATTCGGACAAGCAATGTCCTGGCAATAGAACCAGGTCGATTGCCAGTTCCTAACTGACTCGGACAACTAGAGGGGGGGTAGCTACTCTTTGTTTTCTTCTGGAAACCTAAACCCCCGCAGAGCTGGAGGAGATGGGTCTTATCGTCCGACTGGCTAAGCTTTTTGATGGTTTGGGATCTAGCGGAGAAGACATACTTAAAGAGCCCCCAGTGAGGGGGACATCCAATAAAGGACTCGCAAAGGGTGACGAATGCAGCAAGGTGGGCTATTGCGTTTGGGGGAATATGATGGAGCTGCGCCCCGAAGTAAGTCATGATACCTCGGAAGAAGGGGTGGGGAGGCAAGGAGAAGCCTCTGAACACATGGCTGAGCAGCAGAACGCGCTCCCCCTCCTTCGGCTCCGGCTCCGTCTCGCCTTCCAGCAGCCGCCAGGACTTGTTGACGATCATGCCATGCTCCACCAACTCCAGCAAGTCGTCCTCCGTCACCGAGGAGGGGAGGAAATCCCCCTGGATCCAACCCGCCGGCAGCGCCCGCTGCCGCCGCTGGGTAGGAGCCGCCCCCTTCTTCTTCTTCTTCTTCTTCTGTGACTCAAGTTTGCTGGCCAGCCCCTTCGTCATGGCGAAGGCGACGGATCCGCGGAGGAGGAGAGAAAGGAGGAAGCTTGGGGCGTGCAGAGAGCTGAGGGAGGAGCGAGATTAATGCGAGGAAGATGAGCAACGCAACAGAGAATCCCGCCGGAGGGGGCTTAAATAAGCTTCCGACTGGGTCACTAACAGGTGGACCCGAAATCTTATCTCCCCAACCGGCTACTGCGATGTTAGTGGAGAAGATAAAGGCACGGTAATCGAGGCAGCGAAACCTACTCGATGGCAATGTCGTCATCCCCGCTGAGCGCACGGCAACCGAAATTTGAGGATCCCGAAAAATCCGGCGCTGTCAGTTTGACCAGTCACGTCGAAAGATTCTGCGGAAGCACTCGGTCTCTAACGGTTCGTTTTACCGATATATTCACTCGGATCACCGGTTGAAAGGATAAAATGGATCGAGGAAAACAACGCCAAAGTCACCTCCATACCAGTCGGATCCATACTCCACACATCACTTCATCGTTCCAACCCCGATCCATTCGGGGACTAATGATGGGGTTATAGTCCCAGGATAGGGTCATAGGCCTGCCCTATAGGTCCTACCCAAGGACTACCCTTCATAGAGGACGAGGCCCTTGGACATTTCCGACTGAACTAAGGACTCCCCCATCATCCAGTCGGTGACGAGCACTCAGAGCATATTTAACGTACCGACTAGATTCCACTCTGTACATCGTAACCTCCCAGGAGGGCAACGGTCATATGTTTTCATACGCCATTATTAGCATTTAAGGCTTACATTACCTGTAACATAGACATTTATTTGCCACTATTCCACCCCTATCCACCGGGCCATTATGAAGGGCAGCGCACTCTATATAAGCCGCCCTTCCCCACTGGTGCAGGGGTTGGCTTTTACTGTAATCCTATATTCCACTCGACACTAAGCTCCCAAGAGCACTGAGACGTAGGGATTTTACCTCCACCGTAGAGGGGCCTGAACTCATACATCCTCACCTTAGCTAAGGCTCTGCCCATCCTTTCGTACCCTAAACTTCAACTGTCAGACTTATACCCACGACAAAGATCTTTGGACAACGCTTAAGGAAAATTTCACCCTACCGCCAGAGGAGGATCCAGAGAAGCCAGTTAAAGAGGAATTGATCAAGTCTCATGCTCTTAAGAAGATGGCAGAACTATTCAGGAGGTGGAAGAATGAGCTGAAAACGTTTGTCGACAAAGAAGAGACACCAGAATTCACCGGCCGGTTTGAGAAGATCAGAGATCAATGGCCCGCATTTGTGGCCCACAAGACATCGGAAAAGAGTAAGAAGATGTCAACGACAAACAAGAAAAATGCTGCAAAGAAGAAGCATCACCATCGCACGGGGTCAGGTGGTTACCTCAAAGCCCGACCTTTGTGGGACAAGGCTGAGAATGACCCGATTGCTAAAGGGGTCGAACCAGAGACATTGAGATGGCCAGACCGTTGCCGGACTTGGTTCTTCGGGGTTGGCGGAACCTTGGACCCTGTATCAGGGGAGTGCGTTTGGACGGAAGAGCAACTGCGAATACCCGTCACAAAGCTTCAGCACTGTATCAGGGGAGTGCGTTTGGACGGAAGGGGTGTTCATTCCAGAAAGAGAGAATGACGAGCTCACAATGGCCCTCGGGAATCCTGAGCAACCTGGACGGACACGAGGCATGCCAGGCTCCCTTCCGTGGAAGGCTGGGTTTCCGGATGCAGTGGGTTACAAAACCCAGGAGAGGAGGAAGAAAGCGGAGCATAGCCAACTGCAGGCGCTGCACGAAAGGGTACAAGGGCTAGAGGAACGAGAAGAAGATCGCAGCAAACGACCCGCCGAAGCTTCCCCTGAAGCTACCCCGCCATCTCAGTGGAGAAGCAGCGTGGCTTCCACCGAGCATACTCAGCAGCTGGAGCCTGTCTTCACGTGCTACCCCGTGGATGCTATCACAGAGTCTGAACATTGCCATCTTATGACGCAATGGATGACATTCAAAGTCAAGGTGGCTGTTGGCTCTGTTATACCTAATGAACCTGGCTCAACCTACCACGGCCAGCCGATTCCAGAAGGATATGCTAGGGTGATGGTGGATCAAATAACGGAAGGATTTGAGGACCTTGAGGTTGACCACCCTACGAGTGAAGGGGAGATTCGGCTGGGTTCTTCTCTCTAGACTCCATGCCTATGGCGGAAGGAGCTCATCCACCTTCTGAACTGGACGCCTCCGCCTCCTCCTCCTCCTCCGGCGAGTCAGTGCCCGCCTCCTCCTCCGCCTCCTCCGGCGAGTGATCAGGGCACTCAGCCTCCTTCTCCGGCGCGTGACGGCACTCCGCCTCCTTCTCTGCGTGCGCCGGCGCGCCCGAGCAGCCAGTTGCCTCCTCCTTCTCAGCCTCGTCAATAAGGGCTGAAGAAACCCGCCGCCGCTCCAGCTCCTCCGGCGCGTAGTCCTTCTCCTCCGCCTGGTAAGAAAGGAAAGACAGTCGCAGCCGCTCCGTCTGCTCCGACGTGTAGCAGTACAGCCAGAGGCAGGCAATACAAATACGGTCCTTCTCTAAAGCCTCTAGAGAAGTTACCATACGAGAGGAGCCCGGAGGAAAACGAGAAGATCGTGGAAGCCAAAGTGAAGAACTTCTTTGAAGGGGTGAAAGCAAAAAAACATCCACCTCCGGAGGAGCAGATAGATCCGGTAAAAGCAAAGCGTACTCTGGCTTCCCTGAAGTAACCACCAAAGTCTCCGACGAAAGGCAACTATGAGCACATTATTACAAAGTCATTTATCAAAGCGCAGCGGTCGGGAAGTACTGTCAGTGATCAAAGGTAAGGAGAACGACGAACTGGGAAAAAAAGTTGCCCAGCTCAGCGAACAAGCGAACCAATCACCCCCCCCCCCCCCCCGCTCAAGGTGTCTAGCGATATCGTCGCTAATCATCCGGGGATCTTGTTGCCCGGTACCAATCCTGCAGATTACCTGCCCGATGATGCACATTTTGATTTATTGGAGGTGGACGAACACAAATACGTGTACAGGAAGCCTCTCGTCAAAGATGAAAGATCTCTAACAACGATGATGCAAAGATTCCATGATTGGTACATGAAATCTTGCAAAGAGTCTAGGGGGAGTAATATTTTGACGCTGGGAGTTAGAAAGGAGCATGACCTCGTTGGACTTGAACAGTTGATGGTTCCATTTGAGGAGTTCTTCCCGTTTTTCAATCTAAAGGCCCTCGATAAATTAATGATCACTTGCTAGTGCCTGTAAGTAGTACTACTTCTGTCATTAAGTCTCTATATATAGGTCAGCTCTTTCATTGCATGTATTTTTAATTATCCTCACTATATTATATGCAGATTGAAGATCGTCGACTTGAAGAAAAGACAAATTTGTGATATTGGGTTCATTAACACAAATCTCGTAGATGCATTTATGATTAAATCTCAGGCCAAAGATACCGAGGCCAACCTGCTACAATCGTTTGTATTGAATCAAAACAAAGCTATAATACTCTCCCCTTACGAATTCCAGTGAGTGTTACTGTCTTGTGCATATTCGGTTTCCCTTATTAGTCAAGGTTATAGTAATATAATTGATGAGTTATGCATGCGTGCGCAGCTTCCACTATATTCTCCTAGAGATTAAGCTTCAGCAGGGACTAGTAACCGTCTTAGACTCGAGACGAAAAGATGCCAACGAGTATGCGGACATGACTGAAATTCTAGAGAAGTAAGTTAAATATCGGCAACTTTGTTCATTTCCTGATATCAAGTAATTGTTTTCTTTGTCTGACAGGGTTTGGAAAAAATTCACCGCAAAAACTCCGGGACTGCAGAAGAAGCTGCAATTTAGACACCCGAAAGTAAGTACTATAGTAGCATGTTCCATGCATCTCCTAGTGATTCAAGCGCTAGTTTCATCAATACCACTTAGCATGCTTGCTAACTATCAGTTTGATTGACCTCTATTTCTTGTAAAGTGGTTGTGGCAGGAACCAGGGAATGATTACTGTGGATACTACATTTGCGAGTCCATCCGACACGTGACCTCTGAGCGGGGCTACTCTGACAAACAATATGACGTACGTAAATAATAATATTCACAATTTTATTTTATTACCATTATTTGTGTTCAGTTTCATTTATTCATATATATGTATTGACCCCCTTCTTCAAATTAGATATATCGGATGCGGAATGAACTCCTACCAGCAGATCGTATGCGAGGAATTCAAGAGGAATTGGCGGCATTCTTTCTTGACCACGTGATCGCTAAAGACGGAGAATACCAAGTGAACCCTAATGAGTTGAATTTTAATTAGGAAATTATATTGTAAGAGATAATTATATTGTATATATGTAGCCAGTAGAGTCGGATAGATATACGAGAACTTGTTGTTCGACCAATCTCTCAGAGAAGGAGAGGTGGTCGGTATCACTTCTCTTTGTATGCATATGTTCATGACGATCTTCTGTTTCCTTCATTTGCTTACTAGATACCGTGTCTAGTCCTCTCTATACGTATAGTATGCAGCGTCGACCAAGCATGGAGATAAGAGAGGACACTTCTCTCTATTCATTAGCTAGCTAACACAATATATGAAACACCCAAATTAACACCCCAAAACCCCCAAAACCCCCCCCCTTCAAAAAAAACCCATCACCTGAAATGCTGACGCGTGGATGCCTTTTGGTCCTGGTTGGTGTCACCAACCGGGACTAAAGGCCCCCTGCCCGGGCTCGCCTCACCGGCCACATGGAGGCCCATCTGTCTCGGTTCGTGTAAGAACCGGGACTAAAGGCCAAGGGCATTAGTAACGACCTTTAAGTCCCGGTTCCGAAATCGGGACAGAAGGCCCTTACGAACCGGGACAAAAGGCCCTTTTTATACTAGTGATTGGTGGTGGGGGAGTTAAAACTTTACTTTTCTGTTTGGGAACCGCCCTATAGCATGAGTAGCGTGGAAGATATTGAGAACTCTTGGTCATTGCGTTGATAATGAAAGCATGCCACCCAAAATTATTATCTCTGTTTTCAAAGCTTGGGCTCTGGCACCTCTGCAAATCAATGCTTCCCTCTATGAAAGGCCTGTCTATTTATATTCCTATTGAGTCATCCTCTTCTTATATAAGCACCAATTAGAGAGCACCTCTTTCATTTTTATGCTTTGCTTTTGATTGATATGGAGTATGACTATGACTCGATCTTCGTTGCTATGAATTACAATGTTTAGTCAACCCTTGATCTTTGAAAGTGCTCTGCATTTATGTTTTGCGGTCTCAGAAAGAGCTAGCGAGATACCACCTATTCATATTGCTTCATGCTTGTTTTGATTGAATTGTTGGTATCTGAAACTCATTATTATTTGCTCGCTAGCTGATTATGCCATTGATATTAGTTTATCGTGAGACCTATGTGTCACTTGCTCATCTGGTTAACTTGTGATCTTGCTGAAATTCTGGTTATGAGTTAGACATAGTTGCAACAACAAGATCAAACAGAGTTTGTCAAAGTTTTTCTTTCTCTTGCAGTTTGTCAACTGAGTTTCTTGAGGACAAGCAAGGTTTTAAGCTTGGGGGAGTTGATACGTCTCCATCATATATACTTTTACAAACTCTTTTGCCCTTGTTTTGGACTCTAATTTGCATGACTTGAATGGAACTAACCCGGACTGATGTTGTTTTCAACAAAATTGCCATGGTGTTGTTTTTGTGGAGAAATGAAAGTTCTCGGAACGTCCTGAAAATTTACGGAGAATATTTCTAGAAAATATGAAAAATACCTGCGCAAAGATCCACCGGAGGGGACGAGCCAATGGGCCACAAGCCCTGTAGGCCGCGCCCCTTGGCCGCGGCAACCAAGCTTGTGGGGCCCACGTGGCTCTGCCGCCCCCAACTCCAGCGCTATTTATTCCCTTTTGTCCCGGAAAAAATCAAGAGAGAAGATTTCATCGCGTTTGTGACACAGAGGCGCCGCCACATCCTGTTCTTCATCTGGAGGGCAGATCTCGAGTCCGTTTTGGGCTCCGGATCAAGGAGATCGTCGCCATCGTCATGATCAACCTTCTTCCCTCTCCAATTCCATGAAGCTCTTCATCGTTCATGAGTAATCTATTCGTAGGCTCGCTGGGCAGTGATGAGTAGGATGAGATCTATCATGTAATCGAGTTAGTTTTGACGGGGATTGATCCCTAGTATCCACTATGTTCTGAGATTGATGTTGCTACTACTTTGCCATGCTTAATGCTTGTCACTAGGGCCCGAGTGCCATGATTTCAGATCTAAAATTATTATGTTGTCACCAATATATGTGTGTTTTAGATCCGATCTTGCAAGTTGTAGTTACCTACTATGTGTTATGACCCGGCAACCCCGGAGTGACAATAACCGGAACCACTCCCGGTGATGACCATAGTTTGAGGAGTTCATGTGTTCACCAAGTGCTAATGCGTTGGTCCGGTTCTTTATTAAAAGGAGAACCTTAATATCCCGTAGTATCCATTTGGACCCCGCTGCCACGGGAGGGATGGACAATAGATGTCATGCAAGTTTTTTCCCTAAGCATGTATGACTACACACGGAATGCATGCCTACATCACATTGACGAACGGGAGCTAGCCACATATCTCTCCGTGTTATAACTGTTGCATGATGAATGTCATCCAACGAATCGCCGATCCATTTCCTACGAGTTTGTCCCACTCATGTTGTTACTTGCTTTGCTCTGCTGCTGTTACTACTGTTGCTGCTGCTGTTACTACTGTTGCTACTGCTGTTACTTGCTACTGTTGCTACTTGCTACTGCTGTCACTACTGCTGTTACTTGCCACTGTTGTTACTCGTTACACTGCTGCTACCCGCTACAATACTTTTCTGGCACCGTTGCCGGGAAAGAATATTTCCCGTCCACGGGCAACTTACTGGCGCCATTGATACAACCGTTAGGAATAGTCTGCCGTCAACAAATCGTTTCTGGCACCGTTGCTATCATACTACTTTGCTACTGATACTTTGCTTGCACATACTAATCTTTCAGGTGTGGTTGAATCTAACACATTCAGCTGCTAATACTTGAGAATATTCTTTCACTTTCCGTCATGTGAACCAACAAATTTGGGTTGAATACTCTACCCTCGAAAACTGCCGCGATCCCACGCGCTGGTGGGCTATTGCAGGACAATTTCTAATTGTCGAGTAACTGGAAGCAACTCTTTTCTGGCTCCGCTGCCGTGGAGGCATCAAGTCAGGAATAGTTGCATGTCAACAGCTGCACACAAGGGGTGGCAGGTCTATCATATGGACGTCAAGTCGGCGTTCTTGAACGGTGATTTGATCGAGGAAGTCTATGTACATCAGCCCCCTGGCTTCGTCATCGCCGGCGAGGAAGGGAAGGTGTTGCGGCTCCGCAAGGCGCTATACGGCCTGAAGCAGGCGCCGCGAGCATGGTATGCCAAGCTCGACACTTCCCTCTCGTCACTCGGATTCGACCGCAGTCCTCTCGAGAATGCGGTGTACAGAAGAAGCACCGCCGAAGGAACCGTGCTCATCAGCGTATACGTCGACGACTTAATCATCACCGGCACCAGCGTCCACGAGATCACTGCATTCAAGGAGCAGATGCAGAAGGTGTTCGACATGAGCGACCTTGGACTCCTAAGCTAGTACCTTGGGATCGAGGTGCGTCAGAAGGATGGAGAGATCATGCTCTGTCAGAACGCCTTTGCCAGGAAGATCCTCGATGCGGCTGGGATGAGGGGGTGCAATCCCTCGGACACCCCGATGCAAAGCAGGCTCAAGCTGGGCAAGACAGGCGCCGGTGATTTCGTGGACGCCACACGATACAGAAGCTTCGTCGGGAGTCTTCGGTACCTCTGCAACACAAGGCCCTACTTCTCCTTCTCGGTGGGGATGGTGAGCTGATATCTGGAGGCTCCGGCGGCTGCTCACTGGGCTGCTGTCAAGCAGATACTACGCTACGTAAGTAGCACGCTAAACCACGGCTGCTGCTACAAGCACGGAGGCGCAGCAGCACCGGCGGTGATCGGCTACAGCAACAACGATCACGCCGGAGACGTTGATGATCGGCGTAGCACAACAGGGGTTGTCTTCTTCCTCAATTACAGCCCGATCACATGGACTTCACACAAGCAGAAGGTCGTCGCCATATCGTCTTGCAAGGCCGAGTATATGGTGGTGGCAACCACAGCCTGTCAAGGTGTGTGGCTGTGCAGGCTCCTCGCCGAGCTCACCAGCGACACTCCAACGAAGGCGAAGCTGCGCGTTGACAACAAGTCGGCAATTGCTTTGAGCAAGAACCCGGTGCACCACGACAGGAGTAAGCACATCGATATGTTGGGGAACGTCGCATGGGAAACAAAAAATTTCCTACGCGCACGAAGACCTATCATGGTGATGTCCATCTACGAGAGGGGATGAGTGATCTACGTACCCTTGTAGACCGTACAGCAGAAGCGTTAGAGAACGCGGTTGATGTAGTGGAACGTCCTCACGTCCCTCGATCCGCCCCGTGAACAATCCCGCGATCAGTCCCACGATCTAGTACCGAACGGACGACACCTCCGCGTTCAGCACACGTACAGCTCGACGATGATCGCGGCCTTCTTGATCCAGCAAGAGAGACGGAGAGGTAGAAGAGTTCTACGGCAGCGTGATGGCGCTCCGGAGGTTGGTGATGACCTTGTCTCAGCAGGGCTCCGCCCAAGCTCCGCAGAAACGCGATCTAGAGGAAAAACCATGGAGGTATGTGGTCGGGCTCTCGTGGAAAAGTCGTCTCAAATCAGCCCCAATACCTCCGTATATATAGGTGGGAGGGAGGGACCTTGCCTCGGGGCTCAAGGAGCCCCAAGGGGGTCGGCCGAGTCCAAGGGGGGAAGGCTCCCCCCCAAACCGAGTTGGACTTGGTTTGGTGGGTGGGAGTCCTTCCCTTCCTTCCCACCTCCCTTTTTTTTCTTTCTCTTTGATTTTCCTTTGTATGGCGCATAGGGCCCTTTTGGGCTGTCCCACCAGCCCACTAAGGGCTGGTGCGCCACCCTCATGGCCTATGGGCTTCCTCGGGGTGGGTTGCCCCCCCCCCCCCCGGTGAACTCCCGGAACCCATTCGTCATTCCCGGTACATTCCCGGTAACTCCGAAAACCTTTCGGTAATCAAATGAGGTCATCCTATAAATCAATCTTCGTTTCCGGACCATTCCGGAAACCCTCGTGACGTCCGTGATCTCATCCGGGACTCCGAACAACATTCGGCAACCAACCATATAACTCAAATACGCATAAAACAACGTCGAACCTTAAGTGTGCAGACCCTTCGGGTTCGAGAACTATGTAGACATGACTCGAGAGACTCCTCGGTCAATATCCAATAGCGGGACCTGGATGCCCATATTGGATCCTACATATTCTACGAAGATCTTATCGTTTGAACCTCAGTGCCAAGGATTCATATAATCCCGTATGTCATTCCCTTTGTCCTTCGGTATGTTACTTGCCCGAGATTCGATCGTCAGTATCCGCATACCTATTTGAATCTCGTTTACTGGCAAGTCTCTTTACTCGTTCCGTAATACAAGATCCCGCAACTTACACTAAGTCACATTGCTTGCAAGGCTTGTGTGTGATGTTGTATTACCGAGTGGGCCCCGAGATACCTCTCCGTCACACGGAGTGACAAATCCCAGTCTTGATCCATACTAACTCAACTAACACCTTCGGAGATACCTGTAGAGCATCTTTATAGTCACCCAGTTACGTTGCGACGTTTGATACACACAAAGCATTCCTCCGGTGTCAGTGAGTTATATGATCTCATGATCATAGGAATAAATACTTGACACGCAGAAAACAGTAGCAACAAAATGACACGATCAACATGCTACGTCTATTAGTTTGGGTCTAGTCCATCACGTGATTCTCCTAATGACGTGATCCAGTTATCAAGCAACAACACCTTGTTCATAATCAGAAGACACTGACTATCTTTGATCAACTGGCTAGCCAACTAGAGGCTTGCTAGGGAAGGTGTTTTGTCTATGTATCCACACATGTAAATGAGTCTTCATTCAATACAATTATAGCATGGATAATAAACGATTATCTTGATACAAGAATTATAATAATAACCATATTTATTATTGCCTCTAGGGCATAATTCCAACACGATATCGCTTATCATTTCATTCGTGAGTGTATCGACGACGGCAAGGTAGAAGTCGACCACATTGGAACTCACGGACAACTTGCCGACTTCCTTACCAAGGCGCTGGGACGAATCAAGTTCACACAAATGCGACAGAAGGTCGGCATCGCCATGGTGAGCACCGGGCGTCGGGATTAGGGGTGAATTGTTGAACCTGTAATACCCTAGCCCGGAGTACTAGATAGGATTAGTTTGTTTCCTTTCTTCAGTTAGAAGAATAAACGGGATGAAGACCCTGCGGTAGCTCAGGTTAGTTGTTTTTCAGTTCAGATTTCTGTTAGGGTTTAGCTAGCTTTGCGCGGCCGTTTACTGAGCATGGGATGGCATGCGGGCGCAGCTTGCAGCGTGAGATTCAGCCGCACCACTGGCGTCGTGGGATGGCATGACCGTGAGGCTCGCGGAGTGGTTGATCACTTCATGTAATTTGCTTACAAATAAGTGGAATAGAAGACAGAAAAGCTGCAGTTCGTGCGCAACACAAAAACCTTCTCTGTCATCGTCCACCTCCGTTCTCCTATGATCCAACACAGCTAGAGGACTCCCGGGCTTTCGGTTCCAACAGTACTCCCAATTATAAGTCCAACAAAACGCCGGACGGTTAATCACTTTCTCCTTTCCGTGGGTTAAGCAAGGTGATATCGACATCACTCACGTTGCATGATCACCTCACATGATCATGCATGATCTTGTTGAAATTAGAGATGGGCCTTAGGCCCATAAGACAAATTTCAGAAAAATCTCCAAGGGCCCATGTAAGTGGTGGCATGACAAGGTGGTGGGAAGTTTAGTCCCACCCCGCTAGTGGAGGAGAGTTTGGACCCCTTTATAAGGGTCTCTCTTCCACATGCTATTGGAGAGTGAGAAGAGAAGGTGCCCTCGCGCACTCCTCCTCCGCCGCCCGCCTCGCCATGCCACGCCACGCCTCGTCACGACGCGTCGCGGGTTGCGGGAATGAGCCGAGCTGAGCTCATACCCGCGCTTATTTTTGCCGGTCAGGAACGGAGAATACGTAACGGACAAGGCACGATCCGAGACGTCGGATCGTGGCTATTACCGACTCGGACGTGGGTTTGGCCCACGTCTCTCCACCCAGCCGCCTTTATAAGCAGGCGATCCCCTACCCTAGCCGTCACGAGAATCAGATCACATCTGCCTCACGCGTTCCTTCCTTGACCGCTGCTGCCGCCGGCGACTCTGTCCCGTTTACCGCGTACACGTTCGATGGGAGAGCAGGCCTCCGAAACCTTGCCTCTCCGGTTCCTGTACGGGAGAGGGGCGATTAGGTTTTTGGGGAGCGATCACGCGACTGCTCGCCTCCATCCGTCTGCTTCGTCTACGTCCGCGTCGCCCTCGTCATCGCCATGTCTTCACCAAGCGAAGCTGACCGTCTCCGCGAGAAGGCCGAAGTTGAGAAGAAGGCGGCAGAGGATACTGTCGCCGCCGCCGCTGCTGCTACGGCCAACTGGCTGATCGGAGGGTATGATGTGTTCGTCTCTCTCCTGTTTCTGTCTGCACTAGTAGTATTGCCTATATGCGTAGATGTTTCTGCTATATGCGTAGTACTTGCTAGTATACTCCATGATCAGTATGTCATGAACCTAGTCAATGCCATGTTAGTAATTATTTCATGGATTAATCTGCTCGCAAAATTGCCTATTTACTCAAGAATCCAAAAACCTAATTTCTGTAGGAATTTTTCGAGTAATGGTTTTGCTGCTGCACTGAAACCGGATAAATTTACCGGTACCTTTTTCAAGCGTTGGAAAACGAGAGCCACCTTATGGCTCACAGCTATGAACGTGTTCTGGGTAGCCTGTGTCACTCCTACAGAAACTATCACTCCTGAACAGGAGAAGATGTTTAAGGAGGCCACCGTCCTATTTCTTGGAGCAGTCATTAGCGTGATCGTAGATAAGCTGGTTGATGCATATATACATATGCATGTTGCCAAGGACTTATGGGAGGCGCTCAAATCAAAATTCGGGGCCACCGATGCTGGGAGTGAGATGTATGTTATGGAGCAGTTCCACGATTACTAGATGGTTGACAACCGTTCTATATTGGAACAAGCTCATGAGATAATATGCATAGCTAAGGAACTTGAGGTTCTTAAGTGCAATTTTCCGGGCAAGTTTGTCGTGGGCTGTATAATTGCTAAGCTCCCTAATTCCTGGAGGAACTTTGCTACTACTCTAAAACATCAGAGGCATGAGTTCTCAGTAGAGGACATCATCGGCCATCTGAGTGTTGAGCAGAACTCGAGAGCAAAGGACTCCAATGGAAAAGCGGTGGAAAGCTCTTCTGCTGCCAATATGGTACATCAGAGGAACTTCAATTCCCACAAGCCCAAGGGAAAGCTTTCTGTCCAACAGAATACAGACTTCAAGAAGAAGGGAAAGAAGCCCTTCAAGAAGAATAAGAAGGGAGATGGCTGCTATACTTGTGGTTCAGAGGAACATTGGGCGAACAAATGCCCAAACAAGTTCAAGAAGCCGGCACAGGACTCCAAGTCTGCCAATATGACCGTGGGCAACAATGAAAGTGGTGCATCCGGGTACGGTAATTTACTTACTGTATTTACAGTTTGTGAGTCCACCGATTGGTGGGTGGACACGGGTGCAAATATTCATGTGTGTGCTGACTTATCATTGTTCTCTTCTTATCAGGCCACCGGTCGCGGGTCCATATTGATGGGGAATGGCGCGAGTTCTTCTGTTCTTGGTGTTGGCACGGTCGATCTGAAGTTTACTTCGGGAAGGATCGTGCAACTGAAGAACGTGCAGCATGTCCCCGCCATCAAGAAGAATCTTGTTAGTGGCTCCCTTCTGTGTAGAGAAGGGTTTAAGTTGGTATTCGAGTCTAATAAAGTAGTAGTTACGAAATATGGACTTTTCGTTGGAAAAGGTTATGAATGCGGAGGTCTATTCCGCCTTTCTCTTGTAGATTTTTGTAATAAAGTCGTGAACAATATTCATTCGAGTGTTAATGAATCTGAAGTTTGGCATTCACGTCTTTGTCACATAAGTTTCGGTGTTATGTCGCGGCTAGCAAAACTGATTTAATCCCAACTTTCACTTTAGCCAAAGGTTCTAAGTGCCATTCGTGTGTGCAAGCAAAGCAACCTTGCAAGCCTCACAAGGCTGCAGAGGAGAGACACTTGGCACCATTAGAACTCATACATTCTGATCTTTGTGAGATGAATGGTGTGTTGACTAAAGGTGGAAAGAAATACTTCATGACATTGATAGATGATTCCACTAGATTTTGCTATGTGTATCTGTTAAATACTAAAGATGAGGCTCTACACTACTTTAAAATCTATAAGGCAGAAGTTGAGAATCAACTTGAAAAGAAAATTAAACGAGTCCGGTCTGATCGTGGTGGAGAGTACTTCTCAAACGAATTTGATTCATTTTGTGCGGAACACAACATTATTCATGACAGGACGCCTCCCTATTCACCCCAGTCAAACGGGGTTGCCGAGCGGAAAAACCATACTCTAACTGATTTGGTTAACGCCATGTTAGATACATCGGGTTTATCCAAGGCATGGTGGGGGGAGGCTATATTGACCGTGTGTCATGTCCTGAATAAAGTTCCTACAAAAGATAATGAGGTCACTCCCTACGAGGAGTGGTCGAAGAGAAGGACGACGCTCTCGTACTTATGTACTTGGGGCTGCTTGGCGAAAGTCAATGTACCGATTTCCAAGAAGCGTAAGCTTGGACCAAAGACTGTGGACTGCGTTAATTTTGGATACGCTAAGAATAGCGTAGGCTATAGATTTCTAGTAGTGAAATCTGAGGTACCTGACGTGAAGGTCGGTACAATAATGGAGTTGAGGGATGCTACATTCTTTGAGGATATATTCCCCATGAGAGATATGCAAAGCACTTCTAGACAGGAATCTGAGATAACTCATGAGCCTGCCATTCCTATGGAATACTATGAACAAACACATGATGAAAATCCTGAGGAGGATGACGAGGAAGCCCGTGGTAGGGGCAAGAGACAAAGGACTGCAAAGACCTTTGGTGATGATTTCTTCGTATACCTCGTGGATGATAATCCCACTTCTATTTCAGAAGCGTATGCTTCTCCAGATGCTGATTACTGGAAAGCTGCGGTCCGTAGCGAGATGGATTCCATCATGGCTAACGGGACATGGGAAATCACTGATCGTCCCTATGGTTGCAAACCATTGGGATGCAAGTGGGTGTTCAAAAAGAAGCTTAGGCCCGATAGTACGATTGAAAAGTACAAGGCTAGGCTTGTGGCCAAGGGCTATGCCCAGAAAGAAGAAGAAGATTTCTTCGATACTTATTCACCTGTGGCTAGACTGACCACCATTCAAGTACTACTCTCATTGGTGGCCTCTCATGGTCTTCTCGTTCATCAAATGGACGTTAAGACGGCTTTCCTGAATGGAGAGCTAAATGAGGAAATCTATATGCAACAGCCAGATGGCTTTGTGATAGAAGGTCAGGAAGGAAAGGTGTGTAAGTTGCTGAAATCTTTATATGGTCTGAGACAAGCACCTAAGCAATGGCATGAGAAGTTTAATACAACTCTGACATCTGTTGGCTTCGTTGTTAATGAAGCTGACAAATGTGTATACTATCGCCATGGTGGGGGCGAAGGAGTTATATTGTGCTTGTATGTTGATGACATACTGATATTTGGAACCAACCTCAAAGTAATTGAGGAGGTTAAGTCTTTTCTGTCTCAAAACTTTGAGATGAAGGACCTTGGGGTGGCTGATGTTATCTTGAACATCAAGCTGTTGAGAGATGATGAGGGTGGGATTACACTTCTGCAATCTCACTATGTTGATAAGATTTTGAGTCGCTTTGGATATTCAGACTGCAAAATTTGTCAAACACCATATGATCCTAGTGTGCTTATTCGAAAGTTTAAAGGTACAACTATAGATCAGTTGAGATTCTCTCAAATTATCGGTTCACTTATGTACCTAGCTAGCGCGATGAGGCCTGACATCGCGTTTGCTGTGAGCAAACTTAGCCAGTTTGTTGCAAACCCGGGCGATGTTCATTGGCGTGCTGTTGAAAGAATTATGCGCTACTTGAAAGGTACTGTGAACCACGGGCTTCACTATACGGGATTCCCATTGGTACTTGAAGGGTATAGTGATGCGAATTGGATCTCTGATGCTGATGAGATGAAGGCCACTAATGGGTATATGTTTACTCTTGGGGGTGGTGCTCTTTCCTGGAAGTCTTGCAAGCAAACGATCTTAACACGATCGACAATGGAAGCAGAATTAACAACATTAGACACATCTGGTGTCGAAGCAGAATTTCTTCGAGATCTTTTGATGGACTTACCTGTGGTTGAGAAGCCGGTTCCGGCTATCCTTATGAACTGCGATAATCAAACAGTTATTGTTAAAGTGAAGAGTTCAGAGGACAATATGAAGTCCAACAAACATATAAGCATGAGATTGAAGTCTGTCAGACGTTTGAGAAACTCCGGAGTGATAGCGTTGGATTACATCCAAACGGCTAAGAATCTGGCAGATCCCTTTACTAAAGGGCTATCACGTGTTGTGATAGACAGTGCATCGAGGGAGATGGGTATGAGACCCACATGAGTTGCCATGGCAGTAACCCAACCTATGTGATCGGAGATCCTGTGAAGTAGGACCTGGGAAAACAAGCCAGTGGTGAACTGAGGAGAGTAACTTTACTAACACACTTCGTTGGAGATGCAATACTCTCGGATACTGTATGGTAGGATGACTACTGTCTTAATGTGTTCTAAAGCTTATATGTAAGCAAGATGCTGTCCTACAGAGCGATCTTTGGAGGAACACACCTATATGAGCTTGACTGCTGGTCACAGTCTATGAGATTTGGGTGATCTCTAGTAAACTCATGAATAGGCCAGGAGTGTGACCAATATGCTCCACCCGAGGGGTCACCTTCGGTAGCCTAGTACTAGTAAGACTTGTGGTGAAGCTCCTTTACGCCAAATTGACAATTCAAGGCATAGTCCATTGTTCAGTTGTAACGGGGTATAGCTACTTGCTCTAGATGAAGCTCAACCTTAACACGTCTTCACTGAAATGCTGGTATATTAAAACAGTGTTTGGAACGAGGGAACACGATTGGCCCTTGAGATCTGGTGGGGGATTGTTGAAATTAGAGATGGGCCTTAGGCCCATAAGACAAATTTCAGAAAAATCTCCAAGGGCCCATGTAGGTGGTGGCATGACAAGGTGGTGGGAAGTTTAGTCCCACCCCACTAGTGGAGGAGAGTTTGGACCCCTTTATAAGGGTCTCTCTTCCACATGCTATTGGAGACTAAGAAGCGAAGGTGCCCTCGCGCACTCCTCCTCCGCCGCCCGCCTCGCCATGCCTCGTCCCGACGCGACGCGACGCGGGAATGAGCCGAGCCGAGCTCATACCTACGCGCTTATTTTTGCCGGTCAGGAATGGAGAATACGTAACGGACAAGGCACGATCCGAGACGTGGGATCGTGGCTGTTACCGACTCGGACGTGGGTTTGGACCACGTCTCTCCACCCAGCCGCCTTTATAAGCACGCGATCCCCTACCCTAGCCGTCACGAGAATCAGATAACATCTGCCTCACGCGTTCCTTCCTTGACTGCTGCTGCCGCCGGCGACTCCGTCCCGTTTACCGCGTACACGGTCGACGGGAGAGCAGGCCTCCGAAACCTCGCCTCTCCGGTTCCTGTACGGGAGAGGGGCGATTAGGTTTTTGGGGAGCGATCACGCGACTGCTCGCCTCCATCCGTCTGCTTCGTCTACGTCCGTGTCGCCCTCGTCATCGCCATGTCTTCACCAAGCGAAGCTGACCGTCTCCGCGAGAAGGCCGAAGCTGAGAAGAAGGCGGCAGAGGATACTGCCGCCGCCGCCGGTGCTGCTACGGCCAATTGGCCGATTGGAGGGTATGATGTGTTCGTCTCTTTCCTGTTTCTGTCTCCACTAGTAGTATTGCCTATATGCGTAGATGTTTCTGCTATATGCGTAGTACTTGCTAGTATAATCCGTGATCAGTATGTCATGAACCTAGTCAATGTCATGTTAATAATTATTTCATGGATTAATCTGTTCGAAAAATTTCCTATTTACTCAACAGATCTATCCGATTCAAGTTGCCTCGCCCCCATGCCATGCATGCACACATGCACTCGTCCCTTCACCAGGATCGCATACAACCCCATGCACATGCATAACGATCGTGACACATCCACGCACACATTAGAGCCAGCAAGCTAGCTTTAGCTATATACGCACGGAACAAGAGGCTAGGACGATCACACGACACACGAGTACCGATCCAATCGACGGACAAGCTTCCAACCACTGTAGGCGGCAGCTAGTAAGGACGAAGCAAATGCAGAAACAAGGAGGACAAGCTGGACACGCGCTGCATGCATGGAAGCTCCTTAGGACCCACATGCAAGCTGCTGCCGGTGAAGCCCCATCAATGCATGCATGCCATTGAAACGAAAAAGGCCACGGCGCGTGGCGGATGCACGGCATTACGGCTATATCAACATGCTGATGGCCTAAAGAAAAACGATGTTGATGGAATTTTGTTGGCCTCACAGAGAGCATGTTAGAATAAAAACATCTACAACCGCAACTTGTAAATTCGACCCTCCAAACGTCCATGAACATGACCGATCACATCTCTGGACACTATCCGATTACGGCTCAAATAATGCTTTATATAATTGGACATTTTTAATTAAAAAAAATCTTAAATCCATATTATTACATACAACGTAAACCTAATACTAAGGGGAGCTCGTCCGGCTTTGCCGTGCTCATGTCAGACGCCGGCTGCGCCCCTTGCAGTGTCGGTCCGGTCGTCGACGAGGTAGAGTAGGATATGGGACACTAGCCGGCTCATGGAAGTCGAGCTTCTGCTGTCTTCCATGCCCTACTCTTCCTCGTTGGAGCCCGTGACCCGGACGGTAACTGTGGACATCAGGTCGATGATGGATCCTTCCTGGAAGGAGACGATGTCGGTCACAATGAGGTTGCGGCGCCCGCATCCGTGCATTATATGGGGCGCCGGAGAGTGCAACTCTGCCTCTCCAACGTCCACCACCGCTAGGGCCTTTGTCGCATCCCGCGCCCGCTGCCTCGCACAGCGGACACACCGCGTCGTGTTGGCATCCGAGGACGTCCAAGGTGCATCCTCGGCGCGTCAATGGAGGGGTTGCGCGTCCAGCACGGCGTTCGGACGTCAGACGGACTGCACCTCCTCCAGTGAGGCAGCGATGTGAGATCCAGACACTGGCTGAGCCGACACAATGGATTCTCGACGCTGCGAGTCCCGGCGCTGCTAAAGGGAGGCCGCATCCCGGGAGCGGCGGAGCCCAAGACGGACATCCATCTCCTCCTTGGGACCGCGTGGGATGAGCTCGTGGTCGACGGGTCTAGAGGTGAAGGACCCGGATCCGTTGTCCGTCATGCCGGAGAAGGCCGGAGACTGGAGGTGGGCTTGGGTAGCGGATGAGAGTGGAGGGGAATGGAGTAGAGTGGCCAGGGTTTGGTCCAACAAGTGAATGGGGAGAAACATATGTGGGGTCGATGTGGGCCAGTGCGGGCCTGGTGGACGTGCCCGGACGCGCTTGCCAGGCCCATATCTGCGCCATATTTGGACTTGATACGGGGGGTGCTGGTCAGCCTGGGCGTTTCAGGCCCGTTTGAAGGGTCCGGTTAGGTTGATTTTTTATGACCGATCAGTGACCGTGCAGGCTTCTCGAACGTTTGATGCAGATTTGAGGGATCCAGGTGTAGATGCTCTAATGTGATGCTTATAACACATCTGGTAGATTATTTAGTGAGCCATGCATAGAGATGCCTATTGTGTATACCGTTGTGGTGACTGTCGCTAACATTGGCTTGATACGACGCGGTAGGGAAAACTACTGCATCTACATCCAAAAGGTGGCAATTGAACCCCATGGTACATGAGGTTGGCAAAATCAAAATTCAAATTCAAAAAAAAAAAGGTGGCAATTTAGGAAATCATCAATTGGCAAAAGGGCGAGGGCAAGAGAGAAAGCAATCATGTGTGGTGCATGTGGTGGATCATGGCTAGCTTGGGGGGACCAACGAGGGGAGAAGATTGGTGTGTTTGTGTGCGTGTGATGCCACAGAGAATGGCACATGGTGGAGACACCGTTAAATATTACCCCTACCATGCCTCGATGATGATCATCCATCCATGTAGCTACGCCAATCTTGCCGCCTCTCCTCTTCAATTATTCTTTGTCCACTAATCACCTAGGCATTTATTAGTCCATACGTTCTCAAATGTAATCTACTCCCTCCGTTCTTAAATATAAGACATTTTAGAGATTGTATTATAAACAAATATGGATGTACATAGTCATATTTTACAGTATAGATTCACTCATTTTACTTCGTATGTAGTTTCCTAGTGAAATCCCTAAAAGGTCTTATATTTTGGAACGGAGGGAGTAGTGTATATAGATTTTTGGAAAGTCCAACTTTGACCAAGTTATTAAAGATAATTATTTATATCTATAATATCAAATATATAAAATATGGAAGTTCATCTTTTAATAAGTCTAATGATATAAGTTTGGCATTCAAGATGTAAATGTTTTTCTTCACAAATTTAATCAAAGTTTGAGATGCTTGAATTTCTAAAAAGTCTATATGCATTACATTATAGAACAGTGGGAATACTTTCTATAGTGGGCGTCTATTTTGTACAGTTTCAAAGTATACCTACTATGCAATATAAATGTGAACGTTTCATATGTGGTACAGAGTATTTGTGCAAAACCATGCTGGAATTGGTACCTAGGAACGTGTTAACTAGATAGATATTCGGGCTATATAGTACTCCATATTGTACATACACAAGAAGAATCATACACATTTGTATTGTTTACTGAAATCCGGAGGGAAGCACATTTGTTGGGGCACACACGTGGCTTGCCAAGTCCGGTCACACAATTGCCTCGCGATCTGCAAACTCATTTGATTCCACACAGTTACCTCCACGGTTTTAAGTTTTTGGTTCTAAAAGTTAGTGAATTTATCATCCAATCCTATTAAGTTTTATCAGATGATACTTGCTGAAGTTTTAAAAATGTGTTAAAACATATTCAAAGGTAGTCTTATTTCAAAGCCCTCATCACGAGGAATCCAAACATGCAAATGGAACATAAATTAAAATTTTGGTTCAATGGATATACTAGATTCAGATTTGAAATTCCAAGGGTAAACTACGAGAGATGGGATCGGTATCCCGCATGTGCATTCGCATCACTACTATTATCTGGTATTGTTGTGGAGCTTCATCTAGACATGTAAAAGCCATCGTTTTGGACAATGCTATTATCAAGCCATCGAAGTTTTGACTTAGTATCTTTATAAATATTTATATTTTATTCTAGGACATGATGTACATTTAAACCCACATCGATTTGGTTACTAATGAATAAAGGTTGAAGTTTGTGTTCACGATGCAGTCGAGAAGAACAAAACAAGTGTTCTCGCCATATCCGATCAAATACGTAAGTAGGAATAAAAGGATTGGACATCAACCTGATTTTGGAACGACAAGTCTTGTTCAATAGTTCACCGAAGTTATAATGTACAAAGTGGCTTTTATGGAGGCATGCACTCTCATTGCTAAGTACCCCTCATAAATTGGTTATAATAACATCTTACATTATGAAACGGGAAAAGTAGTGTTCATAATTTGGAAGATATACTCTCCTTTCACCTTAGTATGCTCATCTCAATTTCTGAAATTTGTATTTGCCCAATGCGTAGCTAATAGTTGGATTGCTTGCTGGAAACACTCACCAATAGAGTGTTGGCATCTTTGCTAATCTGGTTAAGGAGGATCTTTTACACCATCACAAGGATCCTAGCCTATTTTGGGTAAACAACGGGCATCATTACTAATGTGACCAAGATGAAAGTGTTCTGCATTAGTTGCCTATGAATTGATCTCACTCGCATCCTCTTGGGCTTCCCTATCAAGATGCATCCTTCCATGGCAAGTACATGCCCTTCCCTCTCCATAACAGAGAACTTAGGAGGTTTGACCTCCAACCTCACATAGACAAAGCCATGGACAGGTTACCGTATTGGAAGGTAAAGAACGTCTCACGGCGTGGAAGGGTCTCCCTAGCAAAGTCTGTGATGTGAGCGCATGGAAACATCATCTCATAACGCTATCCATCCCCTCTTTGGCCGAGAAGAAGCTCACCAAGATTTCTTGCTATTTCATCTGGTGTGGTGATGACTTTGAAAATACATCTAGTGGACACTCCTCGGTCAGCTAGAAGATGATGTGCTGGGCTAAGGCCCTCGATGGACTTGGAATGATGTACTATGAGAGCTATATCCCGCAGAACTCGGGTAGGGGGTCCCAACCAGGTAGCATTGGCACATTTAGATAAGTTCGGGCTTTCTCGTAGAGACATTCCCCTACTCCTCCTTTGATTTTATTGAGACCAAGGGTGCCTAGGGTTACACAATGACTGGTTGCTATGATAAAAATCTATCGAAGGCTACCTCTAAATCTTCGAGTATGTGTCAAGTCTTCGGGACATTCCTTCTTAGCGCTATTGCACGAGACGAACAAGGTCCAATGGATCATAATCCACGCACGTTCTTGGCTCATCTCGTGTTGGAAATATGCCCTAGAGGCAATAATAAATTGGTTATTATCATATTTCCTTGTTCATGATAATTGTTTATTATCCATTCTATAATTGTAGTTTGGAAACTCAAATACAAGTGTGGATACATAGACAACAAAGTGTCCCTAGTAAGCCTCTACTCGACTAGCTCGTTTATCAAAGATGGCTAAGGTTTCCTAGCCATAGACATGAGTTGTCATTTGATAACGGGATCACATCATTAGGAGAATAATGTGATGGACAAGACCCAAACATTAAGCATAGTGTTTGATCGTATCCAGTTTACTGCTATTACTTTCTGCATGTCATTGTATATGTTCCTATGACCATGAGATCATACAACTCATTGGCATCGGAGGAATGCCTTGTGTGTATCAAACATCACAACGTAACTTGGTGAATATAAAGGTGCTCTACAGGTATCTCCGAGGGTGTATGTTCAGTTATCATGCATCAAGACTGGGATTTGTCACTCTGTGTGATGAAGAGGTATCTCGGGGCCCACTCGATAATATAGCAGCACACTAAGCTTGCAAGCGATGTGACTAAGGAGTTATTGACGGGGGTCTTGTATTTTAGAATTTGTAAAGAGACTGGCCGATAACGAGATTGAACTAGGTATGGAGATACCGACAATCGAATCTCAGGCAGGTAGCATACCGATGGACAAAGGGAACTGCATACGGGATTAACTGATTCCTTGACATCATGGTTCGACTGTTATAGGTCTTTGTAGAGTATGTAGGAACCAATATGGGAATCCATGTCCTGCTATTGTTTATTGACCATAGAGGTGTCTTAGTCATCTCTACACAGTTCTGGAACCCAAAGGTGTGCACACTTAACGTTCGGTGACGATCTAGTATAGTTGAGTTGTTGTGTATGGTGACCACAGACTGTTCGGAGTCCGAGATGAGATCCCGGACATGATAAGGAGCTTCAAAATGGTCCGAAGGTAAATATTGATATATGGAAAGTTGGTATTCGAGATCCGGAAAGGTTTTCGAAGGTTATCGGTTGTGTGAGGGAGGTTCCAGAAGAATTCCCGGGGTCCACCAGGAGGGTCACCTGCCTCGGAGGGCCCCATGTGATGTGAGAGGTGGTGCACTAGCCCATGGTGGGAAGGCCGCCCCTCCCGCCTAAGGACTATGCGCCCAAGAAGGAGGGCTGGCCCCGAGGAGGCTGCCCCCTCCTTCCTTGGGGGCCAAGCCACTTGGTGGCCGTCGCCCTAGCCTAGGGGAAACCCTAGGGCGTCGGCCTCCTCCTTCGTCTCTCCTATATATACTAGAGGAGAGGGAGGGCAACCGCACCAGAAAACAACCGCTGCACTTCCCTTCTATCTCTCTCGTGCTTCCTCTCTCCCGATCTATCGCGACACCGCTTGGCGAAGCCCTGCCGGGACAACTCCACCACCATGGCCACAACGCAGTCGTGCTGCCGGGAACTCAAGCTAGATCAAGGAGGTGAAGGCGTCATCAAGCTGTACGTGTGTTAAACGTGGAGGTGCCATCCATTCGGCACTTGATTGGGACGTTTGTGATTGGATCACGCGACGGATCATGATTGGACCGCGAAGACGTTCGACTACATCAAGTATATTTCTTAAATGCTTCCATTACTGATCTACAAGGGTATGTAGATGCACTCCCCCTCTCATAGTTGTTGATCTCCATAGATTGATCTTGGTGAGCGTATGATTTTTTTTGTTTCCCATGCAACGTTCCCCAACAGTGGTATCAGAGCTAGGTCTATGGTAGATAACATGCATGAATAGAACATAAAGTGTTTGTGGGCGTTGATGTTCAGATTGCTTACTCACTTAGTCTTATTTTGATTCGGCGGTATTATGGCATGAAGCGGCCTAGACCAACCTTACTCGTCCACGTACGAGAGACCGGTTCCATTGAGTGACATACAAGTTATTGCATAAAGTTGGCTGGCGGGTGTCTGTCTCTCCCACTTTAGTTGAATCGGAATCTACAAAGGCGGTCCTTGTAGAAGGTTATATAGCAATTTGAATATCACCGTTGTGGCTTTGCGTACATAAAAATGGTTCTTCATAGTTGTTAATAGCACCCATGTAAAACTTGTAACAACAAAGTAGAGGATGCCTAACTTGTTTTTCGAGGGCATGTTGTATTCTGATATGGCCAAAGACATGATGTGATATATGTGATGTATGATATGATCATGTTTTTTATAGATTATAATGACTTGCATGTCGATGAGTACGGCAACCGGTAGGAGCCACAATTGTCTTTAATTTGTTTGTGCCTTTTTCTTTAATTTATTGCTATGAGTTAGCAATAGTTATAGAAGCATAGTTGGCACGACAACCCCAATGGTGACACGATGATGTAGATCATGGCGTCGTGCCGGTGAGATGGAGATCATGTCGATGTTGTGGAGATGGAGATCAAAAGCACAAGATGATGATGGCCATATCATGTCACTTTTATGATTTGCATGTGATGTTAGTCCTTTTATGCATCTTATTTTGCTTTGGACGGCGCTAACATTGTAGGATGATTCATCACTAAAATTTCAAGAAAAAATGTATTCTCCCCAAGTGTGCATCATTGCAAAGGTTCGTCATTTCGAAGCACCACGTGATGATTGGGTGTGATAACTCTACGTTCACATACAGCGGGTGTAAGCCAGTTTTGCACATGCACAACATTAGGGTTAAACTTGACGAGCCTAGCATGTACAGACATGGCCTCGAAACACAAGAGACCAAAAGGTCGAACATAAGGCATATAGTAGATATGATCAACATGGAGATGTTCACCATTGAAACCACCTCATCTCACATGATGATCGTACTTGGGTTGGTTGATTTGGATCATGTTACACTTGGATAACCTAAGGGATGTTGATTTGAGTGGTAGTTCTTAAGTAATATGATTAATTAAACTCATTATCATGAACATAGTCAAAATGTCTTTGCAAATTATGTTGTAGATCAATAGCTCGCGCTATAGCTCCCCTATGTTTTGATACATTCCTAGAGAAAACTAAGTTCAAAGATGATAATAGCAATTATGCGGACTGGGTCCGTAAACTAAGGATTGTCCTCATTGCTGCACAAAAGGCTTATGTCCTTGATGCAATGCTCAGTGTGCCACCCCTCAAGCGTCGTATGTAGGTCTTGCGAACATCTCACAAACACATTTTTGATGACTACTTGCCAATTCAGTGCGTCATGCTTTATTTCTTAGAATTGAGGCTCCAAAGACTTTTTTAATGTCACAAAGCATATGAGATGTTCCAAGAGCTAAAATTGGGATTTCAGGCTCATGCCCGTGTTGAGAGGTATGAGGCCTCCAATGACTTCTTTGCCTACAAGATGAACGAAAATAGCTCAATCGGTGAGCATGTGCTGAGATTGTCTCGGTGCTACAATTGCTTGAATCAAGTGGGAGATGACCTTCTAGATAAGATAGTGATTGAGATAGTTCTCCAAGTCACTCCCACCAAGCTATTGGAGCTTTGTGATGAACTATAGCAAGCCAGGGATGGATAAGATGACCCCTGAGCTATTTGCGATTTTTGACACCGCGAAGGCAGAAATCCAGAAGGAGCATCAAGTGCTGATGGTTAGTAAAACCACTAGTTTCAAGAAAGGTAAGGGAAAGAAGTTAAACTTGGAGAATGACAAGCCAGTTGTTGCTCGAGTCAAGAAACCCAAGTTGAACCCAAACCCGAGACTGAGTGCCTCTATTATGAGGGGAATGGTCACTCGAAGCAGAACTGCCCTAGATACTTGGCACATAAGAAGGCTGCCAATGTCAATAAAAGTATACTTGGTATACATGTTATTGATGTGTACCTTACTAGTTCTCGTTGTAGCCACTAGGTATTTGATACCAATTCACTTGCTAATATTAGTAACTCAAACAAGAGTTGCGGAATAAATGGAAAGTTGCTAACGGTGAGGTGATGATGTGTGTTGGAAGTGTTTCCAAGGTTGATGTGATCACCATCGCACGCTCCATCTACCTTCGGGATTAGTATTAAACCTAAATAAATGTTCTTTGGTATCTACGTTGAGCATTAACATTATATTTATTTTGTTTATTATGATATGATTATTCATGTAAGTTAAAGAATAATGGGTTATTCTGTTTAATGAATAATATCTTTTATGATCATGCACCCAATGTGAATGGTTTATTGAATCTCGATCATAGTGATAGACATGTTCATAGTATTTATACCAAAAGATATAAAGTTAGTAATGATAGTACCACTTACTTGTGGAACTGCAGCCTAGGTGATATTGGTATAAAATGCATGAAGACACTCCATGATGATGAATCTTTGGACTCACTCGATTTTGGATCACTTGAGACATGCGAACCATTCCTATTGGTATAGAAGACAGGAACAAACTCCATGCTATCAAATCTTTGGACTCACTCAATTTTGAATCGCTTGAGACATGCGACCATGCCTCATGGGAAAGATGAATGAAGACCTCGTTTTCAAGTGAGATGGAATGGGCAAGTGACTTATTGGAAATAATACATTTTGATGTATGTAGTCCAATGAGTGCTGAAGCACCCAGTGGATTTTGTTATTTTATTACTTCACACATGATTTGAGTAGATAGGGGTATATTTACTTGACGAATCATAAGTGTGAAATGTTGAAAAGTTCAAGCCATTTCAGAGTGAAGTTGAAGATCGTCGCGTGAAGAGGATAAAATATCTATGATGTGATCATGGAAGTGAATACCTGAGTTATGAGTTTGGTACACATTTAAGACAATGTAGAAATTGTTTCAGAACTAATGTCGCCTAGAACACCGTAGTGTGATGGTGTGTCCGTATGCCGTAGCCATGCTCTATTTGATAAGGTGCGTACTATGATGTCTCTTACCGGTTTTCCACTATTGTTTTGGGGTTATGCGTTAGAGACAACAACATTCACTTTAAATAGGCACAATATAATTCCATCGAGATGACACCACATGAATTATGGTTTGGCAAGAAACCTAAGGTGTCGTTTCTTAAAATTTTCGGGATGCGACGCTTATATCAAAAAGCTTCAGCCAGATAAGCTCGAACCCAAAGCAGATAAGTGCATCTTCATAGGATACCCAAAGGAGGCAGTTGGGTATACCTTCTATCTCAGATCCGAGGGCAAAGTGTTTGTTGCTATGCTAAGATGGGTCCTTTCTCGAGAAAGAGTTTCTCTCAAAAGAATTCAGTGGGAGGAAGGTGGAACTTGATGAGGTTATAGAACCAGCACTTCAACCAAAGAGTAGCACGACACAAAAAGATGTTTGTGTGGCGCCTACACTAGTTGAAGAGGAAGCTAATGATGGTGATCATGAAGCTTCAGATCAAGTTAATTCCAAACCTCGTAGGTTCACAAGGACACGTACTGCTCTTGAGTGGTAGGGAAATTCTGTCTTGGAAGTGATGTTGTTGGACAACAGTGAACCTATACTAATGGAGGACGGGGATTTAGTCCCAGTTGGGGATGACCTTTAGTCCCAGGTCAGCAACCAGGACTAAACAGTGGGAACTACAGGGTCCGACCTTTAGTCCCGGTTGGCCACACACGGGGACTAAATTACCTCCACGTGGCAGTGAGCGTGCGGAAGGGGGAGGAGGACCTTTAGTCCCGGCTGGTGTCACCAACCGGGATTAAAGATTTTGTGTTTTTTTGTTGGGGTTTAGGGTTTAGGGTTTATAATTCATTTTTCCTTTTCCTTTTGTGTTTTCCATTCAATTCTTTTTCGTTTCCAACATATTTTACGGTACTACATACTGTACATGTATGTTAATGCATATATAATGTAGTTTCTCATACGACCATACATATATATATATTGTTGGAAATATGCCCTGGAGGCAATCATAAAGTGGTTAGTACTATATTTCCTTGTTCATGATAATCGTTTATTATCCATGTTAGAATTGTATGGATTGGAAACTCAATTACATCTGTGGGTACATAGACAACACTGTGTTCCTAGTGAGCCTCTAATGGACAAGCTCGTTGGTCAAAGACGGCCAAGGTTTCCTGGCCATAGACATGAGTTGGCATTTGATAACGGGATCACATCATTAGGAGAATGAAGTGATGGACAAGAACCAAACTATGAACGCAACATATGATTGTGTCAGTTTATTGCGATTGTTTTCTGTATGTCAAGTATGTGTTCCTATGACCATGAGATTATGCAATTCATTGACACCACATGAGTACCTTGTGTGCATCAAATGTCGCCACGTAACTGGGTGACTATAAAGGTGCTCTACAGGTATGCCCGAGGGTGTCTGTTGAGTTGGCATGGATCAAGACTGGGATTTGTTACTCCGTATGACGGAGAGGTATCTCAGGGACCACTCGATAATACAACATCACAATGATCTTGCAAGCAATGTGACTAAAGAGTTAGCCACGAGATCTTGTATTATAGAACGAGTAAAGAGACTTGCTGGTAACGAGATTGAACTAGGTATGGAGATATCAACGATCGAATCTCGGGCAAGTAACATACCGATGAACAAATGGAACTACGTACGGGATTAAATGAATCCTTGACATCGAGGTTCGACCGACAAAGATCTTTATATAATATGTGGAAATCAATATGGGCATCCAGGTCCTGCTATTTGTTATTGACCGTAAAGTTGTCTCGGTCATGTCTGCATAGTTCTCGAAGCCGCAGGGTGTGCACAGTTAACGTTCGGTGACGATATAGAGATAGTTGAGTTATTGTGTTTGTTACCGAAGGTTGTTCGGAGTCCCAGATGAGATTCCAGACATCACTCGGAGCTCTGGAATGGTCCGAAGGTAAAGATTTATATATATATGAAAGTGGTATTGAGGTTCAGGAATAATTTCGGGTTTTCTGGTATTGTACTAGGAGTGTCGAAAGGGTTACGGGGGTCGACCTGGAGGGTCCCACCCACCCGGGGGGCCACATGGGCCTAAGAGGTGGCGCAACAGCCCCTTGTGGGCTTGGGAAGCCAACCCCAAGAGGCCCATGCGCCCAAGGGTAGGTGAGAGGAGGTGCCTTGGTGGAGGAGGAGTCCTCCCTAGGGTGTCCACGTCCCTTGCGGGAGGAGGGCTCCTCCCCACATCGGCTGACCCACCCTCCTTGGAGGAGGGGCCAAGGATGAGCCCTACCTACCCCTTCCTCCTATAAATAGAGATGGAGAGGGAGGCAACCTACACACAATTTCTTGGCAGTGCCCTACCTCTCTCTCTATCTCTCTCTCGCAGAAATTCTCCACCATAGCGATCGCGACAGCGCTTGGCGAAGCCGTGGTGAAATTGCACCCCCACCACCGCCACCACGCCGTCATGCTGGCAGAGTACTCAACCTCGACTTCACCATCGCTCGATGGATCAAGGAGGTGAAGGTGTCATAGAGCTGTACGTGTGCTGAAAGCGGAGGTGTCATTCATTCGGCGCTTGATCGGGAGTTCGCAGGACGGATCGTGATTGGATCGCGAAGATGTTCTACTACATCAACCGCGTTCTTTAATGCTTCCGCCTACTTCAAGGGTATGTAGATGCAATCTCTCCTCTGTAGATGGTCATCTCCTAGATTGATCTTGGTGAAGCATATGAATTTTTTTTTGTTTCCCATGCAACATTCCCCAACATATATATACAATTTATCCTATACAATTTAGAGATCATTACATGTAATAGTATTCGCCGCTTCTAGGTATGACCTCATTAAGGAAAATCCTGCAATTTCCTCTTGAGTTGCTCGTATGCAGTTCTTTGGTAGGAGCTTCTGCTGCATTTCATCAATCTTTAAACAAGGCAGGTCAATATAAATATATTAGTTGTACATATGTTAGATCATCATAAAAAATGAATAGTGTTTACATACTTGACAATGTTATTCATTAAAGCACAGGTGATGGGGTTGTACATTAGGCGTAGGCCTACGGACCTGCTTCCCTAGGTCCACCTAGGACCCCTTACGGACATCAGTGTCCTTAAAGTCACCGGTGTAACCTCAACCTCACTCGGTTCAGCAACCGTCACTCCGCCTGCCTGGATTCACTCGGATCACTTTGCGTCAGTCGGATGCATCTTGGCACTCAGACTACAGCAAGGAGAATGCACCGAAGAGCCTGCCACGACTAAGGACTTAATCCATCACATGAAGTGCAGTGAAGGCTCGTGTTACGAGTAACACCGAGAGTTATAGTTGTCGTTTCTAGTAACTTCCCTGTTTATTAGCATTAATTACCTTGTGATGAAGCTCGACTGATCATGGCAGCAACTATATAAGCCACTCCCGGCTCCAGCTCAAGGGTTAGGCACCTTGTAATCTTTCATACCTCGTAAGAAAACATTAACCTTAGGGCTCGAGACGTAGGGCTGTTACCACTTCCGAGTGGGGCCTGAACTCATACATCTGAGTGCATGTGTTGCGCCTATTTAGACTTCGCCCCTTTGATCGTACATCAGGGTCATTCCCACGATCGTTGGCACCCACCGTGGGGCTGCACGTCTAAGAAATCTAGCGCAGCTGGAGATTTATTGCATTTTTTGTCGACATGATGACACTCAGCGGAGAGATCCTTTCCGGTTCCCTCAGCATCATCATCGACGATGCTCCACTGGACAACTACGCCCTCCCGGCACCACGTACGTCGTATTTCAGCGCAGTCGCGCACGGAGTCCTGATCCGTCAGCCATCGGTGCCGTATCACTCAGCACCCCAGTGTCCCGCTGCTGTTCGACGCAAGGGCACTAGGCGCTCGTGGATGCAGCGGTGGATCAAGCACGCCATGGCCAACCAAGCCATTTCCGGGCAGGTGGCCACGCTCACCTCCGATGAGCCCACCGTCAGCCTCTTGCCTTCATCAAGCGGGGAGTCACTCGGCAACTCCAACTACGAAAGCACCAGGGGTGCCACCGAGATCCCGATGGCCGACACCAACACGGGAGGCAACACATGTTACGCCACGAAGAATTCTCCCGTACGTGATGGCGGAGAGCGTCGCCACGGCGACGGCAACCACCATGTACCGGAGCCACTCATTGATACGTCTCAAACGTATCGACTTTTCCAAACACTTTTGCTAATGATTTGGCCTCATTCTTGCATGATTTGAATGAAACTAACTCGGACTGACGTTGTTTTCAGCAGAGCTGCCTATATGGTTTTCTTGTGTGCAGGAAAATGGATTTTTAGGCATCCCGGAAAATTCCAATAAAAATAGAGAAAATCCACGCACCGGGAGGAACCCTGGGCCACAAGATGGGCTAGAGGGGGGCCACCAGGCCTCTAGGCGACATGTGGGCGCGGCGTGCCCCCTGGCAGCGCCGGGAGGCCGCCTGGGTGGGGCCCACCTCCTCTCGTTCCCTACTTTGGCTCCTACTTTTACCCGTGATGGATAAATCCCAGAACAGAAGTCGTTTGCCAAGTTCTTGATGCAGAGCAGCCGCCACCCTCGGTTCTTCTCCGGGAGAGCTAATCTGGAGGCTGTCTTGGCCTCCGGAGAGGGGAAATCGCCGCCATTGTCATCACCATCACCACTCCATCACCCTTCCATGGCTTCCCCCATCATGTGTGAGTAATTCCCTGCAGTAGGCGAAGGGGATGGTAGGGATTGGATAAGTTAGATCATGGAATAGTTTGTGAGATTATTTGGGGCATGTTGCCTATCATCTACTATGGTGTTTATCATCTTTGCTACTAGTTTTTACTCTTAATGCTTGTCATTTTGGGCCCAAGTGCCATGATTTCAGATCGGAATACCTTATGTTTTCATGAATATATTTGTGTTCTTGATCCTATCTATGAGTAGTATGCACCTATTATAGCCCAGAATGAGCGATCCCAATGGTGAGAGCTTGGGACACCAAAGGGGATAGACTATGATTTTAGGATTCCATGTATCCATTGATTGTTAATGCTTTGTTGCGGTGCTCTTTGACAGGAGGACCTTAATCTCCATAAGTTCCTTTTGGCCGCGTTGGTAGCAGGGTGGTAGGACAAAAGATGTTGTGAGAGTTCTTATTGCAAGTACACACAACTACCTTGGGATACATGCCTAATGTTTGATATTTGCCTAGATGATCATTAATTTTCTATGTGCCTTGCCCCAAGTTAAATACATGGTATCTCTCATCCATGACCAACCATCCATCTCCCTAGCCTACTGTGTTTAAATCCTGCTAGCCTTGCCCCAAGTTACCAGTTGCTCTACTTTAGCTGTTTTACTTTCGTTGGTTTGCACCCATTATTTCCGTTGCCACAATCAGTTTCATATCACCGTTGCTACTAATATTTCGTTGCCAAGTAAGTATCTTTTAGGTGCAGTTGAATTGAAAACTCAACTGTTAAAGCTTATAAATATACTTTGGCTCCCCTTGTGTCGAATCAATAAATTGGGTTATCTTACCCGCGAAGACTGTTGCGATCCCCTACACTTGTGGGTTATCAAGACTATTTTATGGCACCGTTGCCGGGGAGCATAGCTTTATTTACAAGTCTACTTGGAGTTTTTTTTTTCTTTCTGCGATTTATCCACTATTGGTAAGAAAGGAGACCCCAAGGTTCCAATTTTACCAACCACTACATGAAAAGGTACTTTTCTTAGCACTAGCGCTACACTTGATTCACCTTCCGTTGTGAGTAAGTTTGCTTCACCACCACCCCATGTTGCTTCTACCGAGTCGGTCACTATGCCTGATACTTTTGATGATGCTTCTACTACTATTCATGATGCTTCTACTACTATTGACGAGTCTCCACATCCTTATCATTACTAGGTTGAGCATCAACATGAACACCACTATCAATATTATCACTAGGCTCATGTTCATCACCAGATTGTGTTTTGGCATGAGAAATAGAGACATCATTTGGATTCTCAGGTGTAACAGCAATAGGTTTGCTATCATGCAAGTTCCTATCATCTTTCTTTTTCTTCCGATTACAAGGATGACTAGGTGCCTCAGTGTTAACTCCTTGAGAATCTTGTTCAATTCTCTTAGGATGGCCCTCAGGATACAAAGGTTCCTGAGTCATTCTACCACCTCTAGTGACGACTCTAATAGAATTGTCAGTCAACTCATTGAGCAAGTCATTTTGAGCCTTAAGTACTTGTTCTACTTGATTAGTGACCATAGAGGCATGGTTACTCAAAATCTTAAGATCAATGACATTTCTATCCACACAAGCACTTATATGACTAAACATACGAGCATTTTGTTCCAATTATCTGCTAACATAATCATTGAAACTTTGTTGTTTGACAACGAAGTTATCAAATTCATCTAAGCATAGGCTAGCAGGTTTATCATAAGGAATATCACTATCATTGAATCTACGAAGAGAATTTACCTCTACTACCTGTGTCGGGTTATCAAGACCATCTATTTCTTCAATAGGTGGTAGATTCTTAACATCTTCAGATTTAATACCTTTCTCTTGCATAGATTTCTTGGCTTCTTGCATATCTTCAGGACTGAGGAATAGAATATCTCTTTTCTTCGGAGTTGGCTTCGGAGGTGGTTAGGGAATAGTCCAAGCATTATCATTGCTCAAGATATTAGTCAATAGAATTTCAGCTTGTTCCACAGTTCGTTCCCTAAAAACACAACCAGCACAAATATCTAGGTGGTCCCTAGAAGCATCGGTTAGTCCATTATAAAAGATATCAAGTATTTCATTCTTCTCAAGAGGGTGATCAGGCAAAGCATTAAGTAACTGGACAAGCCTCCCCAAACTTGTGGGAGACTCTCTTCTTCAACTTGCACAAAGTTATATATATACTGCAAGGCAGCTTGTTTCTTATGGGCAGGAAAATATTTCCCACAGAAGTAGTATATCATATCCTGGGGGCTACGCACACAACCAGGAGCAAGAGAAGTAAACCAAGTCTTAGCATCACCCTTTAGTGAGAAAGGAAACAACTTAAGGATATAATAATGGTGAATTTTTTCCTCATTCGTGAATAGGGTGGCTATATCATTCAGCTTAGTAAGATGTGCTACAACCGTTTCAGATTCATAACCATGAAAAGGATCAGATTCTACCGAAGTGATTAACTCAGGATCGACAGAGAATTCATCATCTTTATCGGTAACAAAGATGGGTGAAGTAGCAAACTTAGGATCATATTTCATTCTAGCATTCAGAGATTTTTCTTTCCACTTGCGCAATAAATTCTCAAGATCGTAGCTATCCTTACAAGCGAGAAAGTCTTCAGCTACCACTCCCTCCATAACATAACCCTCAGGTATATTAGGCAATTCATATCTAGGAGAGCTAGTTCTAACAGGTGAAACAACAAGTTGTACTTCAATAATTTCATCAGTTTCAGAAGTATCATCACATTCAGCAGCAACTCTAGCAATTTGTGCATCAAGAAATGCACCTAGTGGAAAAGCAGTATCAAGCAAAGCATCATTATAAGCATCATGGATAGCAGAAGTAGCATCATCAAGCACAGGCGACATATCACAATTTCTAGTAGGTGGTGGTCTCGCAAATATACTCATAACTAAAGGTGAATCAAGTGCAGAGCTAGGTGGCAGTTCCTTACCCGTCCTCGTAGTTGAGGGCAAGACTTTAGTTTTTGGATCTCTCGGATTCCTCATAGTGATCAACATACATAAATCCCAAGTGACTCACAGAATAGAGCTATGCCTCCCCGGCAACGGCGCCAGAAAATAGTCTTGATAACCCACAAGTATAGGGGATCGCAACAGTTTTCGAGGGTAGAGTATTCAACCCAAATTTTTTGATTCGACACAAGGGGAAGCCAAAGAATATTCTCGAGTATTAGTAGTTGAGTTGTCAATTCAACCACACCTGAAAGACTTAGTATATGCAGCAAAGTTTCAGTAGCAAAGTAGTGTGATAGTAACGGTAGCAGCGGTAACAGTAGCAGTAGTCACAACAGTAGCGGTAAAGTAACTTAGCAAGGACCAGTATAGGAAAAACTCGTAGGAATTGGATCGGTGATGGATAATTATGTCGGATGACATTCATCATGTAACAGGTATAACATGGGGTGATTTGTACCTAGCTCCAGTTCGTCAATGTAATGTAGGCATGTATTCTGTATTTAGTCATACGTGCTTATGGAAAAGAACTTGCATGACATCTATTGTCGGGTCCTAATGGAAACTAAGGGATATTAAGGTCTCTTTTTAATAGAGAACCGGAACAAAGCATTAGCACATAGTGAATACATGAACTCCTCATACTATGGTCATCTCCGGGAGTGGTTCCGGTTATTGTCACTCCGGGGTTGCCGGGTCATAACACATAGTAGGTGACTACAAGTTGCAAGATAGAATCAAGAACACACATATATTGATGAAAACATAATAGGTTCAGATCTGAAATCATGGCACTCGGGCCCTAGTGACAAGCATTAAGCATAGCAAAGTAGTAGCAACATCAATCTTAGAACATAGTGGATACTAGCGATCAAAACCCATCAAAACTAACTCGATTACATGATAGATCTCATCCAACCCATCACCGTCCAGCAAGCCTACGATAAGATTACTCACGAATGATGAAGAGCGTCAAGGAATTGGCGATGAAGGATGGTTGGTGATGACGACGGCGTCGATTTCGCCTCTCCGGAGCCCAGAACGGACTCCATATCTGCCCTCCATAGGAAGAACAGGTGGTGGCGGCGGCTCCGTGTCATGAAACGCGATGAACTCTTCTCTCTTAATTTTTTCTGGGCAAGAGAGAATATATAGAGCTTGAGTTGGAGGCTGCGGAGCCACGAGGGCCTCACAACCTGCCAGGCGCAGCCAGGGGGGCGCGCCTCCTGGGCTTGTGGGCTCCTGGCTCCGTCCCTCCAAGTAATTCTTGCGCCAGTATTTTTTATATATTCCACAAAAATCCTTGTAAATTTCCAGGTTATTCCGAGAACTTTTATTTTTGCACAAAAACAACACTATGCTAATTCTGCTGAAAACAACGTCAGTCCGGGTTAGTTCCATTCAAATCATGCAAATTAGAGACCAAAACAAGGGAAAAAGAGTTTGGAAAAGTAGATACGATGGAGACATATCACTCCTCCATGGAGTCGTATCAGGCACCTCCCTCAAGCTTGGGTGAGGTATTACACTTTACTCGAGGCTAGACCGGGACATGGAGTCCCTAAGAATGAATTGCTTGATATATTTTATGCTGGTCTAGCCGATGAATCTAGAACCTATCTGGATAGTTGTGCTGGTTGTGTTTTTAGGGAAAGAGCACTGGACGATGCTGAAGAAATAATGGGCAAGATAGCTAAAAATCATGATGATTGGTCCGTTCCTGAACCACCTCCACCACCCAAGAAGAGGGGTATGCTTTTCTTGAGCCATGAAGTTATGCAAGAAGCCAAGAAGTCTATTAAAGAGAAAGGTATTAAAGCTGAAGATGTGAAGAATCTACCTCCTATTGAGAAATTATGTGAGCCTACCACTCACCCACATATGGTAGAGGTACACTATCTTTTAGAATTCAATGCAAGTGACATCCCTCATGGTAAGTGATAACCCACAAGTGTAGGGGGATCGCAATAGTCTACGCGAGTAAGTTAACCCAATTTATATATTCGACACAAGGGGAGCCAAAGAATATTTATAAGCATTAACAGTTGAGTTGTCAATTCAACGACACCTGAAAGATACTTGCTTGGCAACAAAGTATTAGTAGAAACGGTGATATGGAAGTGATGGTGGCAACAGAAATAATAGTGGCAACACAACGAAAGTAAAACAATGAAAGTAAAGCGACTTGTGACCAGCAGGATTAAAACACTGTAGGGTAAGGAGATGGATGGTTGCTCATGGATGAGAGATATCATGTATTTAACTTGGGGCAAGGCACATCGAAAAGTAATGATCATCTAGGCATATATCATACATTAGAAATGTATCCCGAGGTAGTCATGCGTGCTTGCAATAAGAACTTGCACACCATCTTTTGTCCTACCATCCCGCTATCAACGGGCCAAACGAAACTTATTGAGATTAAGGTGCTCCTGTCAAAGAGCATCGGAACAAAGCATTAACAATCAATGGATACATGGAATCCTCAAACTACAGCCCATCCACTTTGGTGTCCCAAGCTGTCACCATTGGGATCGCCGGTTCCGGACTATAATAGGTGCATACTACTCATAGATAGGATCTAGAACACAAATATATTCATGAAAACATAAGGTATTTAGATCTGAAATCATGGCACTCCAGCCCAAAGTGACAATCATTAAGAGTAACAAGTAGTATCAAAGAAGATAAACACCATAGTAGATGATAGGCAACATGGCCCCAACAATCCGACGAACTATTACATGATCTAACTCATCCAATCTGTCCCATCCCCTTCACCTACAACAGGGAATTACTCACACAGGATGGGAGAAGCCATGGAAGGATGATCGAGTGGTGATGGTGATGACAATGGCGACGATTTCCCCTCTCCGGAGGCCAAAACAGCCTCTAGATTAGCTCTCCCAAAGAAGAACCGAGCGTGGCGGTGGCTCCGCATCGAGAACTTGCATAACGAATTATGTTCTGGAATTTCCTTGTCACGGGTAAAAATAGGAGACAAAGTAGGGCACCAGAGGGGGTGGGCCCCACCTAGGCGGCCTCTCGGGGTAAAAAGATGGGGTTTTCATCATTGGTTTGAGATTATCCCTCTACATCATGTCATCTTGCTTAAAGCGTTACTCTGTTCGTCATGAACTCAATACACTAGATGCATGCTGGATAGCGGTCGATGTGTGGACTAATAGTAGTAGATGCAGAAGCTATCGGTCTACTTGTCTCGGATGTGATGCCTATATGCATGATCATTGCCTTAGATATCGTCATGACTTTGCGCGGTTCTATCAATTTCTTGACAGTAATTTGTTCACCCACCGTGATATTTGCTATTATGAGAGAAGCCTCTAGTGAACACTATGGCCCCCAGGGTTTACTCCACATCATATTTTCAGCCTTACAGTTTTTACTTCGTTGCACTTTCCGCCTTCAGATCTCACTTTCCAAACAATCTTGAAGGGATTGACAACCCCTTTGAAGCGTTGGGTGCAAGCTTGTTTGTGTTTGTGCAGGTACTTTGGACTTGACGAGGCCCTCCTTCTGGATCGATACCTTGGTTCTCAAACTGAGGGAAATACTTACTGCTCCTGTGCTGCATCACCCTTTCCTCTTCAAGGGAAAAACCGACGCAAACCAGAGAAGTAACAAGAAGAATTCCTAAGCGCCAGGGAAGGACTTTTTGCTATGTCCACTACTTGTTGCAATGATCATGAGTGGGGAGATGATTTTTCTTATGATCTTGAAAATTTGTTTAAGCCTCATGATGAATATGATATTTGCAATATTATTGAAAGTGGGTTTGGAGAAGTCATGGCTTTAGTTGATGATAATCCCACTATTTTTAAGAGCGTCAACTTTGCATGCATGTCGATCATGAAGAGAATATCCTATGTGATAGTTACATTGTTGAATTTGAATATGATCCCACATGTAATTATTATGATACAGGAAAATATGGTGGTAGAAACTTTCATATCACTAAATCACCTCTCGTTATGTGGAGATTGCTACTGTCTCTTTCTTCTTCCTTGCATATGGCAACTATTGGTTGTCTTGACAATCTGTTTTCCTATAAAATGCCTATGCACAGGAAGTATGTTAGACTTAGATGTGATTTTCACATGCTTTATGATGCTCTCGTTGTGCTTCAATTCCTGTCTTTTGAGTGAGCATCATTGAATTATCAATGCCTAGCTAAGGGCATTAAACAATAGCGCTTGTTGGGAGGCAACCCAATGAATTTATATTTTTCTTTCTATTTTGTTGCGTCCACACTTTCATAATTCTGTTGTGATTGTGTTTTTTGTGTTTCTTTTTGTGTTGGAGACAAGCAAAGCCTTTATGACTAGTCTTGGTAATGGTTGTTTGATCCTGCTGGAAAAAGACAGAAACTTTTCACTTACGAGATGATTTTTCATTTTTATTCAGAAGAGCTTTTGAGTTGATTCTTTTTTCTGCTGATTACATGCTTTTTTCCCAGGCCATCATAATTGTTCAGATTTTTTGAGGTACCAGAAGTATACGAAGTATACAGATTGCTACAGACTGGTCTGTTTTTGACAGATTCTGTTTTTGTTGAGTTGGTTGCTTGTTTTGATGAAACTATGGTTAGTATCCGGGGGGGGGGGGGAACTACCATGGAAAAGTGAGAATACAGTAGCCCATCATCAATATAGATAGAATTCAAGTTTGCTACAGTACCAAAAGAAGTGGTAGTTTGTTTTCTTGTACTAATGTTATCACAAGTTTCTGTTTAAGTTTTGTGTTGTGAAGTTTTCAAGTTTTGGGTGATGTTCTCATGGACAATGATATAAGGTGTGTAAAGAGCTCATGCTAGTGGATGCCCAAGGCATCCCAAGCCAAATTCAAGGACACCAAAAAGCCTAAGCTTGAGGATGCCCCGGGAAGGCATCCCCTCTTTCGTCTTCAATCCATCGGTAACATTAGTTGGAGCTATATTTTTATTCACCACATGATATGTGTTTTGCTTGGAGCGTCTTGTATCTTAGGAGTCTTTTATTTTTGTTGTGTCACAATCATCCTTGCTGCACACCTTTTTGAGAGAGAGAGAGAGATATGCACTCATCGTGATTTTGCTAGAATGCTCATAGCGCTTCACTTATATCTTTTGAGCTAGATACTTTTGCTCTAGTGCTTCACTTATATCTTTAGAGCACGGCGGTGCGTGATTTGGTAGTTGGCTTATGCTATGAAAGTAGTCCCAAATGTGATAGGTACCCAAGCAGGATGCGAAAACCTCCATCTTCATGTGCACTGAGTAGAACGAGAAGTTTTGATTCCTCTCAAATAGTTTTGAGACATGGATTTGGTAATATTAAGATTTATGTTAGTAGGGTGTTGGGAATCTAGAGATACTTGTTTTGGAGTTAGTGATTCCCATAGCATGCACGTATGGTGAACCGCTACGTTAGGAAGTCGGAGCATAATTGATCTATTGATTGTCATCCTTTGTGTCGAGGTCCGGATCGCGCGATGGTTTACACCTACTGTCGTGGTTTTGTCACGGCAGATGTCCTCGTGAAAGGACTTAGTGTTGGAGCCATCGCACCTTGGTGGCGACTCAAAGGGGTTGAATGGGAGCGAGACAAAGATTTACCCAGTTTCGGCCCCTCGTGACGAGGTAAAAGCCTACATCCTGCTTTGTGTTGTATTGATGGTGTTTCGATTACAAGCAGGGCGTAACTCGCCTGACCTAGCACTTGATGATTTCTAACCTGCCCTCTCCTTCGCTGAGACTCGCCTTTATATAAAGGTCGAGTCCTTAGGGTTTACAAGGGTCCTTTCCTTTACACAAATCGTGACTCTTCCTGTCTCTAGGTCGCCATCTTTCCAAGACTTGGAGACCTTCTCCACTATGGATTCCTCCCGAAGGTCCTGAACCGCCATACGACTCCCGGCCTTACTGGGCCAAGGCCAAAACCACTTGGAGATGAGTCGCCAGCTTCGGTGACCCGGCCCAACTAGGGCGGGTTACCCAACGGATAATATCCCCAACATTAGGCCCCAGATTGACTTGAATTTCTTTCACGCCAATATCCTCACTCAGTCAGGGGCGATTTATCTTCACTCTTCTTATGCACCATACACTTAAACCGCCATCTGTTGCGGAAAAACTCAAGTCGCCAAATTACCTCTTGTTGGCGCCTTCTTATCCCTTGTATCTCAGAAGAGATGATGACGTAATCTCCAACGGATCCTTCGCTATGGTTATCCCAAAAATTTCGGGGCGCCATCATGGAGAATCTTTATCTTTTGGCAGTTCCTGCTCGTGGCGCCTCGATCCTAGCGCTCGACCTGATAAATAGGCGGGAGGAAGGGACAGGGTACATTTCACCTACCCATCTTGTCCCCCTTCTCTTCCTCGCCGTCGCACCGAAAGCCTTATCACCACCCGAGAGCTCCGCCACCACCCGAAGACTTCGACGTCATCCGAAAACTTCGACGCCGCCCGAAGACTTCGTCGCTGTCGAACATCTCGTCGTGGCCGAGCATTTCATCGCCGTTGAACGCCTCGCCGCCGTCGAGCACCTTGTCGCCCTCGAGCACCTCGTCGCCGCCCGAGATCTTCGCGTCCGTCCGAGATCTTCGCCGCCGTCCGCGCAACGCTCGTGACGAACCCCTCTTCGGATGCCTCCAGCCATATCCACCAGGTCAGCTTCCCGCCATTTAAGGCAGATCCAAGTTTTTCGAGGTTCATGCCTACTGTGTTCTTGGTACATCCCGAATGGCTTTGTAATTCCTGATTAGTTGGCGGTGATGATAGCGAGCACAACAATGTTTTCCATACCTTTAGTTGTTTGGCCTTGATTTGCATACTTTAGAAAAGGTTTCACCAGATCAACAGTACTGTTCCAAACCTTTTTCGCATTCATTTCTGTCTATCCAGTAGATCCATAATCTATCGCTTGTCGAGTGAAATCGGTTTATAATCTCATAATTCACCATCTTGGCAAATACTACTGAAGCTCTGAAACACCTCTCCTTTAAGTAGTAAGAGTTTCATAAGTCGCCCTGGCAGCCTGACTCGGACCTTCATCGGCCGGTCAAAAAACTCCCTCAGTCATCAGGCAAATTGTTTGGCGAGTCAAATGAACTTGTTTCACCATTTTCAGTAGATTCTTGGCATTTTGATTTACCCGTAATTTTATCCCTTTGTAGCGTGGGCACTGTTTTCAAAAGTGATTGGCTCCCAACCAAGGTCAATGATGCTATACTTAACGACTATGTAAAAACGGGGAATCTGGACCCTCAAGAGGTTATCGGTTGGCGCACCGGGTTAGGAGAAGAAGTCCCCAATCCGAAGGAAGGGGAGATAGTTGTTTTTGTTGAACACCTTGAACGGGGCTTTAAGCCGCCCAGATCGAAATTTCTCAGAGATGCCATGACCTTTATGAATGTACGCCTCCAGGATTTAGGGCCCAACTCGATAAGAAATTTATGCCAGTTCCAAGTGTTTTGTGAGGCTTACTTGCGGATGGAACCCTCAGTTCCTTTATTCTGGTTCTTCTTCCATTTGAATCTGCAAACAGAATTTCACAATGGCCCTAGTCTGGAGCTTGGAGGTGTCAATGTTCAGTGCCGCAGGGATAGTTCATTCCCGTCACTCGCCATGCCAAGCCATCCCGAAGGCTGGGGTGAGTCTTGGTTTTACTGCTGGGAGACTTCGCCTGAGGGCGAGAACAAGCTTCTCGGTTATAGGGAAGATCGCCTTCCAACAAATTTCAAACTCCCAGACAAGCTCACCGAAGAAGAGGAGTCAGACTTTATCTCAGTACTGTCCGAGTTAAGATCTCTGACAAACAACGGCCTTACTAGGGTTGACTTGATCCGCTGCTGGGTTGAATGGCGTATCCTCCCCTTAAGTCGCCGGGACGGATTAATGTGTGATTTTGACGGCACCCTGGATCACCCTCAATGCTACTTCCACACGGCTCTGACAGAAAGTCATATTGTAACCATCATCAAGAAGTTGACCGGCGAACCCGCGGCAAAATGCGGCCAAATAGGTCTTAAGCCGTTCTGTAAGATCAACCCGGCACCAAAGGTAAATAACTTAACCCGCCTCTTGTTTTATTCCTTACGTCTTACTTGAACTATGACCTCTTATAAAATATGCCATTTCAGAAAGGTGATAAATTCTGGTCCAAGAGGCCAAAGAAGTCGGCCATGAAGCAAGCTAGGCCGCCTCCAAAGAAAAAGTCCAGGGGCAAGGGCAAAGCCACCATCACTGAGCCATCTGAAGCCGATGAATCCCAAGTTGGTGACGTACTTTCAGAGGTAAAAAATCCATCCTCTTTAACTCGCCATTAATTACTGATAGTTTTGTGTTTACACCTCTATATCTGTTGTGTAGAATGAGGACAATGATAGCTAGGAAGACTCCGTAGAGGTAATTTCTGTTTCCTCCGACTCATCTTCTCCTCCACCTAAGCCGGCCAGGCGAATTTGTGGGAAAGTTCCCTTCTCACACCAAAATGTTTGTTTGGATCCAAATTTCCTTTTGAAGAAAGTGCACCATACTTCAAATCGGAAAACTCGGAGTCATTCTGGAGACTTGGTGTCCGGGTTACCAACAAGAACCAAGAAAAGGCAAAATGAGGTATCTTTTAATAACACTTCTTCATGTCCTTTTGGATCGCGTTTGTAACCTGCTCATATCTTTGAAGTATTTATTTTTGCAGAGTTCTCCTCCCACATCCGGCGACTCAGTGATGTCGGTGCTTCCACCGATGATCCGTGTCCCTGGGTAAGCCTTTGACAACATTTACTTTTGTTCTGATGGTGGTAATATCCATTCCTTTAAACGCACCCCCTTCTCCTTTTAGGGCACATGCAAAGAAAAGGAAGACTGGCGGGGTAACTCCCATTACAGCTTCGGAGCCTATTGAAAAATCGGCGCCGATCTAGGATAACCCGGACCAAGACAAACCTAAAGATCAAGTGGATCTCCCCAGCTCGCCCAAGGAAACCATGGAAGCGCCTAACCCGCCAAGTCCATTGAAAACAGCAGAAGACCCAGGCGGTGTAGTTATCACCGGTACTTGCTTCTCTAAGCCGGCCATAGCGCTTTTATCGAAGCATGTATCATCATCAGCTCAACCTGTTTTTGAGCATGAAATTTCCAAGGCTAAGCTCTCCCAGTATGAGAATCTAGAATTCAAAGAACTTTGCTCTGGCTTTGCAAGTCGCTTGGAGGCGAGTTATGAGATGGAGAAAAGTCTGCTTCGATTGCTGAAGAAAAAACATGAGGTACGTCTTATTGCACACTGTATTATCCTCATTAACCCCGAAGGGCCGGGTCATCAGTAAAAAGATGAGCCAGGTTTTGATAGTAAAAATGAATCTGTCAACCTGTAACCCCAAGGGTCGTGTCATCTATAAAAAGATGAACCGGGTCTTGATACTTGAAGAAAAAACTTTCGACCTGTAACCCCCAAGGGCTGGGTCATTTGTAAAAAGATGAGCCGGGTCTTGATAATTGATGAAAAAACATTCGACCTGTAATCCCCAAGGGCCGGGTCATCTATAAAAAGATGAGCCGGCTCTTGGTAATTGAAGAAAAAACTTTGGACCTGTAACCCCCAAGGGCCGGGTAATCTGTAAAAGGATGACCCGGGTCTTGATACTGTATAATTTTGTCTAAAAAATTATACATTAGCCCCCAAGTGTTAGGGATGTTGCTTCCAATAATTCTGAGACTTGACCCTTGACTATATATTTCGACAGGAATCACTTATCCAAACTGAATATGTGAAAGCAGTGATGGGCGCCAAGGAACCCATAACATCAATAAAGAAGATGCTTCGCTGCTTATCTACTCTTCCTCCTCAAATTGGCGAGCTAACTCAGTCAGCCGCCCGAAAAGGAGCACTGACTACGTTGAGTCGGTGTTTGGCGTATGCTCCAGAAATAAACCCAGAAGAAGTAGCGGCGGGCTTTCCCTTGCTCAAGGATGACGGGTCAGCATTTGCTGAAGAAGACTACCAGCATGTTCTTAAAGAATCCCGTTTGGCGGCGAATCAGCTTGCTGCAAGCTTGGATTTATCAAAATACCAAGCCGCCTATGACAACAAGAACAAGAAAGTTAACCCGCCAACCTTTGTAACGACCAGCTTAACTCCGCGTCGACCCAAGAATCCTTTTGACTTGGAGGCGGATCTCTCATCAGTGCTGAACGATGAAGATGAGTTCGCCGCGTTATCCAAGTGTAAGTGGATACTTGGCGACTTGCAAATTGAAGTCGGCCAGAGCTCGCAGCAGGCTGATCCGAGGACATCAGCAGAATAAAACTTCATAGATTTGGCCATGAGAGCCATGTAATAAGTCTTTTTAGAGATCAAACTGCTTCTGTGATATCTTGAAAAATCCTTATGTCGCCCTTAAGGCGTTTTGAAATGCTTGATCCGCCCTTGAGGCGTTTTTATGATGCTTGACCCGCCATGGCTAGAATGATTTTGATCATCAACCTGTTAAGCTTGAAAACATATATCAAACCATCTCAGTGAGTAATGGGTGATAATAAATAGCAATCGGCCCAAGATATTTGAGGCGAGTCAGGAAAAAAAGTCTGAAAAACCTTGTGGCAGTGCTAGGAAGGTAAAAAATAGCAATTATGTCGGCTAATCGGGTCGCGACAGGATAGGACGAGTTAAGTAAACTCAAGTGCTAACCAAGGGAGACTTTTGTATCAAAAGCTCAAGTATTTAGACCGGCTGATCAGGCACAAGTCAAGCTTCAGTGAAGCGGGTTCAATGAACCAATGGTTTCTCTATTTTCCATGTGAGGCGCTTGTCGGTACCAGACATGTTTTTACCAAGGCGAGTTCATGGTCTATGAGCAGAATAACTCGCCAAGAGTTCACGGGTCCATATGGCGATTCGGCCAACACACAGTCCAGTATAACAATTTGTAATGCGGTAATTTTTCACAGGCCAAGTGGATAGTAAGGCTGATCTCAGTGAGAGGAAGCCCCCAAGTGACCTATGATTAAGGGAAAGACCGTCATACGATTGTAGAAACGTTTACGCTATTACCACAAAACGACTTGAGAACAAATTGTCCTCAAGTAAGCCGGCCTAATCCACATAATCATATAAGGCGCATATATTTGAATCGCGCGCTTGTGGCGACTTCGATCCTCTTTGGCTTATCGATACCCAGTTTTGTAATAAGGGCATCATGGCGACTTAAGCTCTTTGGTATGGATAGCGTCCATGCTTGGACGACTTCTTGATGAAAAAATAAAGATCCATGCCTTTCAATAAGATGAATTAGCAGGAAAGCCCCCAAGTCGGGAGGCGTTAATTTTATTGCTTCATAAGAAATGAAAAAACTTAAAAAACGTAGAGCTAATAGCTCAAGTGTAATAAGGCCGCAAGTGGGCTATATTCCAGGGGCGAGTTGACTCAGCCTCCGTGGTTGGCCGATCAGGCCGTAGATCCACCAGATAGTAGGACCCGTTGCGAAGGTTTTTGCTGACGACGAACGGTCCTTCCCATGGCGATGATAACTTATGCATGCCAGTATGATCTTGTATCAGTCGAAGCACTAAGTCGCCCTCCTGAAAAGTTCGGCTCTTGACCCGGCGGCTGTGATAACGTCGTAAGTCCTGCTGATAAAAGGCCGATCAGGCTGCAGCCAAATCACGTGCTTCCTCCAAGGCGTCCAAAGAGTCCTGACGCGCCAGCTCATTGTCCTGTTCCACATAAGCAGCGACTCTGGGCGAGTCATGCCTAATGTCAGTGGGAAGAACGACTTCTGCTCCACAGACCAGAAAGAAGGGAGTAAAACCCGTAGAACGGTTCGGGGTGGTCCGGATGCTCCATAGTACTGAAGGCAACTCCTCGACCCAACATCCCGGGGTACGTTCCAAGGGAACCATGAGTCGGGGCTTGATTCCTCGCAAAACTTCCTGATTCGCCCGCTCCGCCTGTCAATTAGATTGTGGGTGAGTAACCGCAGAAACATCAAGCCGGATGTGCTCACGATGGCAAAACTCTTGCATCGCTCCGTGAGACAGATTAGTGCCATTATCAGTAATGATGCTGTGTGGATATCCGAACCGGAAGATCAATTTTTTCAAGAATTTGACCGCTGTCTCCGCATCGCAAGCTCCAACAGGCTCTGCTTCAACCCACTTGGTGAACTTATCAACCGCCACCAACAAATGAGTTTTCTTGTTGCACGACATCATAAAGGGGCCAACCATGTATAACCCCCAGACCGCGAAAGGCCAAGTGATGGGTATCATCCTTAGTTCTTGAGCCGGCACATGGGCCAATCGCCCGTAACGCTGGCATCCATCACATCGACGAACTATCTCCTCTGCATCTGCATGGGCTGTCAACCAGAAGAAGCCATGACGGAACGCTTTTGAAACCAAGGAGCGTGACCCGGCGTGATGCCCATAATCTCCGGAATGAATGTCATTTAGAATTATACACCCTTCTTTGGAGGAAACACATCTTTGGAAAACCCCGGAAGTGCTCCGTTTATATAATTCGTCATTGATGATCACCATGGATTTGCTTCGCCAAACGATTTGGTGAGCCAACACTTCATCCGTAGGTAACTCGCCTCGGGCGAGATAGGCCAGATACGGAAGAACCCAATCTGGCATAACATGGAGAGCCGCCACGAACTGGGACTCAGGATCTGGTATTGCCAACTCTTCCTCCGAGGGCAACCTTACGGAAGGATTATGCAGAGTATCCAGAAAAACATTGGGGGGAACCGGCTTACGCTGGGAACCGAGATGTGAAAGGGCATCAGCTGCTTCGTTAAGGCGCCGGTCGATGTGATCGACCTAATAGCCATGGAAATGACCCGCCACATCAGACACAACCCTCCTTTAAGCCGCCATCAAGGGGTCCCAAGAATCCCAAGTACCTGAAACATGCCGAGCCACCAAATCAGAATCGCCAAAACATCTGACCCTCGTAAGGTTCATCTCTTTGGCGAGTCGCAAGCCATGAAGCGAAGCTTCATATTCCGCGGCGTTATTGGTACATGGAAACATGAGTCGGAGGACATAGCAGAATTTGTCTCCTTGAGGCGATATCAGCACCACGCCAGCCCCCGAGCCTTCCAACTGTCTAGATCCGTCAAAATAAATAGTCCAGTATGTAAGGTCAGGCCTGTCTTCCGGGATCTGTAACTCGGTCCAATCATTGACGAAATCAACCAAGGCCTGAGACTTGATAGCCATGTGAGGGGTGTACCGCACGTGGTGCGACCCAAATTCGATCGCCCACTTGGCGATTCGCCCTGTCGCCTCCCGATTCTGGATGATGTCCCCGAGGGGAGCGGAGCTAACAACTATGATGGGCTGCTCTTGGAAATAATGTTTGAGCTTCCGTCTTGCCATAAAGACCCCATAAACTAGTTTCTGCCAGTGTGGGTATCCCTGCTTGGAAAGAGTTAGCACCTCGCTGATAAAATACACCGGGCGCTGCACAGGATATTCCTTCCCTTCCTCCTTCCTTTCGACGACCACCGCCACACTCACCGCTTTGGAGTTTGCCGCAATATATAAAAGCATGGGCTCTTTCTCAGTCGGGGCAGCCAAGACCGGCGGGTTGACCAGCTGCCGTTTTAATGCTTCGAAAGCTTCGTTGGCTTCATCTGTCCAAACAAAATGGTCAGATTTCCTAAGCAATTGATAAAGGGGAATAGCTTTTTCTCCCAGATGGCTTACGAAGCGACTTAAGGCCGCAATACGACCCGCCATCCGTTGGAATTGATTAATATTCACTGGTTTTCCAAGGGAAGTAATCGCCTCGATCTTGTCTGGGTTAGCTTCAATGCCGCGCTCGGATACCAAAAAGCCCAACAATTTCCCTGCAGGAACACAAAAAACACACTTGGCAGGATTAAGCTTCATCTGATATACCCGCAGATTATCAAAAGTTTCCTTGAGATCTCCTAGTAGCGTTTCCTTCCTGTGAGTTTTAACCACAATTTCATCAACATAGGCATGGACGTTGCGTCCGATTTGGCCTCGGAGGCAATTTTGGATGCAGCGTTGATAAATCGCCCCTGCACTCTTGAGCCCGACCGACATGGACACATAGCAAAAGGCCCCAAAGGGGGTTATAAAAGCCGTTTTCTCCTAATCTTCCACGGCCATCTTGATTTGGTGATATCCGGAATAAGCGTCCAAGAAGCACAAACGTTTGCATCCCGCCACTGAATCAATAATTTGATCGATGCGAGGAAGAGCGAAAGGATCCTTTGGACAAGCTCTGTTAAGATCCGTGTAATCAATGCACTTACGGAAGGTACCGTTCTTCTTGAGCACCAGGACCGAGTTAGCCAACCATTTGGGGTGGAAGACCTCTACGATGAATCTGGCAGCCAATAGACGGGCAACTTCCTCCCCGATTGCCTTGCGTCGTTCCTCATTGAACCTACGAAGATATTGCTGAATAGGTTTCGCCTTTGGGTCAACATTAAGATGGTGCTCAGCGAATTCTCTCGGCACACCAGGCATGTCAGAAGGTTTCCATGCGAAGATGTCCCGATTCTCACGGACAAATTCGATGAGCACGCTTTCCTATTTGGGATCCAGACCCGTCCCAATAGTGAACTGCTTGGTTGAGTCGCCAGGGACGAAATCCACTGTCTTAGTGTCATCTGTTGGTTTGAACTTGAGGGGCGGCTCAGCATCTGTCGTTGGCTTCTTTAAAGGTGACATATCAGCCGGATCAACATTGGCCTAGTGATACTTCAGCTCTTCCGCAGCACAGGCGACTTCTGCGTAAGCCGCATCCCCTTCTTCACACTCCCTTGCAATCCTCCTATCGCCATCAACCGTGGTGGGTCCTTTCAGACCAGGCATCTTGAGTTTAAGGTATACATAGCAGGGGCGAGCCATGAACCGGGCGTAAGCCGGTCGCCCAAACAGCGCATGATAGTGGCTCTTTAACTTGACCACCTCAAACATAAGCGACTCACTCCTGTAATTAGACGTTGTTCCAAACGCAACCGTGAGCCTAACTCGGCCTATGGGATACGCCGATTTACCTGGGACAATCCCGTGGAATACCGTGGTTGAGGGCATCAAATCTTTCTCCAACAGGTTCATCCTTTGGAAGGTGTCGAAGTATAATATGTTGATGCTGCTGCCACTATCCATCAGTACCTTGGAAAAAGTATGTCCTCCAACTTGGGGAGCCACGACCAACGCTAAGTCGCCGGGATTGTCCACTCTTGGCGGGTGATCCTCCCTACTCCATGATATAGTCTGCTCGGACCAGTGGAGGTATCTAGGGAGTGCCGGCTCAGATACACTGTTCGGTCGGTGACTCACCTTTTTATCACGCCTGCAGGCATTCGTGGTGAAAACGTGGTACTGCCCATTGCTTAACTGCTTGGGATTATTGCGGAAGCCGCCATTGTCGTCATGCCCCTGCGAAGCCCCCTGTGGGGGTGGTTGCTGAAAAACTCCAGGCAGACTATACCGTCGCTGGTGATGCATCGGATGCTGGCCACTGCTTGGCTGCGAGCCACCCTGAGCCCCGGGTTCGGTGAAACCGCCGAAGGGCTTCTGGCGTTGATTAGGTGCGCCGAACTATTCCTGCCGTTGGTCCGGGTGACCGCCTTGCCCTTTTTTTATCGCCTCCGCCCAAAACTCCCGCATCACGTAACAATCCTCCCAGGAATGAGTCGCCGGTCCATCTTCCATGGCGTGGTGTGGGCAGGGGCCCTTGAGTAACTCATTAGAGTTGCGCGGCTTTTTGCCACTATAACCCCTATTCTTTTTCTGACGCTAGTTGCCATTATTGGTGTTGGTGTTGGCGACTAAGTCCGAAGACTCTTCCTGTTGCCTTCTCTTGCTATTTGCTTCCTGATTATGGCGGGCGCGTCCCTGGAACCGGGTATGATTTTTGGATGACTTGCCCTTCCTTGGAGAGTTAGCTTTACCACCATCCTCGCCGAGATCTTTGGTGTTGTCCGCCTCAGCGTACCTAGTGAGGGTGTCCACTAGCTCCCCCATGTCTTGGACCTTTCGCTTGAGTCACCCCAACTTCTGCACCAAGGGCTCGTAGTGGCAATTCTGCTCGAGGATCAGCATAGCCTGAGCCGCCGTAATACCGTCCGACGAGTGAATGATTTTCGTGACCCGCCGCGACCAGTGGTGGGCCGACTCATCCGGGCGTTGAACGCAGTGCTATAGATAGACCATTGTCATCGGGCGTTTGCAGGTTCCAAGGAAGTTTTGGACGAAACGCTCTTTCAATTCAACCCAAGTCTGGATGGAGTTGGGGGGAAAGTTCTTTAACCAAGTACGCGTTGTTCCTTCGAGCATCATTGTGAAGTACCTAGCGCAGACTGCTTCACTTACATCGAGCATGTCCATGGCGATTTCATAACTCTCGACCCACGACGCCGGCTCAAGGTCCGGAGTGTAGTTAGGCACCTTTCTTGGCCCTTTAAAATTCTTGGGCATTCGCTCGTTGCGAAGGGCGGGGGCCAAACACGGCACCCCCACTTGTCTGCCGCTTCCAACAAGAGGCGCTGGGGCGACTTGAGTGTCCGGGTGGTCCCGACCTGGCGAGTCTCGATGATCAGGCGAGTTGACCTGGGGAAAGGGTCGTGGTCCGCTGGTTATAGCAGTCTGGTCATCCGACCGACTCCTGGTGCGGCTCGCCTGGGGAGTGGAGTGCAGCTGATCTAGGCTGTGTGAGAACTGGGCATTTTGCACCACCGCCGTCTTCAACATCTCAATGGCGTTCCTTGCCTCTATCTCGGCTGGCGTGTTGCCGTGAATCGGAAGGGATTCTAAATGGTGAGTTGCGGCAAGGACATTGTCCACCGGGTTGGAAAAGTGACCTTGAGGTGTCTGGAATAGGGGAACGTGATCCGCAGCTGGCTGAAACGGCGGGTTCGGTGGCTGGCCCTGCCCTCCCCCCGGGGCGACTCCTGCCCCGGGAGTTCGTGGAGTGTCGAACAGGCGGGTCGGGTTGAGATCAGGGGGCAAGCGACCCTGGTGCCTCCGCTGATGGACAACGTCAGATGCGCGCTGGTGCCTTTCGAGCCGCCAGTTGTCGGTATTCAAGCGAGCTATCTCAGCGGTAATTTGAGCCTGTCGGGTCTCGATCCTGGTGGCCTCCACCTTAGCGTCCCGCTGAGCCTTTGCCACCCCTTCTCTTAGCTTCGTCAGTTCTATGTTTACCGCCTCCTGTTTTTCCGGTGTGATGGGGGTCGCCATGAGCCTTGTTATTTCCGCTGCTAACTCCACCAAAATCGCGGCCGGGCTTCTAGACATCTCGCCAGTTCCATCTCCGCCTGTCGGTTTTGGCGAGGGTTCAGTCGCCCGTGCCATGTAAACAGCGATCTCACGGCGAGTCCAGTCAAGAACTTCGGGGTCCATGGCCAGTGACAAGCCCCCAAGGCAGCCCCCGTGTAGAGACTGGATTAAATCTGAATCGCCCATGGACGATTCGTCATCAGTGATGACTGGCGTGGTTTCGTGGGTCGTTGAGTGTTCTGGCTCCTCAGATCCTTGCGTGAATCCAACAAAGACCGAACGGGTTAGGTTTGGCGTCACGACAGGGCAGACGTACCTGGCCGGCTCGACGATGTCGGAGGAGGTGTCCGGCTGAGGCACGGGCGATCCAATCATGCCGATTAAGACGCTGATCTTGCCGAAGGGGACCCTGTAACCGGATTCGATCGAATCGGCCTCTGGTCCCCATTGCAAGTTGTTGATGTAGTACTTCCCGTGGCGGCTCCGAGTCATGAGCCCTGCTGCGTAACTCCAAGACCCTGGTAGGGCTCCCTGCGTAACTCAACTACACCGTGCGCAGGCCCAACGGTGGGCGCCAACTATCGTGGTTTTGTCACGGCAGATGTCCTCGTGAAAGGACTTAGTGTTGGAGCCATCGCACCTTGGTGGCGACTCAAAGGGGTTGAACGGGAGCGAGAGAAAGATTTACCCAGGTTCGGCCCCTCGTGAGGAGGTAAAAGCCTACGTCCTGCTTTGTGTTCTATTGATGGTGTTTTGTTTACAAGGAGGGTGTAACTCGCCTGACCTAGCACTCGATGATATCTAACCTGCCCTCTCCTTCCCTGGGACTCGCCTTTATATACAGGTCGAGTCCTTAGGGTTTACAAGGGTCCTTTCCTTTACACAAATCGTGACTCTTCCTGTCTCTAGGTCGCCATCTTTCCAAGACTTGGAGACCTTCTCCACTATGGACTCCTCCCGAAGGTCCTGAACCGCCATACGAATCCCGGCCTTACTGGGCCAAGGCCAAAACCACTTGGAGATGAGTTGCCAGCTTCGGTGACCCGACCCAACTAGGGCGGGTTACCCAACGGATAATATCCCCAACACCTACCAACCCTTCCCCTCGGAGTATGCGTTTAGCACTTTGTTTCGATTACTAATAAAACCTTTCGCAATAAGTATGTGAGTTCTTCATGACTAATGTGAGCCCATGGTATAGATGCACTTTCACCTTCCACCATTGCTAGACTCTCTAGTGCCGGGCAATTCTCGCCGGTGCACAAACCCACCAAATTCCTTCCTCAAAACAGCCACCATACCTACCTACTATGGCATTTTCATAGCCATTCCGAGATATATTGGCATGCAACTCCCACCATTCCATCTCATGACTTGTGCCATCACTCTGATATTGCAATTGCATGATCGTAAGATAGCTAGCGAGATGTTTCAACGTCATACGCCATGCTAGATTGTTGCACATCCTGGTACACAGCCGGAGGCATTTCCTATGGAGTCATCATCATTGTGATCTTTGAGGTGTGAGTAAATAAAAGTGTGATGATCATCATTATTAGAGCATTGTCCCATGAGAGGAAAAAATAGAGGCCTAAGAGCCCAAATAAAAAAAATAAGAGAAAAAGAGAGAAGGGACAATGCTACTATCTTTCTCCACACTTGTGCTTCATGTTAGTACCTTGTTCTTCATGATTGAGAGCTTCTTGCTTTGTCACTACCATATGCTAGTGGGAATCTTCGTTTTATAACTTGGCTAGTATATTCCAATGATGGGCTTCCTCAAAATTGCCCTAGGTCTTCGTGAGCAAGCAAGTTGGATGCAGACCCACTAGTTTTCCTCTTGAGCTTTCACATACTTATAACTCTAGTGCATCTCTTGTATGGCAATCCCTACTCATTCACATTGATATCCATTAATGGGCATCTTCATAGCCTATTGATATGCCGAGTCAGTGTGACCATATCCTCCTTTTTGTCTCACAACCACCACCACACTCTATTCCACCTATAGTGATATATCCATGGCTCGCGCTCATGTATTGCATGATAATTATAAAAAGTTTGAGAAAGTAAGAGTGCGAAAACAATTACTTGGCCAATTCCGGGGTTGTGCATGATTTACATTAGTTGTGTGAGGATGATGGAGCATAGCCAGACTATATGATTTTGTAGGGATAACTTTCTTTGGCCTTGTTATTTTGAAGTTCATGATTACTTTACTAGTTTGCTTGAAGTATTATTGTTTTCATGTCAATAGCAAACTATTGTTTTGAATCTTACGGATCTGAACATTCATGCCACGTGAAAGAAGTTGCAAAGGACAACTATGCTAGGTAGCATTCCACATCAAAAATTCATTCTTTATCACTTCCCTACTCGAGGACGAGCAGGAGTTAAGCTTGGGGATGCTTGATACGTCTCCAACGTATCTATAGTTTTTGATGGTTTCATGCTATTATCTTGTCAAACTTTGGATGTTTTGCATGCTTTTTATTTATTTTCTGGGACTAACTTATTAACTTAGTGCCAAGTGCCAGTTCCTGTTTTCCATGTTTTTGACCCCTTTTAGAGGAGATTTTGAATCGGAGTCCAAACGGAAGAAAATCCCCGAAAAGATTTTTTTGGAACGGAAGAAGATCAGATAACTTGGGAGCCAAGCCAGAGGAGCTCCAGGGGCCCCACAAGCCCCCACCCCGCAGCCAGGGGGGCCGCGCCATCCAGGCATGTGGCCCCCCTGGAGGTCCCCTGACCTTGATCTTTCGCCTATATAATCTCATAAATTCCAGAAAAAATCAAGATATCATCGCAATCGCTTTTCCGCCGCCACAAGGTTCTGTCTCCGCAAGATCCCATCTGGGGCACATCCTGGTGCCCTGCCGGAGGGGGGATTCGGATACGGAGGGCTTTTCATCAACACCATGACCTCTCCGATGATGCGTGAGTAGTTCACCATAGACCTACGGGTCCATAGCTAGTAGCTAGATGGCTTCTTCTCTCTCTTGGATCTTCAATACAAAGTTCTCGATGATCTTCATGGAGATCTATCCGATGTAATCTTCTTTTGCGGTGTGTTTGTCGAGATCCGATGAATTGTGGATTTATGATAAGATTATCGATGAATCTTATTTGAGTTTCTTCTGATCTCTCTGTGCATGATTTCACATCCTTGTAATTCTCTTTGAGTTGTGGGTTTTCTCTGGCCAACTAGACCTATGATTCTTGCAATGGGAGAAGTTCTTGATTTTGGGTTCATACCGTGCGGTGACCTCACCCAGTGACAGAAGGGGTAGCGAGGCACGCATCATGTTGTTGCCATCAAGGGTAAAAAGATGGGGTTTTCATCATTTGTTTGAGATTATCCCTCTACATCATGTCATCTTGCTTAAAGCATTACTCTGTTCGTCATGAACTCAATACACTAGATGCATGCTGGATAGCGGTCGATGTGTGGAGTAATAGTAGTAGATGCAGAAAGTATCGGTCTACTTGTCTCGGATGTGATGCCTATATGCATGATCATTGCCTTAGATATCGTCATGACTTTGCGCAGTTCTATCAATTGCTCGACAGTAATTTGTTCACCCACCGTGATATTTGCTATTATGAGAGAAACCTCTAGTGAACACTATGGCCCCCAGGTTCTACTCCACTCCATGTTTTCAGCCTTAAACTTTTTACTTCGTTGCACTTTCCACCTTCAGATTTCACTTTGCAAACAATCTTGAAGGGATTGACAACCCCTTTGAAGCGTTGGGTGCAAGCTTGTTTGTGTTTGCGCACGTACTTTGGAATTGACGAGGCCCTCCTTCTGGATCGATACCTTGGTTCTCAAACCGAGGGAAATACTTACTGCTCCTGTGCTGCATCACCCTTTCCTCTTCAAGGGAAAAACCGACGCAAACCAGAGAAGTAACAAGAAGAATTCCTAAGCGCGAGGGAAGGACTTTTGTTGCCGTAGCAACCCACCATTCCTTGCTCCATAAAAATAATTATGTCAGAACTGCTTTATGTGATCTTGGTGCAGGAGTGAGTGTTATTCCTTTCTCTCTTTAAAAACATGCTTTGTTTAGATAACCTAATCCCTACAGATATTTCTCTTCAAATGGATGATAAGTCAACGACCGTTCCTGTTGGTATTTGTGAGGATGTTCCTGTTGAAGTTGCTAATTGTTTGATCCTTACGGACTTTGTTGTGCTTGACATGCCCAAGTATGGGAGCATGTCTATTACTCTTGGTAGACCTTTTCTTAACACTGTAGGTGTTATTATTGATTGCAATAAAGGAAAGGGACTTTCTATGTTAATGAGAAGGAGCACACGGTATATTTTCCGAAGAAGATTTATAAAAGACATGACCTTAATTCTATTGAGAATATTGAGACCGTGAAGGTTGGAGAGTGGGATTATCCTCTACATGTGCACCACAAATACAAAACCATTATGGTGGGTACAATATCCATTAAAATAACGGTACCATGATTGCTTTATAAGAAGTGAAACTTTTTGCTCGATATAACACCTGTTTGCTAGTAAGACTTGATCAACCTTGCTAACAAATATATTTTATATGAGTAAAAGGAGAAGCTTGTTATGTTTTTATGTCTATAATCTTTCATCCTCCTTGCTGCACCAAAGTTTTATGTTTCTGAAGCTTCATATGTTTAACCATTGCTTCGAGCTTTCTCGAAGTTTTCCAGCTTTGGGTACTTAGAATTTTTTTCAAAAGTGAAGTTGTCAGAAAAATTCCAGAAAAATTATAGTAAAAATTTTGATTAAAAAAGAGACGCAGGGGCACCTGGGCCCCCCTGGTCCAGGAGGCCAGGTGGCGCGGCCTAGCCCCTGGCCGCGCCCATAGGTCGCCTGGGCCCACCTAGTCCCCTTTCTAGGTACTTCCTCTTCCCTTCTCTCTCTCTCTCACTCCAAAAATCCTGATTTTTCTCCTGGAGCTCGAGTTCTTGCTGTTCTTGGTGGAAAATATCGATCTCTCTCTACAGCCCATCATTTGCATTGAGAATTTGAGCATTTGCTCCTTGGTATATGACTCCTCCACTCCTCCAATTAGAATTTTTATTGGTAGTCTTATTTGTGAGTATTTAGGAGTTCTTGGTGTTGTTCATATGAGCTTGCATGCATGTTTAGAATTTATTTATGAAGTTTTGCCGCAAGCTTATGCATCGGGGAAGTGAGTAGAATAGTTTGCTCCAACTCATTTTTTGCTTAGACCTTCATTTTTATGGTGCACCAAAAATTTCAGAAATGAGTTTGTTTGGAAAAGCGAAAGGATGGCTTGGGAAGAAGAGACCCGAGCCTACCGATAGACTAACTAGAGCTACAACTTCACCTTCTACTGTGAGGACAAGTTACAATGATGATATCGTGCCACCAGAGTTCCTCCACGAGACGGACACGGCACGTGCCATGGCATACTCGTGTTCAGATTTCCTTACGGTGGCAGGTATTAAGGATGAGTTTGATAACCTCTGTGCAGCTGCAGGTTTGACACGTCTCGTAATACGACGTGTGCCACATTATGCAAAACTCACCTATTATTTTGTCAACTGGTTTAGATATAATGATAAAACTTCCATGATTCAATTCATATTATATGAGGATGTCTTTACCATGTCTTTGGCAGATTTTTTGACGTTATAGGTGTGCGGAATGTCAGGAAGACGACCAAAATGAAAGTTCAGCCCTATGAGCTGAAATCCCTATTCGCTTCCCTTTGCAGCAAGGATCCGCGAGACATTCACCGGGGGAAGATCTCCAACATCTTGTTCCCCCACATCAGGTATTTCACATACTATATTGCTCGAGGGGTGTTAGCTCGTGACAATACGAGCAACATTTCAGCTCCGGATCTTGCTATCTTGGCAGCCGCCCTCTTAGGAGATAACACGTATAATATTGGTGCTTTGATTGCTCATCGCCTCGTTGCTAACAGCGGCAAAGGGCCTCACTTTGGTGGCATTTATGCCATGCTTATCCTCGAGAACCTCGGGCACACTGTACGCACGGATGATACGCCTTTTTCATTCATAGGTTTGATCTTACCACTATGAAGAGGCATGAGTTTGTTACTAGGACTTCTGAGTTTGGTAACCTTGTTTATATTATGAGGTTTGGCGAGCTTACTACTCGCGAGATCTGTCTACCTGCACCACTTTTGTTTGATTACACTAGCAGGAACGGATGGTCCTTCACCTCGATTGAGTTGGACGAGTTCGTGATCCAGCAGCAGTTCCACAACCCCATGGAGGGGGTTGTTCCCGAGAAAGACGAGCCTTCTTCTTGGGAGGACAGTGATTCGTCTCCAACGTATCTATAATTTTTGATGGTTCCATGCTATTATCTTGTCAACTTTGGATGTTTTATATGCATGAATATGCTATTTTATGTCTTTTTTGGGACAAACCTATTAACTCAGTGCCAAGTGCCAGTTTTTGTATTTTCCGTGTTTTTGACCCTTTTTCAGACGGAGTCCAAATGGAATGAAACTTTACGATGATTTTTTTGGGACCAAAAGAGACCCCCGAAGCTTTGGAAGAAGACCAGAAGAGCCACGAGGAAATCACAAGCCCATGGGGCGCGGCCTACCCCACTGGTTGCACCGTGTAGGCTTGTGACCTCCTCGTGGGCCCAAATGACGCAATTCCACCACCATAAATTCCTATAAATTCAGAAAACCCCAGAAAGAATTCTAGATCGGGAGTTCTACCGCCGCAAGCCTCTGTAGCCACCAAAAACCAATCTGGAGCCCGTTCCAGCACCCTGCCGGAGGGGGAATCCATCTCCGGTGGCCATCTTCATCATCCCGGCGATCTCCATGACGAGGAGGGAGTAGTTCTCCCTCGGGGCTGAGGGTATGTACTAGTAGCTATGTGTTTGATCTCTCTCTCTCTCGTTTTCTTGATATGTCTTGATCTCCATGTACCGTGGGCTTTGCTACTATGGTTGGATCTTATGATGTTCTTCCCCCTCTCCCTTCTTGTAATGAATTGAGTTTCCCCTTTGAAGTTATCTTATCGGATTGAGTCTTTGAGAACACTTGATGTATGTCTTGCACGTGTCTATCTGTTGTGATCAACTTGCGGGTTTGTGACAATTGGGAACCTATGCATACTAGTCGTGAACCCGTGCATTCGCACGGTCTAGCCTACAAATGTAAGTTTCTAACTTCAATTTAATGTTTAAATAACTTGGATTCATCAGGTGGCCTGAGTCGACAACATTTCTTCATTATTTTATTCATTATAGAAGGAAAGTTCGGTAAACAAATTAGCATTCAACAACTGAACTAAAAAATGCAATACTTCTTAAATATGACATAACATTGTTGGCCAATTTTCTTTTCTGTGTGTGTTTGTTTTCCAACTGTATGTAATTTGCCTTTCTAGAATGTATTTTCAATTGCCAATTAATTTTTGTTGTGCCGAGCACTTGCAAAAGTTGCTCGTGCACATCAAACCTCTCTGGTTTGTATGTAAAAAAGATTTTATATATGCGGTAGAATAAGGATGGTGAGTGTAAATGTCAAGAAGTCCTCATGTTTTTTTAAGATTTCCACTCTTTGATGGATATTCAAATCCATCGTTACCATCAAAATTAAAAAGGCATACTCTAAAATTATGGAGTATATTTTCCGTCATTAATAATTTGTGTTCATGTAGCAAACTACGTGATCGATTCTTCACCAATTTGTTTAGCGTAATCTATGCGATATATCTTGTCTACATACGGCAACAGTAAAAGTTGTCAGCACCTAATATACACCACTTGTGTTTTAGGACACCCAATTCACAACCTAATTTATCTAATACAATGATGTCTTGTTATAATTGAAGCTTCATTACTATATTACTAAAGTAGCAAATCATGTTAACAATTACAACATACGGAGTCTTGAGCTTTCAAACATCCATGATGCTTATCTCGAACTTTGGCCCCAAGCAAAAGATTTAGTATGATTTCACTTTTGCCCAGAATTACAATAGTTGCCAACATAAATCAAAATATTTCCAATCATGTGTGCCATCATTCCTGTATCTATGGCCAAAATATGCCTCGTGTCTTTTGCAACATCCCATTTCATTATGTCATGTACTCTTGCGACAACCATATGACAAACTTAGAATATATATATATATGTATACTTCTAACTGTATTGCATATTAAAGATTAAACCATAAGTTTCCTACTTGGGATATTGTTGGTAAATATTTTTGAGAGTTACCATGTACAACTTTTTCCCATGTTGTTTTTCAAACAATGTACCGTGGTATCCTGTGCAACAGTAATAATGAAGTAAGAATATATATTTCTCTTTAATTAATACTTCTAGTAGTTACCTATTGATGAAAAACATTTGTTTGTATACTTCAATAACAACCTTAGGCACTTCAATAAAAAATAAAGAATATAATACACAAATCAAATGTCTCCTTCTATTTCATCGGTACCTTGTATGCGTCCAATTTTATAAACTCATGGACAAAAAGATGTCAGAATGGAACAATCGCCAGATCACTTTGTTGTACGTAATTGGACTTGCTCCATCTAGACTCTTGAGGCATGGCTCGATGCGTTATGAGTACAATGATAACGGCGTAGATTAGGACACTTGAAAAACTGCTTTTACGTCTTGGCGTATAACTTTGTGCCCATCTACGTCAAGGTCAAAGAAAGTCAGGTCATGATCATAGTGGAAAATTAATCATATAGGTTAGTAACCGTAGAAGAAACTTCATAAGAATTCTAGTAGGTTCAATTCTTCGACATGAGAAGAAAGAATATGGGAAGAAGAAATAAGCTGCGGTACATCGAATACTTGATAATCACGCGAGGTTCTGAAGGAGACCATATCATGTGCATAAACTAATATTCATGTTCAGATTTTTTTTACATATTAGATTTTATATCATGCATATATGGTGCCACAAATCCATCTCCAAGACTCAATTCAGTATCATAATCACCACACAGATTTTAAATGGATTCCACTTCCTTGTGGTGGAAGATAGATGCCATTGTGAAAGATCTATTGATCAGTAGAAAGATATGATTACAACAATCAATAATAACCTATTGGCGCCAGACGTCCTAGCCTGCTGATCACATTTCACCTGTGTACACATATATGCATGCATCAATGACATGCATGATGGTTCTGCTATGGAGATGGATGTAAGAAAATTGTGTGCAGTTGCGGACGATGGTGGTACTCCTCCTCGAATGGGAGGCAACCACCGCAAGGCAAGAGAAATGAAGATCCGGTAACTGACATGATAAAGCTTGTATGCATGAGCAATTGAGATCAGACAATAGATGGAGGATTAATTAGTAATACCGTGGTAGAGAAAAAAGTTTTTTTAATTTAAAGAAAAGACTGTGATAGACTGCATTATATTTTTCCAAATGCACCAGCGGTACATACAACACAGTGTACCCCAAGTAGAGAAACCGACATATATATGATTCAGATAATGCTTATATATATATGCGCGCTTGCAGCCATGATGGTATAGTACAGTAAAAATTGCTATGTAAATTATGAATCCTATTTGTGTATAACAGATGATTGCATACCTCAACATTTATGTATGAAGATCGTGATTTTCCTGGTCTATTTAAGGGCACGGAAGTAGGCTTGGCTTGTGGAACAACGCATCCGGCAGACGGCAGTGCTTCCTTGAACAATCTGAGGTTGTCTGACGTCTCCATGTCGTATGGCGCCGAGAGTGCTAGGCCTCCGATGCTGTTTCTATCTCATGCTAGAAATTGTTCCTTATAGTGCATATACTTTTCTGCCAATAATAAAGAGACAAAATTCTGCACAAATTTGTTTTATGAAAACTCTGCAATAAATAGAATAATAACATGGGAAAAAAACATCTAATACCTGTTTTTTGTTCCAATTAGAGAATAGCATAGGCTGAACGTGCAGGTGTTTGGGGATGGTTCTTCGGCTGCATCCTAGCCTACCCCGGACCATCACAGATGTCCAGAATGCGGACCAAAGCATGGACGTTGGTATATTGACCTCGTAGTTGGATGCCAGGACGTACTTTCCAACCAGCCTGGACAGAGAGCCTTCCACGGAGTCATTCTCCAATTTTGATCTAGGTCACTACGACGTGGTTTGGTAATTGACTGGTTGATGCATCCTCGTGTCGAGAATTGATCCGTATCGTGAATGCAATTCTGCGCTAGGCTCCGAGCATAAATAAGATCTGCCATTACTACAACGAAATTGGAGGCACGCATAACCTACGATGAGAGAGGCCATAGGAACATAGAGGTCACAACTCCTCCTGGAGCGGAAGAAACGGAGATCAATCAGAGTCTTTGGAAACTGGGTGGCAGCAGGATTAGAACCTATTGCTTATCAAGACTCGAGAGGAGGCGATGGCAGGGGAGATTGGTTTCGCATATTTTCTGGATCCAATCGTGCTTCATGACTTCGTCGGGAGGAAGGAGATAACGGGATGACGTTATGATTATCTTATGGGATCTCATGCTTCATCCAACAGTTATAGATGGATCTATAAATGGCAATTACTTTTTTTGCAACACAGACATGATACGATTATAACCGTTGATCTACATCGTAATAACCCGGTCCCATCAAATTAACGACTCTTAATTACTAATTAATGTAGGATTTTCTAGGGAGTCTAGAATTAGTATAGGTATAGATGCGTTGGCACACGTGGATTCATGTGAGTACTCGATGTATGTTTTGGTGATCAACTTGCGGGTTCGTGACATTGGGAACCTATGCATAGGGGTTGGCACACGTTTTGACTCTCCGGTAGAAACTTTGGGGCACTCTTTGATGTCCTATGTGTTGGTTGAATAGATGATTCTGAGATTGTGTGATGCATATCGTATAATCATGCCCACGGATACTTGAGGTGACAATGGAGTATCTAGGTGACATTAAGGTCTTGGTTGATATGTATCTTAAGGTGTTATTCTAGTACGAACTCTTGAATAGATCGATCAGAAAGAATAACTTTATGGTGGTTTCTTACTCGACAATAATCTCTTGTTTGTTCTCCGCTATTAGTGACTTTGGAGTGACTCTGTGTTGCATGTTGAGGGCTAGTTATCTGATCCAATTATGTTATCATTGTTGAGAGAACTTCACTAGTGAAAGTATGAACCCTAGGCCTTGTTTCCACGCATTGCAATACCGTTCATGCTCACTTTTCTTACTAGTTACCTTGCTGTTTTTGTGATTTCAGATTACAAAAACCTATATCTACCATCCATATTGCACTTGTTTCACCATCTCTTCGCCGAACTAGTGCACCTATACAACTTATCATTGTATTGTATGTGTTGGGGACACAAGAGACTCTTTGCTATTTGGTTGCAGGGTTGCTTGAGAGAGACCATCTTCATCCTACGCCTCCCGCGGATTGATAAACCTTAGGTCACCCACTTGATGGAAAATTTCTACTGTCCTACAAACCTCTGCACTTGGAGGCCCAACAACGTCTACAAGGAGAAGGTTGCGTAGTAGACATCAAGCATTTTTCTGGCGCCGTTGTCGGGGAGGCTAGGTAAGCGGCACTCACCTCCCGTCAGCAAAGCATTTTTCTGGCGCCGTTGCCGGGGAGGTTAGCGCTTGAAGGTATATCTTTAGATCTTGCAATCGAATCTTTTTGTTTCTTGTTCTTTCGCTAGAAAACTGCAAAAAAATGGAATTGAGGATGCCTCATATGCTCCATCTTTTCAATGTCTTTCGTGAGCATGATGGGAAGGACAATTGTGCTCAAGTGCTGAAAGAAGAATTACATAGAATGCTTGGCATAGAATATGTGAATGATGAGAATGATTGCATTGTTGTTAGCATGAATTCCTTGAATACCCATGATGCTAATGATATGCAAAGCCACAAGCTTGGGGATGCTATATTTGACAAATATGATCTTTTTAGTTCTTCCACTTTGAATGATCAAAATCGTTTTGATGAAAGCATGCCCCCTATCTATGATGATTATTGTGAGGATACTTATGCTTTGAAGAAGAGGGATGATAAAACTTATCATACTTTCGAAAACCCCTTTGCTAAACCTTGCTTTTTCATTGTGGACACAATTTGTAGTGCTCAATTCTTTTACGATACTCCTACTACTATTCTTGAGAATAGATTTCCTTATGTGGAGAGTAGTAAAATTCCTATGCTTGTAGATCATGAAAAGAAAGCCTTAGGTGCTGGTTATATTGTTGAATTCATTCATGATGCTACTGAAAATTACTATGAGAGAGGATCATATGCTTCTACTTATTGCAATAGTATCAAGCTTCTTCTCCATGTGTTGAAATTTTTGAAGCTATGCTTGTTTTGCCTTCCTATGCTAGTTGATTCTTGCTCCAATAAATTGTTTGATCACAAAATCCATATGCATAGGAAATGGGTTAGACCTAAATGTGCTAGCCACATGCTCCATGATGCTCTCGTTGTGTTTCAATACTTACCTTTTATGTGAGCATCATTGAAATCATGCCTAGCTAAGGGCGTTAAACAATAGAGCTTGTTGGGAGGCAACCCAATGAATTTATTTTTGCTTTTTTCTTTCTGTTTTGCTTTGTCCACATCGTCATAATTCTGTTACGATTGTGTTTTTTGTGTTTTAATTAGCATTTGTGCCAAGTAAAGCCTTTATGATAGCGTGGGTGATAGTTGTTTGATCATGCTGGAAAAAGACAGAAACTTTCTGCTCACGAAATTATTTTTAATTTTTATTCAGAAAGAGATTTTGAGTTGATTCTTTTTGCTGCAGATTTATATGCTTTTTTCCCAGGCCTTCGTAATTTTTCAGATGTTTTGAGGTAACAGAAGTATACGAAGTATACATATTGCTTCAGACTAGTCTGTTTTTGACAGATTCTGTTTTTGTTGAGTTGGTTGCTTGTTTTGATGAAACTATGGTTAGTATTGGGAGGGTACTAGCCATGAAAAAGTGAGAATACAGTAGCCCATCATCAATATATATAGAATTCAAGTTTGCTACAGTACCAAGATAAGTGGTACTTTGTTTTCTTGTGTTAATGTTATCACGAGTTCTTGTTTAAGTTTTGTGTTGTGAAGTTTTCAAGTTTTGGGTGATGTTCTCATGGACGATGGAATAAGGAGTGGATAGAGCTTAAGCTTGGGGATTCCCAAGGCATACCAAGCCATATTCAAGGATAACAAAAAGCCTAAGCTTGGGGATGCCCCGGGAAGGCATCCCCTCTTTCGTCTTCAATCCATCGGTAACATTACTTGGAGCCATATTTTTATTCACCACATGATATGTGTTTTTATTGGAGCGTCTTGTATCTTAGGAGTATTTTCTTTTTTTTTGGTCACAATAATCCTTGCTGCACACCTTTTTGAGAGAGAGAGACATGCACTCATCGTGATTTTGCTAGAATGCTCATAGTGCTTCACTTATATCTTTTGAGCTAGATACTTTTGCTCTTGTGCTTCACTTATATCTTAAGAGCACGACCGTGCGTGATTTGGTAGTTGGCTTATGCTATGAAAGTAGTCCCAAATATGATAGGTACCCAAAGAGGATGCAAAAACCTCCATCTTCATGTGCATTGAGTAGAAAGAGAAGTCTCGATTCCTCTCAATTAGTTTTGAGACGTGGATTCGGTAATATTATGAGTTATGTTAGTAGGGTGTTGTGAATCTAGAAATATTTGTGTTGAAGTTAGTGCTTCCCTTAGCATGCACGGATGGTGAACCGCTATGTTAAGAATTCGGAGCATAACTGATCTATTGATTTTCATCCTTTGTGTTGAGGTCGGGATCACGCGATGGTTAACACCTACCAACCCTGCCCCTCGGAGTATGCGTTTAGCACTTTGTTTCGATTACTAATAAAAACTTTTGCAACAAGTATGTGAGTTCTTTATGACTAATGTTGAGTCCATGGATTATACGCACTTTCACCCTTCCACCATTGCTAGCTTCTCTAGTACCGCGCAACTCTCGCCGGTGCACAAAACCACCATATGCCTCCCTCAAAACAGCCACCATACCTACCTATTATGGCATTTTCATAGCCATTCGAAGATATATTGCCATGCAACTCCCACCGTTCCGTCTCATGACTTGTGCCGTCACTCTCATATTTCCATTGCATGATCGTAAGACAGCTAGCAAGATGTTTCAACGTCATACGCCATGCTAGATCGTTGCACATCCCGGTACACTGCCGGAGGCATTTCCTATGGAGTCATCATCATTATGATCTTTGAGCTGTGAGTAAATAAAAGTGTGATGATCATCATTATTAGAGATTGTCCCATGTGAGGAAATAAAAAAAGAGAGCCGAAAGATCCCAAAAAAAAAGAGAAAAGGAAAGAAAATAAAAAAGAGGCCTAGGAGCCCAAATGAAAAAGGGAGAGAAAAAGACAGAAGGGACAATGCTACTATCTTTTTCCACACTTGTGCTTCATAATAAGCACCATATTCTTCATGATTGAGAGCCTCTCGTTTTGTCACCACCATATACACTAGTGGGAATGTTCATTATATAACTTGGCTTGTATATTCCAATGATGGGCTTCCTCAAAATTGCCCTAGGTCTTCGTGAGCAAGCAAGTTGGATGCACACCCACTAGTTTTCCTTTTGAGCATTCACATACTTATAGCTCTAGTGCATCCTTTGTATGGAAATCCCTACTCATTCACATTGATATCTATGAATGGGCATCTCCATAGCGTTTTGATACGCTGATTCAATGTGACCATCTCCTCCTTTTTGTCTCACAACCACCACACTCTATTCCACCTATAGTGTTATATCCATGGCTCACGCTCATGTATTGCGTGATAGTTATAAAAGGTTTGAGAAAATAAGAGTGCGAAAACAATTTCTTGGCCAATACCGGGGTTGTGCATGATTTAAATTAGTTGTGTGAGGATGATGGAGCATAGCCAGACTATATGATTTTGTAGGGATAACTTTCATTGGCCTTGTTATTTTGGAAGTTCCTGATTACCTTGCTAGTTTGCTTGAAGTATTACTGTCTTCATCTCAATAGCAAACTATTGTTTTGAATCTTACAGATCTGAACATTCATGTCACGTGAAAGAAGTTGCAAAGGACAACTATGCTAGTTAGCATTCCACATCAAAAATTCATTATTTTTCACTTCCCTACTCGAGGACGAGTAGGAGTTAAGCTTGGGGATGCATGATACTTCTCCAACGTATCTATAATTTTTGATGGTTCCATGCTATTATCTTGTCAACGTTGGATGTTTTTTATGCATGAATATGCTATTTTATATATTTTTTGGGACTAACCTATTAACTTAGTGCCAAGTGCCAGTTTCTGTTTTTTCCGTGTTTTTGACCCTTTTTCAGACGGAGTCCAAATGGAATGAAACTTTACGATGATTTTTTTGGACGAAAAGAGACTCCGGAAGCTTCGGAAGAAGGCCAAAAGAGCCACGAGGAAGTCACATGCCCATGGGGTGCGGCCTACCCCCCTGGTCACACTGTGCAGGCTCGTGACCTCCTCGTGGGCCCAACTGACGCAATTACACCGCCATAAATTCCTATAAGTTCAGAAACCCCGAGAAATAAACCTGGATCGGGAGTTCCTGCTCCGCAAGCCTCTGTAGCCACCAAAAACCAATTTGGAGCCCATTCCGGCACCTTGCCGGAGGGGGAATCCATCTCCGATGGCCATCTTCATCATCCCGGCGATCTCCATGACGAGGAGGGAGTAGTTCTCCCTCGGGGTTGAGGGTATGTACCAATAGCTATGTGTTTGATCTCTCTCTCTCTCGTGTTCTTGAGATGTCTTTATCTTGATGTACCGTGGTCTTTGCTACTATAGTTGGATCTTATGATGTTCTTCGCCCTCTCCTTTCTTGTAATGAATTGAGTTTCCCCTTTGAAGTTATCTTATCGGATTGAGTCTTTGAGAACACTTGATGTATGTCTTGCACGTGTCTATCTGTTGTGATCAACTTGCGGGTTTGTGACAATTGGGAACCTATGCATATGTGTTGGCACACGTGGATTCATGTGAGTACTCGATGTATGTTTTGGTGATCAACTTGCGGGTTCGTGACATTGGGAACCTATGCATAGGGGTTGGCACACGTTTTGACTCTCCGATAGAAACTTTGGGGCACTCTTTGAAGTCCTATGTGTTGGTTGAATAGATGATTCTGAGATTCTATGATGCATATTGTATAATCATGCCCACAGATACTTGAGGTGACAATGGAGTATCTAGGTGACATTAGGGTCTTGGTTGATATGTATATTAAGGTGTTATTCTAGTACAAACTCTTGAATAGATCGATCAGAAAGAATAACTTTATGGTGGTTTCGTACCCGACAATAATCTCTTCGTTTGTTCTCCGCTATTAGTGACTTTGGAGTGACCCTTTGTTGTATGTTGCGGGCTAGTTATATGATCCAATTATGTTGTCATTGTTGAGAGAACTTCACTAGTGAAAGTATGAACCCTAGGCCTTGTTTCCACGCATTGCAATACCGTTCGTGCTCACTTTTGTTACTAGTTACCTTGCTGTTTTTGTAATTTCAGATTACAAAAACCTATATCTTCCATCCATATTGCACATGTTTCACCATCTCTTCGCCGAACTAGTGCACCTATACAACTTATCATTGTATTGGGTGTGTTGGGGACACAAGAGACTCTTTGTTATTTGGTTGCAGGGTTGCTTGAGAGAGACCATCTTCATCCTACGCCTCCTGCGGATTGATAAACCTTAGGTCACCCACTTGAGGGAAAATTGCTACTATCCTACAAACCTCTGCACTTGGAGGACCAACAATGTCTACAAGGAGAAGGTTGCGTAGTAGACATCAGACAGCCGGGCATCAGTCTACGCGCCCGAGGCCCCGTACGATTCTTGGAGCTACCCGTACCACCGAGGAGCCGGACGGAGCTCCTGGAGCCCGCAGTAGCCAAGCCCAATTTAGGCCAAAATCCTAAGCTTGGGGGAGTATGCACCGTTCTCCCCTTTCATTATATCATTCGTGGCTTCCTTTTTAATCTTTTCAGAGTTTTTGCATGTTCTTCTTTGTTCTTTCTTTGCAAAAACAACAAAAAGATTTCTCTTTTCTTTTGCTTTCGTTTAACCTTTGGAAAACCCAAAAAGATTTATTTTCTCGCTTTAGTTTGCTTTGTTTGAAGAGTTCAGAGCACATCCATGGTTGCAATTGCACTTGATTATATCTTTCTACGTTCGATCGTGCAACTGACGATGCAATAATGACGAATATCGACGGAAGGGATGCAACAAGGAAAGCCGGCATGAAATCTATTTGTTTCTCCTTTGGTACATATGCCTATACTTATGATCTAGAGACCGGCTTGTAGCGACATATATGCTTCCCCAGTAGTTCATGCTTTCTTTGTGACTTGTCTCAAATAGATGGAGTGCATAATGTGTTATTGAAATGATTTGGATGCATTGCATTGTTCATGGTTTGGTATATTGGATTGGTATTTCCCTTCGTTGAGTTTTTGGATTGACTTGGCACATGCTTGCACATGTATGACTAGAAGTCTATCAAGCCTTGATGATCTTTTTTATTTTGGAATAGTTATACCACTTTCAGGCCCGATTAAACGTTGCTTTGTCACTCTGCATGATTGTGACCGTTATGGCTCTCTAGCTGGTCGCTTCCCCATCTTTTGCTAGCCTTCGCCTGTACTAAGCGGACTGACTGCTTGTGCATCCAAAATCCTTGGAACTAGTTCCGCCATATGAGTCCACCATACCTACCTATATGCGGTATTTATGTGCCGTCCTAAGTAAATTTGCATGTGCCATACTCTAAATCTTCAAATAAATATTTTGTTTTGTATGCCCGAATCGCTCATGTAGCGACTAGGGGCTATCATTATCTTCCAAGCTAAGTGGGTTATTCTCAAGATATGTGTTGATTCACTATCATTCACGAGAAAGTGGCTGGTAACCGAGATGCCCAGTTCCATGCTCAAAAGTCAAATCAAATTTAATGAAACAAAACTCCCCCAGGATTGTTGTTTGTATGGACGGTACCCGTGGATTCGGCCCACTGTGGAGTGTGATCAATTGGTGGAGGGGGAGTAAAAACTTTACTATTCTGTTTGGGAACCGCCTATAATGTATTTAGCATGGAAGATATTGAGATCTTTTAGTTGTTACGTTGACAATGAAGGCATACCACCCAAATTTTTTATTCATTTCTGTTTTAAAAGCTCAAATTCTGGCACCTGTGCAAATCAATGCTCCCCTCTACGAAGGGTCTATCTATTTTACTTTACTATTGGGTCGTCCTCTTCTTATAAAAAAGGCACCAACTATAGAGAGCATAATTGTCATTGTGAGTGTAATGTGCATTGTCCCAAAGTACCACATTGTCTTCTGCATGATTGTATTATTACTTATTCTGAAATATTTATTTCTAGTCTCCTTTAAGACTCCGAAGGAGTGTCTGCATTTATGTTTTGCTTCACTCTTGGGGGCTAGCGAGATACCACTCTAGTATGTCGGAGTCATGTGCATTGTGATCTCGTCATGATTTTCAGTTGCATATTATTCATTCTTAGTAGTTTGAAACTCTTCACATGATCGAAGGATTGCTTCGTGTATTGTCTTTGTAGCATTGATTCAATACTTGTTGGACCTGTTGGACTTGTTTGTAGCATTGCTTCAATACTTTGTAGCATTCTTTGTGGCCTCTAGTTCGCTGAACTGAATTGCTTGAGGACAAGCAATATGCTAAGCTTGGGGCAGTTGATATGTCTCAAATGTATCGACTTTTCCAAACACTTTTGCTATTAATTTGGCCTCATTTTGCATCATTTGAATGAAACTAATCCGGGCTGATGCTGTTTTCAGTAGAGCTGCCTGTATGGTTTTCTTGTGTGCATTAAAATGGATTTTTAGGCATCCCGTAAAATTCCAATAAAAAATAGAGAAAATCCATGCACCGGGAGGAACCCTTGGCCAGAAGATGGGCCAAAGGGGGCCCACCAGGCCTCCAAGCGACCTGTGGGCGCGGCCTGCCCCTGGCCGTGCCAGGAGGCCGCCTTGGTGGGGCCCACTGATACGTCTCCAACGTATCTACTTTTACAAACTCTTTTGCCCTTGTTTTGGACTATAATTTGCATGATTTGAATGGAACTAACCTGGACTGACGCTTTTTTCAGCAGAATTGCCTTGGTGTTATTTTTGTGCAGAAATCAAAGTTCTCCAAACGTCCTGAAAATTTACGGGGAGCTGTTTTGGAAAATATGAAAAACATCTGCGCCAAGTTCCACCTCAGGGGGTGGGCCAGTAGGCCACAAGCCCCTGCTCTGCCACCTCCTCCCTGGTGGCGGTGGGCAGGCTTGTGGGGCCCACAGGAACCTTCCGCCCCCAACTCCAGCTCTATAAGTTGTCTTTCGTCCCAAAAAAATAAAAAGAGAAGTTTTTGTCGCGTTTTCGATACGGGGGCGCTGCAACCTCCTGTTCTTCATCTAGAGGGAAGATCTGGAGTCTGTCTTGGTCTCCGGAGAGGGGAAATCTTCGCCATCGTCATCATCAACCTTCTTCCCTCTCCAATTCCATGAAGCTCTTCGTCGTTCGTGAGTAATCTATTCGTAGGCTCGCTGGGCGGTGATGAGTAGGATGAGATCTATCATGTAATCGAGTTAGTTTTGATGGGGATTGATCCCTAGTATCCACTATGTTCTGTGATTTGATGTTCCTACTATTTTGCCATGTTTAATGCTTGTCACTAGGTCCCAAGTGCCATGATTTCAGATTTGAAATTATTATGTTGCCACCAATATATGTGTGTTTTAGATCTGATCTTGCAAGTTGTAGTTACCTACTATGTGTTATGATCCGGCAACCCCGGAGTGACAATAACCGGAACCACTCCAGGTGACGATCATAGTTTGAGGAGTTCATGTGTTCACCAAGTGCTAATGCGTTGGTACAGTTCTTTATTAAAAGGAGAACCTTAATATCCCGTAGTTTCCTTTTGGACCCCGCTGCCATGGGAGGGATGGACAATAGATGGCATGCAAGTTCTTTTCCCTAAGCACGTATGACGACACACGGAATGCATGCCTACATCACATTGACGAACGGGAGCTATCCACTTATCTCTCCGTGTTATAGCTGTTGCATGATGAATATCATCCAAACAAATAAATAACCCATTGCCTACGAGTTTGTCCTACTGTTGCTACTGATGTTACTTGTCTTGCTCTGCTGCTTCTACTACTATTGCTACTGCTGTTATTTGTCTTGCTCTGCTGCTGCTACTACTGTTGCTACTGCTGTTACTTTGCTTCCTCTGCTGCTGCTACTACTGTTGCTACTACTGTCGCTTGCTACTATTGCTACTTGCTACTGCTGTTCCTTGCCACTGCTATTGCTCGTTACACTGCCGTTACTCGCTACTTTGTTGTTACTACTGTGCTTGGAGATACTAATCTTTCAGGTGTGGTTCGATCTGACAAATTCAACTGCTAATACTTGAGAGTATACTCTCACCTCCCGTCGTGCGAACCAACAAATTGGGTCGAATACTCTACCCTCGAAAACTATTGCGAACCCATGCGCTGGTGGGCCATCAACAACATTCTTCCAGTCTCATTGCTGGGGAGTGCTATCAGCATTCGTCTGGTGCCGTTGCAGGAGAAGGTTCGTTGTTATAAGCATTCGTCTAGCTAACACTAGAGATTGCAGGATCAACACTTTTCTGGAGCCATTGCCAGGGAAGCACAACTGACGTCAGCATTTTTCTGGCGTCGTTGCCGGGGAGGTATTGCTATATTCTTTGAGTTACTTGGGATTTATATCTGCTGACGACTATGAAGAATCTGAAGGATCCGAAGACCAAAGTCTTTCCCTCAACTACGAGGGGAGGTAAGGAATTGCCATCTAGCTCTGCACTTGATTCACCTTCAGTTATGAGTAAGTTTGCGACATCACCTCCTGCTAGAAATCTTGATATGTTGCCTGTGCTTGATGATGCTTGCGATACTACTGCTAGAGATGCTATGCTTGATACTATGCCTGATGATACTATGCTTGATACTATGCTTTATACTGCTAGAGAAGCTATGCCTGATACTGCTAGAGATGATATGCTTGATACTGCTTTGCCTGATGATGCTAGAGATGCTATTTTGCATGATGATGCTATGCTTGATACTGCTAGAGATGCTCCTTTGCCTGTTCCACTAGGAGTGTTCCTTGATGCTCATATTGCTAGAGTTACTGCCAATGCTCGTGATAGTTCTGAAACTACCGATACTATTGAGATAGAACCTGCTTTTGCTCCTGCTAGATCTAGCTCTCCTAGATATGAATTGCCTGATATACCTGAGGGTTACGTTATGGAGGGAGAGATAGCTGAGGATTTTCTTGCGTGTAAGGATGCCTATGACGCTGAGAAATTAATTCTCAAGTGGAAGGAAAAATCTCGTGAAGCCAGGATGAAAAATGACCCGAAGTTTGCCACTTCGCCTATCTTTGTCACCGATAAGGATTATGAATTCTCTGTCGACCCTGAGATAATCTCTATAGTCGAATCTAATCCTTTTCACGATTATGAGTCTGAGACGGTCATAGCCCATCTTGCCAAACTATCCGAAATAGCCAACCTTTTCACTAATGAGGAGAAGATCCGCCACTACTATATCCTTAAGCCGTTTCCTTTCTCTCTAAAGGATGACGCTAAAGCCTGGTTCACCTCTCTTTCTCCTGGATGTGTGCGTAGTCCCCAGGAGATTGTCTATTACTTCTGTGAGAAATATTTCCCAGCCCATAAGAAGCAATCTGCCTTGCAGGAAATATACAACTTTGCTCAACTCCAAGAAGAGAGTCTTCCACAAGCTTGGGGGAGGCTCGTCCAGCTACAGAATTCTTTGCCTGATCACCCTCTTAAGAAGAACGAGATACTTGATATCCTCTATAACGGACTTACCGATGCCTTTAGAGACCACCTAGATAGTTGTGCTGGTTGTGTTCTTAGGGAACGAATTGTAGAACAAGCTGAGACCCTACTGAATAACCTCTTAATCAGCGATAATGCTTGGACTATTCCCGAACCACCTCCTAAGCCAACTCCTAAGAAAAGAGGTATTCTATTCCTCAGTCCCGAAGATATGCAAGAAGCCAAGAAATCTATGCAAGATAAAGGCATTAGCTCTGAAGATGTCAAAAATGTACCACCTATCGAAGAGATCCATGGTCTCGATAACCCGATACAGGTAGTAGAAGTGAATTCTCTGTGTAGGTTTGACGAGAGTGATATTCCTTTTGATAAACCTGCTAGCCTATCCTTTGATGAATTTGACAACATTGTTGCCAAACAACAGAGTTTCAATGATTATGTTAGCAGACATTTGGAACAAAGTGCTCGTATGCTTAGCCATTTAAGTGCTTGTGTAGACAGAAATGTCAATGCTCTGAAGCTTCTGAGTAAACATGCCTCTATGATTACTACTCCGGTAGAACAAGTACTTAAAGCTCAAAATGACCTGCTCAATGAATTAGTTGACAACTCTATCACATTCATTACTAGAGGAGGCAAAATGACTTAGGAACCTTTGTATCCTGAAGGTCATCCTAAGAGAATTGATCAAGACTCTCAAGGAATCAATGCTGATACACCTAGTCATCCTAAGGAGAAGAAGATGGATGATAGAAACATGCATGCCAGTTCACCAAATACTGTCACACCTGACGAGCCTAATGATATTTCTGCGTCTGATGCGGAAACACAATCAGGTGATGAACATGAACCTGGTGACAATGTGGACAGTGATGTTCATAACAATGCTCAACCTAGCCATGATGAGGATGTGGAGATTGAACCTATGGTTAATCCTGATAATCCACAACCTAAGAGATACGATAAGAATGACTTCACTGCTAGGAAGCATGGTAAAGAAAGAGAGCCATGGGTTGAGAGACCTATGCCCTTTCCACCTAAGCCATCCAAGAAAAAGGATGATGATGATTTTGAGCGCTTCGTTGAGATGATAAGACTCGTCTTTCTGCAGATGCGGTTAACTGATATGCTCAAGATGTCTCCGTATGCCAAGTACATGAAAGATATCGTGACTAATAAACGGAAGATACCAGATCTTGAGATCTCCACCATGCTTTCCAACTACACTTTCAAAGGTGGAACTCCTAAGAAACTTGGTGATCCCGGAGTGCCCACTAAACCTTGCTCCATTAAAGGAAACTACGTAAGAACTGCATTATGTGACCTTGGAGCCGGTGTTAGTGTTATGTCGCTTTCTCTTTATCATAGACTTGAATTGGATAAGTTGACACCCACTGAAATTTCTCTGCAAATGGCCGACAAATCAACTGCTTTCCCTATCGGCATTTGCAAGGATGTGCCTGTTGTGGTCGCTAATACCACTATCTTAACAGACTTTGTTATCTTGGATATCCCCAAGGACGATGCCATGGCTATCATCCTCGGAAGACCCTTTTTAAACACTGCAGGGGCTGTTATAGATTGCAACAAAGGCAATGTCACTTTCCATGTCAACGGTAATGAGCACACAGTGCACTTTCCGAGGAAACGATATCCACTACATTGCATCAATGCTATCGAAAAGACTTCATCGATTCTCATTGGGAGCTTTGAATGCCCTATTCCTCGTGTCAAGATGAATTATGGTTTGCTTGTTGGGGAGATCCATATCCCCATTGAGGTGACTTAGTGGCTATTCGAAAATTCTTCGTTCTCTCTTGCGATTCGAGAAGGTTTTGTCATAAGGACTTGATCAACCCCATTGACGAATTTCTTCCGATGACCATGAAACAGATGAATCAGAGAGTCACATGCCTTTGTTTTGAGTCTTCATTTTCTATTGCTTAGAAGAAAAATGATGGAATTAGTTTAGCTTTTCCTGTTTTCTATTTTAGCGTCCCGGAGAAAAATACGTCGAAAATAAAAGTTCTCCGATGGTCCTGAAAATTTAGTATGATTTTTTCTGGAATTTTTGAAAGTTTCTGGGCCTCAGAGCTCGTTAGGGGGCCTGACCAGTGGCCACAAGCCCCCCCCCCCCACCGCCACCTACCCCCTGGTGGCGGGGTGCAAGCTTGTGGGGCCCACAAGCACCCCCTCCACTTACTCCAGCTCTCAGCCTCTTCTTCCACCTCCAGAAAAAATTGTTTCGCAGATCAAACCCGTGTTCTTGCTCATTTGGCTGTGATTTTCGATCTCCTTCCTCAAAGCACCATTCTCCGAACTGTTTTGGGGAAATTACTCCTTGGTAAGTGACTCCTCCATTGGTCCAATTAGTTTTTGCTCTAGTGCTTTATCCTTCGCGAATTCTTGCTACCTTGGTGACGCTGTTCTTGATCTAGAAAATTTGATTTTAGCTGGTCCCAAGTAGTTTTAGCGCATGATACGGTCTCTAGGCACTAGTAGGAGTAGTTGCTACAAGGTGTGGTGGGTCTTTATTCACTTTTCTCTTGAACTTCAAAAATTTCAGCAAAAGGAAATTATGTTCAGGAGGAAGTTTCATGGTGGTTCCTCAAGTAAGAAGGGTCCTCATCTCTCCTTTCGGGAGCCCGAACCTTTTCAACTAAGGGACACACCGGTTCAACCATGTGAATGGCCTTCCGATGAGTTCATGATCGAAGCAGGCTTCAAGGATGAGTTCGATGCACTTGTCCGCAATGCCGGGTTAGAAGAATTCCTCTCAGATAAATGTGAACAATATGCTATAATCACTGCCTGTTTCGTGCATAGATTTAAATTTTTAGCTGGGCATGAATCATCCATACTGTTTGATATGTATGATAAATCCTATACCGTGGGTCTGGAGGATTTCAATAGGATTTGCAAGATACCCGATGGAGGTAGTGTTATTGATCCTCCTAAGTCTTCGGTCAGAGACTTTGTCTCCAATATAACCGTGGGAGAAACCAGAGATATCACGCAAACCACCATAGGCAGCATCCATTTCCCTGCCTTGCACTACCTTGCCCTCTTCATAGGTAGGTGCATTAACGGCAAGGGTGCACATTGTCACCTATGCGCTTCCGACCTTAGTATCCTTAAGAGCGCAGTAACAGGTGACAGGAGCTTCAATATGGGAGCCATTATAGCAAGGAGGCTGAATAAAAATGCTAGTGAGGGGGATTTCTTTGGTGGAGTTTATGCTACAGGCTTAGGAAATTTTCTTGGGGTATCCATCCGTCCAAAAGACCCTCCTCTTCGTACAACGTACCTTGACCGTGTCGCTCTAACACACTACGAGTTCCTTGGGAGAGATCATGGATCCCTCCTATACCGCTTGATATTTAACCGGCAGCGTGTTTTCCATATTACCCTTCCTGCTCCTGCTTTCTTTGACTTTCAGGTTAAACAAAGATACTACATAACCATAGGAGAGGCTGAGGAGTATGAGAGGGAGGCGACGGCTGCTCGACTTCGTGAGGCAGCTATTCAGGCATTGGCTGCAGCACTCTCGTATAACACCCATTATGACTTTGGGTTTCGCCAAGATCATCCATGGGAGTAGACCAAGCTAGGCCAAAAGCCTAAGCTTGGGGGAGTACGTGTTCTCACCGACTTTACATTCATGCTTATGCTTTCACTTTGTTAGCCGTTGTTTACACTTTGCAACTGTACTATCCATGCTATTTTCTTTTTGTTTTCTTGTTTTCTTGTTTTGTGTCCTTTTGAGAAAACCCAAAAAGATTTTTCTTTCTTCTTTTGCTTGTTGGGAGCTTTCCCGTGTAAATAGCTTTCTTTTTCTTTGTGTCAAGGTAGAAGATATTGGTTACAATGCTTAGTGGTTCTTACATGCTTACCTGTTTAGCTTTCAAAGAGCCATATTATTTTGTCTTCTCCTTTGTGTTTTCCTGTATATTCAGCTTAGTCCAATGCGCTTATTATCGTTTTCATCGTTCGATCGTGCAAATGAAAGGCAACAATGATGATATATGATGAAGTGACTGAGACTGAAAAGCTGGTATGAACTCTATCTATTTTTTTTTGTAAATATGACTAGCTTGTCGAACCAGATTTAGCTTTGTTGTGTGAGAACCATGTTTGCAATGACAACTTAGAGATCATAGTTTCTGATGCCATGCTTATTCAGCTGAGAGCTTATAATGGTTTGTCTTGATTGCCAACATAGATTTTGAGATGACTATGATGTAGTATGATAGGATGGTATTCTCCTTTGAATGTTTCAAGTGGCTTGACTTGGCGCATGTTCATGCATGTAGTTGAAACAAAATCAACATATCCTCTATGATGTTCGTGTTCATGGTGATTTATATCATGTTCATGCTTGCATTTAATGTTAGTCAAACTCATTACATCTTGATGACTGTTGTCGCTCTCTAGTTGGTCGCTTCCTAGTCTTTTGCTGCCTTCACTTGTACTAAGCGCGAAAGCTGCTTGTGCATCCACTTCCATGAACCCAAAAGTTTTTCCATGAGAGTCCACTATACCTACCTATTTGCGGTATCTACCTGCCTTTCCAAGTAAATTTGCATGTGCCATTCTCTAAACCGTCAAGAAATAAATCTATTTTGTTTGCCCGAACCGCTCATGTGGTGACAGAGGGATATTGGTATCTTCCATGCTAGGAGTGTTATCCTCGACATGTGTTTATTCACAGTCCTTCACGAGAAAGGGGCCGGTATTTGGGATGCCCAGTTCCATGCTTAAATCGAAAACATAACTGTAAAACAAGGCTCCCCCCGGATTGATGTTAGTATGGACGGTACCCGAGGATTCGGCTAGCCTTGGAGTGTGATTGATTGGTGGTGGGGTAGTTAAAACTTTACTTTTCTGTTTGGGAACCGCCTATAGCATGAGTAGCGTGGAAGATATTGAGAACTCTTGGTCATTGCGTTGACAATGAAAGCATGCCACCCAAAATTATTATCTCTGTTTTCAAAGCTTGAGCTCTGGCACCTATGCAAATCAATGCTTCCCTCTGCGAAGGTCCTGTCTATTTATTTTCCTGTTGAGTCATCCTCCTCTTATATAAGCACCAATTAGAGAGCACCTCTGTCATTTTTATGCTTTGCTTTTGATTGATATTGAGTATGACTATGACTAGATCTTCGTTGCTATGAATTACAATGTTTAGTCAGCTCTTGAGCTTTGAAAAGTGCTATGCATTTATGTTTTGCGGTCTCAGAAAGAGCTAGCGAGATACCACCTATTCATATTGCTTCATGCTTGTTTTGATTGAAGTGTTGGTATTTGAAACTCATTATGATTTGCTCGTTAGCTGATTATGCCATTGATATTAGTTTACCGTGAGACCTTTGTGTCATTTGCTTATGTGGTTAACTTGTGATCTTGCTGAAATTCTGGTTATGAGTTAGACATAGTTGCCACAACAAGATCAAACAGAGTTTGTCAAAGTTTTTCTTTCTCTCTCAGTTTGTCAACTGAGTTGCTTCAGGACAAGCAAGGTTTTAAGCTTGGTGAGTTGATACGTCTCCAACGTATCTACTTTTCCAAACTCTTTTGCCCTTGTTTTGGACTATAATTTGCATGATTTGAATGGAACTAACCTGGAGTGACGCTGTTTTCAGCAGACTTGCCTTGGTGTTATTTTTGTGCAGAAATCAAAGTTCTCCAAACGTCCTGAAAATTTACAAGGAGCAGTTTTGGAAAATATCAAAAATATATGTGCCAAGTTCCACCTCGGGGGTGGGCCAGTGGGCCACAAGCCCCTGCTCCGCCACCACCCTCCTGGTGGCGGTGGGCAGGCTTGTGGGGCCCACATGCACCTTCCGCCCCCAACTCCAGCTCTATAAGTTGTCTTTCGTCCCAGAAAAAATAAAAAGAGAAGTTTTCGTTGCATTTTCGATACGGAGGCGCCGCCACCTCCCGTTCTTCATTTGGAGGGCAGATCTGGAGTCCGTCTTGGGCTCCGGAGAGGGGAAATCATCGCCATCGTCATCATCAACCTTCTTCCCTCTCCAATTCCATGAAGCTCTTCATCGTTCGTGAGTAATCTATTCGTAGGCTCGCTGGGCGGTGATGAGTAGGATGAGATCTATCATGTAATCGAGTTAGTTTTGATGGGGATTGATCCCTAGTATCTACTATGTTCTGAGATTTGATGCTGCTACTACTTTGCCATGCTTAATGCTTGTCACTACGGCCCGAGTGCCATGATTTCAGATCTGAAATTATTATGTTGCCACCAATATATGTGTGTTTTAGATCCGATCTTGCAAGTTGTAGTTACCTACTATGTGTTATGATTCGGCAACCCCGGAGTGACAATAACTGGAACCACTCCTGGTGATGATCAGAGTTTGAGTAGTTCATGTGTTCACCAAGTGCTAATGCGTTTGTCCGGTTGTTTATTAAAAGGAGAACCTTAATATCCCGTAGTTTCCTTTTGGACCTCGCTACCACGGGAGGGATGGACAATAGATGTCATGCAAGTTCTTTTCCCTAAGCACGTATGACGACACACGGAATGCATGCCTACATCACATTGACGAACGGGAGCTAGCCACTTATATCTCCGTGTTATAGCTGTTGCATGATGAATATCATCCAAACAAATCACTGACCCATTGCCTACGAGTTTGTCCTACTGTTTCTACTGTTGTTACTTGTCTTGCTGTGCTGCTGCTACTACTATTGCTACTGCTGTTACTTGTCTTGCTCTGCTGCTGCTACTACTGTTGCTACTGTTGTTACTTGTCTTGCTCTGCTGCTGCTACTACTGTTGCTACTACTGTCGCTTGCTACTGTTGCTACTTGCTACTGCTGTCACTACTGCTGTTCCTTGCCACTGCTATTGTTCGTTACACTGCCGTTACTCGCTACTTTGCTGTTACTACTATGCTTGCAGATACTAATCTTTCAGGTGTGGTTGAATCTGACAAATTCAGCTGCTAATACTTGAGATTATACTCTCACCTCCCGTCGTGCAAACCAACAAATTGGGTCGAATACTCTACCCTCGAAAACTATTTTTACCCATGACGGAGAAATCCCACAACAGGTGTGGGACATCAACAACATTCTTCCAGTCTCATTGCCGGGGAGTGCTATCAGCATTCTTCTGGTGCCGTTGCAGGAGAAGGTTCGTTTTTATAAGCATTCGTCTAGCTAACACTAGAGATTGCAAGATCAACACTTTTCTGGAGCCATTGCCAGGGAAGCACAACTGACGTCACCCACCTCCTCTTGTTCCCTACCTTGGCTCCTATTTTTACCCATGACGGAGAAATCCCACAAGAGAAGTCGTTTGTCAAGTTCTCGATGCGGAGCCGCCACCACCCTTGGTTCTTCTCAGCGAGAGCTAATATGGAGGTTGCCTTGGCCTCCGGAGAGGGGAAATCGTCGCCATCGTCATCACCATCACCACTCCATCACCCTTCCATGGCTCCCCCCTGCATGTGTGAGTAATTCTCTGCTATAGGAGAAGGGAATGGTAGGGATTGGATGAGTTAGATCATGTAATAGTTCGTGAGATTGTTGGGGGCATGTTGCCTATCATCTACTATGGTGTTTATCATCTTTGCTACTACTTGTTACTCTTAATGCTTGACACTTTGGGCTCGAGTGCCATGATTTCAGATCGGAATACCTTATGTTTTCATGAATATACTTGTGTTCTTGATCCTATCTATGAGTAGTATGCACCTATTATAGTCCAGAACCGGCGATCCCAATGGTGACAACTTGGGACACCAAAGGGGATAGACTATGATTTGAGGATTCCATGTATCCATTGATTGTTAATGCTTTGTTCCGGTGCTCTTTGACACGAGCACCTTAATGTCTGTAAGTTCCTTTTGGCCCCGTTGGTAGCGGGATGGTAGGACAAAAGATGTTGTGCAAGTTCTTATTGCAAGCACACACGACTACCTTGGGATACATGCCTAATGTTTGATATTTTCCTAGATGATCATTACTTTTATATGTGCCTTTCCCCAAGTTAAATACATGATATCTCTCATCCATGACCAACCATCCATCTCCCTAGCCTAGAGTGTTTTAATCCTGCTAGTTACCAGTTGCTCTACTTTAGTTGTTTTACTTTCGTTGCTTTGCACCCATTATTTCCGTTGCCACAATCACTTTCATATCACCGTTGCCACTAATATTTCGTTTCCAAGTAAGTATCTTTTAGGTGCGGTTGAATTGACAACTCAACTGTTAAAGCTTATAAATATTCATTGGCTCCCCTTGTGTCGAATCAATAAATTGGGTTATCTTACCCGCGAAGACTGTTGCGATCCCCTACACTTGTGGGTTATCACTCATCGAGCACGAGCGGGAGGAACTTCGGTGGAGGAGCGATCAAGTTTCGTGCACCCCCATCACCGGGAACACCCCAGAGGAGATCGTACTGGAGAACGCACGTCTGGCGAATCTGGCCGAGCGCGAGCGCCTCGAGTGACTCGACCGTTCGCTTGACGCTCGGGCCGCGAGGGACCAGTCGACCTCGAGCCACAGTTGTAGGCAGTTGTTTTAGAACGACCACTAGCAGCACATTGAGGTGATGCTTACACCTCTGCTGAACCTGGGCGCAGCCACTCGGATCGCTGATTCAATTCAGCCGAGTGACATCACGGTTGGGGAAGGCATTAGACAGATTCTGGATCTGCTGAAGACTGCCATGGAGAAGAATTCCAAAGTGTTGCAATCGCGGCATCACATTCACAACAAGTCCGTCCAGGCACACACCGTGCAGTCAGCTCATAGCTCGCACATGCACACACAATGCCAAAGGTCTCCTTCTATTCTGAGAGGCCCGCATGAAGATTGGAGGCAAGGTCATTGAGACTGAAGTAGGTCAGCCCCCCCGGAGAGTGGCTCACTCGGTTGCCGTCCTCATGACCTCAGCCAAGCCCCAATCGGCGTCAGGGTAATGAGGGAGACGACTATCATGCCCCCGAGGTCAATGCTTGGTCTATAATCACGCAACACATGGTTGATCGATCGCGAGCTGGCCGAGGAGTGTTCGGCCTCGAATTCATAGGCAGACACATCCGAGAGGCCGAAAACCCCTAGAACTACTGATTGGCCATGGGGATCGGCAAGTTAAATGGCGAGTCCAAGCTAGAAACCTGGCTGGAAGATTACCGAGTGGCTGTCCTGATCGGTGGCGACGACGATTCCGTCACTATGAAGCATCTGCCCTCATGTTGGAGGGGTCTGCGAGGGCATGGCTCAACCAGTTGCCCGCCAACAGCATCCACACCTGGGGTGATCTTGCCCGAGTGTTCGTCAAGACCTTCGAGGGCACATACAAGCGCCCTGGCGGCCCGACGGAGCTGCAGAATTGTGTCGAGAAGAGCAAAGAGACTCTTAGGGAGTACATCTAGTGGTGGACCACACTTCACAACACCGTAGAGAATGTCACGGAGCACTAGGCCGTGTGCACTTTCAAAGCGGGCACTCGGTATCGAGAGCACATTCTTAAGTTTGGCTGATCAGGGGACCTGTCCCTCAGTCGGGCCATGGAGATCGCCAATCGGTACGTGAATGGCAAAGAAGAAGATCGCCTCCACAACAGCAAAGGCCGAGCCAGCGAAACCCCTTAGTCGAGCAACGCTGGGAAGAAGTAGAAACGAAAAGGCGACTAATCGGGCAAATCCAGAGTAGTTCTTGTCCCAGGGCAGAGCCAAAATAAATCCAAGAAGGAAAAGGACTCGGCTGGTGATGTCTACTACACAACCTTCTTCTTGTAGAGTCGTGTTGGGCCTCCAAGCGCAGAGTTTTGTAGGACAGTAGAAAATTTCCCCCAATTGGATGACCTAAGGTTTATCAATCCGTGGGAGGGGTAGGATGAAGATGGTCTCTCTCTAGAAACCCTGCAATTAAATAACATAGAGTCTCTTGTGTCCCCAGCACACCCAATACAATGGTAAATTGTATAGGTGCACTAGTTCGGCGAAGAGATGGTGATACAAGTGTAATATGGATGGTAGATATAAGATTTTATAATCTGAAAATATAAAAACAGCAAGCTAACAGATAGTAAAAAACGAGCAAAACATAGTATAAATGCTTGGAAACAAGGCCTAGGGTCCATACTTTCACTAGTGCAAGTTCTCTCAATAATACTAACATAGTTGAATCGTATATAAATCGCTCACGTGCGACAAAGAGTTCACTCCAAAGTGAGAAATAGCGGAGAAGAAACGAAGAAATTTTGTAGAGTACGAAACCACCTCAAAGTTATCTTTTCTGATCAATGTTATAAGCTATCCCTATAAGTCTCATCAACAGCCCTAGAGTTCGTACTAAAATAACACCTTAAGATACACATCAAACAAAACCCTAATGTCACCTAGAGACTGCAATGTCACCACAAGTACCCATGGGCATGATTATACGAAATGCATCACATAATTTCAGATTTATCATGTTCAATCCAACACAAAGAACTTCAAAGAGTGCGCCAAAGTTTCTACCAGAAAGTCAAGACGAAAACATGTGCCAACCCCTATGCATAGATTCCCAAGGTCACGGAACCTGCAAGTTGGTCACCAAAACATACATCAAGTGGATCAATAGAACATCCCATTGTCACCATAGATATCCCATCGCAAGACATACATCGAGTGTTCTAAAATGCTTAAAACTCAATCCGATAAGAAAACTTCAAAGGGAAAACTCAATTGATCACAAGAAGATAGAGAGGGAAAACTCCATATGATTCATCTATATTAATAAAGCTTTCGATACATCAAGATCGTGTCATCTCAAGAACACGAGAAAGAGAGATCAAACAGATAGCTACTAGTACATACCCTCAGCCTCGAGGAGGATGACTCACACATTATGATGGTGAGAAAGCAAGTTTGTTGATGGAGAGGTGCAACCCCGAAGAGATGGAGGTGATGGCGGCCATGATGCCGGCAACGGGCGGTGGCCCGTTGCCCCTCCTTCTTCCTTGGTCTTGGTGATGCAATGGAGGAGCCTCTCCCCTTCTTGGCGGCTACCAAGGTAGAGGCAAATTCGTGGCTCTTGGTGGATCTACCAAAATTATGGTTTCTCTCTCCTTATATGTGCCTCTTTGGTGCTTTGTGGTCCTCCGATGGATGGACCCTTGATCCAGTGGCTCTCTGGCACATGTAGAACCTTCGTAGAGGCTCCTCACAGCCCTCATGAGTCTCCAAAGTCGTGGCTTGGTCGAATAGATCAGATATGTTAAGATTTGGACTTAATCATGTCAATAATTCTCGTGATCCCGTAATCACACATTTTCCTTCAGTAAAACGGGTCTCCAGATCACATACGTACTCCATTTTGGAAGAATTTGTAGTCCAGAATCATTGACATAAAACTTCCCATACTTTCCTAATTTTAGCTTGTTCCATTTGACACTGTCTTCGGGCGTCAAACCGACGATCTCTTAAAACTATTTGTGGACAGATTTCAGGAGAGTCACATTCCTCCTCCAACAAGGCTCCTTTTGCGTGGTTTTTCGAGAATTTCTAATTAATTCCTACAAATCACAGTGTGAAAAAAGAACTTGTGCAATTTTGAAACATTAATAGGTTAGTCCCAAAAAATTATATAAAGTTGCAGTAAAATGATTATAAAACATCCAAGAATGATAATATAACAGCATGAAACAAGCAAACATTATAGATACGTTGGAGACGTATCAGCATCCCCAAGCTTAATTCCTGCTCGTCCTCGAGTAGGTAAATGATAAAAATAGTTTTTTGATCTGGAATGCTGCACCACATGTTCATAAAATTATTTTCTTCTTTGTATAGCATGGACATTTGGACTTGTAAGTGATTCAAAGCAATAGTCGAGTTTTAACATAATGACTTCAATACTCAAGCATGTCAATAAGCAATCGTGTCTTTCAAAATATCAACACTAAAGAAAGTTATCCTAGCCCATCATGATCAATCATTGATCCATTCATGAAACAAACTCAAATATTAGGTATGTCCAATGCTAAAGTACGATCATAATGTTCCCTAGTTGGTGCTTATAAGAGAAGATGGAGACTCAAAGAAAAAACGAAAATCGCATAAAATAAACAGATAGGACCTTCGCACAGGGAAGTAGGGATTTGTAGAGGTGCGAGAGCTCAAGGTTTAAATTGAGAGAGAAAAATTATTTTGAGTAGCATGCTTTTCCTGTCAACGAAAACGACAAAGTAGCCCACAATACTTTCCATGCTAGATACATTATAGGCGGTTCCCAAACAGAATGGTAAAGTTTTTACCCCCCCTCCACCAATCAATCACACTCCACGGTGAGCCGAATCCATGGGTACCGTCCATACCAACAACATTCCTGGGGGAGTTTTGTTTCATTATAATTGATTTGATTTTGGTTTGAGCATGGGATTGGGCATCCCGAATACCAGCCACTTTCTTGTGAATGATAGTGAATCAACACATATCGTGAGAACAACTCACCTAGCATGGAAAAATATTGGATACTCCCCACCGTCTCATGAGCGGTACATGCACACAAAAGAGAACATTTATTTTGGAAATTTAGAGATGGCACATACAAATTTGCTTGGAATGGCATGGAAATACCGCATATAGGTAGGTATGGTGGACTCATGAGGCAAATTTTGGTTTAAGGATTTTGGATGCACAAGTAGTATTTCTACGTAGTAAAAATGAAGGCTAGCAAATAGACTGGGAAGCAATCAAACCAAGAAACTGAAATTCACATAAGTGAGCATTGAGTCGTAACTGACATCGAATAATGCACCACAGTAGGATCTAACTTCATTGCATAACTATTGGCTTTCGCACATGCATAGGGAATTACAAACCTTAACACCAATATTCCTACTTAAAGCATAGTTACTCACTAATATGACTCACATATTACCATCATCATGTTTCAACTCTATTACAAAGAATCAAGTTCAATTTGTCCCATGATCTTCATGAAAGTTTTTATTATATCCCTCTTGGATATCTATTACTTTGGGACTAGCTTTATATATTGCTATTGCTCTTTCGACATGCTCAAACCAATTTAATGGTAGCACAAGCACTATTGGAATCAGAGAATTTGCCATCTGCTGCTTCTTTGCCGTCTGCTGGCTGATGGCAAAGACACTCTTTGCCATCAGCTACCCAAAACCTGATGGCAAAGAGCAGGCTGATGGAAAACATCATCTTTGCCATCTGCTGCTTCTTTGCCGTCTGCCAGCTGACGACAAATCACATGCACGCAGATGGCAAAGTACCCACCCCACACAACCCTCTAACCCATAACGGTCCACCTCTTTGCCGCTAGCCTGTTACCACTTTGCCGTCGGGGGCCGACGGCAAAGAGGCAACTAGACCTAACGTCGTCAACCCCCACCCCACCCCCTCTCTCTCCCCCATAACGTCTCACCACAGCCCCCAACTCTCTCGCTGCGCTGTTGTCGGAGCTCGTCCTCCCTCCTCCCTCCTCCCCGCGACCCGCCGTCGGAGCTCGCCCCTCCTCCTTCATGCGACCCCCTCCTCCACCATCGTGCCCCTGCTCCACCATCGCCCCCTCCTCTCCGTGCCCTGCTCCACCACCGCCCCTCTTCCCTGCGCCCCCCTGCTCCACCACCGCCCCCTCCTCTCCATGCCCCTGGTCCACCTTGCCGCCGGCATTTCCCCCGAGCTCCACCTCGTCGCTGACGTCCTCCCTAGCCCCTTGTAAGTCCTCCGGCCCTCCTTTCCTCTCTTTGCCTCTTTGCTAATGGTAATTTAGTTAAGTTAAGTTACTTACGTTAATTTAGTTAGGTTACTGTTATTAGGTTCTTGTTGCTATTAGGTTCTTACTTTAAGTTGTTTAGGTTAATTTAGTTAAGTTACTTAAGTTAATTTGCTTAAGTTAATTTTTATTAGGTTCTTAGGTTAAGTTACTTAGGTTAATTTTTATTAGGTTGCAAATTTTTCTTCAAGTTTCATATAGGCTATTTAAACAAAAAAATTGAATTGATTAACACTACTTCCAATTATTGCGAAGAAAAAAGACTCCTGCATTTTGCTTCAAGTTTTATATTGTTCTTCCTATTATTTGAAAATTTGAAGTGGACATGTTATATGTGGACATGTGATTTGGACACGTGATATTTGGAATTGAGACATGTCATGCCGAAATTTCTCGTGAAAGGAGAAGAAGAGGAGAGGAGGAGGAGAAAAGGAGAGGAGGAGGAGGAGGAGAAGAGGAGAGGAGGAGGAGGAGGAGAAGAAGAAGAAGAAGAAGAAGAAAAATACCTTCTCCTTCTTCTTCTCCTCCTCCTCCTTCTCCTTCTTATTGATTTCTTCTTCTTCTCCTCCTCCTCTTTCTTCTCCTCTTTATTTTTCTCCTTACATTATTTTCCCCAATAATGAGATAATTATCCCATTTAGCTATAAAATGACATAATTAGCATATTTGTGTTGATCGAGTGGATTTACATCTGAAAGTTGTCTCTTCGCAGTGAGGTCTGCTGTACGAAGACCTCCCCGTGCGTTGTACTAGCTCCGCCCCTGCATTCATGGGTCAGTACACATGTCATCTCCTCCTCACCCTTCATTTACTGTGGGTCGGTTTCCGGATGAAACTTCCTAGATTTAGGTAATTAAATTGATTTATCAGTATGCATGACCAGTATGAGTCTCCCGTTAGAAAGGGCGACATCTATAAATATCATGCCTTTGCATATTTATAACCGCCATCCTTTCGAATTGTCCAACATTATCCATGGACAAACCGAGTATGTGTAGATTGGGTTCGTTTTCCCGTATCTTGTGCTCTGGATCCGATACGGAATTTCGTTAGTGCCTCCCTATTGTTCTTCGGATGCACATCCTCTCTGTTTATTGCGAAGACGTGTATCAGGAGAACAGCGGGGAGGTGCTACCGAAATTTTGCAATTGATCCAGAGCAGAGCATGGGAAAACGAACCCAATCTACACATACTCGGGTGGGATTAGGACCTATCTTTACCTATTAGCGTGTAGGTTGCCTGGATGTAATAAAAATGGCGAACCTGATTAAACGATGAATATAAATGCTAAATTATATATAAATATATTTCTTCTGTCTTTAGTAGCTAGGCAAGATGAGTAATCGTGTGTGGATGTATACCGGTCGCCCTAGTCAGAAAGAGATGACGAAAGAATGGTTTTCAAAAACAAAGGAATTTGTGAAAGCCGCATTCGCAAATGGCCAGGAAAGAAACTATGGCCCATGTCCTGGATGCGACAACTATAAAAAGACGACAGAGGCTGTAATGATTAAACACCTGCAGAGGAGGGGTTTTAAGCCTAATTATGCGGCGTGGACATTTCATGGTGAGTCTATACAACGCACAAGAGCTGAGGTGGTCCGTCATCGCACGGACGAGCATGGTACCGGGATCGAAGACATGGTGCAAGACTTTGATGATGCTCGGGATTCAGAAGATGAGATGGAGGAATCTGCAAAGGCCTTTTATGAAATGTTGGAGTCTTCAAAACGTCCTCTCCATGAGCACACTGAGCTTTGTCAGCTGGATGCAATTGCACAAGTAATGGCTCTGAAGGCTCAGTTCAACTTGCGAAGAGAATGCTACGACGCGATGATGACACTATTTGGACGCTTCCTACCCAAAGGCCATGTCATGCCTGCAAACCTGTACCAGTCGGACAAAATACTTCGTGTACTTAAGATGCCCTATGAGAAGATAGATGCATGTGAGAAAGGATGTGTCTTATTTAGGAAGGAGTATGCACACTTGGACTATTGTCCCAATTGCGAGCCTTGCAGGTATCTTGTGGTAGACAACGGTATGGGTGAGAAGAGGCAGACCAAAATCGCAGTTAGTGTTCTTTGGTATATGCTAGTCGTACCAAGACTTCAACGTCTTTTCATGGTCGAAGAGACACCCAGACAGATGACATGGCACGAATTGGGCAAAAGAACCAAACTAGATGCGGATGGGAATAAGATGATGGTACACACATCGGATTGGGAAGCGTGGAAACATTTCGATGGATTGCATCAGGATAAAGCAGCAGATCCAAGGAATCCTCGAGTCTGCGCCGCCACCGATGGTTTTAATCCCTTCGGCATGTCGGCAACACAATACAGTTGTTGGCCTGTATTTGTCATTCCATTCAATCTCCCCCCCCCCCCGCGCAGATTATGCAAAGAAAGAACATATTTCTGACGTTGATAATTCCTGGGCCCAATTATCCGGGGAAGAATATGAATGTGTACCTGCAACCGCTTAAGGATGAATTGGAAGAATCTTGGGATAATGGGGTCAAGACATACGATGCCGCTAGAAAAGAAAACTTCAAAATGCATGTGTGGTACATGTACTCTATGCATGACTTGCCAGCGTATGCTCTATTCTCTGGATGGTGTGTGCATGGAAGGTTCCCGTGCCCCCAATGCAAGGCAGCTCTTCAGTTTCATTGGTTGTAGGAGGGTCGGAAGTATTCTTGCTTTGACTTGCATAGACACTTCCTGGATCCTGACCATTAGTTCAGAAAAGAAAAGAAGAACTTTACCAAAGGTAAAGTTGTCAAAAACTTGGCACCACCTGCGTTCATAGGCCAACAGATCCTGGATCAGTTAAACGCCCTCGATCCTGATCCGGAGCGACTAGGGTATTTCAAGGGGTATAATTCAAAACATGCCTGGACTCACAAGCCATGCTTCTGGGATCTGCCTTACTTCAAAGACCTCCTTCTTCCACACAATATCGACATGATGCACACTGAAAAGAATATCGGAGAGGCTATTTTTGGTACATTGTTCGACATAGATGGGAAGACAAAGGATAATATTAAGGCTAGAATCGATCAAGAGACACTATGTCATAGACCGTTACAAAACATGCGAGAAGGCAAAGGAAAGCAGAAGTGGTCGAAGCCAAAGGCCTCGTTCAATCTTGGAAGGCAGCTATGAGGGAAATTATCTTGTGGGTCAAAATGCACTTGATGTTCCCCGATGGGTATGCAGCGAATCTAAAGAGGGGAGCGAGTCTTGAAAAATTAAAAATCTTTGGTCTCAAGAGTCATGATTGGCACATATGGCTAGAGCGGGTAATGCCGGTGATGTTACATGGCTTTATTCCTCAGGATGCATGGCTAGTACTGCGGAGCTGAGCTATTTCTTCCGTGTTCTTTGTGCGAAAGAATTGTCGCCTGGCGTGGTAGAAGACATGGAGGAGTTTGCACCGGAGTTGTTGTGCAAGTTATAGAAGATCTTTCCACCGGGCCTCTTTAATCCAATGCAACATTTGATTTTACATCTACGGACCGAGGCAAGATTGGGTGGGCCCGTGCAAGATCGTTGGTGCTATGCAACAGAGAGGATGTAGAAGACCCTTCGAGGTAAATGTAAAACTAAGCGTAGAATTGAAGCATCGATGGCTGAGGCATTCATTACCGAGGAGGTGGCAAACTTTGTGACAGCACACTACGAAGCCAAAAATCATCATTTGCATAATCCGAAGCCTTGGCACAATGATGCAGACCCTAAAAAAGGTGGGTCCAACCTCAGTCTATTCAAAGGGAAGCTCGCACTAGCCGGTGCTTCGAAACCAATAACGTTGGATGTCGAAGAATGGCGGAACATTTCGTTGTATATCTTCAACAACCTAACAGAAGTGCGGCCGTACATCGAGTGAGTTCTCGGCACATTTTCGTGTAACTTCTAATTCATTTGAACTGCTCTTATTCCCGGATATTTCAAACAACCGTTACGTTGCCAAATTCTCGGATGGAGCGGTGATCGAAAATGATTCCGTCGAAGAGTATGAGCTTCTGTCAAAGACATGAGACAGCTATCCCGGTTTCATCTCTTGGTTCAAACAAACGGTAATTATCAATAATGGACCATTTTATTTCTTCGTCTAACTTGCGGCTAATGCAAAAATCATTTTGTATTAAACTTTTAGGCTAATTTAGAGTCTATGGACGCCGAATTGAGACAAGTAGCTAATGGTTTTGACTATAAGGTCCGTTCATTTGAGAAATACAACATCAACGGGTATCTCTTTCGTACCTTTGGTAAAGAGCTATCTATGCTGGACCAGAAATCTACAAATTGTGGTGTCTCTGCTATCGGCGAAGGTGTTATCGAGTATTATGGAAGAGTTGAAGCAATTTATGAACTTCAATTCCATGGTGAAAACCCACCGAATGTCGTAGTCTTGAAATGTTATTGGTTCCAGCCGAAGAAGACTAGAAGGACTCATGAACATATAGGACTAGTCGAGATCAATCCAAACACCCATTTAGATGTCCCCGATGTCTATATTACGGCTCAACAGGCGACCCAAGTTTTCTACATACCGTGGGCATGCCAAACGGATAAGAATCTGGAAGGTTGGTATGTTCTTTATAAAGTGCCGCCACATGTCATACCACCTCTCCCAAATGAACAGGATTATGAACCTCACATTAACCGAGACACATATGATGGAGAATTCTTCCAAGAAACACGTCTTTCCAAGAAATGTTTCAAGAACCGCCGTGCTTCACCCAAGAACATGGAAGTAGACAACGACAATGAATCCGACTCCAGCCCTGAGCCGGAACCAGAAGACCTGGAACTCGTAGAGGTTACTGATGCGGATGACGTGTCAATGCTTCAACGATTAAAGGAAGGCCTTTCACCACTTCACGCCGTTGAACCCGACGAGCACGTCATTCATGAAGACCTGCGTGATAGTGATGATGATGATGCATTTATTGATGATGATTATTAGTTTGTAATATTCACAACTTAAATTATATATTTTTTAATCTTTATTATTCATGTACATATTATTATTCATGTCAGTTATTCAATTTTTTTATGTTGTACTAATTTACTTTAATCTTTATCATGGCAGGTCACCAGGTGTGGAAATATGGTGGGCGCTGGTTCATATCGCTCGACGGGTTCTTCCCAGGCACCTCGCACGAGGGGTGGTACTTCCCTTCCACCCCTATCTCTCCGTAGAGCCTTGGGAGACAGTCTATCGACACCACCCGTGGGTTCTTCTTCGTCGGCGGCATTGCCCACTGGGAGAGGTGCTGGTCGGGTAGGGAAGAAGGGGAAGGGTACATTGATAGGTGGTGGCCGCGGAAGATCCAGGAGGACTGTTGAGCCGTCCTCGCCACCACCACCAGCTTATTCACCCGAGCATAGGCTACTATGGTCGACCCATTTGCGGAGGAGGCTACGGGGACTCCGTTCCAGGAGCCTGGTGTTGACGGGCATTCGTCCCATGAGACTCCGGTCCAGGAGCAGCCTCGGGTCAAGGTGCATTCGCCCACGAGACTACGGTTCCAGAGGCTTCACCCGGCGTGGAGAGGCCCGGATGGGAGACCTGGTCGGATCGTACTGAGTTGCCGGATTGGACCGAGGGTCCGGGTGGCTCAGGGGGCGGGGATGGTGGGGATGAGCTTATGGATAGTGAGGGCGATGTGCAGGTGAACGGGGCCACCGTGTACAAGCGTGGTAGTACACGTCTCCCGGTTGCGCCGGCTACCCGCGAGCTGAGGCCGGTGATTAAACCTGAAGGAGATAGGTAAGTACATTTACTCTTTTTTTAGATTTTGCCTTCAAGTTTGTTCAAATATCTAATGCGTTGACCTTATCATACTACGGGGGATGGGTACACCCTCTTGGTGTCCGCAGGCCGAACTCCGTCCTTGGTGTGCTTTGACGGACAAATTTCCCGGGGTTTGTCATGTTGCCTGGTGAGGGTCAGGTTCCTACACTAGGATTTTCCTGGGAGCACTACCAGGCTGCGCAGGCCCCGCCGAAGGAGATTATAGATGGTGTCTTGTGCCACACGAGGGCCGAGATGGTGATCAAGAGCTTTTGGGTAAATTATCCTTTTACAGAATCTAAAATTAACAGTATAGCTAATTATTGTACTAATCGGCGTTTTCACGTTTGATTGCACACCTTCTATAGGTGTGAGGATGGATATGAGGAGGAGGCGGCCAGGGTTCTCAAGGCCGAGTGTAGGCGGTTACTACAGAACTTGCGCCACGAGGCTCGGCCGTAGGCTATTCGAGATTACTACGCCACGCGTGGTATTAAGAAGCAGAAGAAGGATTGCCACGGAAAGTTTCTGAAGAAGGAGCAATACATGAAGGTAATTACCTATTCTTAAGTCCTTCTACGTAGTTTTCTTGATTTCATTCATAGGCGTAGCGCTGAAAAATATTTTTAATAACTTACAGGTGCCCCGAGATGGTGTGCGGATAAGATGGATTGTTGGGAGGCATTGGTTGATGAGTGGTGCACAGGCAGCTGGCGAGCCGTCCACGAGAATGCGAAGGATCGACGTAGCCAAATGGTTGGTGTGCCACACCATCAAGGCAGCACCAACTTACTTCAGTTTAGACAAAACTTGGTATGTGATTTGCTTCATGATTCATGCAATTCATTCTTGATGCTAATATTTTGTTACTCTCTTTTAGGCGCATCACAATAAGACGGAGTCCGCAGGTGTTTCTCCTCCTTGATGACCACTACGGTAAGTTTCTCTTCTCCTCTTTCATATTCTCCTTACCTTAATTTCCCCAACAATGACATAGTTAGCCCATTTAGCTCCAAAAAGACATAATTAGCCCATTTAGCTCCAAAATGCCATAATAAGCTCAAAATGGCATAAGAACCTTGGTTAGCTCATTAATATTATATACTTAGCTTGTTTTCCTCTATAATGACATAATTAGCCCATTTAGCTCCAAAAAGACATAGTTAGCTAATTTAGCTATAAGAAGAGGAGAAGAGGAGAAGAAATAGGAAAATGAAAAGGAAGAACAAAAAGAAGAAGAGAAGAAAGAGAAGAGAAGGAGAAGGAGAAGAAGGAGGAGGAGAAGAAGGAGAAGGAGGAGGAGGAGGAGAAGGCCAAGGACCTTCTAGTCCTTCTCATCCTTCTCCTTCTCCTCCTTCTTCTTTATTTATTCTTCTTCTCATCCTCCTCTTTCTTCTCCTCTTTCATATTATACTTACCTTAATTTCCCCAAAAATGACATAATTAGCCCATTTAGCTCCAAAATGCCATAATAAGCTCAAAATGGCACAAGAACCTTGGTTAGCTCATTAATATCATATACTTAGCTTGTTTTCCTCTAAAGTGAGATAATTAGCCCATTTAGCTCCGAAAAGACATAGTTAGCTAATTTAGCTCCAAGAAGAGGAGAAGAAATAGGAAAAATGAAAAGAAAGAAGAAGAAGAAGAAGATAAGAAGGAGAAGGAGGAGGAGGAGGAGAAGGCCAAGGACCTTCTAGTCCTTCTCCTCCTCCTCCTCCTTCTTCTTTATCTCTTCTTCTTCTAATCCTCCTCCTCTTTCTTGTCCTAGTTCATATTCTCCTTGCCTTAATTTCCCCAACAATGACATAATTAGCCCATTTAGCTCCAAAATGCCATAATAACCTCAAAATGGCATAATAACCTTGGTTAGCTCACTAATATTATATACTTAGCTTGTTTTCCTCTAAAATGGGATAATTAGCCCATTTAGCTCCAAAAAGATATAATTAGGTAATTTAGCTCCAACAAGAGGAGAACATGAGAAGAAATAGGAAAAATGAAAAGAAAGAAAGAAGAAGAAGAAGAAGAAGAAGAGAAGAAGGAGAAGGAGGAGGAGGAGGAGGAGAAGGAGGAGAAGGCCAAGGGCCTTCTAGTCCTTCTCCTCCTCCTCCTCCTTCTTCTTGATTTCATCTTCTTCTCCTCCTCCTCCTGTTTCTTCTCCTCTTTCATATTATCCTTGCTTTAATTTCCCCAACAATGACATAATTAGCCCATTTAGCTCCAAAATGCCATAATAAGCTCAAAATGGCATAAGAACCTTGGTTAGCTCATGAATATTATATTCTTAGCTTGTTTTCCTATAAAATGGTATAATTAGACCATATAGCTCCAAAAAGACATAATTAGGTAATTTAGCTCCAACAAGAGGAGAAGAGGAGAAGAAATAGGAAAAATGAAAAGAAAGAAGAAGAAGAAGAAGAAGAGAAGAAGGAGAAGGAGGAGGAGGAGAAGGCCAAGGACCTTCTAGTCCTTCTCCTCCTCCTCCTTCTCCTCCTTCTCCTCCTTCTTCTTGATTTCTTCTTCTTCTCCTCCTCCTCCTCTTTCTTCTCCTCTTTAATATCATCCTTGCTTTAATTTCCCCAATAATGACATAATTAGCCCATTTAGCTCCAAAATGCCATAATAAGCTCAAAATGGCATAAGAACCTTGGTTAGCTCATGAATATTATATTCTTAGCTTGTTTTCCTCTAAAATGGCATAATTATCCCATATAGCTCCAAAAAGACATGATTAGGTAATTTAGCTCCAACAAGAGGAGAAGAGGAGAAGAAATAGGAAAAATGAAAAGAAAGAAGAAGAAGAAGAAGAGAAGAAGGAGAAGGAGGAGGAGGAAGAGGAGAAGGAGGAGAAGGCCACGGGCCTTCTCCTCCTTCTCCTCATTCTCCTCCTTCTTCTCCTTGTTCTTGATTTCTTCTTCTTCTCCTCCTCCTCCTCTTTCTTCTCATCTTTCATATTCTCCTTGCTTTAATTTCCCCAAAAATGACGTAATTAACCCATTTAGCTCCAAAATGCCATAATAAGCTAAAAATGGCATAAGAACCTTGGTTAGCTCATGAATATTATATTCTTAGCTTGTTTTCCTCTAAAATGACATAATTAGCTCAAAAACATCATATTTTGTTCTTCTTCTGACTTTCTTATTCACATTTTTGTAGATTGGATATACTACATGCATGGAAGCTGGCATTCATGGAGTTGAACAATGTCGATGGATGAACTTTATATGTATATCATCTAGTTTTCATTTGAGTTGATGAACAATGTCGAACTATATGTATATGTATATGTGGATAAATAGTGCAATACTTTGTATGTTGGTTCTTTCGATATATGGGGATGTACAATGATTTATATGTATATCATATATGTGTGGTGAATTATATATATGTGTTGGCAAGTATATGTGTGGTGAACTATATATCATATATGTGTGGTGAATTATATAAATGTGCTGTCAAATATATATATATGTGCTGTGAAATAATATAAAACAAAAAAAAACAGGTACTGTATGGGCTCTTTGCCGTCTGCCAGCTGATGGCAAAGACCTGTGCCATCAGCTGGCAGACGGCAAAGGTGCCACGTGGCACCCAGCTGTGCATCCTGGGGTGTCTATATAGGCTCTTTGCCGTCTGCTTCCAGGGTGGGCAGACGGCAAAGAAGAGGGCACAGAGGAGCGGGGGGGGGGGGGGGAGGAGGAGGAGGCAGACGACAAAGAGTGGAGGGGGGAGGAGGAGGAGGCAGACTGCAAAGCAGAGGGGGGAGGCAGACAACGAAGAAGGGGGGGAGGCAGACGGCAAAGAAGAGGGGGAGGCAGACGACAAAGCCTCCATTAACCCCTAACGGAGGCAACGCCTCTCGGCTGCCGTCTCGATCACTTTGCCGACTGCTCCTATGAAAAGCTGACGGCAAAGCTCTTTGTCGTCCGCTTTGGGGAGACAGACGACAAAGAAGGTACGATGCCGTCGTAGGATGACGCAAAAATTTTGCCGGCCGTGAGATTCTTTGCTGTCTGTGGTATTCTCTTTGCCGTCGGGGATTTACTCTTTGCCGTCTGTGATGGCGGACGACAAAGAAGCGGATTCATGTAGTGAAGAGCATAAATAATTCATCCCTCAAAAAGGTATAAGTGAAGCATTAGACAAAATGACAAGCTACTTACAAAATAAATAAGTGAAGATCAATGAGTAGTCAAACAATTAAGGAGCTATGTGAGAACTCTCTTTCCCTCAAAAAAAATATTTTCAGATCTTGAGTATTTTATTTAAACAGCAAACAAAAGATAAATATCACTTCAAGAATAGGAAGCATCATGTGAACAAATAAAAATTTAGGTTCAACATAGGCTAACCGATAGTTAACGAAGAGAGGTGGGATGCATAGGATCCCCAAGCTTAGATGCTTGAGAATTCTTGAAATATGTACTTGGGGTGCCTTGGGCATCCCCAACCTTGAGCTTTTGTATGTTTTTCAATCCTCTCGTATCCCGGTTTCACCTATTCTCAAAAACTTCATCCACACAAAACTTGAAAAGAACTCGTAAGATAGGTTAGTGCACATAATAATAAATCAACTCTTTATGTACTACCAAGACAAGTTGCATAATAATTGCAAACATCATCTATTGTTTACTATCATTTCCATAATTTATATCTATCAATATAGGCTATGGAAGCTATAGGATAAGTAGAAAACAAAACTATGACAACAATCTGTCCAAATAGAACAGTTTGTGGAAATTTATGAAAACAGTGTACTTCTATAACTCAAACAATTATGAAAATTTAGGACATGTTATAAAATTTATATTAAAACCCAATGTAAACATTTCATAGACTTTCCAACTTCGAGTAAAATATGAAAATTTAAACACTATAACACCAGTTTCTTTTTTTACACAACACCAATCAAAGAATGAAATGCAAGCATCCTAATGGAATTCTTGGAACTTTTTATTGAAAAATAAGATTATAAATAACACCTAATAGAGAACAAAAAATATAAAATGATGCTCCAAGAAAAACTTATATTATATTACGAATAAAAATATAGCTGCAAGTAAGATATACTGATAATGTTAAAGACGAAAGAGGGGATGCCTTCCGAGAAATCCCCAAGCTTAGGCGCTTGAGTCTTCCTTGGATAATACCTTGGGGGTGCCTTGGGGATCACCAAGCTTAGGTTCTTTTCACAACTTGTTCTCCTCATATCGGTATCTCACCCAAAACTTGTAAACTTCAATCACACCAAATTTAGCGGAACTTGGTGAGATGGGTTAGTATAATAAATAATGATCATTCACTTAGGTACTTTCAAGACAACATTCATAATTGTTCCCACATGATACCTACTATATTCTACCATTCCCATAATTTATATCACTGAATATAAGCTATGGGAACACTAAAAGAAGAAAACTATGCATGCAAAACGAATGTGTCAAAAATAGAAGAGTCTGTGAAAATATGTAGTGTAACCATACTTCTGTGTCTCTAAAAATTCTGAAAAATTAGGACAATCTAGGCAATTTTTATATCAATTATGTGTAAAAATTCAGATCAAAAGCACGTTCTAGTGAATTAACAAAATTCATGGACTGAGAGCGAAAGTTTCTTTTTTTTGCACAAAATCAGCTCAATTATCATCCACACTATCCCAAAGGCTTTACTTGGCACTTTATTGAAACAAAAGCTATAAAAATGATTACTACAGTAGCTTAATCATGTGAACATATCAAAACAGAAAGTAGAAGTGTTGGGTTTGTCTCCCAACAAGTGCTTTTCTTTAAAGCCTTTTAGGTAGGCAGGAGGATTTCAATGATGCTCACATAGGAATAATAATTATAACATGCAAAAGAGCATTATGAATCTAATGACAAGCACATTTTAGTCTAACCCAATTTCTATGCATAGGGATTTTGTGAACAAACAATTTATGGGAGCAAGAATCAACTAGCATAGGAAGGCAAAAATAGCATACCGTCAAAACTTTGAACACATAGAGAGGAAACTTGATATTATTGCAATTCGTACAAGCATATGTTCCTCCCTCATAATAATTTTCAGTAGCATCATGAAGTAATTCCACAAAATAACCAGCACATAAAGCATTCTTTTCATGATCCACAAGCATATAAATTTTACTACTCACCACGTAAACAAAATAACTATCATGTGAAGCATAATCCAATTGAAAATGAAAATCATGATGAGAAGTTTCATGGTTACCATTATTATTTGTAGCATACATGTCATCGCAAGAATCATCATAAATAGGTGGCATGCTTTCATCATAATAAATTTTCTCATCAAAAGTTGGGGGACTAAACATATCATCTTCATCAAACGTAGCATCCCCAAGCTTGTGGCTTTGCATATCATTAGCATCATGAATATTCAACTAATTCATACTAAAAACATTGCAATCATGCTCATCATACAAAGATTTAGTGCCAATCATTTTAATAACTTTTTCTTCTAACACTTGAGCACAATTTCCCGTTCCATCATTTTCACAAAAGACATTGAAAAGATGAACCATATGAGGCAACCTCAATTCCATTTTTTGTAGTTTTATTTTGTAAAACCAAACTAGTGAAAAATAGGAAACTAAAAGATTTAATTGCAAGATCTAAAGATATACCTTCAAACACTCACCTCCCCGACAACAGTGCCGGAAAAGAGCTTCGTTGACGGGATGTGAGTGCCGCTTACCTAGCCTCCCAGGCAACGGCGCCAGAAAAGAGCTTGATGTCTACTGCACAACCTTCTTCTTGTAGACTCGTGCTGGGCCTCCAAGCGCAGAGTTCTGTAGGACAGTACAAAATTTCCCTAAAGTGGATGACCTAAGGTTTATCAATCCGTGGGAGGCGTAGGATGAATATGGTCTCTCTCAAGCAACCCTGCAATCAAATAACAAAGAGTGTCTTGTGTACCCAACACACCCAATACAATTTGTATAGGTGCACTAGTTCGATGCAGAGATGGTGATACAAGTGTAATATGGATGGTATATATAGGTTTTTGTAATTTGAAAATATAAAAAAGCAAGGTAACAAATAGTAAACAACGAGCAAAACGTTGTATAAATGCTTGGAAACAAGGCCCAGGGTCCATACTTTCACTACTGCAAGTTCTCTCAACATACTAACATAGTTGAATCATATATAAATCCCTCACATGCGACAAAGAGTTCACTCCAAAGTCACAAATAGCGAAGAACAAACGAAGAAATTATTGTAGGGTACAAAACCACCTCAAAGTTATATTTTTTGATCAATCTTATGAGCTATCCCTATAAGTGTCACGAACATCCCTAGAGTTCGTACTAAAATAACACCTTAAGATACACATCAACCAAAACCCTAATGTCACCTTGATACTCCAATCTCACCACAAGTACCCATGGGCATGATTATACGATATGCATCACATAATTTCAGATTCACCATGTTCAATCCAACACAAAGAACTTCAAAGAGTGCCCAAAGTTTCTACAGAAAAGTCAAGACGAAAATATGTGCCCACCCCTATGCATAGATTCCCAAGGTCACGGAACCAGCAAGTTGATCACCAAAACATATATCAAGTGGATCAATAGAACATCCCATTATCACCATAGATATCCCATCGCAAGATATACATTAAGTTTTCTCGAATCCTTAAAGACTCAACCTGATAAGAAAACATTAAAGGGAAAACTCAATTCATCACAAGAAGATAGAGAGGGAAAACTTCATATGATTCATCTATATTAATAAAGCTCGCGATACATCAAGATCGTTCCATCTGAAGAAGACGAGAGAGAGAGAGAGAGAGAGATCAAACACATAGGTACTAATACATACCCTCAGCCCCGAGGAGGATAACTCACACATTATCATGGTGAGAAAGAGAGATTTGTTGATGGAGAGGAGCATCCCCGAAGAGATGGAGGCGATGGCGGCCACGACACCGGCAACAGGCGGCGGCGGTGGCGACGGGTGGCGGCCCCTTGCCCCTCCTTCTTCCTTGGTCTTCGTGCTGCAATGGAGGAGCCTCTTCTCTTGTTGGCGTCTGCCAAGGGAGAGGCAAATTCGTGGCTCTTCATGGCTCTACCAAAATTATGGTTTTTCTCTCGTTATATGTGCCTCTGTGGTGCTCTATGGCTCTCTGATGGATGGACCCTTGATCCAATGGCTTTAGGGCCCCTCTAGAACCTCCTAGGGGCTCCTCACAACCCTCATGAGTCTTCAAAGTCGTGGCTTTACCGAATATATCACATATGTTAAGAGTTGGACTCAATCAAATCAACAATTCTCGTGATGCTATAATCAGATAGTTTCTTTCAGTAAAACGGGTCCGCTAATCGCATACGAACCCTGTTTTAGACGGATTTGTAGTCCAGAATCATTCCCATAACATTCCCCACACTTTCGTAGATTTAGCTTTGTCCATTTGACGCCGTCTTTGGGGTCAAACTGATGATCTCTAAAAGATGTTTGTGGACAGATTTCAGGAGAGTGAGAGTCCTCCCTCAACAAGGCTCCTTTTGTGTTTTTTCGACAATTTCTACTTAATTTCTGCAAATCAAAGTGTGAAAGAAGAATTTATGAAATTTTGCAATAATTAGTAGGTTAGTCCCAAACATAATATAAAGTTGTAGGAAAGTAATTGTAAAATATCCAAGAATGATAATATAACAACATGGAACAAGAAAAAATTATAGATACATTGGAGACGTATCAGCTGGCAAAAAGAAGGTAGAGTCCAAGAGCAGCCTTTTGGATCAGCCGTGTCCAATTCAATCTTGCAAGGATGAGGACGGGGAGACCATCCCCGCCAAGCACACAGCTCGCGACTGTCATCTGCTCCGCACGGATATGGGCGGAGAGCCCTTAGGGGACAAGAAGGATGAGGACGACGCAACAGACACCTCCGGGTACCCGAACATTCAGGCGAAGAGAAGATTGAAAGTTATCAATCGGGAGGTGAACATGGGAGCCCCGACTGTCAAAAAGTACCTCGACTGGGCGAAGACACCCGTCACATTTGACCAGTCAGACCACCCGGCTAACATAGCCACCCCCGGAGCCACGTGTTGGTAGTCGATCCCGCTGTCAATTGGTTCCGACTGCGGAAAGTCCTCATGGATGGAGGCGGCGTCCTCAACATCATATACGTCGACACTCTCAAAGCCATGGACATCCCGTTGTCCCGGCTGAGCAAGAGTAACACGCAGTTCCACGGGGTCATCCCCGGGAAGAAGGCCGAATCACTCGGCGAGATCACTTTGAGCATCGTATTCGGCAGCAAGAATGTTTTTGCAAGGAGAGGTTGACCTTCGAAGTGCTCGACTTTTGCAGTGCCTATCCTGGGTAGCCCCTCATATGCTCGTTTCATGGCCCGTTACGAGTATCTTAAGCTTAATATGCCAGGGCCGAAAGGCATGATCATGGTGAGTGGCAATCGGAAGATTACCGAGGAGTGCCTCCAGCATGACTCTAGGATCACCAACGAACAGGTCCTTGCAACCGAGCTTGATGGGTACAAGAAGGCAGTGGACACCGAAAATCTGCTCAACTCGAAGCGGCCAGCTACTGAATCCGTCTTCCAGTCGGCTGGTGAGATGAAGCAGGTCCACGTCCATCCACCAACCCGAATGCTTCTGCGACCAACATCTCCACCTCATTCGAAGAGAAATAGGAAGCCGAGCTCATCCAGTTCCTCCGTGAGAACTCGGATATCTCCGCATGGAAGTCGTGTGACATGCCGGGGTTCCCAGGGAGCTAGCTGAGCATCGCCTTCGAGTGGACCCGAAGATCAAGCCCATCAAGGAACACCTGCGCTGCTCCTCCATGGAGAAGCATAGGGCAATCGGCAAAGAGATTGCTCGGCTCCTAGATGTAGAGTTCATCCATGAGGTCTACCACTCCGAGCTGTTGGCAAACGTGGTCCCGGTGCCAAAGAAGAACAATTCACTCCGAATGTGTATTGACTTCAAGCACCTCAATCGGGCCTGCCCGAACGACAACTTCCCTCTGCCTCGCATAGATCAAATCGTAGATTGCAATACCGGATGTGAACGCCTCTCGTTCCTGGATGCGTACTCCGGGTTCCACTAGATCCGAATGTATGGACCTCACGAAATAAAGACAGCCTTCATCACCCCATTCGGATGTTTTTGTTATATCATGATGCCATTTCGTCTCAAAAACGCTCGAGCTTCATTCCAACGTATGATTCAAAAATGTTTGCAGGAACAGATCACTCAGAATGTCGAAGCGTACATGGATGACATCGTGCTAAAGTCCAGGAAAGGTTCTGACCTGCTGGCCAACCTCTCCGAAACCTTCGCGAACCTTCGACGCTTCGGGATTAAGCTCAATCTGGCCAAATGCACCTTCAGTGTACCTGTTGGTAAGCTACTCGGTTTCCTTGTTTTGGAATGAGGTATCAATGCCAATCCCGACAAGATCGGAGCCATCCTCCAGATGAGAAGGCCAGAGCACATACACGATGTGTAGAGGCTTACGGGCTACCTTGCAACCCTTAGTCGCTTCATCTCAAGACTCGATGAGAAGGCCCTGCCTCTTACCGATTGATGAAGAATTCCAACAGATTCGAGTGGATTGATGAAGCGTAGGTCGCCTTCGACCAACTCAAAGATTTGCTTTCCACCCAGCCGGTGTTGGCTGCTTTGAGCAGCCAGGAGCCCTTGCTCCTGTACATCGCTGCAACTAGCCAAGTGGTTAGCACCGTACTCACCGTAGAGCGAGAAGAAGCGGGCAAAGCATACAAGGTACAAAGGCCCATCTACTATATTTCGGAAGTGCTCACCCCTTCAAAAAAAATGTGTCCACACTAGCAGATGCTGGTCTATGGGATCTACCTAACTGTGAAGAAGATTGTCCACTATTTTCAAGATCACTCGATCACTGTCATCAGCGACGCTCCCCTAGCAGAAATTCTACAAAATCGGGATGCAACCGACCGAGTGGCCAAATGGGCAATTGAGCTCCAACCACTGGAGATCAAGTTTGAAGCCAAGAAAGCTATCATGTCTCATGCCCTGGCAGATTTTCTTGCTGAGTGGGTAGAGTAAGAATAGGCGGCTCCAGTCGTCCCCGAGCATTGGGCCATGTTCTTCGATGGATCCAAGATGCTCCATGGCTCGGGGGCTGGAGTGGTTCTTGTTTCCCCCATGGGAGACTAATTGTGCTACGTGCTCCAAATTCACTTTGATTCGTCCAAAAATGAGGCCGAGTACGAGGCCCTCGTGTATGGGCTCCGCATGACCATCTCACTCGGCATCCGCCGATTGATGGTTTATGGTGACTCGGATATTGTTGTCATCCAATTCATCAAGGAATGGGACATCCAAAGCCGAGCAATGATAGTCTACTGAAACGCGGTCAAAAAGCTGGAGAAAAACTTCAAAGGGTTTGAACTACACCATGTGTCCCGAGCCACGAACCAAGCGGCCGACGACTTGGCCAAGATCGTGTCCACTCGGAAGATCGTTCCAATGGGCGTGTTCCTTGAGCACCTACGCGCCCCCTCGGTCAAGGAGGATGCCTTCATCGAAGAGCCCAAAAGGAATCGGTCCATCTAATTTGCCTGAGATCAACATCCCGGCCGTGGTTGACCTTGTCCACGAGATGGTCACAACCTTATCTAGCTTACTTGCTCCGGCAAGAGCTTCCTGAGGACAAAGTGGAAGCCCGTCATATCGTTCGACAGTCTAAAGCTTTCAAAGTACTCAGAGCCAAGTGATACGCCCATTTTGCATCATGTTTTCATGTTGATATTTATCGCTTCTTGGGCTGTTATTTCACTTCACGGTACAATTCTTATGCCTTTTCTCTCTTGTTTTCCAAGGTTTACATGAAGAGGGAGAATGCCGGCAACTGGAATTCTGGCCTGAAAGTGGAGCAAGTTTGAGATGTCTATTGTGCGCAACTCCAAACACTGTAAAAATCAACGAGGATTTTTTTCTGGATTTATAAAAAATACTGGGCCGAAGAAGAGCCAGAGGGGTGCCAGGGGTTGGCCACAAGCCTGCGCGACGCGGCCACCCCCCAGGCCGTGCCATGAGGGCTTGTGGGCAACCTGCTGGCCCACTTGCCCCCCTCTTCTGCTATATGAAGGGTTTAGTCTGGAAAAAAATCAGAGAGGAGATTTTTCGTGGATTCGCCGAGGCCATGAGGCGGAACTTGAGCAGAACCAATCTAGAGCTCCGGCAGGACGATCCTGCCGGGGAAACTTCCCTCCCGGAGGGGGAAATCGTCTCCATCGTCATCACCAACACTCCTCTCATCGGAGGGGACTCGTCACCATCAACATCTTCATCAGCACCATCTCATCTCCAAATCCTAGTTCATCAGTTGTAACCAATGTCAGTCTCGCGACTCCGATTGGTACTTGTAAGGTTGCTAGTAGTGTAGATTACTCTTTGTAGTTGATGCTAGTTGGATTGTTTGGTGGAAGAGTTTATGTTCAGATCCTTGATGCTACTCATTACCTGTCTGGTCATGAATATGATTATGCTTTGTGAGTAGTTACTATTGTTCCTGAGGACATGGATAAGTCATGCAAATAGTAGTCATGTGAATTTGGTATTCGTTCGGGAATTTGATATGTTGTATGTTGTTTTTCCTCTAGTGGTGTTATGTGAACGTCGACTACATAACACTTCACCATTATTTGCGCCTAGAGGAAGGCATTGGGAAGTAGTAAGTAGATGATGGGTTGCTAGAGTGACACAAGCTTAAACCCTAGTTTATGCATTGCTTCGTAAGGGGCTGATTTGGATCCACGAGTTTAATGCTATGGTTAGACTTTGTCTTAATTCTTCTTTTGTAGTTGCGGATGCTTGAGAGAGGGGTTAATCAGAAGTGGGATGCTTGTAAAAGTAAGGGCAGTACCCAAGCGCAGGTCCACCCACATATCAAACTATCAAAGTAACGAACGCGAATCATATGAACATGATGAAAACTAGCATGACAGAAATTCCCGTGTGTCCTCGGGAGCGTTTTTCCTCCTATAAGACTTGGTCCAGGCTTGTCCCTTGCTAAAAAAGGGATTGGGCCACTTTGGTGCACCATTGCTACTTTTGTTACTTGTTGCTTGCTATGAATCATCTCACCACACAATCACTTGTTACCGATAATTTCAGTGCCTACAGATTTTACCTTGCTGAAAACCACTTGTCAGATCCTTCTGCTCCTCGTTGGGTTCGACACTCTTACTTATCGAAAGGACTACGATTGATGCCCTATACTTGTGGGTCATCAAGACTCTTTTATGGCGCCGTTGCCGGGGAGTGAAGCGCCTTTGGTAAGTGGAACTTGGTAAGGAAATATTCATATAGTGTGCTGAAATTTATTGTCACTTGTCACTATGGATACTAATCCTTTGAGGGGCTTGTTCGGGGTATCTTCACTTCCAATGGAAGCACAAATAGTCGCTCCTCAACCTGCTGCACCTACTGAAAATATTTGCTTTGAATTTCATTCGGGTATTCTTAAGAAACTGCTGGCTAATCCTTTTACAGGAGATGGAACTTCACATCTAGACTTGCATCTAATCTATGTAGATGAAGTTTGTGGTTTATTTAATCTTGCAAGTTTGCCCGAGGATGAGGTCAGGAAGAAGGTCTTTCCTTTATCTTTGAAGGATAAGGCGTTTTCATGGTATAGGCTATGTGATGATACTGGATCATGGGACTACAATCGTTTGAAATTGGAATTTCATCAAAATTTTTATCCTATGCATTTAGTACATCGTGATCAGAATTATATTTATAAGTTTTGGCCTCGTGAAAGAGAAAGCATCGCTCAAGCTTGGGGGAGGCTTAAATCGATGCCATATTCATGCCCCAATCATGAGCTCTCCAGAGAAATTATCATTCATAACTTCTATGCTTGGCTTTCTCATGATGATCGCACCATGCTTGACACTTCTTGTACCGGTTCTTTTATGAAGAGAGATATTGACTTCAAATGGTATTTATTGGAGAGAATTAAATGCAACTCTGAAGATTGGGAGCTTGAAGAAGGTAAGGAGTCAGGTATGAATTTCACGTTTGATTGCGTTAAATCCTTTGTTGAAACAAATACTTTTTGTGACTTTAGCGCTAAGTATGGACTTGACTCTGAGATAGTATCTTCATTGTGTGAATCTTTTGCTGCTCATATTGATCTCCCCAAAGAGAAGTGGTTTGAATATCATCCTCCTTTAGAAGTCAATGTAGTTAAACCCACTCCAGTTGAAGAGAAAGTCATTGCCTATAATGATCCTGTTGTTCCCAGTGCTTACATTGAGAAACCACCTTTCCCTGTTAGGATAAAGGATCAATCTAAAGCTTCAACTGTGACACGTAGAGGCTATATTAGAACACCTACACCCCCTGAGCAAATTAGAGTTGAACCTAGCATTGCTATTGTCAAAGATCTTCTGTCCGACGATGTTGAGGGACATATTATTCACTTCTGTGAAGATGCTGCTAGAATTGCTAAACCTCATGTTAGAGAAAAACATAGCCCTGTTCTTGGCATGCCTGTGGTTTCTGTTAAGATAGGAGATCATTGTTATCATGGTTTAAGTGACGTGGGTGTTAGTGTTAGTGCAATACCTCAATCCTTATACGATGAAATCAAAGATGAGATTGCACCTGTTGAGAAAGAGCTTATTGATGTCTCTATTCAGCTTGCCAATAGAGATACTATCTGTCCTGTGGGAATTGTTAGGGATGTTGAAGTCTTGTGTGGTAAAACAAAGCATCCTGCTGATTTCCTCGTTCTTGCTACCGCACAAGATAGCTTTTGTCCCATCATATTTGGTAGACACTTCCTCAATACCGTCAATGCTCATATTGACTGTGAGAAGTAAACTGTCACTGTTGGCTTTGAAGGTGTGTCACACGAGTTCAATTTCTCCAAGTTTGGTAGACAACCTCATGAAAAGGAGTTGCCTAGTAAGGATGAAACTATTGCCTTAGCTTCTATTGCCGTGCCTCCTACTGATTCCTTAGAGCAATACTTTCTTGAGCATGAAAATGATATGCATATGGATGAAAGGGATGAAATAGATAGAGTTGTCTTAGAACAATATCCTATCCTTAAGAATAACTTGCCTGTTGAACTGCTTGGGGATCCACCCCCACCAAAGGGTGATCCTGTGTTCGAGCTTAAACAGTTGCCTGAAACTCTTAAGTATGCCTATCTTGATGAAAAGGAGATATATCATGTTATTATTAGTGCTAGCCTCTCAGAGCATGAAGAAAAGAAGTTACTAAAAACTCTGAGGAAGCACCGTGCTGCTATTGGATATAATCTTGATGATCTTAAGGGCATTACTCCCACTCTATGCCAGCACATGATCAAAACTGATCCTGATTTCAAACCAGATGTTGATCCGACACACCAAACATAACTAGTAGCCAAATTCTTGAATGAAGGCGTGAACCCATGCCATCTGCCTTAACCTACATGCATTATGACTAGGAAGGGTCCTAGTTCGCGTGTTGATCACCAACGAACTCTTCTCCATATTCTTGCTCTTCTATGCCTGGCCAATTAACTAATTAGTGGCAAGCCAATGAGTAATTTGAATGTACTCGCATGCAACCCATGTCGTGGAACAAGGTAATGACAAAGCATGAAATAACACTAGATCGGTAACTTGCAGAAAGCTAATTTTTAGTAAAATGACATGATGAGTATATTGGGGGGGTATGTATCATAGGGTGGCCAATATCCGTACAGACAAGTTACACATATCAATATCATTTCACGGTTGAACATCCCATCTCCAACTATCATGCCAAGTCGTCTAACTTAGCTCATGAGTCACATTGTCGTCTTCCTCACACAATCATTTTTCCTCACACATGCACACTTAGTTTACGTTAACACTTCTGTACGTAGTTTAAAAGCACCACCCAACTTTCCTTGATAGTGGACACGTCTATTCAAATAGTTTTACAATCTGTAGAGGTTGCGCGCTGTGCCCACAAGACTCAGGGAACTTCCATGTCATCCACGACTCGTGGTATACAACATATCCGAGGTAAGCACCCAAACGATGCCTTTCCCCTAGTGACACTAAACAAAGATTCCACTCGTTGGTGCCATCCCTCATGATGTACATCATACTCATGATGTACATCATACGAGCCTCGCTCTAGATTGTACCATCCATGAGGGCACACAATGGTGTGCCCGGTGCCTGTAAAAATAGCTCATGGTTGCCTTACCAGGCAGAACACCATCTCGAGAGGGTGACCCGGCCCTCCCGCCACTAGTAATGCGGACTCTCTACTAGCATCGACCTAGGTAATCAACAAAGCCCCGTCCCATAAGGGGTATCATGGTCGCACATGAAAGGTTGGGACCGTCGACAAATCTTAAGTCTAATCCCATTTTTGAAGCCACACACACATATTTCCTCGGTACATCACTTCTTTCTCAAGTGGTCACCCAACTCAACACCATCTCCCTCGGGTATTAATGGCACCCGCGAGGTTTTCAAAAATCCTTTGAAATCTTTTCCTTTCCATCACGATGCATATTCACATCCCAATTTGCATAGCATATACATAGCAACCTAACTACTTCCCACCCACACAACCCTCATAGGAAGGTAGGGTGATACCCAAGTGTTAGTTTCCGGGAGACAACCCACCAAGGTGGTCACCGATTCGACATGATTCAATGCATCGGAACAAAGTGCTATATGTCATCCATAAAAAGTTGTTTCTTAGATATGGTAAAAGGGGTGCTTGCGTGGATCAACCAAGTTCTTGGGGTCTCCAAAGTCTTCTGGTCCAAGTCCCTCATCAATAGAACAATCTATTGTCGCAATTGATCGGGCAAAAATAAGAGAACGATAAAAAATAGAGAAAATAAAGTCTTCCTAAAAATATCACACCATTTTGGTAAAATAGTAGGGTACTTATAAGCTTCATAAAAATTATTGAATTTTGTCTTTGAATTGTAAAAGTTTTGAAACCATTTTAATAGATAGCTAATATATTTAAAAGAAGGTTTTTAAATAAAACATTGTGTATCTTTTTGAAAATTACACAAGGTATACCATTAAATAGCTTAAGTTTTTAGAAAAAATTAGGATTTGCATTTACAAAATTTGGACTAATATTTTATCGTGGGAATTTTTTCAAGTATCACATAAATTGGAAAAATGAAAAGCATTGTGACTTCTGGGCTTAAACTGGCGTAAGCACAGCCAACCAAGATGAAATCGGCCCAGGGCGAAGGGGTGCATGTAGCGACTGGGGGGTTCTAAACCCGACAGGGTGGCCCCAACGGCTAGAGAGACAGAGGGAGTGGAGGGGATGACAGGCGGGTGCCTCCTGTCATCTCATACCTCCAACCAGATAAAGGAGGAGCTCACCGCGGGCGCTTCCAGCGAGAGAGATGTGCTTGGGTGGCCCCATAGTGCTTGGGGAGCTACCGCCATTAAGGAGAGGGGGTTTTGGCCGTCGGGGACGCCCATATGGCCGGCTACGCTGATGAAGGGCGGCAGTGCTTTGGGCGGAGATGAATTCCGTCGCCCCGTGCAGCAAACAGAGCGTAGAAGAAATGGGATGGTGTGAGGGAGCTCTGGGGGTCTCAGAGGAGGAATAAGGAGGCCCGGGGATGCCCTTTACCATGCAGTGGTTGGACGACCAGAGCGGCGTACCTCGACCTCGATCTCAAGCTCGGGTGGTTCTGAGGACAGAAGGGTGTTGTAGGGTCGCGATTGGGGTTGTGTCAGTGTGTCGGGCGTGCGACAAATCTCGTGGTCCAGCACTAAGGCTCTGGCGGCGCAGCCACACGTGCAGGCGAGGTCAGTGAGACTGCTGGAACACGCCAGGGGGGAAAGGACAAAGGGGAGGGCCCTGTGGCGCCGCGTGTGTGAGATCACCGGTTCGGGGCTCGGGCGGCAGCGTGCGCACACTGAAGGGTACAATAGGAGGGGCAGGAAAGAGAGGTTTTGTTGCCCTGGCGTCTTGCGGACGTCAGGCGGGTGCTCCTCGTGTGCGGGGGAAGTACGAGGTGGCCGGCTCGCATGGTCAACCCTTAGATTGTCCATGGAGCGCTCTAGAGAGTGACTTTAGCCGGCATGATTGCGCCACTGACGCGCTCTGGTGTGTCCACTTTGTGTCCTAAACATGTAGGGGGAGTAAACTACTAGGAAAGAGCCTTGGGTGCCCTGGATGCCGGCCAAAAGAGAGGGTATGTTGAGAGAGTGGAAGAAAGCTGTTGTCCACGGCGTAGCAAGTGGCTTTCCACCCATGCAATCATGCAGATAGATGTTGGGGTGGCTATTCAAGATGCCTTGGGCCTCAGGGAAGTTGTGGTAAAAAGATGGAGTGAAGGAGAATAGCTTTGGATGCCCTAGCAGTAATTTTGGGATTGTGCCAAAAGGTGTTTGATTCTGTTTTGGGCAAGATCAATTTGACCAATCTCATTGAAACCTAACATGATGTAATTTTGGGTAAAATAAGTAGGGATCACCAAGTTTGAGCTCATTTGAGCAATGTCCGCAATGTAAACATGAAAATCCCTAAAAATAGACAGAATCAGATTCCTGTGGTCCTAGGTGATCAAATCATATCCCACAAATGCACAACTTGGTGTAGCATCCTTATTTTGGGTTAGATCACCTTTGTAAAATTTTGGATCAATTAGATAAACTTGACAATGTAAAGTTGCTCAAATTTGGTTCTCGACAGAGAGGGGTTTGGGGTGTTCAGGTGAACCAAATCCATTTGGATTGATATGAAACTTTAAAGGGTCACCACATACGTCATGTGTGTCTTTCTAGAATGTTCCTGGAATTTATTGAGAATATTTCCTATGGAAATGTTTCAAAAGCTTGAAATAGGTAGAAAGTGGTTTGAGGGTCATTGTCCAATATTTTGAACATGACCATGTGTTGAAACTCTTATATTTGGAAAATATATGTCCAGTCAGTTTCCCTAAATTTTCTCAAATATTTTTGAAGCAAGAAAGTAATTTTTCCCTATGGAATACCATTTCGTGCCTCAGAAAAATGTATTTAAATAAAATAGGAAAATAACTTTTAAAATAATTATTTTGTGGTTTTGGGAAGTCTTCTGAATAATAGGATCCAAGGAAAATCTTTGGGGTAAAACATCCCTCGTAAGGGCCTATTTGGGACAACTCTGCTTCATCAAAACGAGTTCTGCTTCACCAATTCCACTTTAGAGCAGTTTCATATCGGAGTTGCAACCATTTCAAGAGAATGTTTGGCTCTCATTTAGCTTCAGCTTCATGAATGGAAAATTTGGTTAAAAGGATTTGTTTGATTGGATGAGAGCTAAGAAACGAAGGGGTATCCGCTTACTCGTGGCAGTGGTGGGTAATTTTCTTCCAATCCAGCTTCTATAATTTTATAGAGCACCTCCTAGAGAGCTTCACAAAAAACAAAAAGTTGGACCCGAGATTCTAGTTTTTTTTGCGGAGCGGTATAACTTGGAGCTACCCCGTTTGGTTTACATTTTTTTATCGTAGCTGAATTTTCTGGAGTGGAGCAGTCCCAAGCAGGTTCTAAATGGAGGACTTGTAGTACAAATCTCAACACAAGGGTTTTTGAAAGCTTAAAATAAATAAATTCCTTTTTATTGAAATACTATTTTATAAAAATAATTTCTGGTCCCATACACATGGCATGATCATTGGGCAAGGGTTTGGGGTGAAGGAGATGAGTTCTTGAGAGAAAAATAATTTTTGTGATTTAAAACACAATCTAGCACTAAGGCAAGTAGTAACCAAATCAATCATCACACACACAAAAAAGTTTTTAATAGGTTCCAAATTTTGTAAAAACATAATATGGCAAAGTGGCACAAACACACAGTGCGACACCATTTCTAGGGTTTATAAAGTTTACATTGACAACTTTCATCATATAATCCCAAAATGGGTGATGAACCACATTTCCATCTACCCTTTGATCCTATTAAATCAAGGCAAGAAGAACCCTTTTACTTTCCCAAAATAGTATCAAGCACCTTCTCGTGATTTGGTAAAAACCTTGTTTTAACCCCTTTTACTATTCCCCTTGACCTCAAATTCTACCAAAGCTCATCCTAGTTACCTTGCATCTCTAGTAAACTTTGCTTGGCCATAGCTCAATTATTCCTGGGTTAAACCCTTCCCTTACCATCTCTGGACAACAAGAGCAGCTTTGTCCCGCTCCTTAGTGGCCCTTGATCCATTGTAAAATGCATAAAAATTTGAAAAATAAACCAAATGCATAAAAATATAGTATTATTTTGACAGGAAGTTGCATAATTAATTTTGCACTTATTAATTAAATGTTTTAAAGGAGAAAATGCCATAGCTCTTATAAAGATTCCAGCGTCAGTAAGGCATAGAAAAGTGAAACTTTTTTTCTTTGTTGTGTTAAGTAACCCCTAGGAACACCAAAAATATGTATACCCTAACTCTTACAAAATTCCCTCTGATTTGTCTGAAGTGAGACTTTCTATCTATAAGTTTGTAAAATCACTAGAGAGAAAGTGATGCCGGTGAAGCCGGTCACATCGCAGAGTGGGATTTTAGGGTATAAAACTTCTTAACTGCGCGAATGTCCCTTTCTTATGATTGCACCGTAACCATGGAGAATCTTCATTATTTGACCGGATCCTTCGGTTAGTGTTCACTATGAAGGGAGGAATTTAATCAAACTTATTATAATCTTCTAACATGTGTGTCTTCTCCTCCACAACCGCGATGTTTATTTTCCCTAAAAGAACTATGTGGCACTTTGGCTCATCGTATGATGTATTCACTTCCTTATATTTTCTTTTTTCGAGGTTTGGTAGACATGTCCTTCGCATAGAAAACCTGCACTACATCATTGGCTAGGACGGATGGTTCGTTTGTATACCCAAGATTTTTGAAATCCACTATTGTCATTCCGTAGTGTGGTTATACCTTACCCCGCCTTCTGTCAGATTGACCCATTTTCACCAAAACAAAGTGACCTTAAAATCACATCCATAGTCAAGTTCCCATATGTACTCTATGTAACCATAATATGTGTCCTTTCCCTATTGGACTTTGCTGCATCAAAGCGTACACCACTGTTTTGGTTAGTGCTCTTTTTATCTTGGGCGATCATGTAAAATGTATTTCCATTTATCTCGTACCATTTGTAAATCAATATAGTCGAAGATGGTGATTTGGCCAACACATACAACTCATCTTCAACAGTGGTGTTATTCATGAGATGTGTTTGCAAGCAACCGCGAAAATTTGTCATGTGTGTATGTTTAATCTAGGGGTCAGACTACTCCGGGTTCTTGCAATGTACAATATACATGTGTTCCTCTGTATACGGAGCCACCAAGGTGGAGTTTTATAGAACTGTGTAGTGTGCTTGAGTGAAAGAATGCTCGTCCATACATATTACTGCCTTCTTTCCTAGCATGCCTTTTCCACTCAGAGTCCCCTCAGGACATGATTTAGGAACACCAATCAGATTAAGGTCAGGAATAAAGTCAACACAAAACTAATAACCTCTTGTGTTCCATAGCCCTTGGAGATGCATCATTTTGGCCTAGCACGGTTATGAACATATTTCTTTAAGACTCATGTGAACCTCTCAAAGGGGAACACATTGTGTATAAATATAGGACGAAGAATGGTAATCTCTTTGACTAGGTGAACTAGGACCTGCGTCATAATATTGAAGAAGGATGGTAGGAATACCAACTCTATATGGAAAATATATTGGACCAAATCATTATGTAACCTCGGTATGATTTATGGATCTGTTACCTTCTAAGAAATTGCATTGAGGAATGCACATAGATTCACATTGGGTAGTCAAACATTTTCCGCTAGAAGCCCCCTCAATGGAACCGGAAGTAATTGCATCATAATCACGTGGTAGTCATGAGACTTTTGGTTTTGTAATTTTTTCTATGCCATGTTTATTATTACCTTTATATTCAACGAGAGGCCATATGGTACCTTCATACTTCTTAGGCATTCAAAAAAGATTTACTTCTCTTTTTTGGTAAGATCGTAACTAGCAAGACCTTGATACTGCTTTGGATGTATGCCATCTTATTCGTTCATACGTTGCTGGTCCTCCCGTGCCTATGGTGTATCTTTTGTCTCCCCAGACACACACAAGAAGCCTAGTAGGATGACGCGAAGATTATTCGTCATGTGCATCACGTCGATTGCATTGCGGACCTCTAGGACTTTCCAATAGGGTAGCTCCCAAAATATTGATTTGTTCTTCCACGTGGGTTCATGTCTGTTAGCGTCATTCGAAAAGACTGTCCACGAGGACACTTTCCAAAGGTTACTTTTATAATCTTGATAATATCAAATATATCATCACGAGTACGGTGGAGAGGCTTCTTCCGGTGATCTGCCTCACCTATGAAATGCTTGCCTTTCTTTCTTAGGAGATACCTGATGAGAAGAAATAGGCGATGTCCAGGGTACACATTATTCTTACATTTATCGAAATATATACTATCAGTCTCATCTAAAGAGTGCATGCATGCATTGTATTCCTTTTTTGCGTGTCCTTAAAGGTTACTAAGAGTAGGACAATCATCCCACACACGTACACCTTTTGTATCCCACAACTGTAAAAGTTCTTCAACTAATGGCCTTAGGTACACATTAATGTCGTTGTCGGTTCGCTTAGGGCCTTGGATGAGCATTGGCTTCATAATGAAATTTTGCTTCATGCACAACCAAGGAGGAAGGTTATAGATACATAGAGTCAGAGGCCAGGTGTTATGCTTACAGCTTTGGTCCCCAAAAGGATTCACACGATCTGTACTTAAAGCCAACCAAGAGTTCCTTGCGTCATCTTTGATGTCCGGGAACTCTCTCTCGAATTTTCTCTACTGCGACCCATTAGTGGGTACTCTGAGTATCGTGTCTTTCTTACAATCTTCTTTGTGCCATCACAACAACTTGGCATGCTCTTTGTTTTGGAACAAATGTTCCAATGCAGGTATTTTAGGAGCATATAATATCACCTTGGCAGGAACCCTCTAACGGGTTGTACATTAGGGGTAGGCCCACAGACCTGCCTCCTAGGGCCCACCTAAGACCCGACATGAATATCAATGTACCCAAGATCACCGGTGCAGTCATGGTCTCACTCAGGCAAACAGGTTCTCATACCGTTTGCATAAGGCCACTCAGATCATCTTATATTAGTCAGACGTGCCTCGATACTCAGACAAGAGCAAGGCGTGGACGATGAAGGGACTACAACGGCTACGGACTTAAACTACCACATAAGTGGAGTGAAGACGTGTGTTGCCTGTAACGCCAGAGTTAGAGCTGGTGTTACTAGTAACTTTCGTAGTTATTACCATTAACTCAACCTTGTAACGGCGCTCGGCCGGTCGTGGTGCACTCTATATAAGTTGCACTCGAGCTCGTGAACAAGAGTTGATCATTGTGTAATCTTACACCCCCCATAAGCAAATGTTAGCCTCCGGGCTAGAGACGTAGGGTTGTTACCACTCCCGAGTGGGGTCCGAACTCGTACATTCAATTGTATCCACTACGCCATAGCTAGGCTCCACCCCTCAATCCTACCCCTAGTATTATTGTCAGGATAACTCCCACAAAAGTTGGCGCCCACCATGGTGTTGCACATTTTACAAATTTGGTGCAGTTGGAGTTTTCAACTTTTTTGTCATCATGTTGACACTTGGTGGAGAGATCCGCTTTGGCTCCCTCAGCTTCATCATCGATGACTCAGCATGGCTGCAGGACATGCCATTGGACACGAACGCCCTTCCCACTCGAGGTACTTTGCACTTCATCATGGTTGCACACGGAGTCTTAATCCGATAGGAATCGGTACCGTATCACCCGGTGTCCCCACGTCCCACTGTGGTCCGTCGCAATCGCTCCGGGGGCTCCCGACTACAGCGATGGATCAAGCTCCAAGTGGCCCATCAGGCCACATCGGGGCACGTGGCCATGCTCGATTCGGACGAGCCCACCACCAGCCTTTTCCTAATCACTACTGGAATCCAGAAATTTGCCGTCAGCCAGTTCATTACCGTCTGCTGGCTGACGGCAAAGAACCTCTTTGCCATCAGTTGACACAATACAGACGGCAAAGAACTGACACATGGCAAAAATACTATTTGCCATGTGTGGGTCCTTTGCCGTCTGCCAGCGGACGGCAAAGAGCCCCAGGGCAGACGGCAAAGGGGACGCGTGGGCCCCATGCCTGCCGCGTCCGAAATCCGGGCCCTTTGCCGTCCGCGGGCCTTTGCCGTCAGCCGTAAGGCCCTTTGCCGTCTGCCTGACGTCCCTTTGCCGTCGGGGGGCGGACGGCAAAGGGGCCTCCCTATAACGGCCGTTACCCCCCACCTCGCTCACTGTCTCTCTCTCTCTCTCTCACCCCGACCACTCTCACCCCTACCGGCGAGATCCCCTCCCCCCGGCGAGCCCACCCCCCCGGCTACCCCCTTCCCGCGGCGACCCACCCCCGCCCCCTGCCGCCGCCGCCCCCTGCCGCGCGCCGCCCCCTGCCGCCGCCCCCTGCCGCCGCCCCCTGCCGCGCGCCGCCCCCTGCCGCCGCCCCCTGCCGCGCGCCGCCCCCTGCCGCCGCCGCCCCCTGCCGCCGCCCCCTGCCGCGCGCCGCCCCCTGCCGCCGCCCCCCCTGCCGCCGGCCCCTGCCGCTGCCGCCCCCTGCCGCCGCCCCCTGCCGCCGACGCCCCCTGCGGCGAGCCCCCAGCCGCGCGCCCCCGTGCCGCCGGCGCCCCCTGCCGCCGCCCCCTGCCGGTGAGTTTTTTTTGTTTTTTTTAAAAAAGTTAATTACTTTAGTTAGTTTATTAGGTTAGTTTTTTATTATATATAGGGTAATTTAGTTAGTTAGTTAGTTAGTTAGGCTAATTAGGTTAGTTAGTTAGGTTAGAAGAAAAAAAGCAGAAGGAAAAAAAGCAGGAGAAGAAGAAGAAGAAGAAGAAGAAGAAGAAGAAGAAGAGGAGGAGGAGGAGGAGAAAAAAGAAGAAGAAGAAGAAGAAGAAGAAGAAGAAGAAGAAGAAGAAGAAGAAGAAGAGGAGAGGAGGAGGAGGAGAAAGAGGAGGAGAAAGAAGAAGAAGAAGAAAAAGAAGAAGAAGAAGAAGAAGAAAAAGAATAGAAGGAGAAAAAGAGGAGGGGGAGTAGGAGGAGAAAAAAGAAGAAGAAGAAGAAGAAGAAGAAGAAGAAGAAGAAAAAGAGGAGAGAGGAGAAGAAGAAAGAAGAGGAAAAGGGAACCCCGGCACCCCGAAACTGACCCTCGACCCCCGACCCCTGACGCCCGACGCCACTGACCCCCGACCATCGACCTCCGACGCCACTGACCCCCGACCCCCGACCCCCGACGCCACTGACCCCCGACGCCACTAACCCTCGACCCCCGACGCCACTGCCCTCGACCCAGCCCCTCGGCCCACGACTCCCGACCCCCGACGCTCGACGCCACCAACCCCCGACCCCCGAGGCCACTGACACCCGACGTCACTGACCCTGGACCCCCGACGCCACTAACCCTGGACCCCCGACGCCACTAACCCTGGACCCCCGACGCCACTGACCCCCGACCATCGACCTCCGATGCCACTGACCCCCGACCCCCGACCCCGGACGCCACTGACCCCCGACGCCACTAACCCTCGACCCCCGACGCCACTGCCACCGACCCAGCCCCTCGGCCCACGACTCCCGACCCCCGACGCTCGACGCCACCAACCCCCGACCCCCGAGGCCACTGACACCCGACGCCACTAACCCTGGACCCCCGACGCCACTAACCCTGGACCCCCGACGCCACTGACCCCCGACCACCGATGCCACCGACCCTCGACGGCACTGACTCCCGACGCCACTAAGCCCCGACCCCCGACACCTCTTCTGCCTTCTTTTGAACGAGAAGGTGCTTTTCGGCCTTCCAGAGGCCCACGGGGTCATAGTTTTGAAAATTATGAGTTAGGTCACATATTTTCCGATCATGTTAATTATAAAAACATCGTATTTGTGTTGATCGGGTGAATTTCAATGTGCAGTTGTTCGACGACCTCCACGTGCGTTCGACGTTTGTTGGTGAGCACAAATGACTTCTCCTCCTACCCCCTTAATTTGCTCTGTCCCGGTCTTCGTGCCGATGAAACTTGCTATCTATAGGTTTCTTCAATCATGAGTATGCGTGACCAGTATGCGTCTCCCGTTCGAAAGGGCGACATCTATAAATATGCATTTCTTTGCATATTTATAACCGCCATCCTTTCGAATTGTCCAACATTATCCATGGACAGCCCGAGTATGTGTAGATTTGGTTTGTTTTCCCGTATGCTGTGCTCCGGATCCGATGCGGAATTTCGTCAGTGCCTCCCCTGTTGTTCTCCGGGTACACATCCTCTCTGCTTATTGCCGAGACGTGTATCAGGAGAACATCGGGGAGGTGCTGCCGAAATTGTGCGTCGCATCTGGAGCAGAGCATGGGAAAACGAACCCAGTCTACACATACTCGGGTGGGATTAGGACCTATCTTTACCTATTAGCGTGTAGGTTGCATGGACGTAATAAAACTGACAAACTTGATTAGCGTATGAATATAGATGATGAATTATGTATTTATTTCTTGTGCCCCCATAGGTAGCTAGGCAACATGAGTGATCGTGCTTGGATGTACACTGGTCACCCTAGTCAGAAAGACATGACCCATGAATGGTTAACAAAAACCAGGGGGTTTGTGAGAGCCGCATTTGCAAATGGCCAGCAAAAAACATGGTGCCCCTATCCCAACTGCGACAACTGGAAAAAGCAGACAGAGTTTGAAATGGGTAAACACTTGCAGAAGTGGGGTTTTACGCCTAATTATACGGTGTGGACTTTTCATGGTGAGTCTGACCAACGTGCCAGAGCTGAGGTGATTCGTCGTCGCACCGACGAGCATGGTACCGGGATTGAAGACATGGTGCAAGACTTTGATGATGCTCGGGATTCGGACGATGAGATGGAGGAATCTGCAAAGGCCTTCTATGAAATGCTGGAGTCTTCAAAACGTCCTCTCCACGAGCAGACTGAGCTTTGTCAGCTGGATGCCATCGCGCAAGTAATGGCTCTGAAGGCTCAATTCAACCTAGGCAGAGAATGCTACGACGCGATGATGACGATATTTGGACGCTTTCTACCCAAAGGCCATGTACTGCCTGCAAACCTGTACCAGTCAGAGAAAATCCTCCATGTACTAAAGATGCCCTATGAGAAGATACATGACTGTGAGAATGGATGTGCCTTATTTAGGCTTGAGTATGCGGCCTTGAACTATTGCCCCATTTGCAATTCTTCCAGGTATATTGTGGTAGACAACGGCATGGGTGAGAAGAATCAGACCAAAATCCCCATTAGTGTTCTTCGATATCTGCCAATCGTACCAAGACTTCAACGTCTTTTTATGGTCGAAGAGACGGCCAGACAGATGACATGGCACAAATTGGGCAAAAGAACCGAACTAGATGCGGATGGGAACAAGATGCTGGTACACACTTCAGATGGTTTTGCGTGGAGGCACTTCGATGCATTACATAAGGATAAATCGGAAGATCCAAGGCAACCTAGAGTTGCCATCAGCACGGATGGGTTCAATGTGTATGGTATGACGGCAGCACAATACAGTTGTTGGCCTGTATTTGTCATTCCACTAAATTTGCCACCCGGAGAGATTATGAAAAGAAAGAACATTTTCCTGACGTTGATATTTCCAGGGCCCAACTATCCGGGGAAGAATATGAATGTGTACATGCAGCCGCTTAAGGATGAGTTGCAAGAAGCCTGGGATAATGGGATCAAGACCTACGACGCGGCTACCAAAACAAATTTCAAAATGCATGTGTGGTACATGTACTCGACGCATGATTATCCGGCGTTTGCGCTATTCGCTGGCTGGTGTGTGCATGGAAGCTTCCCGTGCACCACATGCAAGGCAGCTCTTCAGTTCCGTTGGCTGCAGGCTGGTCGCAAGTATTCTTGCTTCGACATGCATAGACAATTCCTGGATCCTGACCATAAGTTCAGAAAAGACAAGAAGAATTTCATCAAAGGTAGAGTTGTCAAAAACACTGCACCAGCTGCGTTGACAGGCCAACAGACCCTTGATCAGTTAAACGCTCTCGAGCCCGATCCTTTGCGTCCAGGATACTTCAAAGGGTATAATACGGAACACGCCTGGACTCACAAGTCATGCTTATGGGATCTCCCTTACTTCAAAGACCTCCTTTGCCCACACAACATTGACGTGATGCACACTGAAAAGAATATTGCGGAGGCCATTTTTGGTACATTGTTCGGCATAGAGGGGAAGTCAAAAGATAATCCTAAGGCTAGAATCGACCTGGAGGCTCTATGTGATAGACCGTTGCAAAACTTGCGACAACGGAAAGGAAAGCAAAGCATAGCGAAGCCAAAGGCATGGTTCAATCTTGAAAGGCCAGCTATGAGGGAAATGCTATTGTGGGTGAAAATGCGGTTGATGTTCCCCGATGGGTATGCTGCGAATCTAAAGAGGGGAGCGAGTCTTGAGAAATTGAAAATATTTGGGCTCAAGAGTCATGATTGGCACATATGGATTGAGCGGGTAATGCCGGTGATGTTGCGTGGCTTTATCCCTGAGGATGAATGGATAGTACTGGCAGAGCTGAGCTATTTCTTCCGTTCTCTTTGTGCGAAAGAACTATCGCCTGGCGTGCTAGATGAAATGGAAGAGTTGGCGCCGGAGTTGGTCTGCAAATTAGAAAAGATCTTTCCACCGGGCTTCTTTAATCCAATGCAACATTTGATTTTGCATCTCCCGACCGAGGCAAGAATGGGGGGGCCCATTCAAAATCGATGGTGCTACTCAACTGAGAGGATGCAGAAGACGCTTTGAGCTAAGTGTAAAAATAAACGTAGAATTGAAGCATCGATGGCCGAGGCATTCATTACTGAGGAGGCGGCAAACTTCGTGACAGCACACTACGAAGCCAAAAATTATCATTTGCATAACCCGAAGCCTCGGTACAATGATGGCGATCGAGAAAAAGTTCGATCCAACCTCAGCCTATTCAAAGGTAAGCTCGCACCATCCGGTGCTTCGAAAGGGAAATCGTTGGATGTCGAAGAATGGCGGACCATTTCATTGTATATCTTCACCAACCTAACAGAAGTGCGGCCGTACATCGAGTAAGTTCTCGGTAATTTATTGTTCCGCAACTTCTAATTGCTTTGAACCACTCTTATTCCCGGATATTTGATATAGTCGATACGTCGCCGAATTCTCGGATGGAGCGGTCATCGAAAAGGATTCCGTCGAAGAGTATGAGCTTCTCGCAAAGCATGGAGGCGACTATCCTGGTTTCATCTCTTGGTTCAAACAAAGGGTAATTAATTACCATTAAGGGCCCATTTGACTTATTGGTCTAATTTGCGGCTAATGCATCCATTCTTTCGTATTAAACTTGTAGGCTGATGCAGAGTCTATGGACGCCGAGTTGAGACAAGTCGCTAATGGTTTTGACTATAAGGTCCGTTCATTTGACAAATACAACATCAACGGGTATCACTTTCGTACCTTTGGCAAAGAGTTATCTATGCCCGACCTAAAGACTACAAATTGTTCTGTCTCTGCTATCGGCGAAGGAGACACCGAGTATTATGGAAGGGTTGAAGCAATTTATGAACTTCTATTCTATTGTGAAAACCCACCGACCGTCGTAGTATTCAAATGTTATTGGTTTGAGCCGAGGGAGACTAGAAGGACTCATGAACATATAGGACTAGTCGAAATCAACCAAAACACCCACTTAGATGTTCCCGATGTCTATATTACGGCTCAACAGGCGACACAAGTTTTCTATCTACCGTGGGCCTGCCAAACTGATCCAAATCTCAAAGGTTGGGATGTCGTTTATGAAGTGCCACCATATTTTAGACCACCTACCCTCAATGAAGAGGATTACGAACCTCACATTAACCCAGACACATATGAAGGAGAATTCTTCCAAGAAACACGTATGTCCAAGAAACGTTTCAAGAACCGCTCTACTTCACCCCAGAACATTGAAGTAGACAGCGACAGTGAATCCGTCTTAACCCCTGAGCCCGAACAGGAAGAGCTGGAAGAAGAAGAGGTTACTGCTGGGGATGACCTGTCACTTCTTGATCGATTACATAATGGTGGCCTTCCACATGTTCTTCTAGATAGTGATGATGATGATGCATTTATTGATGATAGTGATGATCATGATGCATTTATTGACCCCGAAGCATATATAGACGAGGACGATTGTTATTAGTTCATGTCAGGTATTCAACTATTATACTATATATAAATTTTGAGTTCATGTTAGGTATTCAATTTTTATTAGTCATGTTGGTATTTATGTTGTACTAATTTCATTTACTCTTTGTCATGACAGGTGTTGAAAGATGGTGGGAAAGGGTCGAAAGCATGCCGCGGCTGCTTCTTCGTCGGCGGGTGATGGGATGGGTACTTCCATTCCTGCCTCGCCTCTTCGGAGAGTGTTGCTCTCTACTATGCAAGGAGCGGCCCCCGTGAGAGGAGGTCGACCACCCGCGAAGCCGAGAGGCACTAAAGGTACACGTTGTATTCATGTTGGTATTTATGTTGTACTCATGTTGTATGCATATTGGTATTTTATTACTCATGTTGGTATTTATGTTGTACTAAAGGTACACGTGGCCGCGGGAGAGGTAGGGCTACACGGTCTCCGCCACCACCCCAAGCTGATTCACCTGAGCACAGGAGGACTTCTAGGGTGGATTCGTCTGAGGTGGAGGCTACACGGTCTCCGGTTCACGAGCCTCGGGTCGACGAGCCTCAGGTCGACGAGCCTTTGGCCCACGAGACTCGTGTCCCAGAGGCTTCCTTCCACACGACTGCGGAGCACAGCAGGGATGAGGGTACGTCCCAAGAGACCCAGTGGGATACCTGGCCTGAGCCAACTGGCCATGCTGGTAGCGACGAGGAGCTGGGTGAGGGGGATACCCAGTGGGATACCGTCTACCAGCGTGGTAGTTCGGGGCTCCCGCTCGTGCCAGCGACCCCCGACCAGAGGTGGTCGATTAGGCCAAATGGGGACAAGTAAGTTAATTTACTCTTATTTAACCTTTTGCCTTCGCGTTTTCTCAAATATCTAACGTTTTGGCTTCAATTTGTCATACTGTAGGGGTTGGATTGTTGCCAAGGGTGTCCGCAAGCCCAACAGCGTCCTCGGTGTTCTTTGCCGTCAAAACTTCCCAGGGTTTGTTACGTTGCCCGGTCGGGAGCGAGAGGTAGGGATGACCTGGGAGCACTACTTGGGTGCCCCGGCCCCGCCGGAGGTGGAGATCGACGGTGTTTTGTGTGACACGAGGGCGGACATGGTGATCCGAAAGTTTTGGGTAATTTCTCTTTCACACAATTATAAATTAACCATAGCTATTTATTGTACTAATCGGTGTTGTCTCGTTTGCAGACCTTCTACAGGTGTGAGGAGGGATACGAGGACGACGCGACAAAGGTTATCGAAACCGAATGTCGCCGCCTACTTCAAAACTTTCGGCACGAGGCTCGGGTGCAGGCTGTTCGAGACTACTATGCCACGCGGCGTATTAGGATTGATAAGGCGAAGTGCCGTGATGCTAAGATGGAGAAGGAGCATTACATGAAGGTAATTACATATTATTAAGGCTTTGTAGTTAGTTTCCTTGATTTGGTTCTTACGCACTCAATTTTCTCTTTATTAACTTAGGTGCCCCCGAGATGGTGTGTGGATAAGATGGATTGTTGGGAGGCCTTGGTGGACCAGTGGTGCTCCGAAACGTGGGAGACCAGCCACAACAACGCCAAGGAGAGGCGTGGCAAAATGGTTGGCGTGCCACACCATCAAGGGAGCGTCAACTTAATCCAATTTGGCGAGAACTGGGTATGTGGTTTGCTTCATGCCTCATGCAATTCATTCTTAATGCTATCTTGAGCCCTTTACCAATACAATTTTGTGCTCTCTCTCTTTTAGGCGCGTCACAATAAGACGGAGGCGCCACAGATGTACGACCTTTATGCGATGGCCCATACTGCCTCGTACAAGAAGGTCAAGGCATTCTCTCAGTCTGACCTCGAGCATCCAGAAAACTTCACCAACATCTCCTCCCACGACAAGCTCGTGAAGTACAGAGATCACGGGAAGGCGAGGAAAGGGGAGGACTTTAACCCGAGCGAGGGGCCTATTGATCCAGAGCTGGTGATGATAGCTGGCAATGGGAGGCCCCATGGCTCGCTCGCCATTGGAGACGGCCTTATACGTTGTCCTAGCACTCTCCGGCAGATAAAGGCACGCCAAACGAGCTCTTGTCCGGAGATAACACGTCGTCCACGGCCAGTCGAGCTCGCCATCGAGGTTAGTTTAATGGACTCAACTATCTTTCCGCATTATGTTGTGCGTTGGAACCAATATGATTACATTGCTAACAATGAGTTGTGTTGCAGGCTGCTATTCAGAAAGAGAGAGCGGCAATGCAGGCGGCTATGGCGGAGAAGGATAAGGAAATTAGGGAGCTGGAGGAGAGGACGACTGCATTGGTGGAGGCGGAGAGGGCACGGAATGAAGCGTCTACCAGGGCCATATACGAGTTCTTCGTGGTAAGTTTCTTCTTCATGTTATTTCAAATCTTGCATTTGAATGTCCGTTTCATTAATAAATAAAAAGTTTGACTTGTCGAAACCAAATGTACAGTCTATGTGCAAGAAGAACGGCCAAGTCCCTCCGCCGATGCCAGTCATTAACGTGGCGGGGACGGTGAGTTTCATTTCAGTGGAGTGATCTTAAGAGTGTCCTCATCCTAACTACACATTGCAAACGATGTTTGGTGCAGAATATGTCCCGAAACGCATCGCACGACCCTTCTACAGTCGAGCCTTCTCCAGGGCGGCCTTCTCCAGGTGAAACAGGCCAGAGCCACCGTGCTTCACCCTAACTTAGGTATGTTATTTCTAGTGTTTTAATAAAAAATAGCTAGACTTCCATCTAATGACATAATTAGCTTAGTTAGCTGCAAAATAGCTAGACTTCCATCTAATGACATAATTAGCTTAGTTAGCTCCAAGAAGGAGGAGAGGGAGGAGGAGAAGAAGAAGGGGACAAAAGGATAAGAAGAAGAAGGAGAAGAAGGAGGAGAGGGAGGAGGAGAAGAAGAAGGGGACAAAAGGATAAGAAGAAGGAGAAGAAGAAGGAGAAGGAGCTCCCGCTCCTTCTCCTTCTTCTTCTCCTTCTTCTTCTCCTTCTTCTCCTTCTCCTCTTCCTTCTCCTTCTCCTCCTCCTCCTCCTCCTCCTTTTTCTTCTTCTTCTCATCTTCCTCCTCCTCCTCCTTCTTTTACTTCTTCTTCTCTTTCTCTTCTCCTATAGTTAGCTAGGGTTCCACCTAAATGACATAATTAGCTTAGTTAGCTCCTAAATGGCCTATTTAATAATAAATGACCTATACTTAGCTAATTATCCTCGAAATGACATAATTAGCTCCAAAAAGGCATTCTTAGCCAATTTAGCCCGAAGAAGGGGACAAGAATAGAAAAAGAGGAAAATGAAAGCAAGGAAGAGGAAAAAGGAGAAGAAGAAGGAGGAGAGGGAGGAGGAGAAGAAGAAGGGGACAAAAGGATAAGCAGAAGAAGGAGAAGAAGGAGAAGGAGAAGGAGAAGGAGCTCCCGCTCCTTCTCCTTCTCCTTCTCCTTCTTCTTCTCCTTCTTCCCCTTCTTCTCCTTCTCCTCTTCCTTCTCCTTCTCCTCCTCCTCCTCCTCCTCCTTTTTCTTCTTCTTCTCCTATTCCTCCTCCTCCTCCTTCTTTTATTTCTTCTTCTCTTTCTCTTCTCCTATAGTTAGCTATGGTTCCACCTAAATGACATAATTAGCTTAGTTAGCTCCTAAATGGCCTATTTAATAAAAAATGACCTATACTTAGCTAATTATCCTCGAAATGACATAATTAGCTCCAAAAAGGCATTCTTAGCCAATTTAGCCCGAAGAAGGGGACAAGAATAGAAAAAGAGGAAAATGAAAGCAAGGAAGAGGAAAAAGGAGAAGAAGAAGGAGGAGAGGGAGGAGGAGAAGAAGAAGGGGACAAAAGGATAAGAAGAAGAAGGAGAAGAAGGAGAAGGAGAAGGAGAAGGAGCTCCCGCTCCTTCTCCTTCTCCTTCACCTTCTTCTTCGCCTTCTTCCCCTTCTTCTCCTTCTCCTCTTCCTTCTCCTTCTCCTCCTCCTCCTCCTCCTCCTTTTTCTTCTTCTTCTCCTCTTCCTCCTCCTCCTCCTTCTTTTATTTCTTCTTCTCTTTCTCTTCTCCTATAGTTAGCTAGGGTTCCACCTAAATGACATAATTAGCTTAGTTAGCTCCAAAATGGCCTATTTAATAATAAATGACCTATACTTAGCTAATTATCCTCGAAATGACCTAATTAGCTCCAAAAAGGCATTCTTAGCCAATTTAGCCCGAAGAAGGGGACAAGAATAGAAAAAGAGGAAAATGAAAGCAAGGAAGAGGAAAAAGGAGAAGAAGAAGGAGGAGAGGGAGGAGGAGAAGAAGAAGGGGACAAAAGGATAAGAAGAAGAAGGAGAAGAAGGAGAAGGAGAAGGAGAAGGAGCTCCCGCTCCTTCTCCTTCTCCTTCTCCTTCTTCTTCTCCTTCTTCCCCTTCTTCTCCTTCTCCTCTTCCTTCTCCTTCTCCTCCTCCTCCTCCTCCTCCTTTTTCTTCTTCTTCTCCTCTTCCTCCTCCTCCTCCTTCTTTTATTTCTTCTTCTCTTTCTATTCTCCTATAGTTAGCTAGGGTTCCACCTAAATGACATAATTAGCTTAGTTAGCTCCTAAATGGCCTATTTAATAATAAATGACCTATACTTAGCTAATTATCCTCGAAATGACATAATTAGCTCCAAAAAGGCATTCTTACCCAATTTAGCCCGAAGAAGGGGACAAGAATAGAAAAAGAGGAAAATGAAAGCAAGGAAGAGGAAAAAGGAGAAGAAGAAGGAGGAGAGGGAGGAGGAGAAGAAGAAGGGGACAAAAGGATAAGAAGAAGAAGGAGAAGAAGGAGAAGGAGAAGGAGAAGGAGCTCCCGCTCCTTCTCCTTCTCCTTCTCCTTCTTCTTCTCCTTCTTCTCCTTCTCCTCTTCCTTCTCCTTCTCCTCCTCCTCCTCCTCCTCCTTTTTCTTCTTCTTCTCCTCTTCCTCCTCCTCCTCCTTCTTTTACTTCTTCTTCTCTTTCTCTTCTCCTATAGTTAGCTAGGGTTCCACCTAAATGACATAATTAGCTTAGTTAGCTCCTAAATGGCCTATTTAATAAAAAATGACCTATACTTAGCTAATTATCCTCGAAATGACATAATTAGCTCCAAAAAGGCATTCTTAGCCAATTTAGCCCGAAGAAGGGGACAAGAATAGAAAAAGAGGAAAATGAAAGCAAGGAAGAGGAAAAAGGAGAAGAAGAAGGAGGAGAGGGAGGAGGAGAAGAAGAAGGGGACAAAAGGATAAGAAGAAGAAGGAGAAGAAGGAGAAGGAGAAGGAGAAGGAGCTCCCGCTCCTTCTCCTTCTCCTTCTCCTTCTTCTTCTCCTTCTTCTCCTTCTCCTCTTCCTTCTCCTTCTCCTCCTCCTCCTCCTCCTCCTTTTTCTTATTCTTCTCCTCTTCCTCCTCCTCCTCCTTCTTTTACTTCTTCTTCTCTTTCTCTTCTCCTATAGTTAGCTAGGGTTCCACCTAAATGACATAATTAGCTTAGTTAGCTCCTAAATGGCCTATTTAATAAAAAATGACCTATACTTAGCTAATTATCCTCGAAATGACATAATTAGCTCCAAAAAGGCATTCTTAGCCAATTTAGCCCGAAGAAGGGGACAAGAATAGAAAAAGAGGAAAATGAAAGCAAGGAAGAGGAAAAAGGAGAAGAAGAAGGAGGAGAGGGAGGAGGAGAAGAAGAAGGGGACAAAAGGATAAGAAGAAGAAGGAGAAGAAGGAGAAGGAGAAGGAGAAGGAGCTCCCGCTCCTTCTCCTTCTCCTTCTCCTTCTTCTTCTCCTTCTTCTCCTTCTCCTCCTTCTCCTCTTCCTTCTCCTTCTCCTCCTCCTCCTCCTCCTCCTTTTTCTTCTTCTTCTCCTCTTCCTCCTCCTCCTCCTTCTTTTATTTCTTCTTCTCTTTCTCTTCTCCTATAGTTAGCTAGGGTTCCACCTAAATGACATAATTAGCTTAGTTAGCTCCTAAATGGCCTATTTAATAAAAAATGACCTATACTTAGCTAATTATCCTCGAAATGACATAATTAGCTCCAAAATGGCATTCTTAGCCAATTTAGCCCGAAGAAGGGGACAAGAATAGAAAAAGAGGAAAATGAAAGCAAGGAAGAGGAAAAAGGAGAAGAAGAAGGAGGAGAGGGAGGAGGAGAAGAAGAAGGGGACAAAAGGATAAGAAGAAGAAGGAGAAGAAGGAGAAGGAGAAGGAGAAGGAGCTCCCGCTCCTTCTCCTTCTCCTTCTCCTTCTTCTTCTCCTTCTTCTCCTTCTCCTCCTTCTCCTCTTCCTTCTCCTTCTCCTCCTCCTCCTCCTCCTCCTTTTTCTTCTTCTTCTCCTCTTCCTCCTCCTCCTCCTTCTTTTATTTCTTCTTCTCTTTCTCTTCTCCTATAGTTAGCTAGGGTTCCACCTAAATGACATAATTAGCTTAGTTAGCTCCTAAATGGCCTATTTAATAAAAAATGACCTATACTTAGCTAATTATCCTCGAAATGACATAATTAGCTCCAAAAAGGCATTCTTAGCCAATTTAGCCCGAAGAAGGGGACAAGAATAGAAAAAGAGGAAAATGAAAGCAAGGAAGAGGAAAAAGGAGAAGAAGAAGGAGGAGAGGGAGGAGGAGAAGAAGAAGGGGACAAAAGGATAAGAAGAAGAAGGAGAAGAAGGAGAAGGAGAAGGATAAGGAGCTCCCGCTCCTTCTCCTTCTCCTTCTCCTTCTTCTTCTCCTTCTTCCCCTTCTTCTCCTTCTCCTCTTCCTTCTCCTTCTCCTCCTCCTCCTCCTCCTCCTTTTTCTTCTTCTTCTCCTCTTCCTCCTCCTCCTCCTTCTTTTATTTCTTCTTCTCTTTCTCTTCTCCTATAGTTAGCTAGGGTTCCACCTAAATGACATAATTAGCTTAGTTAGCTCCAAAATGGCCTATTTAATAACAAATGACCTATACTTAGCTAATTATCCTCGAAATGACCTAATTAGCTCCAAAAAGGCATTCTTAGCCAATTTAGCCCGAAGAAGGGGACAAGAATAGAAAAAGAGGAAAATGAAAGCAAGGAAGAGGAAAAAGGAAAAGAAGAAGGAGGAGAGGGAGGAGGAGAAGAAGAAGGGGACAAAAGGATAAGAAGAAGAAGGAGAAGAAGGAGAAGGAGAAGGAGAAGGAGCTCCCGCTCCTTCTCCTTCTCCTTCTCCTTCTTCTTCTCCTTCTTCCCCTTCTTCTCCTTCTCCTCTTCCTTCTCCTTCTCCTCCTCCTCCTCCTCCTCCTCCTCCTTTTTCTTCTTCTTCTCCTCTTCCTCCTCCTCCTCCTTCTTTTACTTCTTCTTCTCTTTCTCTTCTCCTATAGTTAGCTAGGGGTCCACCTAAATGACATAATTAGCTTAGTTAGCTCCTAAATGGTCTATACTTAGCTAATTTCTCTCCGAAATAACCTATATATACACTACTTCATCTAGTATTATTTTTCTAACTTTCTTATTTGTCATTTTGCAGATTACCTTCACTTCATGGGAAGCTTGGTTGATGGAATGCTTGAAGACGATTTCTTGTACCATGTGTTGTATTGAAACTATTGTAGTATATGAAACTTTGTATGCACGTGGATGAAACTAGTGTAATATATGGTTTGGTACGGATGTAACTTCCATAATATGTATGCACTATGGATGAGAGTTATTTTAATATGGTTATGAGTACGGAAAGATATTTATTTATGTCAAATATATATATATCCTGATTATTGTTAAAAATGCTGGATATAACAAAAAACAAATAAAAAAGGGGCTGGTTCCCCTCTTTGCCGTCTGCCACCACATGGCAAAGGGGGGGAGGCAGACGGCAAAGGGGGGAATCTGCCCCCCTCTCTCCCCTCTTTGCCGTCTGCCTCCACATGGCAAAGGGGGGGAGGCAGACGGCAAAGGGGGGAATCTGCCCCCCTCTCTCCCCTCTTTGCCGTCTGCCTCCACATGGCAAAGGGGGGGGAGGCAGACGGCAAAGGGAGGAATCTGCCCCCCTCTCTCCCCTCTTTGCCGTCTGCCTCCACATGGCAAAGGGGGGGGAGGCAGACGGCAAAGGGGGGAATCTGCCCCCCTCTCTCCCCTCTTTGCCGTCTGCCTCCACATGGCAAAGGGGGGGAAGGCAGACGGCAAAGGGGGGAGGCCTCCGTTAACACTTAACGGGGACGTTGCAATATATGCCGTCCCACTAATTTTGCCGTCCGCCCCCTCATGGCAAAGTTTCTTTGCCGTCCGCTTTGTGAAAGCTGACGGCAAAGAGCCTCTTCACCGGATTTTTTTTTACCGTCTACTTTGCCGTCTGCTGACCGACGGCAAATCCTTTGCCGTCCGTGGTAGCCACCTTTGCCGTCCGCCTTGGCAGACGGCAAATTTCTGAATTTCAGTAGTGAATGTTGCGTTAGGGATCATTTGACGATTCCGACTACAAAAACAACAAAGACATCACAGAGATCTTGACGGCTGACACGGCTAGGAGAGGAGCCCGTGGCTTCGCCATGGAGAACTCTGATGCACATGATGGCGAAGAGCATCGCCACTGCGACAACATCCATCACGTCCCTTAGCCGCTCATGGAGCAGCAGCGGGAGGAACTTCGACGGAGGAGCGATCAAACTTTTCGTACTCCCATCACCGGGAACACCTCGGAGGAGATAGCGCTAGAGAACACGAGGTTGGCCACTCTGGCCGAGTGCGAGCTGCTCGAGCGACTTCGGAAATCACTCGATGCCTGAGCTGCAACAGACCAACCCAGTTCCAGCCGCAATAGCCGGCAGTTGTTTCCGAACGACCGCCAACGCAACATCAGGGTGATGCGGACACCTTTGCAGAACCTAGCCACCACCACTAGGATCGCTGATTTCAATTAGCCGTGTGATTCCGTGGCCGGAGAAGGCATTCGAAAGATCCAGACTCGGTGGAAGACTACCTTGCAACAAAACTCCATAGTATTGATATCGCGGCATCATATCCATAGCAGGTCCATCCAAACGGATATGCTGCAGTCGTCTCACAACCCTCACACGCCCGGAAGATGTCAAAGATCTCCTCCTCCCACGAGAGGCCCGCACGGGTATCTGCGACATGATCATCGGGTTCGTAGCAGGACACCTCCTCTGAGGAGTGGTTCACTCAGACTCCGACGATATGACCGCATGCCAAGCCCCAATCCGCACAAGGGTTATGGGGACAACGGCTACCAAGCTCCCCAGTTCAACATGAGGTCCATAATCACGCAGAACGTGGTTGACCGATCGCGGGCAGGCCGAGGAGTATCTGGCCTCGAGTGCTTCGGCCGATACATCCATGAAGCGAAGATCTCCTCCAACTACCGATTGGCCACACAGATCGACAAGTTCAACGGTGGGTCCAAGTCGGAGATTTGGCTCGAAGATTACCGAGTGGTCGTCCAGATAGGCGGTGGTGACGTCTTCGTCACGATGAAGCACCTACCCTCATGCTAGAGGGATTAGCGAGGGCGTGGCTCAATCAGCTTCCCCGCTAGTAGCATCTATAGCTAGGGGACCTTGCTCGAGTGTTTGTCAAAACTTTTGAAGGCACCTACAAACGCCCAAGTGGTTTGACAGAACTTCAACATTGCGCCCAGAAGAGCAATGAGTCTCTCAGAGAGTACATCCAACGATGGACTATGTTGCATAACAACGTGGAGAACTTCACCGAGCATAAGGCCTTCTACGCCTTCAAGGCCAGTCACTCGATACTGGGAACTCATTCCGAAGTTTGCTCGATCGGGGGACCTGTCCTTCAGTCGGGCCATGGAGATCGCCAATCAAAATGGAAATGGCAAGGAAGAATACCACCTTCGTAGCGGCAAAGGCCAAGCCAACGATGCCCCTCAGTCGGGCAACGCGGGGAAAAAGTAGAAGCAAAAGGACGACCTATCAGGCAAAGAGAAAGTAGTTGTTGTCCCGGGGCAAGGCCAGAGCAAGTCCAAGCAAAAGAAGAAGAAAGATTGGGCAGGCAAAAAGAAATGGGAGTCTAAGAGCCACCTTTTGGACCAACCGTGTCCGATCCACACTAGGAAGGGTGATGACAAAGAGATCGTCCCCGTCAAGCACACGGCTCAAAAGTGTCGCCTGCTCCAACAAGAGATGGGCGGAGAATCCTCCAGGACAATGACGGTGAGGACGACCAAGAGGCTACCCCCGGTTACCCAAATATCGAGAAGGTCCTCTTGATCTTCGCCAACATCGAGAGTAAAAGCCGATTTAATGTTATCAATCAGGAGGTAAACATGGTGGTTCCGACTGTCACGAAGTACCACGATTGGGCTAGGATGCCCGTCACGTTCGATCAGTCGGACCACCCAGCCCACATTGCCACCCTCGGGAGGCAGGCATTGGTTGTTAATCCAACTGTCAACAGGGTCTGACTGCGAAGGGTCCTCATGGATGGCGGCAGCGGCCTCAACATCATCTACGTGGACAAACTCAAGGCCATGGACATCGCAATGTCCCAGCTGAGGAAGAGTAACATGCAGTTCCACGGGGTCTTCCCTGGGAAAAAGGCCGACTCACTCGGCCAAATTGACCTGAATGTCATATTCGTTGGTGGAAAGAATTATAGGAAGGAAAGACTGACCTTCGAGGTGGTTGACTACCAAATCGCCTACCACGCCATCCTGGGTAAGCCTGCCTACGCACATTTCGTGGCCCGTCCATGCTACATATATCTAAAACTTAAGATGCCAGGGTTGAAAGGCGTAATCACAGTGACCGGCAATGAGAAGATCGCTGAGGAGTGCCTCTAGTAGGGCTCCCAGATCCCCAACGAGCAAGTCCAAGCGGTCGAGCAAGAAAGGTACAAGAAGGCGGTGGACACTGTCGACTTGCTCAGGTCGAAACAACCTTCTACCGAGTACGCCTTTCAGTCAGCCAATGAGACCAAGCAGGTCCACATCCATCCGACTGATCCATGTGACTCTAGGACGAACATATCCACTTCAATCGGTGACAAATAGGAACCCGAGCTCATCCAGTCCCTCCTTGAGAAATGGGACATCTTCACATGGAAGCCATCTGACATGTCGGTTGTTCCCAGAGAGCTGGCTGAGCACCGCCTCCGAGATGACTTCAAGGTCAAGCCTGTCAAGGAGTACTTGCATCGCTCCTTGATAACCCACAAGTATAGGGGATCGCAACAGTTTTCGAGGGTAGAGTATTCAACCCAAATTTGTTGATCCGACACAAGGGGAGGCCAAAGAATATTCTCGAGTATTAGCAGTTGAGTTGTCAATTCAACCACACCTGAAAGACTTACTACCTGCAGCGAAGTTCTAGTAGCAAAGTAGTGCGATAGCAACGGTAGCAATGGTAACAGTAGCAATAGTGACAACAATAGCGGTAACAGTAGCAGCAGTGACAGCAGTAGCGACAAAGTAACGTAGCAAGGACCAGTAGGATAAAGCTCGTAGGCATTGGATCGGTGATGGATAATCATGTCGGATGACATTCATAATGTAACAATTATAACATGGGGAGATATGTAACTAGCTCCAGTTCGTCAATGTAATGTAGGCATGCATTATGTACATAGTCATACGTGCTTATGGAAAAGAACTTGCATGACATCTATTGTCCATCCCTCCCGTGGCAGCGGGGTCCTAATGGAAACTATGGGATATTAAGGATCTCCTTTTAATAGAGAACCGGAACAAAGCATTAGCAATTCGTGAATACATGAACTCCTCATACTATGGTCATCTCCGAGAGTGCTTCCGGCTATTGTCACTCCGGGGTTGTCGTGTCATAACACATAGTAGGTGACTACAACTTGCAAGATGGGATGAAGAACACACATATATTGCTGAAAACATAATAGGTTCAGATCTGAAATCATGGCACTCGGGCGCTAGTGACAAGCATTAAGCATATATAGCAAAGTAGTAGCAACATCAATCTCAGAACATAGTAGATACTAGGGATCAATCCCCATCAAAACTAACTCAATTACATGATAGATCTCATCCAACCCATCACCGTCCAGCAAGCCTACGATGAGATTACTCACAAACGCTGAAGAGCATCGTGGAATTGGCAATGAAGGATGGTTGGAGATGACGAAGGTGTCGATTCCCCCTCTCCGGAGCCTAGAACGAACTCCAGATCTGCCCTCCAGAGGAAGAACAGGTGGTGGCGGCGGTTCCATATCGTAAAACGCGATGAACTCTTCTCCTTGATTTTTTTTCCGGTCGAAGGAGGATATATAGAGCTGGAATTGCAGGCGGCGGAACCCCGAGGGGCTCACAAGCCTGCTAGGCCCGGCCAGGGGGGGCCGGGCCTTGTGGGCTTGTGAGCCCCTCGCTCCATCCCTCTAGTTGATTCTTGCACCAGTAATTTTTATATATTCCACAAAAAATCCTCGTAAATTTCCAGGTCATTCCAAGAACTTCTATTTCTGCGCAAAAACAACACCATGGCAATTCTGTTGAAAACAACGTCAGTCCGGGTTAGTTCCATTCAAATCATGCAAATTAGAGACCAAAACAAGGGCCAAATAGTTTGGAAAAGTAGATACGATGGAGACGTATCAACTCCCCCAAGCTTAAAGCCTTGCTTGTCCTTAAGAAATTCAGTTGACAAACTGAAAGAGGCAAAAGAAAAACTTTTACGAACTTTGTTTGATCTTGTTGTAGTAATTATGTCTAACTCATATTCATATTTTCAGCAAGATCATAAGCTAACCACATAAGCAATGACATTTAGGTCTCAAGATGTACTTATTTCAATGGCATAATCCACTAGCGAGCAATAACAATAAGTTTCAAACGTCAACACTTCAATCAAAACAATCATGAAGCAATACGAACAGGTGGTATCTCGCTAGATCTTTCTGAGACCGCAAAACATAAATGCAGAGCACCTTCAAAGACTAAGGGCTGACTGAACATTGTAATTCATGCCAAAGAAGATCCAGTTACAGTCATACTCAATATCAATTAATAGCAAAGCATGAAAATGACAGAGGTGCTCTCTAATTGGTGTCTTTCATAAGAAGAGGATGACTCAACAGAAACGTAAATAGATAGGCCCTTTGCAGAGGGAAGCATTGATTTGCAGAGGTGCAAGAGCTCAAGCTTTTAAAACAGAGATAAATAGTTTTGGGTGGTATGCTTTCATTGTCAACGCAATGACCAAGAGTTTCCACCATCTTCCATAATACACATACTATAGGCGATTCCCAAACAGAAAAGTAAAGTTTTTACTCGCCCACCACCGATCAATCACACTCCACAACTAGCCTAATCCTCGGGTGCCGTCCGTACCAACAACAATCCAGGGGGAGTTTTGTTTGCAATTATCTTTTCGATTTGAGCATGGAAGTAAGAATTCCAATTACCGGCCCCTTTCTCGTGAGTGATAGTGAATAAACACGTATCGAGGATAACATGCCTAGCATGGAACATACTGATTGCCCCTTGTCACCACATGAGCGGTTTGGGCATACAAAACAAATTATTACTTGAAAATTTAGAGAGTGGCACATGCAAATTTACTTGGAATGGCAGGTAGATACCGTGCATAGGTAGGTATGGTGGACTCATATGGAACAACTTTGGGTTTATGGAAGTGGATGCACAAGTAGTATTCCCTCTTAGTACAAGTGAAAGCTAGCAAAAGACTAGGAAGCGACCAACTAGAGAGCAACAACAGTCATCAATATGCATTGAAATTAACCAACGTTGATTGCAAGCATGAGTAGGATATAAATCACCATGAACATGGATATCATAGACGCTATGTTGATTTTGTTTCAACTACATGCGTGAACATGTGCCAAGTCAAGCCACTTGAATCATTCAAAGGAGGATACCATCCTATCATACTACATCATAATCATACTGAAATTCATGTTGTCATCCAAGACAAACCATTATAAGCTCCTAGCTAATTAAGCATGGCATCAGAAACTATGATCTCTAAGTTGTCATTGCAAATATGTTTCTCTCATAACAAAGCTGAATTAGGAACGAAGAGCTAGTCATATTTACAAAAACAAAATAGATCGAGTTCATACCAGCTTTTCCAGGCTCAGTCACTTCATCATATATCGTCATTATTGCCTTTCACTTGCACGACCGAATGATGTGAGTCATAATGAGAGTGTTTGTGCATTGGACTAAGATGGAATCTGCACGCAAACATAGAGGAGAAGACAAAGTAATATGGCTCTTTAACAGATAAACAGATATGCATGCGAGAGCCACTAAACATTTTAACCATGGTCTTCTACCTTCACCCAAAGAAAAAGAAAACTATTTACACGGGAATGCTCCCAACAAGCAAAAGAAGAAAGGAAAATCTTTTTGAGTTTTCCTTCCAAAGACCACTAAGCAAACAGAAAAGTAAACTTACAACTAATTTTTTTTGTTTTTTCTCAATCTAAACAAACACACGAGAAGAAAACGAGAAAAATAAATAAACTAGCATGGATGATACAATGGCAAGGTGTGAAAACCGACTAACAAAGTGAATGTGTGAGCATGAATATAAAGTCGGTGAGAAACACATACTCCCCCAAGCTTAGGCTTTTGGCCTAAGTTGGTTTACTCCCACAGAGGGAAATAACCATCTCCGAGGTACTCCGGAGTGTACTGAGGGTGCCATTGCTGGGTGAGCTCCTCTGGCTCCCACTGATAAACTGGCATCTGGTACTTGACTGGTAGCTCGGTCTGGGGCGCCTGTGGTGGCGCTATGCCCCAATATGTGTAGATGTCCGAGGTCATAATAATGTACCTGCCTAGATGAAGATTGAACAAAGAAGGACCAGGCAAAGTAATTGTATCATGAGTACCCTGGCTAAATACCAAGTAATAAATCATCTTCTTATTATTATCTCTATCAAGAAAGTCATGGAGAACCATGCTATAATAATCTAGATAGCTCTCAGGAAGAAGCATATCTTCTTCCTCTTGCAGTCTCATAGGTATCCCAAAATGTCTAGCAAGACGGGTAGCATAGATACCTCCATAAACAACACCTTTAGTACGGTTTGTGTTCAATCGTTGAGCCACTATAGCGCCCAAGCTATAAGTTTTATCATTATAAAGAGCTTCGCGCAAAACCGCAAGATCTGGGGAGCTAAGAGCCCCAGCTTTCCCACGGCCAATCAAACATTTTCCCACGAATAATGAGAAATACCGAAGCACAGGAAAATGTACGCTAGCAACTCTAGAGCAAGATTCTCCTCTCTCCTCTCCTACACCAATAGTATCAATGAAAGACTCCAAGTCCCGTGGACGAGGTTCATGAATATCCCCAACATAAGGTAATTTGCAAACATTGCAAAAATCCTGAAGTGACATGCGCTGGGGATATCATATAACTTGAACTCAACCATAGGAGGATCCTTCCTAGGATAGAAACTAAACCTTTGCGTCAAAATATCAGTGAGGAGGAGGTATTGTGGACACTTATCTTCAACAAATGCGGTAAGGCATGCATTCTCCACCAAGTAATAAAAATCCTCATAAAGATCGGCGGCACATAAGAACACAACGCTTGGCCACTCGCACGCTCGAACTTCTGCAACTCGGGGGATAGGATACTTGGGTTTCTTCTTCTCATTTTCATCTTCCTTGGGGTTACGGCTTGAAGAGCCTCTTAGGAACCTCCTCATCTTTCCCTTTTTCTTTCTCTGAAAATTTCTAAAATTTTTCGTGACTCAAGAGAAAAGTGAACGAGGCTCAAGAAAACTCATCGCAACTACTCCTGCAAGTGCCTAGAGGCAATATCACGCATCGAAACTACTTGGGACCAACTAAAATGAACATGCAAAGCTGAAGAACAGGGTCGCCAAGGCAGCAAAAATACGCAACGAATAAAGCACTAGAGCAAAAACTAATTGGAGCAATGAAGGAGTCACATACCAAGGAACAATTTCCCCAAAATAGTTTGGTGAATGGGGCTTTGCACAAGGAGATCGAAAAATGCAGCAATTGGAGCAAGAACACGGGTTTGAGCTGTGGAATGAATTTTTCTGTAGGTTGGTGAAGGAGATGGGAGCTGGAATAAGTGGAGGGGGCCACATGGGCCCCACAAGCTTGCCAGGCCCGGCCAGGGGAGTGGCCGGGCCTGATGGGCTTGTGACCCACTCACGCATCCCCCTGACTAGCTCTCTGTCTCAGAATTTTTCAAAAAAATCAAGAAAAAATCATACTTGATTTTAAAGGCATTTTAAGAACTTTTATTTTCGGGACACTTTTCTAAGGGAAGGAGAAAGCAGAAAACAGGAAAATCTAAAGCTAAATTTATCATAGAAATGGAACAGAGGGTTGTGACTCCTAGATTCATCCATCTCATGGTCATCAAAAGAAATCCTTCAATGAGGTTGATCAAGTCTTCTTGACAAACTTTTTTAGAATCTCATAGAACCGGAGATTTTTCGAATAGTCAGTAGGTTACCTCAATGGGGATGTGCATATCCTCAACAAGCAAATCATACTTCATCTTGGTAGTAGGTATAGGGCATTCGAAGCTCCCAATTAGAATTGATGAAGTTTTTTCAATAGCATTGATGCAATGTACTCGATATTGTTTCTTCGGAAATTGCACCGTATGCTCATTACCGTTAACATGGAAAGTGACATTGCCTTTGTTGCAATCAATAACAGCCCCTGCAGGTATTCAAAAGGGTCTTCCAAGGATGACCGCCATGGCATCATCCTCGGGAATATCCAGAATAACAATGTCCCTTAAGATAGTAATGTTAGCAACGACAACATGCACATCCTCGCAAATGCCGATAAGGAAAGCAGTTGATTTGTCGGCCATTTGGAAGGAGATTTCAGTGGGTGTCAACTTATCCAATTCAAGTCTACGATAAAGAGAGAGAGAGGCGTAACACTAACACCAGCTCCAAGATCGCATAAAGCAGTTCTAACGTAGTTTCCTTTAATGGAGCAAGGTATAGTGGGCACTCCGGGATCACCTAGTTTCTTAGGAGTTCCACCCTTGAAGGTGTAGTTGGCAAGCATGGTGGAAAGCTCAACCTTAGGTATCTTCCTTTTGTTGGTCACAATATCTTTCATGTACTTAGCATAAGGAGACATTTTGAGCATATTTGTCAAACGCATTTGCAGAAAGACAGGTCTAATCATTTCAATAAAGCGCTCAAAATCCTCATCATCCTTTTTCTTGGATGGTTTGGGAGGAAAGGGCATGGGTTTCTGAACCCATGGTTCTCATTTCTTTACCATGCTTCCTAGCAATGAAATAGTTCTTATCATATCTCCTATTCTTAGGTTGTGGGTGATACGTCTCCATCGTATCTACTTTTCCAAACTCTTTTGCCCTTGTTTTGGACTCTAATTTGCATGATTTGAATGGAACTAACCTGGACTGCGCTGTTTTCAGCAGAATTGCCTTGGTGTTATTTTTGTGCAGAAATCAAAGTTCTCCAAACGTCCTGAAAATCTACGGGGAGCAGTTTTGGAAAATAAGAAAAATATCTGTGCCAAGTTCCACCTGAGGGGGTGGGCCAGTGGGCCACAAGCCCTGGCTCCGCCACCACCCCCCTGGTGGCGGTGGGCAGGCTTGTGGGGCCCACACGGCTCTGCCGCCCCCAACCTCAGGCCTATAAGTCCCCTTTTGTCCCAGAAAAAGTAAAAAGAGAAGTTTTCATCGCGTTTGCGATATGGAGCCGCCGCCACCACCTGTTCTTCATCTGGAGGGCAGATGTGGAGTCCGTCTTGGGCTCCGGAGAGGGGAAATCGTCGCCATTGTCATCATCAACCTTTTTCCCTCTCCAATTCCATGAAGCTCTTCGTCGTTCGTGAGTAATCTATTCATAGGCTCACTGGGCGGTGATGAGTAGGATGAGATCTATCATGTAATCGAGTTAGTTTTGATGGGGATTGATCGCTAGTATCCACTATGCTCTGAGATTGATGTTGCTACTACTTTGCCATGCTTAATGGTTGTCACTAGGGCCCGAGTGCCATGATTTCAGATCTGAAATTATTATGCTGTCACCAATATATGTGTATTTTAGATCCGATCTTGCAAGTTGTAGTTACCTACTATGTGTTATGATCCGGCAACCCCGGAGTGACGATAATCGGAACCAATCCCGGTGATGACCATAGTTTGAGGAGTTCATGTGTTCACCAAGTGCTAATGCGTTGGTCCGGTTCTTTATTAAAAGGAGAACCTTAATATCCTGTAGTTTCCTTTTAGACCCCGCTGCCACGGGTGGGATGGACAATAGATGTCATGCAAGTTCTTTTCCCTAAGCACGTATGACGACACACGGAATGCATGCCTACATCACATTGACGAATGGGAGCTAGCCACTTATCTCTCCATGTTATAGTTGTTGCATGATGAATATCATCCAAACAAATCACCGACCCATTGCCTACGAGTTTGTCCTACTGTTGCTACTGCTGTTACTTGTCTTGCTCTACTGTTACTACTGTTGCTACTGTTGTTACTTGTCTTGCTCTGCTGCTACTACTGTTGCTCCTACTGTTGCTACTGCTGTTACTTGTCTTGCTCTGCTGCTACTACTGTTGCTACTGATGTTACTTGTCTTGCTCTACTGCTACTACTGTAGCTTGCTACTGTTGTCACTACTGCTATTCCTTGCCACTGATATTGCTCGTTACACTGCTACTACCTGCTACACTTTTGGTTCACCTACCGTTGACGGGAATTGACAACTTCCGTCAACGCGGCAATGAAGGCGCCATTGATACAATTGTTAGGAATAGTTTGCTCTCAACAGATCGTTTCTGACACCGTTGTTATCATACCACTTTGTTGTTACTACTGTGCTTGCAGATACTAATCTTTCAAGTGTGGTTGAATCCGACAAATTCAGCTGCTAATACTCGAGAGTATTCTCTCACCTCCTTTAGGCGATCTACAAATTTAGGTCGAATACTCTACCCTCGAAAACTGCTGCGAACCCACGCGTCGGTGGGCCGTCAACAACATTCTTCTAGTTTCATTGCCGGGGAGTGCTATCAGCATTCTTCTGGTGCCGTTGCAGGAGAAGGTTCATTGTCATAAGCGTTCGTCTAGCTAACGCCAGAGATTGCGCGATCAACATTTTTCTGGCGCCGTTGCCGGGGAGGTATTGCTATATTCTCTCAGTCACTTGGGATTTATATCTGCAGATCACTATGACGAATCTGAAGGATCCTAAGACCAAAGTCTTGCCCTCAAATACGAGGGGAGGTAAGGAATTGCCATCTAGATCTGCACTTGATTCACCTTCAGTTATGAGTAAGTTTGCGACATCACCTCCTGCTAGAAATATTGATATGTCGCCTGTGCTTGATGATGCTTATGATGCTACTGCTAGAGATGTTATGCTATGCTTGAAACTATACCTGATGCTATGCTTGATACTGCTAGAGATGCTATGCTTGATACTGCTTTGCCTGATGATGCTAGAGATGCTATTTTGCGTGATGATGCTAGAGATGCTATTTTGCCTGATGATGCTATGCTTGATACTGCTAGAGATGCTACTTTGCCTGATGTTCCACTAGGAGTGTGCCTTGATGCTCATATTGCTAGAGTTACTGCCAATGCTCGTGATGCTTCTGAAACTGTCGATACTATTGAGATAGAACCTGCTTTTGCTCCTGCTAGATCTAGCTGTCCTAGATATGAATTGCCTGATATACCTAAGGGTTATGTTATGGAGGGAGAGATAGCTGAGGATTTTCTTGTGTGTAAGGATGCCTATGACGCTGAGAAATTACTTCTCAAGTGGAAGGAAAATCTCGGGAAGCTAGGATGTAATATGACCCGAAGTTTGCCACTTCACCTATCTTTATCACCGATAAGGATTATGAATTCTGTGACGATCCTGAGATAATCTCTCTAGTCGAATCTGATCCTTTTCACGGTTATGAGTCTGAGACGGTCATAGCCCGTCTTGCCAAACTACACGATACAACCAACCTTTTCACTAACGAGGAGAAGATCCGCCACTACTATATCCTTAAGCTGTTTCCTTTCTCTCTAAAGGATGACGCTAAAGCCTGGTTCACCTCTCTTGCTCCTGGGTGTGTGCGTAGTCCCCAGGAGATGGTCTATTACTTCTGTGAGAAATATTTCCCTGCCCATAACAAGCAAGCTGCCTTGCACGAAATATACAACTTTGCTCAACTCCAAGAAGAGAGTCTTCCACAAGCTTGGGGGAGGCTCGTCCAGCTACAAAATGCTTTGCCTGAACACCCTCTTAAGAAGAACGAGATACTTGATATCCTCTATAACAGACTTACCGATGCCTCTAGAGACCACCTAGATAGTTGTGCCGGTTGTGTTTTTAGGGAACGAACTGTAGAACAAGCTGAGACCCTACGGAATAACATCTTGATCAACGATAATGCTTGGACTATTCCCGAACCACCTCCTAACCCAACTCCAAAGAAAAGATATGCAAGAAGCTAAGAAATCTATGCAAGAGAAATGCATTAGATCTGAAGATGTCAATATCCAATAGCGGGACCTGCATGCCCATATTGGATCCTACATATTCTATGAAGATCTTATCCTTTGAACCTCAATGCCAAGGATTCATAAAATCCCGTATGTCATTCCCTTTGTCCTTCGGTATGTTACTTGCTTGAGATTCGATCGTCAGTATCCGCATACCTATTTCAATCTCGTTTACCGGCAAGTCTCTTTACTCGTTTCGTAATACAAGATCCCGCAACTTACACTAAGTCACATTGCTTGCAAGGCTTGTGTGTGATGTTGTATTACCGAGTGGGCCCCGAGATACCTCTCCGTCATACGGAGTGACAAATCCCAGTCTTGATCCATACTAACTCAACGAACACCTTCGGAGATACCTGTAGAGCATCTTTATAGTCACCCAGTTACGTTGCGACATTGGATACACACAAAGCATTCCTCCGGTGTTAGTGAGTTATATGATCTCATGGTCATAGGAACAAATACTTGACACGCAGAAAACAGTAGCAACAAAATGACACGATCAACATGCTACGTCTATTAGGTTGGGTCTAGTCCATCACATGATTCTCCTAATGATGTGATCCCATTATCAAGTAACAACACTTGCCTATGGCCAGGAAACCTTGACCATCTTTGATCAACGAGCTAGTCAACTAGAGGCTTACTAGGGACAGTGTTTTGTCTTTGTATCCACACAAGTATTGTGTTTCCAATCAATACAATTATAGCATGGATAATAAACGATTATCATGAACAAAGAAATATAATAATAACTAATTATTATTGGCTCTAGGGCATATTTCCAACAGTCTCCCACTTGCACTAGAGTCAATAATCTAGTTCACATCACCATGTGATTTCAACGAATCCAACACCCATTTAGCTCTGGGGTCTGATCACGTCTTGCTCGTGAGAGAGGTTTTAGTCAACGGTTCTGAATCTTTCAGATCCGTGCATTCTTTACAAATCTTTATGTCATCTTATAGATGCTGCTACTACGTGCTATTCGGAAATGCTCCAAATATCTACTCTACTATACGAATCCGTTTCACTACTCATAGTTATTCGGATTAGTGTCAAAGCTTGCATCGACGTAACCCTTTACGACAAACTTATTAACCACCTCCATAATCGAGAAAAATTCCTTAGTCTATTTAGTTACTAAGGATAACTTTGACCGTTGATCAGTGATTCAGTCATGGAGCACTCTGTGTACCTCTTAACAGACTTGCTGCAAGGCACACATCAGGTGCGGTACTCAGCATGGCATACTTTAGAGTCTACGGCTAAGGCATAGAAGACAACCTTCGTCTATTCTGTTTATTCTGCCGTGGTCGGGTTTTGAGTCTTACTCAAATTCACACCTTACAACACAGTCAAGAACTCCTTCTTTGCTGATCTATTTCGAATTCCTTCAAAAACTTGTCAAGGCATGCATCTTGTTGAAACTTCTATTAAGCGTTTTGATCTATCTCCATAGATCTTGATGCTCAACGTTCAAGTAGCTCAATCCAGGTATTCCTTTGAAAAACTCCTTTCAAACAACCTTTTATGCTTCACAGAAATTCTACATTACTTCTGATCAACAATATGTCAACCACATATACTTATCAGAAATTCTATATTGCTCCCACTCACTTCTTTGGAAATACAAGTTTCTCAATAACCTTGTACAAACCAAAAATCTTTGATCATCTCATCAAAGTGTATATTCCAACTCCGAGATGCTTGCACCAGTCCATTGAAGGATTGCTGGAGCTTGCATACTTTTTAGTATCTTTAGGATCGACAAAACCGTCTGGTTGTATCACATACAATGTTTGCTCAAGGAAACCGTCGAGGAAACAATGTTTTGACATCCCATGTGCAATATTTCAAAAATAATGCAACAACTACTAACATAATTCTAACAGACTTTTAGCATCGCTACGAGTGAGAAAGTCTCACCATAGTCAACTGTTTGACCATGTTGGAAACATCTTTGCGACAAGTCAAGCTTTTCTTAATAGTGACTTATCACCATCGTCGTCTTTCTTCCTTTTAAAGATCCATCTTTACTCAATACTCTTACGACCATCAAGTAGTTCTTCCAAAGTCTACACTTTGTTTTCATACATGGATCCTCTCTCGGATTTCATGGCCTCGAGCCATTTGTCGGAATCCGGGCCCACCATCGCTTCTCCATAGCTCGTAGGTTCATTATTGTTCAACAACATGACCTCCAAGACAAGGTTACCATACCACTCTATAGTAGTATGCGACCTTGTCGACCTATGAGGTTTGTAGTAACTTGATCCGAAGCTCAATGATCACCATCATCAGCTTCCACTTCAATCGGTGTAGGCGCCACAGGAACAACTTCCTGTGCCCTGCTACACACTAGTCGAAGTGATGGTTCAATAACCTCATCAAGTTCTATCACCCTCCCACTCAATTCTTTCGAGAGAAACCTTTCTTCAAGAAAGAACCCGTTTCTAGAAACAAACACTTTGCTTCCGGATCTGAGATAGGAGATGTATCCAACTGTTTTGGATATCTTATGAAGATGCATTTATCCTCTTTGGGTTCGAGCTTATCAGACTGAAACATTTTCACATAAGCATCGCAGCTCCAAACTTTCAAGAAACGACAGCTTAGTTTTCTCTAAACCATAGTCTATACTGTGTCATCTCAACGAAAATACGTGGTGCCCTATTTAATGTGAATGCGGTTGTCTCTAATGCATAACCCATAAACGATAGTGGTAATTTGATAAGAGACATCATAGTATGCACCATATCAAATAGGGTGTAGCTAAGAAGTTCAGACACATCATCACACTATGGTGTTCCAGGTGGCATGAATGGCGAAACAATTTCCACATTGTCTTCACTGCATACCAAAACTCGTAACTCAGATATTCATCTCTATGATCATATCGTAGACTATTTATCCTCTTGTCATGACGGTCTTCACTCTAAAATAGCTTTGAACTTTTCAACATTTCAGACTTGTGATTCATCAAGTAAATACTCGTGTATCTACTCAAATCGTCACTGAAGTAAGAACATAATCATATCCACTGCGTGCCTTATCACTTATTGGACTGCACACATCAAAAATGCATTACTCCCAACAAGTTACTCTACTTGTTTCCTGTGGCATGTTTTGCATGTCTCAAGTGATTCAAAATCAAGTGAGTCGAAACGATCCATCAGCATGGAGCTTCTTCATGCATTTTACACCAACATGACTCAAGATGCAGTGCCACAACTAAGTGGTACTATCATTATTACTTTTTATCTTTTAGCACTAATATTATGAACATGTGCAACACTACGATCGAGATTCAGTAAACCACTGAGGGTAATTATTCAAGCAAATAGAATAACTATTATTCTTTTAAATGAATAATCGTATTGCAACAAACACGATCCAATTATGTTCATGCTCAACACAAACACCAAATAACAATTATTTTGGTTTCACCACCAATCCCGATGATTGAGGGAGCGTGCGACGTTTGATCATATCAACCTTGGAAACACTTCAAACACGTATCCTCACCTTGCCTTTAGCTAGTCTCCATTTATTCCGTAGCTTTCATTTCGTGTTACCAATCACTTAGCAACTGAACCGGTATCCAATACCCTCGTGCTACTAGGAGTACTAGTAAAGTACACATCAACATCATGTATATCAAATATACTTCTTTCGACTTTTGCCAGCCTTCTTATCTACCAAGTATCTAGAGTTCCTCCATCTCAGTCACCGTTCCCCTCATAACAGAAGCACTTAGTCCCGGGCTTGGGTTTAATCTGGGATCTCTTCATTAGTGCAGCAACTGCTTTGTCGTTTCACGAAGTATCCCTTCTAGCCCTTGCCTTTCTCGAAACTTAGTGGTTTTACTAACCACCAACTATTGATGCTCCTTCTTGATTTCTACTTTCGCAGTGTCAAACATCGCGAATTGCTCAAGGATTATTGTATCTATCCTTGATATGTTATAGTTCATCACAAAGCTCTCATAGCTTGGTGGCAGTGACTTTGGAGAACCATCACTATCTTATCTGGAAGATCAACTCCCACTTGATTCAAGCGATTGTCGTACTCAGATAATCTGAGCACACGCTCAATGATTGAGCTTTTCTCCTCTACTTCATGGACAAAGAATCTTGTCGGAGGTCTCATACCTCTTAACAAGGGCACAAGCATGAAATCACAATTTCATCTCTTTAGAACATCTCTTATGTTCCATGACGTTTCGAAATGTCTTCGGCGCCTTGCGTCTAAGCCATTAAGTATTTTGTACTGAACTATCGTGTATTCAATAGAAACGTGTATTTCGGATGTTCATAACATCTACAGACGACGCTCAAGGTACAACACACCGAGTGGTGCATTAAGGACATAAGCCTTATGCGCAGCAACGAGGACAATCCTCGGCTTTACAAACTCAGTCTGCAAAGTTTGCTACCATCAACTTTCAACTAAATTTTCTCTAGGAACATATAAAAACAGTAGATCTATGGTGCAAGCTACATCGTAATTCGCAAAGACCATTGGACTATGTTCATGACAATTAGTTCAATTAATCATATTACTTAAGAACTCCCACTCAAAAAGTACATCTCTCTAGTCATTTGAGTGGTACATGATCCAAATCCACTATCTCATGTCCGATCATCACGTGAGTCGAGAATAGTTTCAGTGGTAAGCATCTCTATGCTAATCATATCAACTATACGATTCATGCTCGACCTTTCGGTCTCATGTGTTCCGAGGCCATGTGTTCACATGCTAGGCTCGTCAAGCTTAACCCGAGTGTTCCGCGTGTGCAACTGTTTTGCACCCGTTGTATGTGAACGTTGAGTCTATCACACCCGATCATCACGTGGTGTCTCGAAACGACGAACTGTAGCAACGGTGCATAGTCGGGGAGAACACAATTTCATCTTGAAATTTTAGTGAGAGATCACCTCATAATGCTACCGTCGTTCTAAGAAAAATAAGGTGCATAAAAGGATTAACATCACATCCAATTCATAAGTGACATGATATGGCCGTCATCATGTGCTTCTTGATCTCCATCACCAAAGCACCGGCACGATTTTATTATCACCGGCGTCACACCATATTCTCCATCAACGTGTCGCCATCGGGGTTGTCGTGCTACTCATGCTATTACTACTAAAGCTACGTCCTAGCAATAAGTAAACGCATCTGCAAGCACAAACGTTAGTTTAAAGACAACCCTATGGCTCCTGCTGGTTGCCGTACCATCGACGTGCAAGTCGATATTAACTATTACAACATGATCATCTCATACATCCAATATATCACATCACATCATTGGCCATATCACATCACAACCATACCCTGCAAAAACAAGTTAGACATCCTCTAATTGTTCTTGCATGTTTTACGTGGTGACCATGGGTATCTAGTAGGATCGCATCTTACTTACGCAAACACCACAACAGAGATATATGAATTGCTATTTAACCTCGTCCAAGGACCTCCTCGGTCAAATCAGATTCAACTAAAGTTGGAGAAACCGACACTCGCCGGTCATCTTTGAGCAACGAAGTTACTCGTAGCGAGGAAACCAGTCTCTCGTAAGCGTACGAGTAATGTCGGTCCGAGCCGCTTCGATCCAACAATACCGCGGAATCAAGAAAAGACTAAGGAGGGAAGCAAAATGCACATCACCGCCCACAAAACATTTTGTGTTCTACTCGAGAAGACATCAACGCATGAACCTAGCTCATGATGCCACTGTTGGGGAACGTCGCATGGGAAAGAACAATTTTCCTACGCGCACGAAGACCAATCATGGTGATGTCCATCTACGAGAGGGGATTTCTGATCTACGTACCCTTGTAGATCACACAGCAGAAGCGTTAGTGAACGCGGTTGATGTAGTGCAATGTCCTCAAGTCCCTCGATCCGCCACGCGAACCGTCCCACGAACCGTCCCGCGAACCGTCCCACGATCCGCTCCGATCTAGTGCCGAATGGACGGCACCTCCGCGTTCAGCACACATATAGCTCGACGATGATCTCGTCCTTCTTGATCCAGCAAGAGAGACGGAGAGGTAGATGAGTTCTTCGGCAGCATGACAGCGCTCCGGAGGTTGGCGGTGATCTAATCTCAGCAGGGCTCCGCCTGAGCTCCGCAGAAATGCGATCTAGAGGTAAAACCGTGGAGGTATGTGGTCGAGCTGCCGTGGAAAAAGTTGTCTCAAATCAGCCCTAAAACCCCACTATATATAGGAGGGAGGGAGGGGAGGAGGCAGCCACAAAACCTAAAGGTTTGGCCGAAATTGGAGGTGGAGGAGTCCTACTCCAATCCTACTTGGAGTAGGATTCCACCTTCCCACTTGGAAACTCTTTCCACCTTGTGGTTTTTTCCTTCTCAAACCTTATGGGCCTTAGTGGGAACTTATTCCAGCCCACTAGGGACTGGTTTATCTCTTCCCATAGCCCATGAGACCCCTTGGGGCGTGACACCCCTCCTCATGGTCCCCGGCACCCCTCCCGGCACTCCCAGTACACTACCGATGAGCCCGAAACTTTTCCGGTAATGCGCGAAAACTGTCCGGTAACCAAATGAGGTCATCCTATATATCAATCTTCGTTTCCGGACCATTCCGGAAACCCTCGTGACTTCCATGATCTCATCCGGGACTCCGAAAAACATTCGGTAACCAACCATATAACTCAAATACGCATAAAACAACGTCGAACCTTAAGTGTGCAGACCCCGCGGGTTCGAGAACTATGTAGACATGACCCGAGAGACTCCTCAGTCAATATCCAATAGCGGGACCTGGGTGCCCATATTGGATCCTACATATTCTACGAAGATCTTATCCTTTGAACCTTAGTGCCAAGGATTCATATAATCCCGTATGTCATTCCCTTTGTCCTTCGGTATGTTACTTGCCTCAGATTTGATCGTCAGTATCCGCATACCTATTTCAATCTCGTTTACCGGCAAGTCTCTCTACTCATTCCGTAATACAAGATCCCGCAACTTACACTAAGTCACATTGCTTGCAAGGCTTGTGTGTGATGTTGTATTACCGAGTGGGCCCCGAGATACCTCTCCGTCATACGGAGTGACAAATCCCAGTCTTGATCCATACTAACTCAACGAACACCTTCGGAGATACCTGTAGAGCATCTATATAGTCACCCAGTTACGTTGCGACGTTTGATACACACAAAGTATTCCTCCGGTGTCAGTGAGTTATATGATCTCATGGTCATAGTAACAAATACTGGACATGCACAAAACAGTAGCAACAAAATGACACGATCAACATGCTACGTGTATTAGTTTGGGTCTAGTCCATCACATGATTCTCCTAATGATGTGATCCCGTTATCAAGTAACAACACTTGCCTATGGCCAGGAAACCTTGACCATCTTTGATCAACGAGCTAGTCAACTAGAGGCTTACTAGGGACAGTGTTTTGTCTATGTATCCACACAAGTATTGTATTTCCAATCAATACAATTATAGCATTGATAATAAACGATTATCATGATCAAAGAAATATAATAATAACTAATTATTATTGCCTCTAGGGCATATTTCCAGCACGTAGCTGGCGTACCTCCGGCGCCCCTCCGGCCACCTAGCTGCCACCAAAAGAAGCCACGCAACCCCAGGAACCCATTCCACCCATCCGCGCCTCAAATGGACGCCGATGCCGCGATTCCGGTGAGCCTCCGTCACTCTGTTGGTCGCCGGCGTCGACCTCGCCGGCCTAAGCAACTGACACGTGGGCCCGATCGGTCAGGGCTTAGTTTAGACCCTAATTAACCACCAATAACCCCCCCCCCAGTCACTGACAGAGGGCCCAGAGGGGGTCAAAGCCTAGTAAGTCTTAGGTTAGACCGGGGATTAGCCCTATTTCTCTCACTGGTGGGCCCTGGCTGTCTGGTTTGACCTGGCCGGCCAGTTGACGTGCTGACGTCAGTGCTGATGCAGTAATAGTATTTTCTATTATAAAATAATTCTGGAAAATTCTGTAAACTTTGAAAGGTCATAGAAAATAAAATATAACTCCAAATTAAATAAATAATATATGAAAAATGATCAGAAAAATTCAAGGAATCTGATTATGGCATTTTCATGCATGTTTGAGAAAGTTAACATCACCAAGTAGGCAAAATGATGATTAGGGTAAATTTAATAAATAGTTTGGAATTGGAATTTGGTATATATTTGAATTCCACTTCAATTAATAAGACCAAACATTGAGCTAGGAAACTCAGTACTTCAATATGCCATCTTCATACATGATAAAACAAGTTATGCCTGAGCATGAGGTCGAATTAATTAAAAGGGTATTTGCAAAATACCTTGTTTGAAGTGATATTTGAATTTTGATACAAACGAGCTTCAACTTAAGAAATGGTAGCTACATTAGCCATGCCACATGTCATTTTCATGTCATGATCATGCATCATAGTGTTGCATTTCCGTGAAGTAAATATTGTCCTTTCTTGTTTTCCCGTGTTGTTCCCCCTGGGAGACGATGTTTTCGACGATGTGGTCGTTGGCACTGATGAAGACTCATTGCTCTTCAGAAATGTCAGCAAGCAAACCCCCTTGAGAATATTCATATTAACCCACTCTCTCAGTCCTGCTCTCCTTCATTGCATTAGGACAAACACGATTCAACTGTTACATGTTCTCGGTAGTTGAACCCATTCCTCTGCATGACTTGATTTTTCCACAGTAAATAGTTGAAACCACTTAGCATGAGTAGCAACTACTTGAGCCTTGTTGTGCTTACTCATCCATGTTTGCTTACAATGACTGCTATGCTTAGAGTCGTGTCGGGTCTGATCCATCTAGATGATGAATCAGAATGGTTGTGTTCATGTCCTATAGTGTGAGAGTAAAGGTGTGAATCCAATTTGGTAAAGGTAGCGATGAAAGGCCATGTAGGAGCACATGGTGGGTTTTCTCATTGGAACCGTCCTTAAGAACTGAGTTCTGTGCATGTTATCCAAGACAAGATACTACCACACATTGGGATACTTAATTGACCCTCTTGGCTTATTAATCGCCTAGATCTCTGTCCAGGAGTTGCAACTAGTTTCTGGTGTTTGTAGGAAAAGTGTTGGCGGTCGTGTTTAGCTGTGCCCGACGGGGTAGGCTTCACTACGATAGATACACAGTGGCACGGTTTACCAAGTGGCACCCGGATGGCGGGCTTGGGAACCCTGCGAACATCGTTTGGGGCCGTAGAGGAAACCCTCGGCCGGACCTCCTTGCGGGTTCAGTCTCAAATAGGAGATAAACCTGGACTAGGGTCTTGTGTGGTTAACGGTCGTGGCTGACACCCACGCCAGTGCTTCCGCTTGAAGGTTGCCGAGATGCATGACGTGCATATGGTGATAAGTGGTGAGAGCGTGTGTGAAGAAGTATACCATTGCAGGGTGAATCAATCTGTTCCAATAGACACGTCCTCAGATATGGACTAATTGGAAACATTACGTGGTACATAGACAATTTAAATGGACACTCTAAAACATGCAAGATAAGTGTGAGTGCTATGGATGGCCTTCTCGTAAGGAGACGAGAGTGGATCCATGATGGTGTATTTATTGGTGAATATGTGGAATCGTGTGCTCTATCCCACCTCAAAGAAAGAATTTGTATTCGTAGTACAGGTTAGCCAAGAGTCAAAGCTGGCTTGCTGCAATCAAATGCCACAATCCTTTCATTGATGCTGATGGATATGTAGATAGTTCTGATGTAAGTCTTGCTGAGTACCTTTGTACTCACGGTTGCTTTATTTATGTTTTTGCAGAGAGGATTTTAGTCTCATTAAAGGTTTCTATGCGATGTGTTCAATGTTGACCGGAATAGCTTGGGAATCCCAGACAGAGATCTGGTTCCTTCGGTAGGGTCATGGTAGCTTTTCAGGCTCCTCCAACCATTTTTAGTAGATGTCTGTATCCACACATGTTTTGCTTCCGCTTGATGTTTGCATGACTTTAGTGTCGGGTCATGAGACCCCTGTTTGTAATATCATACTATGTGGACTCTTATGAGTCTTTAATAAAATCTTGAGTCATAGAGTTATGTTGTGATGCCATGTTGTATCTACACATATCGTGCATATTGTGTGTATGTTATGAAATGCATTATATATGTGGGATTCAACACCTAGTTATGTGCCTTTAGTAGTACTCTTTACAGGGAAATGCCTCTTTGTGCTTTCACCGAGCTTTGGTAGCTTAATACTGCTCCGGACATATTGATTGACTGGCATGTATCCTTATTTGCTGTTGTGTCTGTCCCTTCGGAGAAATGTCACACGGTGTAATGGAGTCCTTGTAGCTTGCTATGATTCGTCTACACACGCCGATGACCGACACCTTCTTTGTTGGGTTATGTATGCCTATCCCTGTACGGATGTACCACTTGTACCTGTTTGAATGCTAGCGACACATTCATATACGTGAGACAAAAGACGCTAACGGTCCCGGCCAAGGTAAGGTGGTAGCTGTGGAGTTTACCGTGCTTGAGGTCACAAAGTGATGGGATCTGTTACAGGCTGAGTTCTTATAAATTAGGATCGAGGTCCCGACATACAACTTTTCCGTATGGCAATAATTAAAAATGCTTATTTTGAGTATTTAGCTCCTGTTAAATTGATTTTAAAAACAATCTCCTACCCAAAAATAGAGACAAATATTTTCAAAATTAGAATATATATTTATCAGAATAGGGTAACATTTTTAATGTGGGTTTGTGCTCTGTTTTTGAGTGAGCTACTTCTTATTTTGTTATTTACTACGACGATAGATTCCACGTTTCACGAAGGAGTTGGACTCTAAGACCCAGAAGACCCCGGATACTTAGGTGATCAAGGCAAGCAGCCCTTTGACCATGTTTGACCAAAATATTAGTTGCATGCCAAGTAGAGCAATTATTCCCGTGTCATATGATCATGAGTATTCGGTAAATCATCGATATGATGTTTCCGATGGCTCCTCCGGAGCACTTGCATTTGAGCATGATCCTACCACCTATGAGGGTCACGGTAATATCATGTTGAAAAGTAGAGCTAAGCATAGTAGAAGCATGAGCATGATGATGATAAATATCAAAGGTTTATGAAAACCCTGTCGGGTGCCACTAATGCCCGAGGGTGATGATGAGTCAGGTGGCCACTTATGAAGAAGTGGTGCACCAGGTAGTTTTGGTGTGAGTGGTTCAGAAATGGGAAGAGATATATGATGTGTCGACCGTCCCAACCTTACATGTGCGACCATGTTACCCCTTTATGGGACAGGACTTTGTTGATTACTCTGGTCGATGCTAGCAAAGAGCCACACTGCTAGTGGCGACAATGATATGTGGTCACTCTCGTTGCGGGGTTGTACTAGGTAGGTCGACTATGCTATTTTTACGTGTTTCGGGCACACCATTGGTCCCCGCATGGATGATATTGTCTAGAGTCGGTGCTCGTAAGACGTACATCATGTGGGCTGGGTACCAATCGAGTGGAACTCTTTTTCTAGTATCGTCAGGGGAAAGTCATTGATCTAGTACTTACCTCGGGTATGTTATATACCGCGAGTCGAAGATGGCACGGAAGTTTCCCGGATCTCGTGGGTACAGCATACAACCTCTACAGAGTGTAAAACTATTCGAATAGTCGTGTCCACGGTCAAGGACAATTGGGTAATCCTGCTTAAACTACGTCCAGTCGTTTCTGGATAAACCAAGTGTGTATGTGTGTGTGTGTGTGTGTTCAAGGAGTTATGTGAAAGAGTTGATATGACCAAGTTTGGTGAATTGATATATTGGGTGAACCCGAAGTGTTCAACCCGAGAAGATAGGTTGATATCTGTAACCTGTAGTTCTCAATGACATCTAGCTTATGTTGCACATCTGTCCATGATCATGTTTAGTTACAACAAGTTGTTATCCACCAATACCGCATATTAGTTGTTATCATACTTACTGCATTATCCATATCATGGGCTGTTTGCGAGTACATTCAAAGTACTCATTGGCTTGCCACTGGTTGTGTTATTGACCAGACATAGAAGGACCGGAGTTTGGAGAAGAATTCGTCGTCGGAGATGGACTTGCGAACTAAGACGCTTCCCAGTCAGAATGCCTGATGGTGTAGACTGATGGCACAGGCACCCGCTTAGCCCCAAGATTTACGCTAGTAGATGTATCGGTGTGAGTTGGCCTTATCGGCCCAACCTTTGTTAACTTGACCTTGATGGTCATTTGATGTATTATATATGTATGTCGGATGGAGGACTCTTAATATTCAGTATCTATGTGTTCGGTGAGCATTGATCTCTGGGATCACTGAGCACGTACATTCGGCGATCTCGACTCGTAAGTCAGGGTCCCAGAGAGATGGTATTAGAGCCAAGTTGACTGTAGGAAGCCTTAGGTAGAATGGATGACAACCGAGACGAGTAGTACACTCAGCCCTTACACTTGAGATTTTCTACACCCACAAAAATTTTCTATCCCTCTCCTACAACCTTGTAGGTGGCCGCCGTACCTGAGATGCTTCTGGAGACGGGCTTTCCCCTACTCTTGGGAGATAGCCTGGAGAAGTGTCAAGTACGCCGCACACCCATTTTTCTCTACCACGAGCACTGGGTGAACGCAGACACAAAAGAATATCATGTGGACATGATAGTGAAGGCAAACGGCTGCCCAACTAGTTGGTTCTTTGAAGGACCACAGATGGAGAATCTCATGATGGCAGTGGAGACAGCTCCACGAGAGGCGCTCGTGCATCTCGGAAACCTCCTTCCCGAGATGGCCAACGAGCCGGCTATTCATCACGTGCCTTTATTAAGGACATGATTGATGGGAGTTGGACGCTTAAGCCATGCTCGGATGACGGAACTCCACTCAGGTTTCAGACCTATTTCAGCCTCTCCGCCGACAGCTTGACGCACCTTCTGATCAAGGAGTCCATGACGCTTTGCCAAGAACTGCACAAAGTCAAGGACCTACCTCGCCTAGAAAAGATGAATACCCGCAAGGCCAAGAAGGAAGGAGCACCCGGAGGACAGTCAACCATTGTGTTTCGAGGAGGGATACCATCGCTCCAGGCCACTCCTATTCAGAGTCGCCGTTTGACCGCGGAAGAATACACTCATCTCCTCACCAGTACACCAAAAATGAGATGTCGTGATGGACCGCTTCCATATCCCACACCTCTTAAGGAGGAAGGTACCGATGAGGATGAAGACGAAGATCCTGCTGAGCCTACGTACGAGACCGAGCAGTCTACCTCTTAGAGGAACGTCTTAGGCAATTAGGAGTCTCCCCATGCGTAGTTGAGTCCATGTATCATTCATGAGAACCATGAGTGTTGTGTGATCACATTTGATGCAAGCCGCATCACTGCCATAGGCAGCTTGTAAGAGACTATATTACTTGTTTCAATTCAATGCATTATATTTCCCAAAAACCTTTGTTCAACTCGCAGACTAGCACAGTACCAACCCCCGTTATTTAGGACCTTGATCCCTCAAGATTCCTGACGAATTCGGCATATTGACATGTCTTCTCCCCCAACAGGATGGTGATTTCAACACGCACCAGCACCTTCGGCAACCCCAGCTCTGCCACTTCTGGCCAGGAGCAGGGAACCGGTGGGACCGCTCAAGCTGGAGATCACCTAGAGCAGCAGGAAGGCGATATCCCCCCGCCACCGCCTCCTGTGGAGAGCCTGACAGTGGCTCAGTTCCTCCAAGATCTCCGAGAGGAACGTCAGGCCAACAATGTCGCCATCCAACATCTGGCTCAAGTCTTGGTGAATAATACGTCGCAAAACGGGAATGACAATAGTCGCTCTACTCTGTCCGAGTTTATGAGGACTACACGTCCTATATTCACGAAGACAACTGAACCATGGGATGCCAATGAATGGATCCACACCATCGAAGACCTCCTCGCGCTGGTCAAGTGCACCGATGATCGCGAGAAAGTCTTTTATGCTTCTCACTATCTTGGAGGCACGACTAGAGCTTGGTGGGATGGGTTCCAAATCATGCGGGGAGGGCAAGCTATCACTTGGGCTATGTTCAAGTAAGGATTCCGTGCCGCTCACATTCCTACTGGAATGATAACTATTAAGAAGCGGGAAATCCGAGACTTGAGGCAAGGCAGTGGAACCGTCAAGGAGTATATTCAGAAATTTAACCTTCTGTCAAAATATAAACCGGAAGACGTCAACACGGAAGTCACAAAGGTGGAACGCTTTATGGAAGGACTGCAGTAGTCGCTTCAGTACCAGCTGGTCATCTGTGAATGCCGGACCTTCTACGATCTGGTGAACAAGGCCCTCATGCTGGAGGATAAGCGCCGTACAATTGACGATACCCGTAAGCGCAAGATGATGGGTAATGGAGGACCTAGTAACCAAAATCCACTCCCATGGCAGTCAGCCCCGACCAGAACCAACTACCAGCAACAACAATACAAGGAACAAATGTTCCACCAGAACTTCCAGCCCCAGTAGCAAGTCAACACCAAGCCAACAATCAACCTGCCCAATAACAGTGGAGTCAAGCCCAACATCCAGGGTATGTTACCTGCTTCGAATGTGGCCAGACTGGACACTACTCCAGGCAGTGCCCCAACAAGAAGCCCGATGCACCGCGCTCCAATGCGCCTAATGAAGGACAAGTTCAAGGAGCGCCATGCACGAACCAAGCACCCCGCAACCAGCAGTACCACAGCAGGGGGCGTATTAATCACATCTCTGTAGAAGAAGCACGGGAAGACCCGGACAACATTCTGGGTACGTTCCTCGTCATCTCCACCCCAGCAACAGTATTTCTTGATTGTGGTGCATCACATTCTTTTGTTACTCGGAAGTTTGCGGAAAAATGTGGTTTCAAGCCTACCCTCCTTAATGGGAAAATGGGAGTACATACACCGAGAGCAGTGCTAAGGACCAACCTAGGATGTAGAGGAGTCTGGATCAACTTTATGGGATAAACTTCATAACAGATCTGATCGTCATTAAGTCGCAAGGCTTGGACGTGATCCTTGGAATGGATTCATTGGCCAAGCACAAAATCATATTGGACTGTGCTAGAAGGGCTATTACCATGACAAGATACCAAGGGGTCAAAGTCAAGTATGTCCTTGAGCCTACATCCACTCAAGTCCCTCAGGTAAATTTCCTATCGGGAGAAGAGTTGGACCGAGTGCTAATACTCCGTGAGTACCCGAACGTCTTGGCTGATGAGCTACCAGGGATGCCTCCTAAACGAGACATTGAGTTCATCATTGACCTCATGCCCGGATCAAGGCCTGTCCATAAGAAGCATTATAGGATGGGATCGGAAGAGCTAGCAGAGCTGAAGAAGTAGTTGGATGAGCAAACAGTTTTTTGCCATGTGCCTAGTCTTTGCCGTCTGCTAGCTGATGGCAAACAGTCTCTTTGCCGTCAGCTTCAGCAAAACAGACGGCAAAGCACAGGCTGATGGCATAGAGTGTTTTTGCCATCAGTCACATTGCTGTCTGCTAGCATACGACAAAGAGTCCGGAGGCAGACGGCAAAGATGTAGATGGGCCCACCTCACCCCGGGGTGGTTAGGTCAAACTGGAGTTCCTTCTTTGCCGTCTGCTAGCGGACGGCAAAGTGTCCGGAGGCAGACGGCAACGGGCTAACTCCGTTAACGGCTCCTTCCCCCCCACCCCGCCCCTCTCTCTCTCTCTAACGGTCACCCCGCGCGCCGCTCTCTCTCTCTCCCAATAGACGATGCCCACCAGCCGCCGCCACCACCGTCGAGCCGCCGCCCCCGTCGCAGCGCCGCTCCTGTAGCCCCCGCTACCGCCCCTGCCACCCCCACCGCCGCCCCCGTCGCGCCACCACCACCGTCCAGCCGCTGCCCCACCTCGCCCCCGCTGCCGCTGCCCCACCACCGTCGCGTCGCCGCTCCTGGCGCCCCCGTCGCCGCCCCGTAACCCCCAACACCCCGGACCCTCCAGAGCCGCCCCTCCCGATGAGCCCCAACACGCCCACCCCGACCCCCACCCGCATTATTTTTTAGTAGTTTTATTATTTTTTAGTAGTTTTAGTAGTTTTAGTAGTTGTTATTGTTAGTAGTTTTAGTGGTAGATTTAGTTAGGTTAGTAGTTTTAGTTAGGTTAGTAGTTTGAGTGGTAGATTTAGTTAGGTTAGTAGTTTTAGTTAGGTTAGTTAGTTAGCTTGGTTAGTTAGGTGGAGGAGGAGAAGAGGAGAAGAGGAGGAGGAGGAGGAGGAGAAGAGGAGAAGAAGAAGAGGAGTAGGAGGAGGAATAGGAGAAGAAAAAGAAGAGGAGAAGAAAAAAATAAGAAGGAGAAGAATAAGAATTATAAGAAGAAGAAGAGAAGAAAAAATATGAAGGAGAAGAAGTAAAGAAGAAGAGAATAAGAAAAAAATAAGAAGGAGAAGAAGAGAAAAAAGAAGAATAAGTTGATTTTTTATTGTTTGGTATTTAGTGGTAGCTAGATTCTTTTTTAGTTACTTAGTGGTAGATTCTGTTTTTGTTATAGTGGTAGATTCTGTTTTTGTTATTTTTTTTGCTGTTTAGTGCTATCTAGGTTTAGCGATAGGTTTAGTTAGCTTGGTTAGTTAGGTAAGTTAGTTAGTTACCTTAATAGAAAGAATAGGAAGAAGAAGAAGAGGAGGAGGAGGAGAAGAGGAGAAGAGGAGGACGAGGAGAAGAAGAAGAAGAAGAAGAAGAAGAGGAGGAGGAGGAGAAGACATAAATAAGAAGGAGAAGAAGAAAAGAAGAAGAGAAGAAGAAGAGAAGAAGAATACCTTCTCCTCTTCCTTCTTCTCCTCCTTCTTCTTCTCCTCCTCCTTCTCCTTCTTCTTCTCCTCCTCCTCTTTCTTCTCCTCTATGTTATTCTCCTTACCTTATTTTCTCGAACAATGAGATAATTAGCCCATTTAGCTACAAAATGGCATAAAAACCTTGGTTAGCTCATGAATAGTTGTCTCGTCGCTGTGAGGTCTGCTGTGCGAAGACCTGCCCGTGCGTTGTACGAGCTCTGCCGCTGCATTCGTGGGTCGGTACAAATTTCATCTCCGCCCCGCCCCTTCATTTATTGTGGCTCGGTTTCCGAATGAAACTTTCTAGATTTAGGTAATTAAATTAATTTATCAGTATGCATGACCAGTATGCGTCTCCCGTTCGAAAGGGCGACATCTATAAATATGCATGTCTTTGCATATTTATAACCGCCATCCTTTTGAATTGTCCAACATTATCCATGGACAGCCCGAGTATGTGTAGATTGGGTTCGTTTTGCCGTGTGCTGTGCTCTGGATCCGATGCGGAATTTCGTCAGTGCCTCCCTGTTGTTCTCCGGATGCACATCCTCTCTGTTTATTGCAGAGACGTGTATCAGGAGAACAGCGGGGAGGTGCTGCCAAAATTTTGCGTTGGATCCGGAGCAGAGCATGGGAAAACGAACCCAATCTACACATACTCGAATGGGATTAGGACCTATCTTTACCTATTAGCGTGTAGGTTGCGTGGACGTAATAAAAATGGCGAACCTGATTAACCGATGAATATACATGCTTAATTATATATAAATATATTTCTTGTGTCTTCAGTAGCTCGGCAAGATGAGTGATCGTGCGTGGATGTATACCGGTCACCCTAGTCAGAAAGAGATGAACAAAGAATGGTTTGTAAAAAGAAAGGAATTTGTGAAAGACGCATTTGCAAATGGCCAGGAAAGAAACTATTGCCCCTGTCCTGGATACGACAACTATAAAAAGACGATAGAGGCTGTAATGATTAAGCACCTGCACAGGAGGGGTTTTAAGCCTAATTATACGATGTGGACATTTCATGGTGAGTCTATACAACGCACAAGAGCTGAGGTGGTCCGTCGTTGCACGGACGAGCATAGTACCGGGATCGAAGACATGGTGCAAGACTTTGATGATGCTCGGGATTCGGAAGATGAGATGGAGGAATCTGCAAAGGCCTTTTATGAAATGTTGGAGTCTTCAAAACATCCTCTCCATGATCACACTGAGCTCTGTCAGCTGGATGCAATTGCACAAGTAATGGCTCTGAAGTCTTAGTTCAACTTGGGAAGAGAATGCTACGATGCGATGATGACACTATTTGGACGCTTCCTACCCAAAGGCCATGTCATGCCTGCAAACCTGTACCAGTCGGACAAAATACTTCGTGTACTTAAGATGCCCTATGAGAAGATAGATGCATGTGAGAAAGGATGTGTCTTATTTAGGAAGGAGTATGCACACTTGGACTATTGTCCCAATTGCGAGCCTTGCAGGTATCTTGTGGTAGACAACGGTATGGGTGAGAAGAGGCAGACCAAAATCGCAATTAGTGTTCTTCGGTATATGCCAATCGTACCAAGACTTCAACGTATTTTCATGGTCGAAGAGACAGCCAGACATATGACATGGCAGAAATTGGGCAAAAGAACCGAACTAGATGCGGATGGGAATAAGATGGTGGTACACACATCGGATGGGGAAGCGTGGAAACATTTCGATGGATTGCATCAGGATAAATTGGCAGATCCAAGGAATCCTCGAGTCTGCGCCGCCACGGATGGTTTTAATCCCTTCGGCATGACGGCAACACAATACAGTTGTTGGCCTGTATTTGTCATTCCACTCAATCTCCCCCCCGGGCAGATTATGCAAAGAAAGAACATATTTCTGACGTTGATAATTCCCGGGCTCAATTATCCGGGGAAGAATATGAATGTGTACCTACAACCGCTTAAGGATGAATTGGAAGAAGCTTGGGATAATGGGGTCAAGACATACGATGCCGCTAGAAAAGAAAACTTCAAAATGCATGTCTGGTACATGTACTCTATGCATGACTTGCAAGCGTATGCGCTATTCTCTGGATGGTGTGTGCATGGAAGGTTCTCGTGCCCCCAATGGAAGGCAGCTCTTCAGTTTCATTGGTTGCAGGAGGGTCGGAAGTATTCTTGCTTGGACTTGCATAGACAGTTCCTTGATCGTGACCATCAGTTCAGAAAAGACAAGAAGAACTTTACCAAAGATAAAGTTGTCAAAAACTTGGCACCACCTCCATTCACAGGCCAACAGATCCTGGATCAGTTAAGCGCCCTCAAGCCTGATCCAGAGCGTCCAAGGTATTTCAAGGGGTATAATTCAAAACACGCCTCGACTCACAAGCCGTGCTTCTAGGCTCTGCCTTACTTCAAAGACCTCCTTCTTCCACACAATATCGACATGATGCACACTGAAAAGAATATCGGAGAGGCTATTTTTGGTACATTGTTCGACATAGATGGGAAGACAAAGGATAATACTAAGGCTAGAGTCGATCAAGAGACACTATGTCATAGACCGTTACAAAACATGCAAGAAGGCAAAGGAAAGCAGAAGTGGTCGAAGCCAAAGGCCTGGTTCAATCTTGGAAGGCCAGCTATGAGGGAAATTATCTTGTGGGTCAAAATGCACTTGATGTTCCCCGATGGGTATGCAGCGAATCTAAAGAGGGGAGCGAGTCTTGAAAAATTAAAAATCTTTGGTCTCAAGAGTCATGATTGGCACATATGGCTAGAGCGGGTAATGCCGGTGATGTTACCTGGCTTTATTCCTAAGGGTGAATGGCTAGTACTGGCGGAGCTGAGCTATTTCCTCTGTGTTCTTTGTGCGAAAGAATTGTGGCTTGGCGTGGTAGAAGACATGGAGGATTTTACACCGGAGTTGTTGTGCAAGTTAGAGCAGATCTTTCCACCGGAGTTTGCACCGGAGTTGTTGTGCAACTTGCAAGTTGTTGCGCAAGTTGTTGTGCTAGTTTATATGGATGCGTTGTCCATGGCAAGTCGATCTTGCCATCGAGGTTAGTTGTATGGATCCATTTCATTATGTGTGTCACCATAAATCATTACTGTGGAAACGAGGAATGGTGTTTCCGGCTGCTCTTCAAAAAGAGAGATTGGCAAACCAGGCTGCTCTTGAGAAAGAGAGATTGGCAAGGCAGGCTGCTCTTGAGAAAGAGAGATTGGGAAGTCAGGATGCTCTTGATGAGAGGGACCAGACCACGGCACGATTGATTGAGGAGGAGAGGTCCCGGAATGAGGCGGGTCAACGGGCCCTTTTTTCATATTAGCCAAATCATGCGTGTAATGTCTGTTTCATTACTAACTAATACGACCCACTCTTTAGGGTCTGTGCGAGAAGAGCGGTCAAGTCCCTCCGCCGATGCCCGTCTTCTCTTCGATTGGCACGGTGAGTTTCATTATAAACTAGTATTAACAATTGAGTGTCATCATGGTAACTGAGACATTGCAAAATACCTATTCTGCATAATAACTCCCGAGCGGTATCGCACGACCCATCTCCAGGTGTTTCTCCCCCTTTATGACCACTACGGTAAGTTTCTCTTCTCCTCTTTCATATTCTCCTTGCCTTAATTTCCCCAACAATGACATAATTAGCCCATTTAGCTCGAAAAAGACATAGTTAGCTAATTTAGCTCCAAGAAGAGGAGAAGAGGAGAAGAAATAGGAAAAATGAAAAGAAAGAAGAAGAAGAAGAAGAGAAGAAGTAGGAGGAGGAGGAGGAGGAGGAGGAGGAGAAGGAGGAGAAGGCCAAGGACCTTCTAGTCCTTCTCCTCCTCCTCCTCCTTCTCCTCCTTCTTCTTTATTTCTTCTTCTTCTCCTCCTCGTCCTCCTCTTTCTTCTCCTCTTTCTTATTCTCATTGCCTTAATTTCCCCATCAATGACATAATTAGCCCAATTAGCTCCAAAATGCCATATTAACCTCAAAATGGCATAAGAACCTTGGTTGGCTCATTAATATTTTTTACTTAGCTTGTTTTCCTCTAAAATGGGATAATTAGCCCATTTAGCTCCAAAAAGACATAGTTAGCTAATTTAGCTCCAAGAAGAGGAGAAGAGGAGAAGAAATAGGAAAAATGAAAAGAAAGAAGAAGAAGAAGAAGAGAAGAAGGAGGAGGAGGAGGAGGAGAAGGAGGAGAAGGCCAAGGACCTTCTAGTCCTTCTCCTCCTCCTCCTCCTTCTCCTCCTTCTTCTTTATTTCTTCTTCTTCTCCTCCTCCTCTTTCTTCTCCTCTTTCATATTCTCCTTGCCTTAATTTCCCCAACAATGACATAATTAGCCAATTTAGCTCCCAAAAGACATTATAATCTCAAAATGGCATAAGAACCTTGGTTAGCTCATTAATATTATATACTTAGCTTGTTTTCCTCTATAATGAGATAATTAGCCCATTTAGCTCCAAAAATATATAGTTAGCTAATTTAGCTCCAAGAAGAGGAGAAAAGGAGAAGAAATAGGAAAAATGAAAAGAAAGAAGAAGAAGAAGAAGAGAAGAAGAAGAAGGAGGAGGAGGAGGAGGAGGAGGAGGAGGAGAAGGACGAGAAGGCCAAGGACCTTCTAGTCCTTCTCCTCCTCCTCCTTCTCCTCCTTCTTCTTTATTGATTCTTCTCCTCCTCCTCCTCTTTCTTCTCCTCTTTCATATTCTCCTTGCCTTAATTTCCCCAACAATGACATAATTAGCCCATTTAGCTCCAAAATGCCATAATAACCTAAAAATGGCATAAGAACCTTGGTTAGCTCATTAATATTATATACTTAGCTTGTTTTCCTATAAAATGGGCTAATTAGCCCATTTAGTTCCAAAAAGACATATTTAGCTAATTTAGCTCCAAGAAGAGGAGAAGAGGAGAAGAAATACGAAAAATGAAAAGAAAGAAGAAGAAGAAGAAGAGAAGGAGGAGGACGAAGAGGACGAGGAGGAGAAGGAGGAGAAGGCCAAGGACCTTCTAGTCCTTATCCTCCTCCTCCTCCTTCTCCTCCTTCTTCTTTATTTCTTCTTCTTCTCCTCCTCCTCCTCTTTCTTCTCCTTTTTCATATTCTCCTTGCCTTAATTTCCCCAACAATGACATAACTAGCCAATTTAGCTCCTAAAAGACATTATAAGCTCAAAATGGCATAAGAACCTTGGTTAGCTCATTAATATTATATACTTAGCTTGTCTTCCTCTATAATGACATAATTAGCCTATTTAGCTCCAAAAATACATAGTTAGCTAATTAAGCTCCAAGAAGAGGAGAAGAGGAGAAATGAAAAGAAGGACGTAGAAGAAGAAGAGAAGAAGAAGAGAAGGAGAAGGAGAAGGAGAAGAAGAAGGAGGAGGAGAACAAGAAGAGAAGGAGGAGAAGGAGGAGAAGAATGAGAAGGATCCCTTCTTCTTCTCCTTCTTCTTCTCTCCTCCTTCTTCTCCTCCTACTTCTCCTTCTTCTTATCTTCTTCTTTTTTCTTCTTCTCCTCCTCCTTCTCCTTCTCCTTCCCCTTCCCCTCCTCCTCCTACTCCTCCTCCTTCTTGTTTTTCTTCTCCTTGTTATCTTCTTGCTTCTTCTCTTTCTTCTTCAATTTAGATTATTTGTCATATATATGTTGTTCTTCTTCTGACTTTCTTATTCCCATTTTGCAGATTGGATGTACTACAATCATGGAAGCTGCCATTGGAGTGCTTTAGTTTCCGTTTTTATTTGAGTTGATGAACAATGTGGAACTATATGTATATGTATATATGGATGAACAATATATGTGCAACTATATGTATGTATATATGGATGAACAATATATGTGCAACTATATGTATGTATATATGGATGAAACTTTGTATGTGTTGGTTCTTTTGATATATGGGATGTACGTTGATGAAAAAATGGCATTGATGAGCTTTATATGTATATCATATATGTGTTGTGACCTATTTATCATATATGTGCTATGAATTATATGTATATGTGCTGTGAAATAGAAAAAATAAACAAAAATGTGACAATATAGGCTCTTTGCCGTCTGCCATCTAAAGGCAAAGGCCTTTGCCATCAGCTGGCCGATGGCAAAGGTGCCACGTGGCGCCCAGCTGTGCAACCTCGGCAGTAGCACCTGGCCATATTGTATCTTTGCCATCTTCTTCCAGCGGGGGCAGACGGCAAGGAAGAGGGCACAGAGGAAGGGGTGGAGGAGGTTGAGGCTGACGGCAAACAAGGGGGGAGGCAGACGGCACAGAAGAGGGGGGAGGCAGACGACAAAGAAGAGGGGGGAGGCGGACGACAAAGAAGTGGGGGGAGGCAGACGGCAAAGCCTCCGTTAGCCCCTAACGGACGCAACGCCTGTCGGCTGCCGTCTCGACCACTTTTCTGACAGCTCCTATGCGAAGCTGACGGCAAAGCTCGTTGCCGTCCGCTTTGGGCAGACACATGGCAAAGAAGCTACAATGCCGTCGTAGGCTGACGCAGAAATTTTGTCGGCCGTGATATTCTTTGCCGTCTGTGATATTCTCTTCGCCGTCCAGGATTTACTCTTTGCCGTCTGTGATGGCAGACGGCAAAGAAGCTAATTCCTATAGTGGGTTGTGCTCAAGTTCCGCCTCGTGGCGGCGGCGAATCCACGAAAAAGTTCCTCCTTGATTTTTTGTCCAGACAAAACCCTTCATATAGCAGAAGAGGGGGGCAAGTTGGTCAGCAGGTTGTCCACAAGCCCTCATGGCGCGACCTGGGGGGTGGCCGCGCCCTACAGGCTTGTGGCCAACCCCTGGCGCCCCTCTGGCGCTTCTTCTGTTGGAATTATGCCCTAGAGGCAATAATAAATATAGTTATTATTATAATTCCTGTATCAAGATAATCGTTTATTATCCATGCTATAATTGTATTGAATGAAGACTCATTTACATGTGTGGATACATAGACAAAACACTGTCCCTAGCAAGCCTCTAGTTGGCTAGCCAGTTGATCAAAGATAGTCAGTGTCTTCTGATTATAAACAAGGTGTTGTTGCTTGATAACTGGATCACGTCATTAGGAGAATCATGTGATGGACTAGACCCAAACTAATAGACGTAGCATGTTGATCGTGTCATTTTGTTGCTACTGTTTTCTGTGTGTCAAGTATTTGTTCCTATGACCATGAGATCATATAACTCACTGACACCGGAGGAATGCTTTATGTGTATCAAACGTCGCAACGTAACTGGGTGACTATAAAGATGCTCTACAGGTATCTCCGAAGGTGTTAGTTGAGTTAGTATGGATCAAGACTGGGATTTGTCACTCCGTGTGACGGAGAGGTATCTCGGGGCCCACTCGGTAATACAACATCACACACAAGCCTTGCAAGCAAAGTAACTTAGTGTAAGTTGCGGGATCTTGTATTACGGAACGAGTAAAGAGACTTGCCAGTAAACGAGATTGAAATAGGTATGCGGATACTGACGATCGAATCTCGGGCAAGTAACATACCGAAGGACAAAGGGAATGACATACGGGATTATATGAATCCTTGGCACTGAGGTTCAAACGATAAGTTCTTCGTAGAATATGTAGGATCCAATATGGGCATCCAGGTCCCACTATTGGATATTGACCGAGGAGTCTCTCGGGTCATGTCTACATAGTTCTCGAACCCGCAGGGTCTGCACACTTAAGGTTCGATGTTGTTTTATGCGTATTTGAGTTATATGGTTGGTTACCGAATGTTGTTCGGAGTCTCGGATGAGATCACGGACGTCACGAGGGTTTACGGAATGGTCCGGAAACGAAGATTGATATATAGGATGACCTCATTTGATTACCGGAAGGTTTTCGAAGTTACCGGGAATGTACCGGGAATGACGAATGGGTTCCGGGAGTTCACCGGGGGGGGGCAACCCACCCCGGGGAAGCCCATAGGCCATGAGGGTGGCGCATCAGCCCTTACTGGGCTGGTGGGACAGCCCAAAAGGGCCCTATGCGCCATAGAAAGAAAATTCAAAGAGAAAGAAAAAAAAGGGAGGTGGGAAGGGAAGGAAGGACTCCCACCCACCAAACCAAGTCCAACTCGGTTTGGGGGGAGCCTTCCCCCTTGGACTCGGCCGACCCCCTTGGGGCTCCTTGAGCCCCAAGGCAAGGTCGCCTCCCTCCCACCTATATATACGGAGGTTTTAGGCCTGATTTGAGACGACTTTTCCACGGCAGCCCGACCACAGACCTCCACGGTTTTTCCTCTAGATCGCGTTTCTGCGGAGCTCGGGCGGAGCCCTGCTGAGACGAGATCATCACCAACCTCCGGAGCGCCATCACGCTGCCGGAGAACTCTTCTACCTCTCTATCTCTCTTGCTGGATCAAGAAGGCCGAGATCATCGTCGAGCTGTACGTGTGCTGAACGCGGAGGTGCCGTCCGTTCGGTACTAGATCGTGGGACTGATCGCGGGATTGTTCACGGGGCGGATCGACGGACGTGAGGACGTTCCACTACATCAACCGCGTTCTCAAATGCTTCTTCTGTACGGTCTACAAGGGTACGTAGATCATTCATCCCCTCTCGTAGATGGACATCACCATGATAGGTCTTCGTGCGCGTAGGAAAATTTTTGTTTCCCATGCGACGTTCCCCAACAGTGGCATCATGAGCTAAGTTCATGCGTAGATGTCTTCTCGAGTAGAACACAAAAGTTTTTGTGGGTGGTGATGTGCGTTTTGCTGCCCTCCTTAGTCCTTTCTTGATTCCGCGGTATTGTTGGATTGAAGCGGCTTGGACCGACATTACTCGTACGCTTACGAGAGACTGGTTTCATCGCTACGAGTAACCCCGTTGCTCAAAGATGACTGGCAAGTTTCAGTTTCTCCAACTTTAGTTGAATCGGATTTGACTGAGGAGGTCCTTGGATGAGGTTAAATAGCAACTCATATATCTCCGTTGTGGTGTTTGCGTAAGTAAGATGCGATCCTACTAGATACCCATTGTCACCACGTAAAACATGCAACAACAAAATTAGAGGACGTCTAACTTGTTTTTTCAGGGTATGCTTGTGATGTGATATGGCCAACGATGTGATGTTATATATTGGATGTATGAGATGATCATGTTGTAACAGAAAATATCGACTTGCACGTCGATGGTACGGCAACCGGCAGGAGCCATAGGGTTGTCTTTATACTAACATTTGTGCTTGCAAATGCGTTTACTATTTTGCTAGGATGTAGCTTTAGTAGTAATAGCATGAGTAGCACGACAACCCCGATGGCAACACGTTGATGGAGATCATGGTGTGGCGCCGGTGACAAGAAGATCGTGCCGGTGCTTTGGTGCTGGAGATCAAGAAGCACGTGATGATGGCCATATCATGTCACTTATGAATTGCATGTGATGTTAATCCTTTTATGCACCTTATTTTGCTTAGAACGACGGTAGCATTATGAGGTGATCTCTCACTAAAATTTCAAGACGAAATTGTGTTCTCCCCGACTGTGCACCGTTGCTACAGTTCATCGTTTCGAGACACCACGTGATGATCGGGTGTGATAGACTCAACGTTCACATACAACGGGTGCAAAACAGTTGCGCACGCGGAACACTCGGGTTAAGCTTGACGAGCCTAGCATGTGCAGACATGGCCTCGGAACACATGAGACCGAAAGGTCGATCATGAATCATATAGATGATATGATTAGCATAGGGATGCTTACCACTGAAACTATACTCAACTCACGTGATGATCGGACTTGAGCTAGTGTAAGTGGATCATGAACCACTCAAATGACTAGAGAGATGTACTTTTTGAGTGGGAGTTTAGCGAATAATTTGATTAAGTTAAACTCTAATTATCTTGAACATAGTCTAAGTCCACTTTGAATATATTTGTGTTGTAGATCATTGCTCACGCGACAGTCACCCTGAATTTTAATACGTTCCTAGAGAAAGCTAAGTTGAAAGATGATGGAAGCAACTTTGTAGACTGGGCTCGTAATCTTAAGCTAATCTTACAAGCTGGGAAGAAGGATTTTGTCCTTAATGCTGCGCTAGGAGATGAACCACCCGCTACGGCTGATCAGGATGTTAAGAATGCTTGGTTAGCACGTAAGGAGGACTACTCAGTAGTTCAATGTGCAGTCTTGTATGGCTTAGAACTAGGACTTCAACGTCGCTTTGAGCGTCATGGAGCATTTGAGATGTTCCAAGAGTTGAAGTTTATCTTTCAGAAGAACGCCCGGATCGAGAGGTATGAGACCTCCGATAAATTCTATGCTTGCAAGATGGAGGAGAACTCGTCTGTCAGTGAACATGTGCTCAAAATGTGTGGGTACACAAACCGTCTAGCTGAGCTGGGTATTGAACTCCCGCAAGAGGCTATCACTGACAGAATCCTTCAATCACTGCCACCAAGCTATAAAGGCTTTGTGTTGAACTACAACATGCAAGGGATGAACAAGTCACCCGGCGAGTTGTTTGCGATGCTGAAAGTCGCAGAGTCTGAACTCCGTAAAGAACATCAAGTGTTGATGGTGAATAAGACCACTAGTTTCAAGAGAAACGGCAAAGGCAAGAAGGGTAATTCAAAGAAGAGCGGCAAGCCTGTTGCCAATCCGGCGAAGAAACCCAAAGCTGGACCTAAGCCTGAAACGGAGTGTTACTATTGCAAGGGTATGGGTCACTGGAAGCGCAATTGCCCCAAGTATCTGGCAGATAAGAAGGCGGCCAAAGAAAAATCAGGTATATTTGATATACATGTTATTGATGTGTACTTAACCGGATCTCGTAGTAGTACCTGGGTATTCGATACCGGTTCTGTTGCTCATATTTGCAACTCGAAACATGAACTTCGGAATAGACGAAGGCTGGCGAAAGATGAAGTGACGATGCGCGTAGGAAATGGTTCCAAGGTTGATGCAATCGCCGTCGGCACAGTTTCACTTCAGTTACCATTAGGATTAGTGATGAACTTAAATCATTGTTATTAAGTGCCTGCGTTGAGCATGAACATTATATCTGGATCTTGTTTATTGCGAGACGGTTACTCTTTTAAGTCAGAGAATAATGGTTGTTCTATTTCTACGAGTAACATCTTATATGGTCATGCACCCAATGTGAGAGGATTGTTCATATTGAATCTTGATAGCGATACACACATACATAACATTGAGACCAAAAGAGTTAGAGTTAACAATGATAGCGCCATATTTTTGTGGCACTTCCGCTTAAGTCATATTGGTGTAAAGCGCATGAAGAAACTCCATGCTGATGGACTTTTGGAGTCACTTGACACGTGCGAACCATGCCTCATGGGCAAGATGACTAAGACTCCGTTCTCCGGAACTATGGAGCGTGCAAGTGACTTGTTGGAAATCATACATACCGATGTGTGTGGTCCGATGAGCGTAGAGGCGCGCGGCGGATATCGTTATTTTCTCACCTTCACTGACGATTTGAGTAGATATGGTTATGTCTACTTGATGAAGCACAAGTCTGAAACATTTGAAAAGTTCAAGCAATTTCAGAGTGAAGTGGAAAATCATTCTAACAAGAAGATCAAGTTCCTACGGTCCGATCGTGGGGGTGAATATCTGAGTTTCGAGTTTGGTGCTCACTTAAGACAATGTGGAATTGTTTCACAGTTAACACCGCCTGGAACACCACAGCGTAATGGTGTGTCCGAACGTCGTAATCGTACTTTATTAGAGATGGTGCAATCTATGATGTCTCTTACTGATTTGCCGTTATCGTTTTGGGGTTATGCATTAGAAACAACTGCATTCACTTTAAATAGGGTCCCATCAAAATCCGTTGAGACGACACCATACGAACTGTGGTATGGCAAAAGGCCAAAGTTGTCGTTTCTTAAAGTTTGGGGATGTGATGCTTATGTCAAAAAGCTTCAGCCTGGAAAGCTGGAACCCAAAGCGGAAAAGTGCGTCTTCATAGGTTACCCAAAAGAGACAGTTGGGTACACCTTCTATCTCAAAACCGACGGCAAACTGTTTGTTGCTAAAAATGGATCTTTTCTCGAGAAGGAGTTTCTCTCGAGAGAATTGAGTGGGAGGAAGATAGAACTTGACGAGGTTGTCGAACCTCTCATCCCTCTAGATGGTGGCGCAGGGCAAGGGGAAACCTCTGTCGTTGCAACGCCGGTTGAGGAGGAAGTTAATGATGATGATCATGAAACTCCGGTTCAAGTTTCTGTCGAACCACGCAGGTCGATGAGACCACGTGCTGCTCCAGAGTGGTACGGTAATCCCTTCTTATCGATCATGTTGTTGGACAACAATGAACCTGCAAATTATGAAGAAGCAATGGTGGGCCCAGATTCCAACAAATGGCTAGAAGCCATGAAGTCCGAGATAGGATCCATGTATGAGAACAAAGTGTGGACTTTGGAGGTACTACCTGAGGGCCGCAAGGCTATTCAGAACAAATGGATTTTTAAGAGGAAGACGGACGCTGACGGCAATGTGACCGTTTATAAAGCTCGACTTGTGGCAAAGGATTTTTCACAAGTTCAAGGAGTTGACTACGATGAGACTTTCTCACCCGTAGCGACGCTTAAGTCCGTCAGAATCATGTTAGCAATAGCTGCATTTTTCGATTATGAAATCTGGCAGATGGATGTCAAAACGGCGTTCCTTAACGGTTTCCTTAAGGAAGAATTGTATATGATGCAACCCGAAGGTTTTGTCGATCCTAAGAATGCGAACAAGGTGTGCAAGCTCCAGCGATCCATTTATGGACTGGTGCAAGCATCTCGGAGTTGGAACAAACTCTTTGATGAGGTGATCAAAGCATTTGGGTTTATACAAGTGGTTGGAGAATCTTGTATTTACAAGAAAGTGAGTGGGAGCTCTGTGGCGTTCCTAATATTATATGTGGATGACATATTGCTGATTGGAAACAACGTGGAGTTTTTAGAGAGCATAAAGGATTACTTGAATAAAAGTTTCTCTATGAAGGACCTAGGAGAAGCTTCTTACATTCTAGGCATTAAGATCTATAGGGATAGATCAAAACGCCTGATAGGACTTTCACAAAGCACATACCTTGATAAAGTTTTGAAGAGGTTCAAAATGAAACAGTCCAAGAAAGGGTTCTTGCCTGTTTTACAAGGTACGAGATTGACTAATACTTAGTGCCCAGCAACTAATGAAGGTAGAGAGCATATGCGCTCCGTCCCCTATGCTTCAACCATAGGTTCTATCATGTATGCAATGCTATGCACTAGACCGGATGTTAGCCTGGCCATAAGTATGGCAGGTAGGTTCCAGTGTAATCCAGGAGTGGATCACTGGACAGCGGTCAAGAATATCATGAAGTACCTGAAAAGGACTAAGGAGATGTTTCTCGTATATGGAGGTGACGAAGAGCTCACCGTAAAAGGTTACGTCGATGCAAGCTTTGACATAGATCCGGATGACTCTTTGTCACAAACCGGATACGTATTTATTCTTAATGGGGTGCGGTAAGCTGGTGCAGTTCCAAGCAAAGCGTCGTAGCAGATTCTACATGTGAAGCGGAGTACATGGCTGCCTCGGAGGCAGCTAAGGAGGGTGTCTGGATGAAGCAGTTCATGACGGATCTTGGAGTGGTGCCAAGCGCACTGAATCCGATAACCTTGTTCTGTGACAACACGGGTGCCATTGCCTTAGCAAAGGAACCACAGTTTCACAAGAAGTCCAGACACATCAAATGACGCTTCAACCTCATCCGCGACTACGTCGAAGGAGAGGACGTGAATATATGCAAAGTGCACAAGGATCTGAATGTAGCAGACCCGCTGACTAAACCTCTTCCACGGCCAAAGCATGATCAACACCAGAACTGTATGGGTGTTAGATTTATTACAATGTAATTCGCATGATGATGTGAGGGCTAGATTATTGACTCTAGTGCAAGTGGGAGACTGTTGGAATTATGCCCTAGAGGCAATAATAAATATAGTTATTATTATAATTCCTGTATCAAGATAATCGTTTATTATCCATGCTATAATTGTATTGAATGAAGACTCATTTAAATGTGTGGATACATAGACAAAACACTGTCCCTAGCAAGCCTCTAGTTGGCTAGCCAGTTGATCAAAGATAGTTAGTGTCTTCTGTTTATAAACAAGGTGTTGTTGCTTGATAACTGGATCACGCCATTAGGAGAATCACGTGATGGACTAGACCCAAACTAATAGACGTAGCATGTTGATCGTGTCATTTTGTTGCTACTGTTTTCTGCGTGTCAAGTATTTGTTCCTATGACCATGAGATCATATAACTCACTGACACCGGAGGAATGCTTTATGTGTATCAAACGTCGTAACGTAACTGGGTGACTATAAAGATGCTCTACAGGTATCTCCGAAGGTGTTAGTTGAGTTAGTATGGATCAAGACTGGGATTTGTCACTCCGTGTGACGGAGAGGTATCTCGGGGCCCACTCGGTAATACAACATCACACACAAGCCTTGCAAGCAAAGTAACTTAGTGTAAGTTGCGGGATCTTGTCTTACGAAACGAGTAAAGAGACTAGCCGGTAAACGAGATTGAAATAGGTATGCGGATACTGACGATCGAATCTCGGGCAAGTAACATACCGAAGGACAAAGGGAATGACATACGGGATTATATGAATCCTTGGCACTAAGGTTCAAACGATAAGTTCTTCGTAGAATATGTAGGATCCAATATGGGCATCCAGGTCCAGCTATTGGATATTGATCAAGGAGTCTCTCGGGTCATGTCTACATAGTTCTCGAACCCGCAGGGTCTGCACACTTAAGGTTCGACGTTGTTTTATGCGTATTTGAGTTATATGGTTGGTTACCGAATGTTGTTCGGAGTCCCGGATGAGATCACGGACGTCACGAGGGTTTCCGGAATGATCCGGAAACGAATATTGATATATAGGATGACCTCATTTGATTACCGGAAGGTTTTCGGAGTTACCGGGAATGTACCGGGAATAATGAATGGGTTCCGGGAGTTCACCGGGGGGGGGGGCAACTTACCCCGGGGAAGCCCATAGGCCATGAGGGTGGTGCATCAGCCCTTAGTGGGCTGGTGGGACAGCCCAAAAGGGCCCTATGCGCCATAGAAAGAAAAATCAAAGAGAAAGAAAAAAAAAGGGAGGTGGGAAGGGAAGGAAGGACTCCCACCCACCAAACCAAGTCCAACTCGGTTTGGGGGGGAGCCTTCCCCCTTGGACTCGGCGGACCCCCTTGGGGCTCCTTGAGCCCCAAGGCAAGGTCCCCTCCCTCCCACCTATATATACGGAGGTCTTAGGGCTGATTTGAGACGACTTTTTCACGACAGCCCGACCACATACCTCCACGGTTTTTCCTCTAGATCGCGTTTCTGCGGAGCTCGGGCGGAGCCCTGCTGAGACGAGATCATCACCAACCTCCGGAGCGCCGTCACGCTGCCGGAGAACTCTTCTACCTCTCCGTCTCTCTTGCTGGATCAAGAAGGCCGAGATCATCGTCGAGTTGTACGTGTGCTGAACGCGGAGGTGCCGTCCGTTCGGTACTAGATCGTGGGACTGATCGCGGGATTGTTCGCGGGGCGGATCGAGGGACATGAGGACATTCCACTACATCAACCGCGTTCTCTAACGCTTCTGCTGTACGGTCTACAAGGGTACGTAGATCACTCATCCCCTCTCGTAGATGGACATTACCATGATAGGTCTTCGTGCGCGTAGGAAATTTTTTGTTTCCCATGCGACGTTCCCCAACATCTTCTGCCCAGTATTTTTTATAAATCCGGAAAAAAGTCCTCGTTGATTTTATGGGTTTGGAGTTGCGCAGAATAGGTATCTCAAACTTGGTCCACTTTAAGGCCAGAATTCCAGTTGCCGACATTCTCCCTCTTCATGTAAACCTTGCAAAATAAGAGAGAAAAGGCATAAGAATTGTACCGTGAAGTGAAATAACAGCCCAAGAAGCTATAAATATCAATATGAAAACATGATGCAAAATGGACGTATCAACTCCCCCAAGCTTAGACCTCGCTTGTCCTCAAGCGAAAGCCTAGCTCAATAAATATGTCCACATGTTTAGGAAGAGAGGTGTCGGCAAAACAAGATACGAACATGCATGCATCATGATTAAGATGAGAACATCAATACCAACATATAATCTCTCATGCTAAAGTGATAATTCCTTCACAAAGTAAAGCATGGATCAAGAACCTTACCGAGAAGTAACAACCAATAGCCTTTAGTCATTGAAGCAATTGCAATTTGTCACAACATCATAAAGAGTCAAATAAGAGCTTGTAAAGCAAATCCACATACTCGATCAATTTCGTTCTCTACAATTCCTACAACTCATGTGGTACTCATGAGATCAAAGTTTCAGTTCGACACAAAGAAAGATAGGGGCTTACAGTTTTGCCTCCCAACTGCTTACCTCAAGGGTAATGTCAATAATAATAATTCATGAATACTTACCTCCAAGCTGACATATGAATATAGACCTTTCCCAAGCATATGACGTTAGCCAAGATAAAGGCGAGATAGGGGATTGGTGAAGATCACCATGACTCTTTGAAGCGCAAAAAAGTAAAGGTACAAGATAGGCCCTTCGTAGAGGGAAGCAGAGGTTGTCATGCGCTTTTGAGGTTTGGATGCGTGTCCTCTTAGTGCGGAGGAACATCACTTTATATTGCCTCCTGTGATAAAGAACTTTATTATACAGTTTGTCGCTTTTATGTCTTCCTCGTCAAAGGTTCGTACAAAGCTTATTTTTCACACACTAATAGATCATACATATTAGAGAGCAATTTTTATTGCTTTCACCGATGACAACTTACTTGAAGGATCTTATTCAATCCAAAGGTAGGTATGGTGGACACTGATGGCAAAACTGGGTTGATGGTTTATGGATGCACAACTAGTATCTCTACTTAGTGTGGAAGGTTTGTCTATTGTGAGGTGGAAGCAATCGTCACACGCTATGGGATCTCTAATCATATAACATTGTTCGGAGAAAAGCAAAGACAATTCATTATGTTGTCTTCCTTGTCCAACATCTACTTCTAGGCATGCAATAGTTTAGTGAGTGTTCACAATCATGGATGGTGTCAGAGATGATATATTTATATGTGAACCTCTCCTTCTTTATCACTTCCTATTAATTGCAACCATGACAAAGGTCTACGTTTGCCTACCCTCAACAAGTTTCAATCCTTATTCTTTTTATATGTGAAGGGGTCACTTTCCATAAGATCATTACATGATCTTTCATGCTTTTGTTCTCTTCTCAGTTTTCATGGTGATACGATACCGGGGCAACTCCCCCAAGCTTGGCACAAGCCAAGGGGATTGCCCATACCAATGCTCAGTTGTCTTCCTTTGGTGGTGAAGGTGGAGGAGTTGTTGCAACATGAGTTTGATCCTCCGTCTTCCAAGGCATAGGTGCTCCATCATGGAAAGATGAATGAGTCTCCGGAATCCTCAAATCTGCAGCCAACCGTATTAATTTGAATCTATACTCATACTTGCAGTTTTGGTTCTAGAGGTCATAGATCTGGGCCTGGAGTTGAACAATCCTGCCATAGAGCCTGGAGAGGTGCTTCCCAATGTCATTGGCATCAATCATGTACTTGTTGCTGAACTCCGTGATCATCATGTGGTTGGCGTTGAGTCCATGCTCCACCATCCCTTGGCACTTGAAGACTTGTTGCTCCATTGCTTCAAGCCTCGTCTCCATGCTTTTGGTCTTCTTAGGCCCCTCAACATCACGGATGTGCAACATCCCCTCATGCATCTCGATAGATTGAGGGTGTGGCAACACTCCTGTGAGGTAGGGATTGATGACCTTCTCGAAGAACTTGTCCTTCGGAGCTTTTGGGGAAGTCATAGCGATCTAGATCTGCAATAGAAACAGGCTTGACACGAAAAACAGGGGAAATCTGCATGATGCAGGGGTTAGACCAAACAGGAGTATATATAATGATTTTTTCAGACCAGAAGAAGTACCCCACACGAAAACGGAGTCCGGGAGGCGCACGAGGTGGCCACAAGCCCTCACGGCGCGGCCAGGGGGTGGGCCCGCGCCGTGCAGGCTTGTCGCCTCCTCGCGCACTTTTCGGACTACTTTCAATTTTTGTATTTTTTCAAATATTCCATAACGGAGAAAATTTCCTACTGGAAAAACTTTGGATTCTGTTTTCTTACCGAATCACATATCTCTTCGTTTTCGAAGTCTGAAACAGGCTGATAAATATCCCTTAGGTATTCTTTCGGAGTTATGGTATTGATAATATTGCTTTCAACATTTATGGGAGTACCTGAGATATAATGCATGATTCGCTACCCATTTTCCACTCTCATACAATTTCCTTCCGTGTTGTTGATCTTGATAGCACCGGAACGATATACTTCCTCAACAACATAGGGACCTTCCCATTTAGAGAGAAGTTTGCCTCCAAAGAATCTTAAACGAGAGTTATATAGCAAGACATAATCACCTACATTGAACTCTCGCTTTTGTATCCTCTTATCATGCCTCCTCTTAACCTTCTCCTTGAACAGCTTGGCATTCTCATATGCCTGAGCTCTCCACTCATCAAGCGAGCTAATGTCAAATAACCTCTTCTCACCGGCAAGTTTGAAATCAAAGTTGAGCTCTTTGATTGCCCAATAAGCTTTATGCTCTAGCTCAAGAGGTAAATGACATGCTTTACCGTACACCATTTTGTACGGAGACATGCCCATGGGATTCTTATAGGCAGTTCTATAAGCCCACAGTGCATCATCGCGGTTCTTTGACCAATTCTTTCTAGACCTGCTGACAGTCTTTTGCAGAATTAGTTTCATCTCTCTATTACTTAGTTCTACTTGACCACTGGACTGCGGGTGATAGGGAGACGCAATTCTATGGTTGACATCGTACTTAGCAAGCGTTTTACGGAAAGCACCATGAATGAAGTGTGAACCACCGTCGGCCATTAGATATCTAGGGACTCCAAATCTAGGGAAGATAACTTGTTTCAACATAGTGATAGAGGTAGTGTGATTAGCACTACTAGTGGGGATAGCTTCTACCCACTTAGTGACATAATCAATAGCAACTAGGATATGAGTATACCCGTTGGATTTTGGAAAAGGTCCCGTATAATCAAAGCCCCAAACATCAAATGGTTCAACGATAAGTGAATAGTTCATAGGCATTTCCTGACGTTTACCAATATTACCTATTCTTTCACATTCCTCACAAGACAAGACAAACTTACGGGCATCCTTGAAGAGAGTGGGACAATAGAAACCTGATTGCAATACCTTGTGTGCGATTCTATCTCCCGCATGGTGTCCTCCGTAGGCCTCGGAGTGACACTTCTGTAGGATCTCCCCCTGTTCATGTTCAGGTACACAACGTCTAATAACACCATCTACTCCTTCCTTATAAAGGTGAGGATCATCCCAAAAGTAATGTCTCAAGTCAAAGAAGAATTTCTTCTTTTGCTGGTACGTGAAACTAGGTGGTATGTATTTGGCAACGATATAGTTTGCATAATCGGAATACCACGGTGCACTATGTGAAGCATTGATGACATTCAATTGCTCATCGGGAAAGCTATCATCAATAGGTTGTGGGTCATCAAGAACATTATCCAACCTAGACAAGTTATCTGCTAGTCGGTTATCAGCACCCTTTCGGTCGACAACATGCAAATCAAATTCTTGTAGCAAGAGAACCCATCTAATAAGTCTAGGTTTAGCGTCCTTCTTCTCCATGAGGTACTTAATAGCAGCATGATCAGTGTGAATAGTGACTTTGGAATCGACTATGTAAGACCTGAACTTTTCAGATGCAAACACTACTGCTAAAAATTCCTTTTCCGTAGTGGCATAGTTTCTCTGGGCACTGTCTAGAGTTTTACTAGCGTAGTGAATAACATTCAACATCTTATTGACTCTTTGCCCTAGAACAACACCAACAGCACTTTGAAAGGTAAGTTCCAATCAGATGGTCGAACAATAGCTGCAGTTATCAAAGCCCTCTTAAGTATTTCGAAGGCTTCCTCACAATTATCGTCAAAAACAAAAGGCATATCCTTTTGCAAGAGATTGGTAAGAGGCCTAGAAATCTTAGAGAATTCTTTAATGAACCTTCTATAGAAACCACACTACTAGGAAAAGGGCTATAGATGATATAGATACTAATGGCGCACCACACAAGCAGTGCGCCACTACTATATAGTAATGGCGCACCATGTGAGGTGTGCCATTAGTGTGGTGGATACTAATGCCGAACCACACTCTCGGTGTGCCACTACTATATATTTTTTTTATTTTTTTTGCAAAACTAGTAATGGCGCACCAGCACCTGGTGCGCCATTAGTAACCTGGTTACTAATGGCGCATCTGTTAGTAGTGCGCCACTACTATAAAAAAAATTGGTTTTTTTTTGCAAACTACTAATGGCGCACCAAAGCTAGTGCGCCATTAGTAACCAGTGTTACTAATGGCGCATCTGTTGGTGGTGCGCCACTACTATTTTTGTTTACAGAACTACTAATGGCGCACCAGAGGAGGTGCGCCATTAGTAACCAGGGTTATTAATGGCGCATTTATAGGTGGTGCGCCATTAGTAGTTTTGCAAAATATCACGCGGGCTCTCACCCAAATCGACCGCGCGCTCACATTTTTCCCCCAAATCTTGCCGCCGTCACTCACCTCCCCTAGAGCCGCCTCCCTCCCGCGGCAGATCCCGCGCCCTGAGCAGCTCTCCCCTCCATCGGCACCCCCACCGCCCCCTCCACCGGCGCCCTCCACCGGCACCCCCACCGTCCGCTCCATCGGCGTCCCTCCACCGGGGCCCCCCACCGTCCGCTCCACCGGCGCTTCCAACATCCCCTCCACCGGCGCCACCGCCGTCTCCTCCACCGGCGCCCCGACCGTCCCCCCGCCGTCGTCCCTCCATCGGTGCTTCCCACCATCCCCTCCACCGGCGCCCCCCACCATCTCCTCCACCGGCGCCCCCCACCATCTCCTCCACCCACGCCATCCGCGTCCGCGTGCCTCTGTAATCTCCCTCCTTCTCCCCGCTGGTGGAGGAGAAGCAGGAGGACGAGGTGTGTGTGGAGGAGCCCGACGAGGAAGAGCTGGCACTCGGTGAGAGATGGCCGCCTCAGGGGAGCACCAGCAGGCGGCGCACGCGGATCCGTCCTCCCCTTCTTCCGCGAGCAGCCAAGGTGCCCGCCTTCTTCCCAAGAGCTTCTATCACGACGGCCGGTCGCTCTCAACTTCTCCCGCCGCTGCGAAGGACGAGCTGCGGCGAGCAGCAGAGGAGGCATGCCACTGTTGCCTGGTCTAGGACATTCTTCGCAGCAGCAGCACCACCACCATCAGATGCAGTGAAGACCTACAGCTCTAGCCATCGTACAACCATGGCCCCAGCCATCTCCAGCGAGCTCAGTCCCCTGCACCACAAGAAGCACCACGACGTCAACTGCTACATCAATTTCTACGACAGTGGTAAAGCGATGACCTTTCCTTCCTCCCATCCATGCTTGCAGCGCTTTAATTTTCCCATGGCTAGCTCATTTGGGTCTGGGGTTGCTCCTATCCATGTACGTGGTTGGGTGGTGAATGAACCCCAATTAACTGATGATATGAAAAAAATATTATTGTTCAATGTTGATGTATATCAGATGATTCTCATGCAGTTACGAGTTTTTTGCTACCATATTTTCTTAAACATTGGACTTCCTTGACTTGGTTGCGCTTTGTTATGTGCAAATTGTAGTCACGGTGATGCGCAGACCAGCCATGTCAGCAAGGACAAAGCAAGATAGTTGAAGGAGATCTTGCGGTGTAAGGAAAAGTAAATGCTACAATCTCTCTTTCGGCAAGTATCATTCAGTTTTACTGTGGCTCGATGTTTTCTTCAGTTCTTTCGATGAGAGGATCAGTGTGTGTATATAGAAACTAATAGAGGGAGAAAGTTGAAGACATGTTATGGAAAATTATAATTAGATTTGATTAAGAATTATCTTTTGTATTATTTGATTGCTTAACATGCTTACTGGATGACGGTGAGAAGGAAGAGCATGGCTACCGATGCCGCACCACACGATGGTTGGATGGTGTGCTACTACGAAGGTAGTTTCTGCTAAGATTAATTGGGTTATTAGCATTAAATAACCACCCCTCGTGGATAACCACAGTAAGCGTCAGAATCTGATTGGAAAAAGTTACATGTCTTCTATTAAGTTTGAATGATTCACCATTGCTTCTTACTGCTTCATGGCTAAAAATGCGGAACTTCATTGAGGCTTGCTAATTGATCATGCGATTAAGAATTTTAGCTATGTAGTATTGATCTAATATTGCAGCACTGCGAACTGTTTGAACTGTAATATTGTTTAGAAATGGATGTATCTAAATAGTAAATAATGACTAGATACATTCATATTTAGACAAGTCTAAGACATAAATTTTGGGACGGAGGGAGTATTACTCGATGTAAAGTTTATGCTTCAATGCCTACTCTAAGACCATGTGATCCATTTTTCTATGATTTTGCTGATGATCCACCTGGTTAAGCATATAGCCTTCTGTTTCTTCTGCAGAAGAATCACAATCCACTTTCTCCTTGAACCCTCTCTTGCTTTATATGTTTAACCATTTATTTTACGTGATGCTTAATGCCTTGTATGATAAATTGCTGAAACAACCAACATACAGCCGGTACGTTTGTGTTTCCTCGTCTTACCTTGATCTTCTGAATATAAGATTGGTTATCCCTATTTTGCTAATGATGTGTGTGGTCATTCCATTCGTGTGTTTTATTAGTTGCCTTTCGCGTCCCTGTGACCCTTTGTATTCTCTACTATGTAGCCATTTCATTCCAATTTTTTTCCACATTAGCCGTCCAAGGACTTCTTAAATATCCATGAAAAGACAAATCTTATGTTCTTGCTGCTATAGCTGACAGGCACCATTTTATTTGATGCAGGTCCCCATGCCAATGTCGTCTCCTCGACCCTGCTGATGACAGGCTGCCGCCGCATCTCATGCCTGTCTCCTCCGCCCAGCCGACCACCCATCCTCTGCGTGCCTCCCTCCTCGTTCCCATCGAGATCGGGCAAAGGGATGATCGTGGGCCTCTTCCCATCGAGTCGGGTGCAAGGCTTGGGCGTAGTGGGGCTAGCGGGGTGCTAGCCCCGCGCGACGGCTGTTCCTTGTGCTATCCCCGTGCGGCCATGATGGGTGGCGGTGGAGGGCTGATGCGGACGCGACTGCGGACTCGACATGCGAGCAGCGGTAGCGACGAGCTCACCAGACACTCCTATTGTGCCTCCGCTGCAGCCTCCTCGCGAGATCCTGACCATGGTGAGAGCCCCTCCCTTCGTTCGTACCCCTTGTCCATCCTCCTCCCCCTATCAGTGTTCTTATGTTCTGAAGATAGTGGATAAGCAATTAGCATTCTCTGATTTCTAATGAGTATATCTAGGTGCATACAAAATATATACGATTATTTCTGTTCTAGGTTACATGGGAGGTGTATACCGAGTGTTTTTGCTATGGCTCTTGGCTTACACCCGATAGCCCAGTCCCTAGTAAGCCGTGTGGTGTAAACCGGGGAAAACACTCGGTTTATATATAAACCGAGTGCAAATCGGTATAAGCCAAGTGTTTCGGGCACTCGGTTTATAAGTTTTTTCCTATAGTGTATTAAGGGATAAATGTGTGGCAGCAATCATATCATCTTCTGCTATTAAGGGCCTATTCGGTTTAAAGTATTTCTAGATTATAGGAATAGCAGGAATATTACCTTCTATTAAGGGATAAATCTATGAGATAAGAAGCATGGTCCATTGATTAGCTTGGAAGAATACTAATAGTTCAACGCATTACTAACTGGCATAAGGCATGGGTCCAGAGAACATAAATGAGATTGTTCCTGGAGTCTGTTGCCTATTAGTCATGTTCAGAAAAGAACCAAACATGACAAATATAATTTTCTAATTTCTGTAGTACATGACTGATGTTTTAGTAAGTTCTTAGTTGCTTGACTTGCACAGCTTCGTTGCGATGTCATTTACGTCAACCCTTCGTCAACATATTGGTTCAGCTTTCACCAGAACCAAGTAGTAGTAATTTGGAGCCTCTTTGTTTAACACTGTACTTCATGATCCCTTTCATGCATGGTGATATGATTTGCTGCCCTCTATTTGGCGCTAGGAATTTTTCATGTTTCGTTTCAGGGTTGCGAGTTGACCAGTTCTACTAGAGTTATATATATATTCCACGGTGGTTGTAACCTATGGCTCATTTATTTGCTCATTATTTGTAGTATTATTCGTTTTCTCCTGCACCTAGTTGTTTGATTTGTCCAACTGCTCTGCGTAAGCATTTATGTCAACCCCTTTACCAACATGTTGGTTCAGCTTTCAACTTACACCTGAACCAAGTATATTAATCTAGAGCCTCTTTATTTAATACTTCACCACGCCTTCCATGAATCATGATGTGCTACCCCTTATTTGCAAACTTATAAAATAATTGTGCACCTAGCCATTAGCAGGCACTTCCTGCAAACTTTTAGTAAAGCTATGTTTACTAAAAAAATCAGATAGCTGCTATCTGATTTTGCTGATGTTTTCTTCTACATGTGAATGGTTTCCAGAGTGTGCTGATTGAGCCAACCAGTGGCAACACAGGCATTGGGCTGGCCTTCATGGCTGCTGCCAAGGGTTACAGACTTGTACTCACGATGCCCGCCTCCATGAGTATGGAGAGGAGAATCATCCTGAAGGCTTTTGGTGCAGAGCTGATCCTCACAGACCCACTTTTGGGAATGAAAGGAGCTATATCATTCGAAAGTTGTATTGAGCAGTTTTTACAATATACACCACCCTAATTAATATAAGCAAAAATAGAGTATTTGTAGATTGGTTTCCTCACCATAGTTACCTACCAGTTTGAGGACGCTCGCATTGGTTTCCTCACCATTGGTTTCCTCGACTGACTTGTATACGCTCGCATTGGCCCTCTGATTCAGAGGATGGCCCATGGCCTTGCACTAGCAGAATATGTTGGTAGGTGGCAGAACATGACTGCCTGTGAAGACAATGAGAGAGGATTGTTTTGTGGATCCTCCTTATTTGGTACATGAATAACATTTGTTCTTGATTTTTGTGATTACATACAAACTATTCTCACTTGTGAGCTTTCATTTTTTGTTTTGGAGAAGATCCTTCTCATGCACTGGCAGCAGCAAGTTTTCTTCCCAAGCAAGGTTTTCTCAAGGTATACTAAAAAAACAATCTAGACCATGTTACTCATGATGAGAATGATGAAATCATGCTTCTTCTTTTTTGGATACATACAATTGGTTTCTGATATGGAAATGCTCATTATGCTAGTGCTAGGGTGGATGGAGATGAAGACGCATTTCAAACTGTGCTAGAGTTACATGACCCGCTAGACATAATTCACTAGTCAACTAATGCTCTATTGGCTGATGGCTGCTAGTGCTAGGGTGGATGAAGATGCGTTTCAAACTCTGCAAGGAATGCTCGTGTTGTCAGGAGTTTCGTGAGCACGGTAACTTTGATGAGGTAAAACTTTCGTTACATCATTAACCTGCTCACTTTTTACCACTCGTCAATGACTGAAAAACAAGGATCATATAGATTAGCTTTTCTTAGTTGCTTATTTATCTTTGAAAATTGGTTACTATAGTTCTTTCACTATTAGCATGTACACTTGTCCTTACTGGTGCTGTGCCTCAACAGTCATTTTATTCAAGAGTGCTCTAAATCCATTGCGCATATGAGATTTTAACAACTTAATCTGGTTCCACTTTCTTGACAAATTTGTGCAAAATATTTTCAGGTACTCAACCTATTGATGCACGTGGACATGATAACTCTCTAGCGTTTATGGACCAACCAACCTGTAATCATGGACCTTATTGTCTTGTAGACCATTTGGTGTTTTTAGTGTTTTGGAGCTTGCACTTTGTGCATGTAGATACAAACTTGTGTGTTCTGAACCATCTGAAGTCTCTCATAGTAACCAATAGTCTTTATCTTTTTGTGACTTGTGTGTTCTAGATGATTGTTAAGATGGTCAAAACTATGCTTCCTCTAGGTTAATTTGTTTGTCAACTTGCGTTCAATGTATGTGCATGTTTATAAACATATTTTCATTGTGGTGCAATATTTGTTTATCTTGAACCTTCTTGTGGGTGTGAAGATAATAATTGAATATTTTTACAGCTGGTAGTATAACCTGTGACGCACCATGAGCTATACTAATGACAGACCTGAGAGGCATACTAATGGCACACCTAGGAGGCATACTAATGGCGCACCTGGGAGGCATACTAATGGCACACCTGGAAGGCATACTAATGGCGCACCTGGGAGGCATACTAATGGCGCACCTGGGAGGCATACTAATGGCGCACCTGGGAGGTATACTAATGGCGCACCATGAGCTATACTAATGGCGCACTCCCTGGTGTGCCATTAGTATACCAGATACTAATGGCACACCGTGAGCAATACTAATGGCGCACTACCTGGTGTGCCATTAGTATAACAGATACTAATGACGCACTAGTAGTGCGCCATTAGTAAAAAAAAATCTAATGGCGTGATGCTAGTGGCGCACCTATAGTGCGCCATTAGTAGCAAAAAATGGTGCGCCATTAGCAAGCCTTTTCCTAGTAGTGCCAGCATGACCAAGGGAACTTCTTATACCTTTGATATCTGTGGGATATGGCATTTTCTCGATTGCATCAACCTTAGCCTTATCGACTTCGATACCACTTTCAGAAATTTTATGTCCTAAGCCGATGCCTTCATTAAACATAAAGTGGCACTTCTCCCAATTCAAGACAAGATTGGTGTCTTTACATCTCTGCAAGACTCGATCAAGGTTGCTGAGGCAATCATCAAAGGAAGACCCGTAAACGGAAAAGTCATCCATGAAAACCTTGACAATATTTTCACAAAAGTCAGAGAATATAGCCATCATACATCATTGAAAGGTGGCAGGTGCATTACATAAGCCAAAAGGCATACGCCTATAAGCAAAGTTACCGAAACGGCAGGTGAAAGTGGTTTTCTCCTGATCAGATTGTGCAACAGGTATTTGGGAGAAACCAGAATAACCGTCTAGAAAGTAGAAGTGTGTGTGTTTAGACAATCTTTCTAGCATTTGGTCAATAAAAGGCAAAGGGTAATGATCTTTCCTAGTAGATTTATTGAATTTCCTAGAATCGATCACCATCCTATAGCCAGTAATAATCCTCTCTGGGATCAATTCATCCTTATCATTAGGGACAACGGTAATGCCTCCCTTCTTAGGGAAGCAGTGCACCGGACTCACCCAATCGCTATGAGCAACAAGATAGATAATACCCACTTCCAGGAGATTTACTATTTCTTTTCTTGCTACCTTTTTCATCTTAGGATTCAATCTCCTTTGATGATCAGCAACTGGTTTGAAGTCAGGATCAGTTTTAATCTTGTGCTGGCATAGAGTTTGACTAATACCCTTAAGATCATCAAGAGTATATCCAATATCAGCACCGTGCTTGCTGAGAGTTTTTAGTAACTTCTTTTCTTCATGCTCTCAGAGGCTAGCACTTATAATAACAGGATATATCTCCTTTGCATCAAGATAGGCATACTTAAGAGTATCAGGCAATTGTTTAAGCTCGAACACAGGATCACCCTTTGGTGGGGGTGGATAGGATATTCTTAACAGTATGACGCAAGTTATTCTTAAGGATAGGATATTGTTCTAAGACAACTCTATCTATTTCATCCCTTTCATCCATATGCATATCATTTTCATGGTCAAGCAAGTATTGCTCTAAGGGATCAGTAAGAGGCACGACAATAGAAGCTAAGGCAACAGTTTCATCCTTACTAGGCAACTCCTTGTCATGAGGTTGTCTACCAAACTTGGAGAAATTGAACTCGTGTGACACACATTCAAAGCCAACAGTGACAGTTTGCTTCTCACAGTCAATATGAGCATTGATGGTATTGAGGAAGGGTCTACCAAATATGATGGGACAAAAGCTATCTTGTGCGGTAGCAAGAACGAGGAAATTAGCAGGATAATTCGTTTTACCACACAAGACTTCAATATCAGTAACAATTCCCACAGGGCAGATAGTATCTCTATTGGCAAGCTGAATAGTGACATCAATACGCTCTATCTCAACAGGTGCAATCTCATCTTTGATTTCATCGTATAAGGATTGAGGTATTGCACTAACACTAGCACCCACGTAACATAAACCATGATAACAATGATCTCCTATCTTAACAGAAACCACAGGCATGCCAACAACAGGCCGATGTTTGTCTCTAGCGTGAGGTTTAGCAATTCTAGCAGCATCTTCACAGAAGTGAATATTATGTCCCTCAACATCGTCGGACAGAAGATCTTTGATAATAGCAATGCTAGGTTCAACTCTAATTTGCTCAGAGGGTGTAGGTGTTCTAATATAGCCTCTAGGTATCACAGTTGAAGCTTTAGAATGATCCTTTATCCTAACAGGGAAAGGTGGTTTCTCAATGTAAGCACTAGGAACCACAGGATCATTATAGGCAATGACTTTCTCTTGAACTAGAGTGGGTTTAACTACATTGACTTCTAAAGGAGGAGGATATTTAAACCACTTCCCTTCAGGGAGATCAATATGAGCATAAAATGATTCACACAATGAAGCTACTATCTCAGAGTCAAGTCCATACTTAGCGCTAAAGTCACAAAAAGTATTTGTCTCAAAAAAGGATTTAACGCAATCAAACGTGCAATTCATACTTGACTCCTTACCTTCTTCAAGATCCCAATCTTCAGAGTTGCGTTTAATTCTCTCCAATATATTCCATTTGAAGTCAATATCTCTCTTCATAAAAGAACCGGTACAAGAAGTGTCAAGCATGGTGCGATCATCATGAGAAAGGCGAGCATAGAAGTTCTGAATGATAATTTCTCTCGAGAGCTCATGATCGGGGCATGAATATAGCATCGATTTAAGCCTCCCCCAGGCTTGAGCGATGATTTCTCTGTCATGAGGCCAGAAATTATAAATATAATTCCAATGACGATGTACTAAATGCATAGGATAAAACTTTTGATGAAATTCCAATTTCAACCGATTGTAGTCCCATGATCGAGTATCATCACATAGCCTATAGCATGTCAATGCCTTATCCTTCAAAGATAAAGGAAAGACCTTCTTCTTGACCTCATCCTCGGGCAAACCTGCAAGCTTAAATAAACCACAAACTACATCTACATAGGTCAGATGCAAGTCTGGATGTGATGTTCCATCTCCTGTAAAATGATTATCCAGTAGTTTCTCAAGCATACCCGAAGGAAATTCAAAGAAAATACTTCCAGTAGGTGCAGCAGGTTTAGGAGCAACTCTTTGTGCTTCCGTTCGAGATGAAGATACCCCGAAAAAGCCCCTCGAAGGATTAGTATCCATGTGACAAGTGACAATAAATTTCAGCACAATATATGAATGTTTCCTTACCAAGTTCCACTTACCAAAGGCGCTTCACTCCCTGGCAACGACACCAGAAAAGAGTCTTGATGACCCACAAGTATAGGGGATCAATCGTAGTCCTTTCGATAAGTAAGAGTCTCGAACCCAACGAGGAGCAGAAGGATCTGACAAGTGCTTTTCAACAAGGTAAATTCTGCAGGAACTGAAATTGTCGGTAACAAGTGATTGTGTGGTGAGATGATTGGTAGCAAGAAACAAGTAACAAAAGTAGCAACGGTGCATAAAAGTGGCCCAATCCCTTTTGTAGCAAGGGACAAGCCTGGACAAAGTCTTATAGGAGGAAAAAACTTCCGAGGACACACGGGAATTTCCGTCATGCTAGTTTTCATCATGTTCATATGATTCGCGTTCGTTACTTTGATAGTTTTATATATGGGTGGACCGGCGCTTTGGTACTGCCCTTACTTGGACAAGCATCCCACTTATGATTAACCCCTCTTGCAAGAATCCGCAACTACGAAAGAAGAATTAAGACAAAGTCTAACCATAGCATTAAACTAGTGGATCCAAATCAGCCCCTTACAAAGCAATGCATAAACTAGGGCTTAAGCTTCTGTCACTCTAGCAACCCATCATCTACTTACTACTTGCCAATGCCTTCCTCTAGGCCCAAGTAATGGTGAAGTGTTATGTAGTCGACGTTCCATCACACCACTAGAGGAAAAACAACATACAACATATCAAAATATCGAACGAATACCAAATTCACATGACTACTATTAGCATTAGTTATCCCATGTCCTCAGGAAAAAAAGTAACTACTCACAAAGCATAATCAAATTCATGACCAGAGAGGTAATGAGTAGCATCAAGGATCTGAACATAAACTCTTCAAACAAGTAATCCAACTAGCATAAACTACAAAGAGTAATCAACACTACTAGCAACCTTACAAGTACCAATCGGAGTCGGGAGACGGAGATTGGTTACAAGAGATGAACTAGGATTTGGAGATGAGATGATGCTGATGAAGATGTTGATGGTGACGAGTCCCCTCGGATGAGAGGAGTGTTGGTGATGATGATGGCGATGATTTCCCCCTCCGGGAGGGAAGTTTCCCCGGCAGGATCGTCCTGCCGGAGCTCTAGATTGGTTCTGCTCAAGTTCCTCCTCGTGGCGGCGGAAAATCCATGAAAAAGCTCCTCCTTGATTTTTTTTCCAGACGAAACCCTTCATATAGCAGAAGAGGGGGGCGCAAGTGGGCCAGCAGGTTGCCCACAAGCCCTCATGGCGCGGCCTGGGGGGGTGGCCGCGCCATGCAGGCTTGTGGCCAACCCCTGCCACCCCTCTAGCGCTTCTTCGGCCCAGTATTTTTTATAAATCCGGGAAAAAATCCTCGTTGATTTTTACGGTGTTTGGAGTTGCGCAGAATAGGTATATCAAACTTGCTCCACTTTCAGGCCAGAATTCCAATTGCCGGCATTCTCCCTCTTCATGTAAACCTTGCAAAATAAGAGAGAAAGGCATAAGAATTGTACCGTGAAGTGAAATAAAAGACCAAGAAGCGATAAATATCAACATGAAAACATGATGCAAAATGGACGTATCAGCCAACATGTCGTGGCATGCCAAAACTACGCTCTGGGCACGCTACAAGGCGCACCTCAGGCAAAGGTGGACAGCCCCGGTTGGTTCGAGCCTCCCCTCGATGCCTCTCCGCGTCACCAACAACCCTCCTGCATCAGGGCAGCCTCAGGGCCCCTTCTCCCTCGCTTTGTTGACGAGAGCGACGCATGCCCGCGTGTGCCACATTCGGCCAAAAGAACTCGGCCACGCATGCACGCTCCTCCTCGCTCCCTCTCCCTGACAGTGAGTCACAGGGGTCCTAAACCACGTCCGCTATACCGTGGTTTCAACACCGAGCTCTCTCTGCCCCTCATGCAAGCCCCGACGAAACCACCGACGCTTCCCGCTCGGTGCACCATTGAGGGCCTATAAATAGGCCTTCCCCCTCGCTCCAGCACCCTCACCCCACTCCTCCAGAGACTAAATCTGACCCCTAGCAACTCCTTTCGAGCACAACGAGCTCCGGTGCTCGAGATCGACGGAGGCCCCGCCGCTTCGGAACTCCGTCGATCTCGGGCTATAGGCCAGCTCCAATGCTCCTCTCTCCTCCTCCGTGACCGTAGTGAGCTCAGGAAGCTTCCGCATCACTTCCCTGAGCTAATCCCTGCCTGTAGCACCCACTTCATCCACCTCCCGAATCGGCTCCGCCACGGCCACCTCGTAGCCGGTGAACCAGGGCCTCCCCGTCGTCCCTTCGACCACCAGCAGGTAGGCGACAATGTGATGGTTCCATTCCATACATCATTGGGGCTCGAGGGCGTCGGTGTCTCCACCTGAGTGCCTCCCCTCCCCTATGTCCAGAGGTGGAAGATGACCCCGATAGGTGTTCCCCACCTGTCGGTGGCACATCTCTCTCCCTCTCTCTCTTCTCTGTCTCTCGCTGCAGGACCCCATGCGTTAGGTTTGAACCTGACGGCGCGCATGCCTGGGCTGGCTGGCTGGTTGGCTAGCTGGGCCGGCCGAGCCACATGCCGAGCTAGGGGAGGGCTGAGCCCAATTTCTTTTTCTGTTGTAATCCTGTTTTAAAAGATTTTTGTAGAATTTGTTATCCAATATTATTTAATTATTTTTCCACCACAATTCTTCTAAAAATGAGTAGAATTTAATAGACTTGGTAGACAAATTATGTGACAAATTTTCTGTATAGCTATAATTAAAAATGCTAATTTTGAGTATTTTAGCTCCTGTTAAATTGATTTTAAAAATAATATTTTACCCAAAAACAGAGACAAATATTTTCAAAATTATAATATAGATTTATCAGAATAGGGTAACATTTTGAAAATGCTTTTGTGCTCCATTTTTGAGTGAGCTACTTATTATTTTATTATCTATTACGTCGATAGATTCCACGTTTGACGACGGAGTTGGACTCAAAGACCCCGAAGACCACAGATACTTAGCAGATCAAGGCAAGCATCCCTTTGACCATATTTGAGAAAACTATTATTTGCATGCCAAGTAGAGCAATTATTCACATTGCTTATGATCATGAGTATTCGGTAAATCATCGACATGATGTTTCCGATGGCTCCTCCGGAGCAGTTGCATTCGAGCATGATCCTACCACCTATGAGGGTCACGCTAATATCATGTTGACAAGTAGAGCTAAGCATAGTAGAATCATGAGCATGATGGTGGTAAATATCAAAGGTTTATGAAAACCCCGTTAGGTGCCACTAATGCCTGAAGGTGATGATGAGTTAGGTGGCCACTTATGAAGAAGTGGTGCACCGGGTAATTTTGGTGTGAGTGGTTTCAGAAATGGAATAGATTTGTGATGTGTCGACCATGCCAACCTTACATGTGCGACAACGTTACCCCTTAATGGGATGGGGCTTTGTTGATTACTTTAGTCGATGCTAGCAAAGAGCCACATTGCTAGTGGCGGGAGTGATATGTGGTCACTCTCATTACGGGGTCGTAGTAGGTAGGTCGACTATGCCGTTTTTACATGTTCCGAGCACACCGTTGGTCCCCGCATGGATGATACTTTCCAGAGTCGGTGCTCATAAGACGTACATCATGTGGGCCGGGTACCAATCGAGTGGAACTCTTTGTCTAGTATCGTCACGGAAAGGCATTGATCGGGTATTTACCTCGGGTATCTTATATACCACGAGTCGTGGAGGACACGGAAGCTTGCCGGATCTCGTGGGTACTACGTACAACCTCTGTGGAGTGTAAAACTATTCGAATAGTTGTGTCCACGGTCAAGGGCAGTTGGGTAATCCTGCTTAAACTACGTCTAGTCGTTTCTGCGTAAACCAAGTGTGTGTGTATGTGTGCTCAAGGAGTTATGTGAAAGAGTTGATATGACCAAGTTTGGTGACTTGGCATATCGGGTGAAACCAAAGTGTTCCGCCCCAACAGATATGTTGATATCTGTAACCTGTACTTCTAAATGCCACCTAGCTTATGTTGCACATCCATCCATGATCATGTTTAGTTACAACAAGTTTTTATCCACCAGTACTGCATATTACTTGTTATCATACATACTGCATTATCCATATCATGGGCTGTTTGTGAGTACATTCAAAGTATTGACTGCCTTGCCACTGGTTATGTTATTTGCTAGACATGGAAGGACCGGAGTTTGGAGAAGAATTCATCGTCGCAGACGGACTTGTGAACTGGGATGCTTCCCAGTCAGAATGCCCGTTGGTGTAGGCTAATGGCATGGGCACCCTCTTAGCCCCATGATTTCCGCTGGTAGATGTATCAGTGTGATTTGTCCTTATAGGCCCTACCTTTGTGAACTTGACCTTGATGGTGATTTGATGTATTATTTTTGTACGTTGGATGTAAGACTCTTAATATTCAGTATATGTGTGTTCGGTGAGCATTGATCTCTGGCATCACTTAGCATGTACATTCGGCGATCTCGACTCTTAAGTCATGGTCCCGACAAATGTGCAAGCCGACGTAAGGTGGTTAATGGAGAGGCATGCAAGACGGCTAACAAGGAATGCCCAAGAAGAGGAGGAATTCCCTCCAAGAGAAGCTAGTGCAACTCCTAGTAGGACTCTATATAAACCTACCTCTTCAACCTATATAAGGAGGGGCAGGGCATCCCAAGAGGGACAAGTAAAAAATTAGGTCTAGGCAAGACAAATCATGAGATAGACAGATTAGACACCCTCGAGATTAGAGGTAGCGATTCCGTACCCTTGTAATCGAGATCATCATCTTCATCAATGAAACACAAGGAGGACGTAGTTTTTTACCTCCATCGGAGGGCTCCAACCTGGGTAACTCGCGTCTCTAGATTCCGACCATCACCTCTCAAGCCACCACATAGCTGCGATGTCTCCAAACCTAAGTCCTTTCACGAGGACATGTGTCGTGATACAAACCACGACAGTTGGCGCCCAGTGCACGGTGATGTTGAGTTCTTGGAGGGTGCCCTTCAAGGGATCGAGAAGTTCGTGATTGATCACATGCGCAAGAGCTGGCATGAGACAACTTTGGCAAGAGCCGACGAATTCATTTTTTAAAATCAAAATCATGATTAAACTATGGAGCTGGCATATACAAGATTGGGATTGAGGGAAAGTTAGGGTTGCGGTCTGTTCCGCTTCCGCCGTCCAAAAAAGTCGCCGAGACAGAGGTCACGCCTTTTGTTGTAGTTTCTAGCTGTCCACACGATAGATACATTGAGGCCAACACGAAGGAATCTTGCGCTATCATCGAGACGTCGTTGCCCTCATTTTCCTCCGCTTCACCAACCAAAGCACACACATATGCAAGGGATGGGATTAGGTGTTTTTTCCTCACGAGAGGATCAATTAGCACTCTGCCATGAGAAGGCCAAAGTTCAGGTCATGCAAGAAAAACAAGAAAAAGGCGCCATGAAGCAGGAGAGGATATAAACACATCGATTCCATCTCTGTTGTAGGTTGTCTCCTTTGATTTGAGACGACACCATCTTGTTTCCTCGTTGGACCTCACTGATGCGGCTGCCGGTCTCCGCTTCACCCTACGCCTTGTCTTCACCTCGGTCGCGCCTCACCTAGCCACTGCCCCCACGGCTCCACCACGGCTCTCATCTACCATTATTGCGCCCCGGCCGGCTCAGCCACCGCCTCTCCCTCGTTGTGAGCCGCATTCCACTTCACCTTGCTCCTCAGAACCTATCACCACCGCCTCGCGGAACCTCGATCGCGGCCTCACGTCACCACGCCTCGCCTCAAATTGACCCGTCGGTATTGCTCCCTCACCACCGCAGCGTTCCACGAGCCGCCCTATCGTGCCGCTTAGCCCTGCAGCACGTGCCTCCGCGCCTCGGGCCGTTGCGGCACCACCCACCACTTCACCTTGAGCCGTCGCGATGTTGTAGTATCGAAAGTATATCTAGAGGGGTGTGGGGTATTAGACTACGTGACAAGATAAAAACTTAGCCTTTTCCCAATTGTTAGTGTGGGCTAGTTTTAGCAATTATGACTAGTCCAGTACACCCTACACATGCACATCTAAGAGTATATAGCAGCGGAAAGTAAAACATGCAAGTGTAAATTAAGGAATGGTAGGGAGATTAAACGCATGAGGTTGACACATCGATTTTCGGCATGGTTCCGGTAGGTGGTGCTATCGTACGTCCATGTTAGTGGAGACTTCAACCCATAGAGGGTAATGTGTGCGAGAGTCCATGGAAGGCTCCAACCACAAGGGGTCCACGAAGAAGCGTCCTTGCCTATTCCACCTCGGCTTTCGTCCACATAGGACTAGCCTCACTAAGGGTAGATCTTCATGTAGTAGGCGATCTCCTTGCCCTTACAAACATCTTGGTTCAACTCCACAACATGAAGGAGGAGGCTCCCAAGCGATAATTAACCAATCTAGGAGGCACCACCCTCCAAAATATAATAGATGTGGTAGAACGATGAACTCCTTGTTCTTGTGCTTCTAAATATAGTCTCCTCAACACTCAATCACTCTCTCACAGATTTGGCATGGGTTGGACAGATTGATCTTATGGAAAGCAACTTGGGGAGGCTATAAATCAAGGTTCAAATGGTAGGAATGGAATCTCTTGATCTCAACACATGAGTAGGCGGCTCTCGCTCAGAAAAATCATCTCGCAATGAAGTATGTGTGTTATGAGTGCTTCCTCTACGAATGAGATGTAGGTGGAGGGGTATATATAGGGAGCACCGAAAATCCAACCATTACACCTAAAGTGACCAACTCGGTGACACCGAAGTTACAAACTTGGTGGTACCGACTTTCTCAAAAGGGGCAACTTTTGAATATCGATGGAACCGATATACACAACTCGGTAGAACCGAAAAGGTGACTAACGGGCAGATGAACCAACTCGGTGACGCCGATACTCAAAATCAGAAATTTTGATTTTTTGTGTCTAGGCAACAGAAGGTTGCTCACCTAAACTCGGTACCACCGATGCAGTTTTGGTTGCACCGAAGTGGTAGGTTTGGCTAGGTTTCTGTTTGGGATGTAAATAGGTAGGGCCGAATATTGAAACTTGGTGGCACCGATTTTTGACATTTTGCTTGGGACAAAAGTGTTTTGTGGGAGAATAGTTGAGTATTTTTGGTGGCTATCTCTCAGCACTTGATCAACCAATTCATTTTAATACCTCAGCCCCTTTTAATAGTATTGACTTTCCTACGTCTAGACAATCTTATTTCTTCCTTCATCGAGGGGCATCTCCACATAAACATTTAGCCAATGCATATTTTGAACTTTTTTGAAATATAATTGGATAAGATCATTAGTCCAATGATGCATATGTTGTGATCAATTATCAAAACCACCTTAGGGTGCAATTGTGCTTTCAATCTCCCCCTTTTTGGTAATTGATGACAACATATAGATCAAAGCTTCAACAAAAGATATAATCAATGATTAGCATCGACGCTTTGAGAAGTATGTGAAAAGCAAGAGCTCCCCCTAAATTTGTGCATTATTTGAAATTTGCGTTTGATTGCAAATGCATACTCAATTAGGATCATGGGCCACTCTTCCATGTCACATACAACTTGGTGGTGCGCATACATGATATGAATGAATCGTAATGCACATGACACCAAAAGGTTTAGTGAGTGATCATGATGTAGATAGCTAAAAGATAATCACGGGGTAGCATGAAACAATCACAGCGTATGATCAAACACACATCTAAGCAGATAATGTCATCCAAAAGACCAAATAAATTTTTGAAAACCAAACGCGAGCAAATAAAGTCAAAAGCTCTCCCTCTCTCGAAGCACTATGATCTATACACTTCTCCCCCTATGGCAACAAGTACCAAAAAAATTCAAAGATCTAATCTAAGTGTCTCTCTGGCCATGATCTCCTCCGGCAGCAGATGTTGGAGTAGACAAGAGAGCATTGACGAAGGCTTCGGTTGATGTCGCTGGAGCAGGAGCTGGAGATGTAGACACTTGATGTGGTGGAACAAGAGCTAAAGCTGAGCTGATGAAGACGGTCTATCTTGTGGTACTGGCCCGGCTTTTGACCTGGTTTGGGTCGAGAAACATGTGATAGTACGAAGTGATGAATCATCATCATCATCATCTTCATCTGAGCATGGAATCTACACTGAGTCAACTTCATGTTGAAGTTCTTTGACTGTAGTAGTCAACTCCGTAACCTTCACATCCAGGTCATGGAACTTTGTTCCCACAATCCTCTCTAGGCTCTTCTAGTTCAACATGATCTCAGAAATATTCTTATCCATCCCTTGAATGGTGCTGACCAAGAACGACATTTGTTCCTCTCTAGTTTTAACCTTTGGTGGTGGAGCTGGATCATTCTTAGCGATCTCTATAGAAGCTACCTCTGTAGCCTCTCTAGCTGTAGCTGAATCTCGATGATTGTCATCCATCAGAAGTTCATTATCCTCGAACTCTGGCTGTAGTGGCAAATGAGAACGATCAAGCTGATATGCAAGTTTGCCAATCTTGGCATTGATGAACATATGAATATATGGTGCATATTCGCAAGATCTCTTCTAATTTGCAGAAGTTCTCCTGATAGTCTCAACAATCAAATACATGACTTTCAAGCGAGTGTGGGCGTCTAAATGAATCAGCATAATGATGGAATAACCTCTAATCATCTTATCATCACCTGATTTGTGCTTCAAGGTATGCCTCAAAGTAATGTTGGTAGTGTTTATTCCAACTTGCAAGAAATAGACAGACCAAAGCTTGTGAGATGGAAGGAAGTCATTTGGTACTGTTTTGTACATATTGGCCATGGAGTTGTGATTCTTATTTGGTTCTGAATACACATCCACGCCCTCTGCTCGTGACTTTGAATCACTAATGATTTTAGCCCATTCTTCAATTGTGGCTTCATATCTATGGCCATTAGTCATCCACACAATTGTGCCATCTAAATGGAAATGAACTATTGAATACAATTGCATGATCATTTCGTCATTCCATGCAATCATCTCTAAGCCAACAAACTCTTCAATGTCAACAACATGAATCTTAATTGGCTTTGATATAGTTCTAGTCAACATATCTCATATCACTAACCGTTGGACATTTTTCACATAAAACTATCTCATAAAATTCTTGTCATTCTTTTGTATGAAATATGGGATCAAGAGCAGTTCTTCTGCTTGCGGCATGTGGATTCATAGCTCTCCACTTTCTCAGCCCGACGTCTCTTCTCTTCTTCATGTATTTAGCTATTGGATTCCCTTTCCCTTGTGGTCTTTTTGTAGAAGGCCATCTTGTGATCTTGTTCCTTTGGGAGGAGTAGGATCATACTTCTCCTCTCGAGGAACAAACTTGGGAATGGGATATGGACCTTCTTCCCAAACATCTCCCTTGATGTTGACGAATCCAACATATTGCTTCTTCTGATGTCCTCCTTGGTTGCGCACAATTTCCTCAAATTGCTTACTTCCGGCAAAAATCTCGAATACACCTCTATCTATAATTCCATTCAATAAATCGTTTTCTTTCTCAAGTGCAACTTGGATAAGAGAATCATTACTGGCATCAAGAGAGCTGCTAGCAACAACATCATTTGATTTAGCTTTAGCATTGTTGTTACTAGAAGAAGACACTTTCTTTCCATTGTTACTAGTGTTCTTACATTTAACTTGTGGAACAAAAGTAGACAAGAGTAATCGTTTGGCTAGATAAGAGGAATTCTTCTTTCGAAGATCATCATTAATTGCTTTTAGGAACTCATGATCTTGTTCTCTAAATTTAGCTTCTCGAACCGTAGCTTCTCACGAGTTCTTGCAAGCTCTCTAAGATCTTCTAGAGTAGTTTCATGAGCTAACTTTAGAGTGCTTAATTCTTTAGTTAGTCGTGCAATTTCTCTCTTATCATCATCATTCAATTTGTCTTGACTAGCATGATAGTTAGCAAGTTCGTTTTCAGCATTATCACTAGTCTTATCAAGAAGCATGTCATCTTCTTCTAACATGTCATCCTCATCACTATCAAAGTCAAAGGCACGGGGTGTGATACCTTGGGGCCTTTTTCCATGAAGCAGTTTCCAATCCCTTCATTTGGTGAATCAAATATGTCGTATGATTTGGAGGAAACAAGTGCAATGCCGGAAACACCTTCATCTTTACTATAGTCGGAGTTGGAGTGATAGTTTCTCTCGAATTGGTTGTCACACTCGGAGCCAGAAATCCATTCACCAACATATCAATTCTTCTAGAGCTGCTATTGGTGTATTTGTCCTTCTTCTTTGATTCCTTGCCTCTCCGGGAGTATCTTCGTGAATAATGATCTTTTCAACTCCTTCTCTCTTTGCGAGGTGAATCACCTCTTGAGGTTCGTCTTCGAGGTGAATCTTCTCGTCATTGGTAGGGATCCGAGCACTCATTGGAGTCGTGTCTGGGCTTCCCATAGTTGTAGCAGTTTTGGTCACGACTGGACGAACGCTTCTCATCATGTCTTGAGTTTGAGCTTTTTTCTTTGCTTCTACTCTTGTAGAACTTGTTGAATTTTCTGACCATGAGGCTTATCTCTTCATTGGTAACAAGGTTGTCACTTGAATTAGCGAGAGCATTGACTAAAGCTGTGTAAGGTCCGCTTGACTTGTTGTGCAGCTCATCTTTGTCTTTGAGAGACATTTCATGAGAAACAATCCTTCCAATGACTTCAGCAGGCTTGATATCTTTGTAGTTGGGCATCATTTGGTTTAATGTGCATACGGTGTCGTATCTTCCATCCAAAGTTCTAAGTATCTTCTTGATGATGAATTTGTCGGTCTTCTCTTTGCTTCCTAAGCCGACAATCTCATTTGTGATGTGAGCTAGCCTAGAGTACATTTCAGCGACTCCTTCACCATCATTCGTCTTGAATTTGTCAAGCTGACTTTGAAGCACATCCAACTTAGATTCTTTGATAGAATCGGTACGTTCATGCGTATCAATCAAAATTTCCAAAATTTCTTTACATTCTCAAGGCGACTGATTGTGTTGAATTCTTCGGGGCATAGGCGGTTAAATATGATGGTGTGGGTTTGTGCACTGAATTGCAACATATTCAATTCTTCAGCTATCGCATCACGATCCGATTCTCACCCTTCTCTAAACAAATCACCTTGCACACCAAAACCAACAATGCCCCATACGGTAGGATTATATCCAAGAAGATGAATTTTCATCTTATGCTTCCAACTAGCAAAATTAGTGCCATCAAAATATGGACCTCTTTGGTGCTAACTTCCCTCACTAGACGCCATACTCCCCTAGATTATGAAACCAATGCAATGGAGACCAAAGCTCTGATACAAATTGTAGGATCGAAAGTATGTCTAGAGGGGTGTGATTAGACTACTTGACAAGATAAAAACATAGCCTTTTCCCAATTTTTAGCATGGCCAGTTTTAGCATTTATGACTAGTGAAGTACAACCTTCACATGCATATCTAAGATTATATAGTAGCAAAAAGTAAGACATGCAAGTGTGAAGTAAGGAAGGGTAGGGAGATCAAACACATGAGCTTGACACGACGATTTTTGGCATGGTTCCGATAGGTGGCGCTATCGTACGTCCATGTTAGTGGAGACTTCAACCGACGAACGGTGACAACTGCGAGAGTCCACGGAGGGATCCACCCACAAGGTTTCCACGAAGAAGCGGCCTTGTCTATTCGACCACGGTTTCCGTCCACACATGACTAGCCTCATTAAGGGCAGATCATCACGAAGTACGCGATATCCTTGCACTTACAAACATCTTGGTTCAACACCACAACATGAAGTAGGAGGCTCCCAAGCGACAACTAACCAATCTAGGAGGCACCACCCTCCAAAAGATAATAGATGTGGTAGAATGATGAACTCCGTGATCTTGTGCTTCTAAAGATAGTCTATTCAACAATCAATCACTCTCTCAAAAATTTCACATGGGTAGGAGATATTGATCTTATGTAAAGCAACTTTGGGAGGCTACAAAATGAAGGTTCAAATGGTAGGAATGGAATCTCTTAATCTCAACACATGCATAGGTGTCTCTCTCTTGGAAAAATGAATCTAGCAATGAAGTGTGCGTTCTGAGTGCTTCCTCTATGAATGAGAGGTAGATGGAGGGTTATATATATATGCAGCACCCAAAATCCAACCATTACACCTAAAGTGACCAACTTGGTGACACCAAAGTTACAAAGTCGATGGTACCGACTTGCTCAAAAGGGGCAACTTTTGAATCTGGGTGGAACCGATATACACAACTAGGTAGAACCGAAAAGGTGGCTAACGGTTAGATGACCCAACTCGGTGACACCAATGCTCAAACTCAAAAATTCATATTTTGTGTATCGAGGAAACACAAGGTTGGTCACCTAAACTCGGTATCACCGATGCAGTATTGGTTGCACTGAAGTGGTAGGTTTTCCTAGAGTTCTGTTTGGGATGAAAATCGGTAGGGCCGAAAATGGAAAGTAGGTTGCACCGATTTTGGAAATTTGGCTTGGGACACAAGTATTATGTGCGAGAATGGCTAAGTATTTTTGTTGTCTATCTTTGAGCACTTGAGCAACCAATTCATTTTAATACCTTATACCTTTTAATAGTAATGGCTTTTCTATGGAGTCAAATGTGATTTCTCACAAAGTGTAAAATCAAGAGTCTTCTTGCTTGAAGCTGTAGCCAATCTTATTTCTTCTTTCATCAAGGGGTGTCTCCACATAAACTTTAAGCCAATGCATCTTTTGAACTTTTCTGAAATATACTTAGATAAGATCATTAGTCCAATTATGCATATGTTCTGATCAATTATCAAAACCGCCTTAGGGAGCAATTGTGCTTTCAGTTGCCCGCCTCCGTGCGTCGTTGCGTCGGGCCGCTCCTACTGCTACTCGCCTGCACCAGGTTTTTTCCGCCTCACCTTGTTCGCTGCTTCATCCACGCAAGCCGGCTCGGACTCGAGCGGTCGCACCCGCGTTCACCTTGGTCCTCCTAGCCCAGCTCGCTGCTCCGCCATGGTCGGCCGGCTCGAGCTGAAGCCACCACGCCCACACCACATGACGGGGATACTACCCGTAGGTATACTCAAGCGGAGAGAATCCTTCTCCGAAACATTTGGGGCCGACTGGCCTCCCCAGGCCGGCTGGCGGTAGCCGGCTGACTAGCCGACGCACAGTAGGCCGAGTGGCGGCATTTGGCCTGGTAGATTGGCCCGTCGCCAGCCTGACATTTAGCTCCCGTCCCATCCGACCATACCACCGTACGATGACAAGACCCGACGCATGATGTAGAGGTGTTCCTGGTAGTAGTGCATGCTGACAAGCTCGGCATGGCCACGCGCATAATGATGCAAGGGTCAACGAGGCAACCGGACCCCGGTCACCATCAAAGCTGGTCGGGTGAGACGGTCGTGTAGCCATGCTTGCCCCTACCTACTCCCTAACGACCGGTGCATTAGCCGCTGAGACGCACGGCCGACGGGCCCCTAGACAAGACCCGACAGCCGACAAGCCCCGCACCCAGCCGGAGAGGCTGGCAACCGGGTCCCGCCTCCTATTTTACCCTCTTTATTGTACACGTCAGGCTGCACTATAAAGCCTCACCTTATCCGTCATAGAGAGGGGGAGGCTTGATAGATTCACACGCGACACACATAGAAAAACATACACACACCACCGAGGTAGTGAGGCCGACAGCAAGAGCTCCATCCCCATCCTCATGAACACCTAAAGGAGCACCATTTTTATCTATGATCTCATATAGTCACACATGCAGGACTAGGGGTTTTACCTCATCGGAGGGCCCTCGACCTGGGTAGATCGGCATCACGAGTCTTGCGCCTACACCCGTTCCCGCATGCCCCGGCAGCCGCCGGCCCCAAACCAAGATCTAAGCCACCCCATGGCATCTGCTGCGGAGATACCATGATAGCTGGCACCCACCATGGGGCCGGCAGCGATGCCTACCGGAGTAACATTCCGGGCGGGATCCTTCACCCCTTCTGGTGAGCAAGTGGCGCATTGCTTGGTCGTGTGCTACGGTGTGCTTGACTGCGTCAACGTCAACGCCCGCCATCTCGAGGAGCGGACTTCCCTATCTCCATCGTCTCCTTAGGCCCGCAACGCGTCTATGTCGCGCTCGTCGCTAACAAGTGCCCTGCCGAGGTACTTAGCTGGGACGACCTCGACGACCTCAGCAACCGCATGGAGGTCCTGACCGCTATCTCGCTAGGCGGTGCATCCGGATACTGGACCCCTCTTCACACGGCAATGGACACGTTGCACATGCCCATCCCTATGGTGGCTGAACCTGTGATCGCCACCGAAGAGCTGGACAGCCACCCCCAACAGTTCCTCCGCGAGGCGGAGGCGCTGGAGGCAACCCAGCATGATTTTGAAGCCACTCGACGCGAGTTCAATGCGGCCCACGGCCTCATGCTAGCTGCTCCCGGGCCCTGCCGGTGGTCGTCCCGTCTACGACACCCTCGTTAAGAACATGCGAGGTGCGCAGGCCGCCCTCAGTGAGACGGAAGGGATCGAGGGGTCGGCCCGCAACGCGCAGCAAGATCGCATCCGCATCTTCATGGAGGCTGCCAACGCGTAGTAGAGCCAGCTAGCTCAATCCTACCATGACCCGGCTGGCTCCCTCTCAAGGACCTACGACGTCCCTCGCCGGCCCACGACTGGCCGGCGGGAGACAAATGAGGCATCCTTGCTTGCCGATGCCACCATCGCAGCTATAGCTGTAATGTGGATAGCCACGGTCGAGGAGACCGTAGACCGTCGGTTGTCAACAGTCGCGTAAGGGAGTCGGTTGGCAATGCGAACCGCCGGCGGGCTCAAATTAGCCAGAGCGAGGAGAGCTTCTGGACGGCTGTGCCACCGCCACCTCGCCAACCATTGTCCGAGTGTGTCGGCACACATCAACTTGAAGACCAGAACGCCCTTTTCGCGTGGAGCGCCTCGCAAAAACCCGAGCCTCCGAGGAAGAGAGCAATGCTGGCCCGCCGTGCTTCGGGTTGCGCTTCCTCAAGGAGCCGTTCCCCAAAGGCTTCACCTTAGAGCGCGACACCCCAAGTATAATGGCAAAGCCAAACCCGATGATTGGTTAACCGACTACACCACCGTCGCCGGCATCGCTGGTAGCAACAAGCGCGTAGCAGTATGCTACACGCCCCTCATGTTGTTCGGCTCGGCTCAGACTTGGTTTAACAGCCTGCCGAGAGGGCGTCCATGAAGTGCAGGCGGTTCAATACTTAATCGACGGCTCCCGAGATGGCACCCTCCCGAATCACAAGCTCATGCGCCGAGAGCCATTAATCCTTGCGCAACTAATTACTGTTGTCGATGAGTACGCCGTGGTCGAGTCTTACATGGAGCTCCCGGTGCTTGTCGACGCGGCAAGCATGCCAACCGTGGCCAAGCAGGCTCCCACCCCATCAGTCAGGCGATCCCAGCCGGATCTGGGCAAGTGCAAGACCGACCAGCTGGACGCCCGTTATGGCGCCCGGTAGGTCGGGACCGTCAAGGACGGCCGGATGGACGACGGCCAAGTCTCCAACCAGCGCCAACGCACCAATGACGGCATACAGCCATGGCAAGCCAAGTACACCTTCGAGGCCATGCTCGACGGGCCTGCAAATTCCACAACAGGGCCAAGCCATCGACGCACACAACCTGCCAGTGCAGCTAGTTCACCAAGATCGCATGCGCGGGGCAACGCTCTGCCGCGTGCACCACAGCTGTCGCCATCGCCACAACTGGCACCGCCGCCGCCACCGCTCGCACCGAGAGCCGATGGCAGCCGCGACGACTACACCTAGAAGGATGAGACTTACGTCATCTTCACCACTAAGGACAACGACAAGCATAGCCAGCGCAGGCGTGCGCTAGAGGTCAACGCCATCATCGTGCCGGTCCCCGAGTACATGCATTGGTCGGGCAAGCCGATCACTTGGAGTCGCGAGGATCACCTAGTTGTGATGCCGAGACCATGCGGCTATGCGCTAGTACTCGACCCAATCTTCGTCTCCCGACGGAGCACTTGGCGCTTTATGAGGGTGCTGGTCTATGGTGGGAGCAGCATCAACATTCTCTATCGCGACAACATGGTGAAGAATTCGGCAAGATCTCGAGTCTGAGATGCATCAACATTCTGGAGTGTGAGCTGCAACCGACTCGGACGGTGTTCCATGGCATCATTCCCGGCCACTCTTGTTCCCCGATCGGCAAGATCTGAATGGACGTGTTGTTTGGCTCACCAAAGAATTTCCGCTATGAGCCGGTCTTGTTCGAGGTGGTCAACCTTTCCAGCTCCTACCAGGCCATCTTGTGCTGACCCGCCCAGGCCAAGTTCATGGCGGTGCCGCACTACGCCTACCTGAAGATGAAGCTGCCAAGTCCGCACGGAATCATCACCATCACTAACAACTACAAGAAGTCATCCAAGTGCGCTCTCACCTACTCCAAGCTGGCCGAGTCACTCGTCATCGCCGAGGAGCAGCGATAGATCAACCGTCTCGTGAATCTTGCCCGCGAGCTGGTGGCCATGACCGAGCCCAAGCTGAAGTAGGCGACTGCGGAGGCCCAGTTCCAGCCGCCCACCAACAAGGATACCAAGAGGGTCCCCTTGGACCCGGCTAACTCCAACAGCAAGTACATCATGTTGGGGGGAGGCCTCAGTGACAAATAGGGAAGTGAGCTAGTCGACTTCCTCCATGAGAATTGGGATATCGTTGCATGGACCTAGAAGGACATGTCGGGGGTCCCGAGGAAGTTCGCCGGGCATTTCCTACACGTCTGACCAAACGCAAAGATGGTCAAGCAATTGTTGCGCAGCAGAAGACCATCGGTGAAGAAGTCGCCCGCCTGCTAGCAGTCGGCTTCATCATAGAAGTCTTCCACCCGGACTGGCTAGCAAACCCAGTCTTGGTGCTAAAGAAGAATAGGACTTGGCGCATGTGTATCAACTACACAAGCCTAGACAAGGCATGCCCCAAGTAATCGACTCAACGGCCGGCTATGAGTTGTTGTCCTTCTTGGACGCCTATTCAAGCTATTGCCACATCAAGCTCAATTTAACCGACCGGATCAGGACAACTTTTATAACACCCTTCACGGCGTGCTGCTATATCATGATGGCGTTTGGGCTGAAAAACGTCGGTGTCACGTTTCAGCGCTACACGCAGTGATGACTCTACAGGCAGCTTGGCTGCAACATACACGTCTACATGGACGATATTGTGGTCAAAACCAAAGAAAGGGGCACCCTCCTCGACGATCTCAAAGAGACTTTCGCGAGACTGCGCGAGTTCAAGATCCAGCTGAACCCGGCAAGTTGTGCGTTCGGTGTCCCAGCCACGAGCACCTCAGTTTCTTTGTTTCCGAGCGATGGATCGAGACCAACCCAGAGAATATTCGGGCCATCGAGCGGATTGCCTGACCGACCAACCTGGTCGTCGTCCAGAAGATCACCGGCAGCCTCGCTTAAGTCAGCTGCTTCATCAGCCGGCTGGGACAAAAGGACATCCCTCTCTACCGCTGGTCCAAAAGGTAGACGACTTTGTGTGGAGTGATGAGGCGGACGAGGCCCTATGCGACCTCAAGCGTGCACTGACTACCGCGCCCATGCTGGTAGCACCGATAGACAAAGAGCTGATGACACTCTACATCACGGTGACCAGGAGCGTAGTCAGCATCGTCATGAACGCCGGGCGCTCGGAGCTAGGCCGTGCCTAGCTGGGCCAAAGACCAGTCTACTATCTGAGCGAGGTGCTGTTCGCCTCCAAGAAAAATTACAAGCACTACCAGAAGGTGTGTGATACGTCCATTTTGCATCATGTTTTAATTTTGATATTTATCGCTTCTTGGGCTGTTATTTCACTTCATGGTACAATACTTATGCCTTTTCTCTCTTATTTTGCAAGGTTTGCATGAAGAGGGAGAATGCCGACAGCTGGAATTCTGGCCTGAAAAAGGAGCAAACTTGAGATACCTATTCCACACAACTCCAAACGCCGTACAAATCAACGAGGATTTTTTTTCGGATTTATAAAAAATACTGGGCCGAAGAAGCGCCAGAGGGGCGCCGGCAGGTGGCAATAAGCCTGCTTGGCGCGGCCACCCCCTAGTCGCGCCAAGGGAGCTTGTGGGCAGCCTGCTGACCCACTGGCCCCCTCTTCTGCTATATTAAGGGTTTCGTCCAGGAAAAAATGAGGAAGGAGATTTTTCGTGGATACGCCACCGCCACGAGGCGGAACTTGAGCAGAACCAATCTAGAGCTCCGGTAGGACGATCCTATCGGGGAACTTCCCTCCCGGAGGGGGAAATCGGCGCCATCGCCATCACCAACACTCCTCTCATCAGAGGGGACTCGTCACCATCAACATCTTCATCAGCACCAGCACATCTCCAAACCCTAGTTCATCACTTGTAACCAATGTCCGTCTCGCGACTCCGGTTGGTACTTGTAAGGTTGCTAGTAGTGTTGATTACTCTTTCTAGTTGATGCTAGTTGGATTACTTGGTGGAAGAGTTTATGTTCAGATCCTTGATGCTACTCATTACCTCTTTGGTCATGAATATGATTATGCTTTGTGAGTAGTTACTTTTGTTCCTGGGGACATGGGATAAGTGATGCTAATAGTAGTCATTTGAATTTGGCATTCGTTTGGTATTTTGATATGTTGTATGTTGTTTTTCCTCTAGTGGTGTTATGTGAACATCGACTACATAACACTTCACCATTATTTGGGCCTAGAGGAAGGCATTGTGAAGTAGTAAGTAGATGATGGGTTGCTACAGTGATAGAAGCCTAAACCCTAGTTTATGTGTTGCTTCATAAGGGGCTGATTTGGATCGACTAGTTTAATGCTATGGTTAGACTTTGTCTTGATTCTTCTTTCATAGTTGCGGATGCTTGTGAGAGGGGTTAATCATAAGTGGGGTTCTTGTCCAAGTAAGGGCAGTACCCAAGCGCCGGTCCACCCACATATCAAACTATCAAAGCAACGAACGCGAATCATATGAACATGATGAAAACTAGCATGACAGAAATTCCCGTGTGTCCTCGGGAGCGTTTTTCCTCCTATAAGACTTTGTCCAGGCTTGTCCCTTGCTATAAAAGGGATTGGGCCACTTTTCTGCACCGTTGCTACTTTTGTTACTTGTTGCTTGCTACCAATCATCTCACCACACAATCACTTGTTACCGACAATTTTAGTGCCTGCAGATTTTACCTTGCTGAAAACCACTTGTCAGATCCATCTGCTCCCCGTTGGGTTCGACACTCATACTTATTGAAAGGACTACGATTGATCCCCTATACTTGTGGGTCATCAAGACACTTTTCTGGTGCCTTTGCCAGGGAGTGAAGTACCTTTGGTAAGTGGAACTTGGTAAGGAAACATTCATATAGTGTGGCTGTATAGGCTATGTGATGATACTGGATCATGGGACTACAATCGGTTGAAATTGGAATTTCATGAAAACTTTTATCCTATGCATTTAGTACATCATGATCGGAATTATATTTATAACTTTTGGCCACGTGACAGAGAAAGCATCGCTCAAGCTTGGGGGAGGCTTAAATCAATGCTATATTCATGCCCCAATCATGAGCTCTGGAGAAAAATTATCATTCAGAACTTCTATGCTCGGCTTTCTCATGATGATCACACCATGCTTGACACTTCTTGTACCGGTTCTTTTATGATGAGAGATATTGACTTCGAATGGAATTTATTGCAGAGAATTAAATGCAACTCTGAAAATTGGGAGCTTGAAGAAGGTAAGTTGTCAGGTATGAATTTCACGTTTGATCGCGTTAAATCCTTTGTTGAGACAAATACTTTTTGTGACTTTAGCGCTAAGTATGGACTTGACTCTGACATAGTAGATTCACTGTGTGAATCCGTTGGTGCTCATATTGATCTCCCCAAAGAGATGTGGTTTAAATATCATCCTCCTTTAGAAGTAAATGTAGTTAAACGCACTCCAGTTGAAGAGAAAGTCATTGCCTATAATGATCCTGTGGTTCCCACTGCTTACATTTGGAAACCACCTTTCCCTGTTAGGATAAAGGATCATTCTAAAGCTTCAACTATGATACGTAGAGGCTATATTAGAGAACCTACACCCCCTGAGCAAAATAGAGCTGAACCTAGCATTGCTGTTATCAAAGATCTTCTGTCCGACGATGTTGAGGGACATAATATTCACTTCTGTGAAGATGCTGCTAGAATTGCTAAACCTCACGTCAGAGACAAACATAGGCTTGTTGTTGGCACGCCTGTGATTTCTGTTAAGATAGGAGATCATTGTTATCATGGTTTATGTGACGTCGGTGCTAGTGTTAGTGCAATACCTCAATCCTTATACGATGAAATTAAAGATGAGATTGCACCTGTTGAGATAGAGCCTATTGATGTCACTATTCAGCTTGCCAATAGAGATACTATCTGCCATGTGGGAATTGTTAGGGATGTTGAAGTCTTGTGTGGTAAAATGAAGTATCCTGCTGATTTCCTCGTTCTTGCTACCGCACAAGATAGCTTATGTCCCATCATATTTGGTAGACCTTTTCTCAATACTGTCAATGCTCATATTGATTGTGAGAAGCAAACTGTCACTGTTGGCTTTGAAGGTGTGTCACATGAGTTCAATTTCTCCAAGATTGGTAGACAACCTCATGAAAAACAGTTGTCCAGTAAGGATGAAACTATTGCCTTGACTTCTATTGCCGTGCCTCCTACTGATCCTTAGAGCAATACTTGCTTGAGCATGTAAATGATATGCATATGGATGAAACGGATGAGATAGATAGAGTTGTCTTAGAACAATATCCTATCCTTAAGAATAATCTGCCTGTTGAACTTCTTGGGGATCCACACCCACCAATGGGTGATCCTGTGTTTGAGCTTAAACAGTTGCCTGATACTCGTAATTATGCTTATCTTGATGAAAAAGAGATATATCCTGTTATTATTAATGCTAGACTCTCAGAGCATGAAGAAAAGAAGTTACTAAAAACTCTGAGGAAGCACCGTGCTGCTATTGGATATACTCTTGGTGATCTTAAGGGCATTAGTCCTACTCTATGCGAGCACAAGATTAAAACCGATCCTGATTTCAAACCAGTTACAGATCATCAAAGGAGATTGAATCCTAAGATGAAAGAAGTAGTAAGAAAAGAAATACTAAAGCTCTTGGAAGCTGGTATTATCTATCCTGTTGCTCATAGTGATTGGGTGAGTCCGGTGCATTACGTCCCTAAGAAGGGATGCATTACCGTTGTCTCTAATGATAAGAATGAATTGATCCCACAGAGGATTATTACTGGCTATAGGATGGTGATTGATTTTAGTAAATTGAATAAAGCCACTAGGAAGGATCATTACCCTTTGCCTTTTATCGACCAAATGCTAGAAAGGCTATGTAAACACACACACTTTTGCTTTCTAGACGGTTATTCTGGTTTCTCCCAAATACCAGTTGCACAATCTGATCAGGAGAAAACCACTTTCACCTGCCCTTTCGGTACCTTTGCTTAGAGACGTATGCCTTTTGGCTTATGTAATGTACCAGCCAACTTTCAAAGATGTATGATGGCTATATTCTCTGACTTTTGTGAAAATATTGTCGAGATTTTCAGGGATGACTTTTCCGTTTATGGGTCTTCTTTTGATGATTGCCTCAGCAACCTTGATCGAGTCTTGCAGAGATGTGAGGACACCAATCTTGTCTTTAATTGGGAGAAGTGCCACTTTATGGTTAATGAAGGCATCGTCTTAGGACATAAAATTTCCTAAAGAGGTATTGAAGTCGATATGGCTAAGGTTGATGCAATCGAGAAAATGCCATACCCCTCAGATATCAAAGGTATAATAAGTTTCCTTGGTCATGCTGGTTTCTGTAGAAGGTTCATCAAAAACTTCTCTAAGATTTCAAGGCCTCTTACCAATCTCTTGTAAAAGGATATTCCTTTTCTTTTCGATGATGATTGTGAGGAAGCCTTCAAAATACTTAAGAGGGCTTTGATAACTGCACCTATTGTTCAACCACCTGATTGGAACTTGGCTTTTGAGATCATGTGTGATGCTAGTGATTATGCTGTTGGTGTTGTTCTAGGGCAAAGAGTCGATAAGAAGTTGAATGTTACTCACTACGCTAGTAAAACTGTAGACAGTGCCCAGAGAAACTATGCTACTACAGAGAAGGAATTTTTAGCAGTCGTGTTTGCATGTGAAAAGTTCAAGTCTTACATAGTTGATTCCAAAGTCACTATTCACACTGATCATGCTGCTATTAAGTACCTCATGGAGAAGAAGGACGCTAAACCTAGACTTATCAGATGGGTTCCCTTGCTACACGAATTTGATTTGTACGTTGTTGATAGGAAGGGTGCTGATCACCCAGTAACAGATAACTTGTCTAGGTTGGAGAACGTTCTTGATGACCCACAACCTATTGATGATAGCTTTCCCGTTGAGAAATTGAATGTCATCAATGCTTCACGTAGTGCATCCTGGTATGCTGATTATGCAGACTATATCGTTGCCAAATACATACCACCTAGTTTCACGTACCAGCAAAAGAAGAAATTCTTCTTTGACATAAGACATTACTTTTGGGATGAAGCTCACCTTTATAAGGAAGGAGTAGATGGTGTTATTAGACGTTGTGTACCTGAACATGAACAGGGGCATATCCTACAGAAGTGTCACTCCGAGGCCTACGGAGGACACCATGCGGGAGAAAGAACTGCACACAAGGTATAGCAATCAGGTTTCTATTGGCCCACTCTCTTCAAGGATGCCCGTAAGATTGTCTTGTCTTGTGACGAATGTCAAAGAATAGGTAATATTAGCAAACGTCAGGAAATGCCTATGAACTATTCACTTGTCATTGAACCATTTGATGTTTGGGGCTTTGATTATATGGGACCTTTTCCCAAATCCAATGGGTGTACTCATATCCTAGTTCTGTTGATTATGTCACTAAGTGGGTAGAAGCTATCCCCACTAGTAGTGCTGATCACAACACTTCTATCAGGATGCTTAAAGAGGTTATTTTCCCTAGATTTGGAGTCCCTAGATATCTAAAGACCGACGGTGGTTCGCATTTCATTCATTGTGCTTTCCATAAAACGCTTGCTAAGTACGATGTCAACCATAGAATTGCGTCTCCCTATCACCCTCAGTCCATTGGTCAAGTAGAGCTAAGCAATAGAGAGATCAAACTGATTCTGCAAAAGACTGTCAACAAGTCTAGAAAGAATTGGTCTAAGAAGCTCGATGATGCACTGTAGGCTTATAGAACTACCTATAAGAATCCCATGGGCATGTCTCCGTACAAAATGGTGTACGGTAAAGCATGGCATCTACCTCTTGAGCTAGAGCATAATGCATATTGGGCAATCAAAGAGATCAACTTTGATTTCAAACTTGCCGGTGAGAAGAGGTTATTTGATATTAGCTCGCTTGATGAATGGAGAACTCAGGCATATGAGAATGCCAAGTTGTTCAAAGAAAACGTTCAGAGGTGGCATGATAAGAGGATACAAAAGCGTGAGTTCAATGTAGGTGATTATGTCTTGCTATATAACTCTCGTGTAAGATTCTTTGCACGCAAGCTTCTCTCTAAATGGGAAGGTCCCTATGTTGTTGAGGAAGTATATCGTTCCGGTGCTATCAAGATCAACAACACGGAAGGAAATTGTCCGAGAGTTGTAAATGGGCATAGAATCAAGCATTATATCTCAGGTACTCCCATAAATGTTGAAAGCAATATTATCAATACGATAACTCCGGAGGAATACCTAAGGTATATTTATCAGCCTGTTTCAGACTCCGAAAACGAAGAGGTATGTGATTTTGTAAGAAAACAGAGTCCAAAACTTTTCCAGTAGGCAATTTTCTCCGTTTTGGAATATTTGAAAAAATACAAAAATTGGAAGTAGTCCGGAAAGTGCGCGAGGAGTTGACAAGACTGCTCGGCACGGGCCCACCCTCTGGCCGCGCCGGGAGGGCTTGTGGCCACCTAGTGCGCCTCCCGGACTCCGTTTTCGTGCGGGGTACTCCTTCTGGTCTGGAAAAAATCAATATATATACTCCCGTTTGGTGTGACCCCCGCATCACGCAGATTCCCTCTGTTTTTCGTTTTGATCCTGTTTCTGTTGCAGATCTAGATTGCTATGACTTCTCCAAAAGCTCCGAAGGACAAGATTTTCGAGAAGGTCATCAATACCTACCTCACGGGAGTGCTGCAACACCCTCAATCTATCGAGATGCATGAGGGGATGTTGCACATCCGTGATGTTGAGGGGCCCAAGAAGACCGGAAGCGTGGAGACGAGGCTCGAAGCAATGGAGCAAGAAGTCTTCAAGTGCCAAGGGATGGTGGAGCGTGGACTCAAGGCCAACCACATGATGATCACGCAGTTCACCAACAAGCAGAGGATTGATTCCAATGACATTGGGAAGCACCTCTCCAGGCACTATGACAGGATTGATCAACTCCAGGCCCAGATATATGACCTGCAGAACCAAAACTGTGAATATGAGTATAGATTTATATCAATACAATTGGCTGCAGATTTGAGGATTCCGGAGACTCGTTCATCTTTCCACGATATAGCACATATGCCTTGGAAGATGGAGGATCAAGCCCATATTGCCACAACTCCACCACCATCACCACCAAAGGAAGACAACTAAGCATTGGTATGGGCAATCCCCTTGGCTTATGCCAAGCTTGGGGGAGTTGCCCCGATATCATATCACAATCACATCTTTTGCCTTTACCTTTGTTTTAGTTTTCCTTTTCAGTTTTTTCTTTCTCTAGTAGATTAAAAGTCTTGGTGTTTTAGTCTTGAGTTTTGCTTTGTGTCACCCCCGTTGTATTAGAGCTCGTGAGCTATATAATAAAGAGTGTCTTGGTTGAAGGGCTTGCCTCTTGCCATGATCAAAAGAGTGAGAATAGAACAAAAGCCTAAAGTTGATGTTGATTGCTTCACATATAAAAAGAATGATGATTGAAACTTGTTGAGGGTGGGAAAACATAGACCTTGGTCATGGTTGCAATTAGTAGGAAGTGATAAAGAAGGAGAGATTCACATATAAATATATCATCTCTGACACCATCTATGATTGTGAACACTCACTAAACTATTGCATGCCTAGAATTATATGTTGGACAAGGAAGACAACATAATGAATTGTGTTTGCTTGGCTCCGAACAATGTTATATGATTAGGGATACATTACCATGTGACGATTGCTTCCACCTCACATTAGCCAAACCTCCCGCACTAAGTAGAGATACTACTTGTGCATCCATAAACCATCGACCCAGTTTTGCCATGTGAGTCCACCATACCTACCTATGGATTGAATAAGATCCCTCAAGTAAGTTGTCATCGGTGCAAGCAATAAAAATTGCTCTCTAATATGTATGATCTATTTGTGTGTGGAAAATAAGCTTTGTACGAACCTGTGATGAGGAAGACATAAAAGCGACATACTGCATAATAAAGTTCTTTATCACAGGAGGCAATATAAAGTGACGTTCCTCCGCACTAAGAGGACACACATCCAAACCTCAAAAGCACATGACAACCTCTGCTTCCCTCTGCGAAGGGCCTATCTTGTACCTTCACTTTTTTCCCTTGAAAGAGTCATGGTGATCTTCACCAATTCCTTGTTTCGCCTTTATCTTGGCTAACGTCATACGCTTGGGAGAGATCTATATTCATATGTCAACTTGGAAGTAAGTATTCATGAATTATTATTGTTGACATTACCCTTGAGGTAAGCAGTTGGGAGGCAAAACTATAAGCCCCTATCTTTCTGTGTGTCTAGCTGAAACTTTGATCACATGAGTACCACGTGAGTTGTAGCAATTGTAGAGAACGAAAGAATGATTGAATATGTGGATTTGCTTTACAACCTCTTATTTGACTATTTCCGATGTTGTGATAAATTGCAATTGCTTCAATGACTAAAGGCTATCGGTTGTTACTTCTCGGTAAGGTTCTTGATCCATGCTTTACTTTGTGAAGGAATTATCACTTTAGCATGAGAGATTATATGTTGGTATTGCTGTTCTGATCATGATCATGATGCATGCATGTTCGTATCTTGTTTTGTCGACACCTCTCTCTCCCTAAATATGTGGACATATTTATTGAGCTAGGCTTTCGCTTGAGGACAAGCTTGGGGGAGTTGATACGTCCATTTTGCATCATGTTTTCATGTTGATATTTATAGCTTCTTGGGCTGTTATTTCACTTCACGGTACAATACTTACGCCTTTTCTCTCTTATTTTGCAAGGTTTACATGAAGTGGGAGAATGCGGTAGCTGGAATTCTGGCCTGAAAAAGGGGCAAAGTTGAGATACCTATTCTACGCAACTCCAAACGCCGTAAAAATCAACGAGGATTTTTTTCCGGATTTATAATAAATACTGGGCCGACAGGTGGCCACAAGCCTACTTGGCGCGGCCACCCCCCTAGCTGCGCCAAGGGGGCTTGTGGGCAGCCTGCTGGCCCACTGGCCCCCTTCTTCTTCTATATGAAGGGTTTCGTCCAGGAAAAAATGAGGGAGGAGCTTTTTCGTGGATACGCCGCCGCCATGAGGCGGAACTTGAGCAGAACCAATCTAAAGCTCCGGCAGGACGATGGGTACCCAGCACACATGATGTACATCTTACGAGCCTAGCTCTAGATCGTATCATCCATGCGAGGACCAACGGTGTGCCCGGAACCTGTGAAAAAGCATAGTCGTCCTTCCTGGCATGACCCCGTCCCGAAAATGACCATGTCACTCCCTTTACTAGTAATGTCACTCCGACCAAAGTAATCAACAAAGCCCTGTCCCATAAGGGGTATCGTGGTCACACATGTAAGGTTGGGATGGTTGACACTTCTTAAATCTCTCCTTGTTTTCGAAACCACACCCACACAAAACCTCCGTATGGTACACCGCTTCTTTCTCAAGTGGTCACCATCTCAACTCATCACCCTAAGGCATTAGTGGCACCCAAAGGGGTTTCCGAAAAAAGGTTTTTGAAATCACCTCCGTGATACCATAACCATGCACATGCTCATCCTATCTGTAGAAGTACTATCTACTTATCAACATTTTTTATCAGTGTGACCCTCATAGATGGTAGGGTCATGCTTTTCATGCAAGTCTTACCTAAAAGCAATCGAAAACACCCTACCGAGGGGTTTACCGAATCCATCATGGCTAGATGCATCAGAATCGGATATTAAACATGGCATGCATAAAATATTTTCTCGGACATGGTCAAAGGGCTGCTAGACTTGGTCAGCAAAGTCTCCTGGGTCCTCGAGGTCTACGGGTTCAAGTCCTTCATCAATCACGTGATCTATTGTCACGGTAATAATATAAAATAATAAGAAATCACAACAAAAACAGAGCTCACAATCCATTTCAAAAATGTTACCCAAGTCTATAAAATACCAATTTCATTTCTAAAAATATTAGTTTCTGACTTTGGAGTGGAAAAGATTTTTAAAACCATTTTAATAGGGGCTGAAATAGCTTTAAACTAGGTTTTAAAATAAACCTATACACAGAAGTTTCTATAAATTCTCTATATTTAAACAAGAATTATTGTGGATTTTTTGAATTGGCAATATTAAAAACCCTCTGGGATTTAACTAATTAAATCCTAAAAATAAAAAGGAAAAAGGCCAAGTGGCCGGCTAGCCAACCAGCCTAGGCACGCGCGCCATTAGTTTTAAACCTGACGCGTGGGGCCATACGGCCAATTACTGCTAGGGGGAAAGGAGAGAGAGGGGGAGACGCTGACAGGTGGGGCGCCCCTGTCAGGTCGTCTTGAATTATGGGACAAATAGGGGGAGGTGCTCATCGACGACAGTACAGGCGACGACGAGGAAAGGCGAGTGCAGGAATGGGTTCCATGCACTTATGCCGTTTGGGTGGTGGTCGAGGGAGAGCTGGAGGTGGCTGGAATCACCGAGGACGAGTTGGCCGGCGGAGGATTTCGGACGATGGACGAAGATGATGCTCACGGAGTGGAAATAGTCAGGGAAGAGGTGGAGATGATGCAGGAGTCGACTGCGGTCCGAATGGGAGCCAAAGGAGCGCTAGAGGAGCCCTGTGTCCCGAGATCAACTGAGCTGCGACGTGGTTGCGCCTCCGTCAATCTCGAGAATTGGTGCTCGGATAGCTCGATTGGAGGGTACAGGGAATCGATTGGAGGTGTGTTGAGGCCGAAGGGGGCGTCTGATAAGAGCCGAGGGAGGCCATTATATAGGAGCTCCATGGTCCACCGAATGATGGTGCGCCGGCGAGGTTGCTGCAACAGCGTGGGAGGAGGAGAGGCTCCTAGGGTGCATCTAGAGTCTTCGTGGGTGATGCCTACGCGAGCTGTGAGGGTCAAAGGGGAGTGAGCCACATCTTTGACGCGTCGCCCTGGTGTTCCCAGACTGATGGGCTCAGGTAATTGTGGGCACGCGTTGCCAGGGCAGGTGAAAGGGGGGAGGAGAGGGCCTTGTGTCGTGCTGGAGACGTCCATTGATGCATGAGCTTTTGGGTAGGTTCTGGGGGCAAGTCCTGGCCGGGGCTAGCCTTCCTTGATGCAGGTGCGCTCGGTGGCGCATCCAAAGCACCATTTTGGCATGCCAAGGCATGCTGGCACGCTATGGCGCGTCTAGATCATGTCTGGTAGCACATGGAGGTTTTGGAGATGCCCTCTGGAGGCTTTGACTTCGAGGGAACAGTGCTGCTCAAAGGGAGGAGTGAAGAATAGATGTTGCCAGGGTGCATTAAGAGTGAAGATTGAAGATTTTGTCTTGCTCCACTTTGAACTGGAGCAAAAGCTCTCGGTTGGAGGTGTCGGGTAACACTGGTAATGTGTGGTGGAGGTTAGGAGTGAAGGAGTGGGGTTTAGGGGGTGTTTGTGGCTGATTTATCAAAGCACCAGAAGGTGTTGGATGCTGGTTTGGAGAAGTTAATATTCTCCAACTAAAGTGAAACTTAACAGTGTTGCATAATAGGGAAAAATAAGAAAGTTTACCAAGTTTGAGCTGAATTGAGTCAGTTTGACAATGTAGACTTGCAAAATCCCAAAAATAGGCAGAATCACATTCCTATTGGAAGTGTGATTAAATCAAAAGCCACAAATGCAAAACTTGGCATGCCCTCTTCATTCGGTGTTTTGAACACTCTTGCAAAGTTTGAGATCAAATGGGCATACTTGCCAACGTAGAGTTGTTCCAAATTGATTTTGGACACAAAGGTTTTTTCGATTATTTGGTGAACCAAACCATCTTGGATGGGGATGAAACTTGGCATGGTAATCATATATAATATGTGGGACATGTTGGAGTTTTCTAGGAATTTATTGAGAAAATTTCCTTTGGAAATATTTCAAAAGGTCAAAATAGACACGAATGGTTTTAAAGATATTAGTTCAATATTTTGAACGTGACCATGGGTTGAAACTCAGATATATGGAAAATATATGTCCTTTGAGTCTCCCTAATTTTTCTCAGACTTTTCTAAGATAGGAAAATAACTTTCCCCGATGAAATACCATTTCTAGCGTAAAAGAAGTCAGTTAAGTAAAATAGAAAAATTACTTTTAAAATAATTGTTTTAGGGTTTTGAGAAGTTATTTTAATAATGGAAATAAGTGAAAACGTTTGGGGCCAAATATCTCCCTTAGATTAGGGACTTGTAGAACAGTCCAAACCCAAGGGTTTTGGAGATTAAAAATAAGAAAAAGGGTTTTTGTTGGATTAATATATTATAAAAATTGGTTTCTGTTGCTATACACATGGCATGACCATTGGGCAAGAGTTTGAAGTCAAGCTGCAAGTTCCTTAGTGGAAAAAAAATTGGGTGAGCTACAAGCAAACATGCAAGCCATGGCAATCAAGATAATCGTAGCACTCACTTAAAAAGTTTTATGTGGCTCCAAATTTTGAGAAAGATAATCAGTAGTGACAAGGTGGTAAAAACAGAGGGTGTGACACAGGCGTCGGAAACCTCCTCCATCGACAAGTCGGCATCGACGTATGGCTCACAACCCTCTCGATGCTGCTCAAACCGGCGGGCCTCCGTGGCCCACACCACCCACGCCTGTGCTTCCGGGAAGCAAGCTGGCCATAGGAAAGATGACAAGAAGAAGAAACGGCGAAACACAAGAACAATAACGACGACACTAATCAGTGAACATGGTGTCCACCTCGCACAAAAGCTTGAGCGTTGCAGTCGCCTCCCGCTCTACTCTCACCTTGAGCGCCGTCTCATGGCATGCCTCCTCCTGGAGAAGAGCAACCTCGACCTGGAGAGTCGCGACCACCTCTTTGGTTGTTTTGTCCTCTTGGAGCGCTCTGGCAAGCCGTTTCACCTCCAACTTCAGCCGCGCCATGGCCACTTGTTGGACCTCCAGCTCCTTCCTCGGCCGGTCATGGTCCCGGGCAACCTCCACGCGCTTGCCTCAAACATTGGCAAGGACACGGCGCGGCTCCTCCACCTCGGCCTCGGGAAGGACCCCGTTGCACAAACGAAAAATCAGCAGCCAACTCGGCGACAGGAAAATACAAAGCAAAGAAGATTTGGCCTGGCTGCAACGAAGCCATACAGTCGGCCCGAATATCGGGGATTACACCAAGTGGGTGAGCTCGCGCACACCCACCACAACGAAAACTTACCCTTGACTTTGATACGTCTCCATCGTATCTCTAATTTTTGATTATTTCATGCCAATATTCTACAACTTTCATATACCTTTGGCAACTTTTTATACTATTTTTGGGAATAACATATTGATCCAGTGCCCAGTGCCACTTCCTAATTGTTGCATGTTTTTTATTTTGCAGAAAATCCATATCAAACAAAGTCCAAATGGGAATAAACCATGCCGATATATTTTTGGAATATATGCAAATTTTGGGAAGTGGAATCAATGGAAGGAGGTGCCCGAGGGGCCCACAAGCCAGAGGGGCGCGACCTGTGGCGTAGGGTGCGCCAGGATATCTTGTGGCCACCCGGTAAGGTGGTTGGTGCCCTTCTACCGCCGCAAGAAAGCTAATATTCGGATAAAAATTGTGTTAAAATTTCAGACCTATCGGAGTTAAGGATCTCTAGGAATATAAGAAACGGTGAAACGATAGAATCTGAAACGCAGAAACAGAAGGAACCAAAGAGAGAGATTCGATCTTGGAGGAGCTCTCGCCCCTCCGCCGCCATGGAGGCCAATGACCAGAGGGAAAACCCTCCTCCCATCTAGGGGGGAGGCCAAGGAAGAAGAAGAAGGAGCGGGATCTCTCCCCCTCTCTCACGGTGGCACCGGAACGCCGTCGGGGACATCATCGTCACGACGATCTACACCAACAACTTCGCCGCTGTCATCACCAACTCTCTCCCCCTCTATGCAGCGGTGTAACACCCTTTCTCCCACCTGTAATCTCAACTTAAACATGGTTCTCAATGCTATATATTATTTCCCAATGATGTATGGATATCCTATGATGTTTGAGTAGATCCAATTTGTCCTATGGGTTGATTGATGATCATGATTGGTTTGAGTTGCATGTTTTATTATTGATGATGTCCTATGGTGCTCTCCGTGTCGCGCAAGCATGAGGGATGGCTGCTATAGGGTGTTGCATTGTGTTCATGATTTCCCTATGGTGGGTTGCTTGAGTGACAGAAGCATAAACCCTAGTAGGTGGGTTGTTGCATATGGGAGTAAAAGCGGACTTGATAACTTATAATGCTATGGTTGGGTTTTACCTTAATGATCTTTAGTAGTTGCGGATGCGTGCTAGAATTCCATTCATAAGTGCATATGATCCAAGTAGAGAAAGTACGTTAGCTTATGCCTCTCTCTCATATAAAATTGCAATAATGATTACCGTCTAGTTATCGATTGCCTAGGGACAAATAACCTTCTTGTGACAAAAATATGTCTACTAAGACTAACTTAGTTGTTTCTTCATCTAAGCAGCCCCTAGGTTTTATTTACATGTTCTTTATTTTATTGCAAACCTATCCTATCACAACTTGAAAGTACTTCTAGTTTCATACTTGAGGGAATATTTGTTCTACCTTTAGCTCCTCGTTGGGTTGGACTACTAAAGTGCATATGTGCATATGATCCAAGCATAAGTGCATATGATCCAAGTAGAGAAAGTATGTTAGCTTATGCCTCTCTCTCATATAAAATTGCAAGAATGATTACCGTCTAGTTATCGATTGCCTAGGGACAAATAACCCTCTTGTGACAAAAAGATCTCTACTAAGACTAACTTAGTTGTTTCTTCATCTAAGCAGCCCCTAGGTTTTATTTACATGTTCTTTATTTTATTGCAAAACCTATCCTATCACACCTTGAAAGTACTTCTAGTTTCATACTTGAGGGAATATTTGTTCTACCTTTAGCTCCTCGTTGGGTTCGACACTCTTACTAATCGATAAAGTCTACAATTTATCCCCTATACTTGTGGGTTATCAATACTCTTTTCTGGGGCCGTTGTCGGGGAGCAATAGCGTGGGCTGAATATTCTCGTGTGTGCTTTTTTTGCTTTATCACTAAGTAGATTTTATTTGTTGTTTAGCTTGTTTTCTATCTTTAGATATGGGTTGGAAATGCAAAATACAAAAAAAATTATATGTATTTGCTTCTCTAAAAGTTGAGGAACCACTAGTGTTCCGTAGAACCGAAGAAAATGAATTGGGTCATCCTCGATCCATTTGTGCTCGTGCTAAAACCCCAACGAGCTTAGTTGAGGGAAAATCATTAAATGAACATGCTTATTATGTGTGAAACTTCTTATCTCAAAAAGAGAAACTTTTATGGCATCATATTCATACTTTGCAATGCTATGCTTGGAATTTATGCGAAATTTATGATTTTACTTGTTGTTCTGAAGACCCTAAAAACACCTTCGCTATCAATGTGAGTTTAAGGATAATGGAATCGTATATTCTTATGCTAAGGGTGTTTATAATTATTATGATATTGAGCAAATTCAAGAATTTGTTGCTTTTAAGGGTGCCTATGAAATTGCTTCTTTAATTGAAAAGCATGACACTACTCTTTAGAAATCTGAAAGTTTGCCATACTTAAATATTGATATTAAAACTATGCTTCTAATGCTTATGTGAAGCCATATATTGAGGACTCCTCCGCTCTCCAAGAGGAGACTAATATTTTTTAGGAATCTATGGAAGAAGAAATTGATGACACTGTGCGCTCATTGGATGAAAAAGATGAGGAGGATGGCGAAGAACAAAAGGAGGAAGAGAAAATTAGCTACCCGTGGCAACCTTCTAATGAGAGTAACTCTTCAACTCATACATTGTTTAATTTCCCTTCATTCTTATCGAAGGATGAATGGTATGATAATTGCTATGATCCCTTGGATTCATTTGAAATATCCCTTTTTGATGAACTTGATGCTTGCTATGCTTGTGGCCATGATGCCAATATGAATGATGATTATGGAAATGAACTTTCTATAGTTCCTTATGTTAAGAATGAAATTGTTTCTATTGCACCCACACATGATAGTCCTATTATCTTTTTGAATTCTCCCAACTACACTATATTGGAGAACTTTGCACTTATTAAGGATTATATAGATGGGTTGCCTTTTACTATTACACATGATGATTTTGATAGATATAATATGCATGTGCTTGCTGCTCCTACTTGCAATTCTTATGAGAGAGGAACTATATCTCCGCCTCTCTATGTTTCCAATACGATAAAATTGCAAGAAATTATTTATACTATGCATTGACCTTTACTTTGTGTGCATGAATTGTTCTTTTATGACATGCCGATGCATAAGAAGAGAGTTAGAGTTCGCTGTTGAGTGATATATCTTACATTGTGATCACTACTATATTACAAATCATTGTTAATTAAAATTGGCTTTGATATACCTTGGGATCAAGGTGGATCAATTACTTAAGCACTTTATGCCTAGCTTAATGGATTTAAAGAAAGTGCTGCCAGGGAGACAACTCGGAAGTTTTAGAGAGTCATTTTATTATGTTGTGTGATTTTATGTAGTTTAAAAAACAAAAAAATAAATAGGGGAACCTAAAACTTTTCAAAAAGAAAAGTGAAAGTGAGAGAGATTAGCATTGTTAAAATGGAAGCATGCATTGAACTTTGTTCATGCCCATGGAAACCTTGTAAATCTTAATTACAGAAACTCTTCAACAAAAATAATTATCCCCTAGAATAAATCCATTGTATTATAAAAATAATGTGCTAAGATTTGACTTTAGGATGATTAGATTGCTTGTTTCGTGTGTGCAGTGCAAAAACAGAAACTTTGGCTATAGTGCGTGAATTTACGTTTTTTACTAGAATATAAAAAGTTTCTGAAATTCTTACACAGTACTTATATGCATATTTTTTATTTGGTCCTAATGTTTCAGAATTTTTAGAGTTACATAAGTATGCTGAATGTACAGATTTCTACGGACTGTCCTGTTTTTTACGGATTCTGTTTTTGATGCATTTTTTGCTCGTTTTGATGAAACTATCGATTGTATCAGGTATATAAGACAAGGAAATATTATATGATAGTACATTCAATGCAAAAAACAAAATCTGAATTGGTTTGCAACAGTACTTAAAGTTGTAATTTGCTTTATTATTACTAACGGATCTCACTACGGTATTGTTAAGTTTTGTGTGATTGAAGTTTTGAAGTTTTGGGTGAGATCACTATGGATGAAGGAATAAGAAGTGGAAAGAGACTAAGCTTGGGGATGCCTATGGCACCCCAAGGTAATATTCAAGGACTCCCAAGTAACTATGCTTGGGGATACCCCGGAAGGCATCCCCTCTTTCTTCTAACAACCATCGCTAATTTCACTTGGAGCAACATTTTTATTCGACACATGATATGTGTAAATCTTGGAGCCTCGTGTGCTTTATATTTTTCTATTAATAATGCACCATGCTGGTATGAGAAAGTCCTTGGTTGATTTATATGAGGCTCTTTCAACCACACTTATATCTTTTGAGTATGGCTTTATAGAACGCTTCATGTGCTTCACTTATATCATTTGAAGTTTGGATTGCCTGTTTCTCTACACATAGAAAACCGCTATTTGTAGAATGCACTTTTGCTTCACTTATATTTGTTAGTGCATGAGCATATATCTTGTAGAAATAAGTAAACTCTCATGCTTCACTTATATCTATTTAGAGAGTTAACAGGAGTTGGCCATTCACATGGTTAGTCATAAAATCCTACATAAAACTTGTAGATCAGTGAATATGATATGTCTGATTCCTTGCAATAGTTTTGCGATATAAATATGGTGATATTAGAGTCATGGTAGTGAGTAATTGTGGATTGGTATAAATATTTGTGTTAAAGTTTGTGATTCCTGTAGAATGCACGTATGGTGAACCGTTATGTGAAGAAGTCGGAGCATGATTTATTTATTGATTGTCATCCTTTGTGTGGAGGTCGGGATGGTGCGATGGTTAACTCCTACCTACCCTTCCCCTAGGAGCATGTGGGTAGTACCTTGTTTCGATGACATAAATTTCTGTAGTAATTATGTGAGTCCTTCATGACTAATGTTGAGTCAATGGATTATATGCACTCTCACCCTTCCACATTTGCTAGCCTCTCTAGTACCGCACAACTTTCGCGAGTGCATTAAACCCAACTTCCTGAAAACAGCCACCATGCCTACCTATTATGGCATTTCCATAGCCATTCCGAGATATATTTACATGCAACTTCCACCGTTTCGTTTATTATGCCACACACCGTCATTGCATATTTCTTTGCATGATCGTAAAATAGCTAGCATGATGTTTTCATGTTTTTGATCTCATTGCTACGCTAGATCATTGCACATCCTGGTACACTGCCGAAGGCATTCATATAGAGTCATCTTTTGTTCTAGTATCGACTTGTAATTCTTGAGTTGTAAGTAAATGAAAGTATGATCATCATCATTATTAGAGCCTTGTCCCATATGAGGAAAGGATGATGGAGCTATTATTCCCTCACAAGTTGGGATGAGTCTCCAGACTTTATGAAAAATAAAAGAGGACGAAGAAGCCCATATAAGAAAAGAGGCCAAAGAAGCCCACCAAAAAGGAGAAAATAAAAAAAATGAGATAAAAGAGAGAAGGGGCAATGCTACTATTCCTTTTTCTACACTTCTGCTTCAAAGTAGCACCATGATCTTCATGATAGAGAGTCTCCTATATTTGCACTTTCATATACTAGTGGGAATTGTTTATTATAGAACTTGGCTTGAATATTCCAATGATGGGCTTCCTCAAATTGCCCTAGGTCTTCGTGAGAAAGCGAGTTGGATGCATACGTACTTTGTTTATTTTTGAGTTTTCATACACTTGTAGCTCTAGTGCATCCATTGCATGGCAATCCCTACTCACTCATATTGATATCTATTGATGGGCATCTCCATAGACCTTTGATACACCTATTTGATGTGGGACTATCTCCTTCTTTTTTCTCCACAACCTCCACCATATTCTATTCAAACCTATAGTGTTGCTCATGTATTGCGTGAAAGTTGAAAAAGTTCGAGAATACTAAAGTATGAAACAATTGACTGGCTAAAACTGGGGTTGTGCATGATTTAATACTTTGTGTAATGAAGATGGAGCATAGCCAGACTATATGATTTTGTAGGGATAACTTTCTTTTAGCCGTGATATTTTGAGAAGACATGATTGCTTTATTAGCATGCCTTAAGTATTATTGTCTTAATGTAAAAAGCTAGACTATTGCTTTGAATCACTCATGTCTTAATATGCATGCCATGATTAGATTATATGATCAAGATTACGCTAATTAGCATTCCACATCAAAAATTATCTTTTTATATAATTTTCCTATCGACGACGAGGAGGAATTAAGCTTGGGGATGCTGATACATCTCCGTTGTATCTATAATTTTTGATTGTTTCATGCGAATATTCTACAACTGTCTTATACTTTTGGCACTTTTTTTACTATTTTTGGGACTAACATATTTATACAGTGCCTAGTGCCAGTTCCTATTTGTTGCATGTTTTTTGTTTCGCAGAACATCCATATCAAACAAAGTCCAAATGGGATAAAAACCTATGAAGACTTTTTTGTAATATTTGTGAATTTTCGGAAGTGGAATCAATGGAAGGCGGTGCGCAAGGGGCCCACAAGTTAGAGAGGTGCATGCTGGGGGGTAGGGCGCGCCAGGCTGTCTTGTGGCCACCCTGTAAGGAGGTTGGTGCCCTTATTTCGCAAAAGGAGAGCTAATATCCGGATAAACATTGTGTCAAAATTTCAGCCCAATCGGAGTTACGGATCTCCGGGAATATAAGAAATGGTGAAACGCCAAAATCTGAAACGCATAAACAGAAGGAAACAAAGAGAGAGAGAGAGAGAGAGAGAGATCCAATCTCGGAAGGGCTCTCGCCCTCTGCCACCATGGATGCCAAGAAACAGAGGGGAAACCCTTCTCCCATCTAGGCGGGAGGACAAGGAAGAAGAAGAAGGAGGGGGGCTCTCTACCCCTCTCTCCCGGTGGCATCGGAACGCCGCCGGGGCCATCATCGTGACGGCAATCTACACCAACAACTTCGCCACCATCATCACCAACTCTCTCCCCCTCTATGCAGCGGTGTAACACCCCTTATCCCCGTTGTAATCTCAACTTAAACATGGTGCTCAACGCTATATATTATTTCCCAATGATGTATGGCTATCCTATGATGTTTATGTAGGTCCGTTTTGTCCTATGGGTTGATTGATGATCATGATTGGTTTGAGTTGCATGTTTTATTATTGGTGTTGTCCTATGGTGCTCTCTGTGTCATGCAAGCATGAGGGATCCCCGCTTTAGGGTGTTGCACTGTGTTCAGGATTTTCCTATGGTGGGTTGCTTGAGTGACAGAAGCATAAACCCAAGTAGGTGGGTTGTTGCATATGGGAGTAAAAGAGGACTTGATTCTTTATAATGCTTGATACGTCTCCAATGTATCTATAATTTTTTATGATTTCATGCTATTATCTTGTCAAACTTTGGATGTTTTGCATGCCTTATATATATATTTTGGGACTAACTTATTAACTCAGTGCCAAGTGCCAGTTCCTGTTTTTTCCATGTTTTTGACCCCTTTCAGAGGAGGATTTTGAAAGGAGTCCAAACGGAATGAAATTGCCAAAAAGAATTTTTCTGAAACAGAAAAAGATCGGGAAGCCACAGAATCAGGGCAGGGGGCTTGCAGGGACCCGAGAAGCCCTCATGGCACGGCCAGGGGGGGTCGCGCCCCCCTGGCTTGTGGGATCCTTGGGCCACCTCTGCCCTAGGTTTTGTGCCTATATATTCCCTAAAATCCCATAAAAATCAGGAGATCATCGAAAGTACTTTTCTGCCGCCGCAAGCTTCTGTCTCCGCAAGATCCCATCTGCCGGAGGGGGGATTCGGATACGGAGGGTTTCTTCATCAACACCATGACTTCTTCGATGATGCGTGAGTAGTTCACCATAGACCTACGGGTCCATAGCTAGTAACTAGATGGCTTCTTCTCTCTCTTGGATCATCAATACAAAGTTCTCCATGATCTTCATGGAGATCTATCCGATGTAATCTTCTTTTGCGGTGTGTTTCTTGAGATCCGATGAATCATGGATTTATGATCAGATTATCTATGAATCTTATTTGAGTTTCTTCTGATCTCTCTTATGCATGATTTCATATCCTTGTAATTCTCTTGGAGTTGTGGGTTTTTTTGGCCAACTAGATCTATGATTCTTGCAATGGGAGAAGTGCTTGGTTTTGGGTTCATACCATGCGGTGACCTCACCCAGTGACAGAAGGGGTAGCGAAGCACGCATTGTGTTGTTGCCATCAAGGGTAAAAAGATGGGGTTTTCATCATTGGTTTGAGATTATCCCTCTACATCATGTCATCTTGCTTAAGGCGTTACTCTGTTTGTCATGAACTCAATACACTAGATGCATGCTCGACAGCGGTCGATGTGTGGAGTAATAGTAGTAGATGCAGAAAGTATCGGTCTACTTGTCTCGGACGTGATGCCTATATGTATGATCATTTCCTTAGATATCGTCATGACTTTGCGCGGTTCTATCAATTGCTCGACAGTAATTTGTTCACCCACCGTGATATTTGCTATTTTGAGAGAAGCCTCTAGTGAACACTATGTCCCCCGGGTCTACTCCGCACCATATTTTCGGCCTTACACTTTTTCTTTGTTGCACTTTCCGCCTTGAGATCTCACTTTGCAATCAATCTTGAAGGGATTGACAACCCCTTTAAAGCGTTGGGTGCAAGCTCTTTTGTGTTTGCGCAGGTACTGTGGACTTGACGAGATTCTCCTACTGGATTGATACCTTGGTTCTCAAACTGAGGGAAATACTTACTGCTCCTGTGCTGCATCACCCTTTCCTCTTCAAGGGAAAACCAACGCAAGATCAAGAGATGACAGAAGGATTTCTGGCACCATTGTCGGGAAAGGACTTTTATTGTCGTAGCAATGCTATGGTCGGGTTTTACCTTAATGCTCTTTAGTAGTTGCGGATGCTTTATAGAGTTCCAATCATAAGTGCATATGATCCAAGTAGAGAAATTATGTTAGCTTATGCCTCTCCCTCATATAAAATTGCAATAAGGATTACCGGTCTAGTTATCGATTGCCTAGGGACAAATAACCTTCTTGTGACAAAAAGATGTGTACTAACACTAACTTAGTTGTTCCATTATCTAAGCAGACCCTAGTTTTTGTTTACGTGTTCTTTATTTTCTTGCAAACCTATCCTATCACACCTACAAAGTACTTCTAGTTACATGCTTATTCTAGGTAAAGCGAACGTTAAGGGTGCGTAGAGTTGTATCGGTGGTCGATAGAACTTGAGGGAATATTTGTTCTACCTTTAGCTCCTCATTGGTTTCGACACTCTTCCTTCTCGAGAAATGCTACAATTGATCCCCTATACTTGTGGGTTATCAGACTTTCTCCAGCTCAGTCGTCCGGGCCTCGAGATCCTTGCTGATCTTTAAGTAGGAGCCAAGGTTGTCAGAATCGTGATTCTGAATCGAATCGGAGCTCCATTAGTAGGATCGTGAATCATAGAATCATAACTACTAGGATCATAGAAAGTTAGATTCTATGAGGAAAATCACAAAATCGGGGGGGCTAGTTTGGATTGTAAAGTCGTAAGATTCTAAGACTTGAGTCACGATTGTGACAACTTTTGTAGGAGCTCTTGCTATAGCGGCACAACGCGGATGCCTCGTGGAAGAGCGCCTCGCGCTTCGCACAGTCTGCCTAAGGAAAGACAGCGATGAGGATCACAAGCGAAGAAGCTTTGGCCTGGCTGCCACAAAGCCGCGCAACCGGCCCGAATCTCGGGGACTACACCCACTCGGTGCACTCACGCGTACCCACCAGAGAATCCATGAAAAGAAAGGTTCCACGAAGAGCTTACCTCATCCGCCTTCTCCACCAGCACAAAGTTTCCAACCACCGACTACGTGAAGCCGGCTATCCTGTTATGGTACCGGGCCATCACATCAGCGGCCGTAGGTTGAAAAACTCGTCCGACATATGCTGGGGCACGACTCAGCCTCCCTCACTCCTCCAAGATGATGGACATCGATTCGGTGATCCGTATGGCTCAAGCGGCACGAGGCGCCCCCGGCACAGCCGGGTTCGCTCGCACCCCTGAAATGACCAAGGCCCGACCGTCGCCACTCCTGGCCTTAGACTCACCTCGGTGCCCCTAGTCGCACGCCAGACTCAACACCTCGTGGGCATCGGCTCCGCAGCCGGCGGCGCCTCCACCTCCGAGAGCGGCTCCTGATCTGCCTCCACACGTGCCGACGAGGCCCCCACGGGAGGAGTATCGGGGGTCGTAGGCGTCATGGTGCAACTCGTCCCCCGACAAAGGGGCCGCCAGAGCCGGTCGTCGCCTTGGTCGCATGAAGGTGGATGGTACACTACCGCTCGAGCCGCGTCATCGCCTCATGCTCCGCGGCAAGCGGCATGGCACTTGCGGTCCCAAGGGCCGGCGCCTCCGGCACCGGAAATTGGATGACCTCACTGTCAAAGTAATAAGAGCACGAGCTCAACGCCACGCGAAAAAAAGAATAAAAAGAAAAGGAAGAGGCACGAGCTTAAAAAAATCATACCCCAAAGCGTGGGGAATCTCGCATCCACACCGCCCAAGCCTCCTCCGGATCGACGTAGAGGCACCTGTTGGCACGCGGCCCACCGAACCTTCTTGCCGGCCTGGCCAACGACCGGACCCTCGGTCGGCTGGTTCTTCCTGCGACCCTCCTCTGCTGTGGGACCGGACGATGCCGGCGACGGTAGTTGTAGTAGCAGCGCTGCCCAAAATCCAACGCTCCTGCTAAGTGTTTAGCGGTAGCGCTTTGATATTGCAGCACCTCTGCTGCTAGTGCCCCACTTAGTAGTAGTGTTGCCCAAAACGCAGCTCTGCTGCTATTTTTAACACCCCCCGGGTGGACCGTCTTTTTTAGTGTTGCAGAAAATAAAAAAAAGATAAAATATTCAAAAAATAAAATCCTTTGAGATGTAGTTACGTTTTAGTGCCTAGTTGGTATACAAATTTTGAAATATAAATTTTGACCATTTTTCCAAAAAGGGGAAAAATGTAAAACGGCCATAACTTTTGCATACGACGTTGAAAAAAAGTTTAATATATTAAAAAAACTAGAGAAAAATTGGGACTCGATTCCAAATGTAAAAAAAGTTATGGTAAAAAGAAGATTTTTCAGAAAAATTAAAAATATAATTTTAAAAATAAATTTTATAATTATTTTGTTTTCAATTTAAATTCAATATTATTATTACTTAGTTTTTTTATTTTAATAATTATTTGGATTTAAAACAATTAAATCATGTGACATCAAGACCTAAGGGTTAATAGGATTGATAGCTTACTATTCTCACGAAAACAACAAGTGCACACTTGGAAACTAGGGGCGATAGAACTAGGAAGTTAAGTTTGCTCGGGCTGAAGCAGTGAGAGGATGGGTGACCGGCCAGGAAGTTAGACGATTTAGAGATTAAATTGTCAAATAATTCAAAGATTTGAAAATTAGAATAAAACATAAAAACAAATCAAAACATATTCCAAAGTTTTCTCAGATTTGAAAAGAAAAACATAGTTATCAGTAGCGCTAGACATGGAAGCGCTACTGCTAACATTAATTACCAGTAGCGCTGCCCTTACCATCACTACTACTAAAGTATAGCTGTAGCGTGATAGCAGTAGCGCTTGGCCCAGCGCTACTGCTATGCATAATTCAAGCGCTACTACTAGGGTTTTCCCTAGTAGTGAGCTAAACTCTTTGAGTTAGAAACCCCCAAATAACCTATGATCAAAATAGAAAGGCCTGGCATAGGATTGCAGAAGACAATGCTATTACAGATAAAAAACCAGGGCAGGTAGCCCCCGGATACGCCAACTTAATTCTATTGACCATCATAATTCATTTGAACTTTGTAGCCCCAAGCTAATATACAGGATGCTAAAAAACTCATGCTCAATTTTTGGCTAAAAACGAGCTTTATAAGATTCAAATATCATAGAAGTATGTACAGAATTTGGGGACACGGAAGCGCTACTTCTAACATTAATTACCAGTAGTGCTGCCCTTACCATCGCTACTACTAAAGTTTAGCTGTAGCGCGATAGCAGTAGCACTTGGCCCAGCGCTACTGCTATGCATAATTCAAGCGCTACTACTAGGGTTTTCCCTAGTAGTGAGCTAAACTCTTTGAGTTAGAAACCCCCAAATAACCTATGATCAAAATAGAAAGGCCTGGCATAGGATTGCAGAAGACAATGCTATTACAGATAAAAAACCGGGGCAGGTAGCCCCCGGATACTCCAACTTAATTCTATTGACCATCATAATTCATTTGAACTTTGTAGCCCCGAGCTAATATACAGGATGCTAAAAAACTCATGCTCAATTTTTGGCTAAAAACGAGCTTTATAAGATTCAAATATCGTAGAAGTATGTACAGAATTTGGGGATCGGTACAAAAGATAATGAGCCACTAGCTCCTAGTATGATAGGGACAAAAATTGGCCGTGCTGGATTACTCAAACTGGTGGCTTACTTTATAAAGGCTTTACCAAATTTGTGTGTGAGGGATATCATTTTTTCAGTATCACATGCCGACTCAACATAAGCTGCATCTCCTTCCTCACATTATTGAGCTATCTTTCTACTGCCTCCTACTGTTATGCTGCCTTTGGAACCCGACATATTGAGCTTGAGGTAGATATAATAGGGATGTGCCATAAACCGAGCGTAAGTCGGCCTTCCAAAGATAGCGTGATAAGGACTCCTATTTTCACCACCGCGAACATTAGGATTTCACATCTGGAATTATGTTCATCCCCAAAAGCAACATTAAGCTTGATCCACCCAACCGGGTATGTCGACTTCCCAGGAATGATTCCATGAAAAAATGTGGATGAAGTTTGCAAGCTATTGTCCCGTAGGTTCATCCACTGAAAAATGCCATAGTATAAAATGTTGATGCTTCTCCCTCCATCCATGAGGAATTTTGGGAGGGTGTATCCAACAACCCGAGGTGCTACTACCAAAGCTAGATCTCCCGGGTTATCGACCTAAGGCGGGTGATCCTCACGGATCCTAATAATTGGTTGCTCGGAACAATTGAGATATCTGGGGACTGTCGTCTCAACAATGCTAAATGATGTCTACTTATGCTTCATATCCTATTTGCAGCCATTGGTGGTCAAAATGTGGTATTGACCATTATTCAGTTGTTTAGGATTGCTCTGAAATCCAGACCGATTGCTATTTTGTTGATTTCCTTGGACAGAATGCTGCCTATTACTAGTATTCTCTTGCTGCGTCCACCAAGTCTTGGGCGTTTTGTAATCCTGGCCAGGTCGGGGAAATCCGAGGTTGTTGTTGTCGCGCATTACTGGAAACAACCAGCGACTCCCCATGTTGGCAGATATAAGGTGTGGAGTGCATTCGATCTCGGTTGTATGAGTACTGCACCTATTGGGCCAGTGCCGTTTTCAGCATGTCAATGGAGTGACTAGCTTCAATTCCCACCGGGGTGTGTCCGCGTATAGGGAGTGCCTCCTAGTGATGCACTTCAGCCAACATATTGTCAACAGGGCTGGAAAAATGACCATGTAGTGTGTGAAAATGTTGTGGCAATGCCTTAGCCGGCTGAGCCTGAGCCTGCTGGTCTTGACCAGGCGGCAGGTTTTGCGCAGCACCAAGAGTGCTGGGACTACCGAATAGGCGTCTTGGTGTCATGTCTAGTGGTAACCAAGATTGATGCCTCCTTAGGTGAACCGCTTCATTAGCCTCTTGTCGAAGTCCAAGCTGCCACGCCTCTACCCGTTAGTGCTCCAACTCATCACGGATCCGAGCATGCATCTCTGCCATCCGAATGTTTTAAGCTTCGATCTCTTTCTCAACCTTGATCATCTCTATGCCGAGTTTTGCTATTTTTGCCTTACGCTCTTCCCAGATCTCCTCAGTGACTGTATCCTCCAAGAGTTTAGTCATCTCGGCCACCAGATCGCTCATCGCTTGAGCCGACGTTTTACTCGACCCGCCAGCCTCATTGGTGGCTCCTGCCGCAGCTCGATCTGGTGCAGCCATGACTCGAGCCATGTAAATAGTGACTTGTCGAGGCGGGTCGTCTGGCTCCCTCGCACCTTCTTCCTTAGGATCTCCTCCAAGCTCATTACTGAGGGGAAAGATGGATCCGGTGTCTCCTATGGAAGACTCGCCACCATGGTTGTTGTTGTCGAGGATATCCTCACTACTTGCCACGTCATCTGCAAGGCTTAGCCACTGGGTGAATCCGATGAAGACGTGATGATGACCTGCTTGAAACCGACCGCGTCGGTCGCGCCGAGTTGGCTCGTTGATGGTGGTGTAGATGTTCGACCCGGGCGACCCTTCATAGATCTAACCAAATGGGATCTGCGAATTAGTTTCTTCTAAGACGACCTTAAAGCCCCCACCTGCGTTGTTGATGTAGCAATCGCTGCGATGATTCTTGATCATCATGGCCACTGCGAGACTCCCAAATCCCGGAAGAGTTCTCTCCGAGAAATCAACTCCACCTTGTGATTGCCCCATGGTGGGTGCCAACTGTCGTGGCTTTCTCACGGCAGATGTCCTCGTGAACGTACTTAGTGGTGAGGCCATCGTTGCGGTGTGGTGACTAGAAGGAGTTGATTAGGAAACGAGAGGCGGATTTACCCAGGTCGGCCCCTCCGATGGAGGTAAAAGCCTACGTCCTGCTTTGTGTTTGTATTGATGGGAATCTCGATTACAAGTGTGTGGAATCACTAACCTAGGTCTCGACGGGTTTCTTACTTGATCTTTCTCACTTTATGGCTCTCCTTTATATAGGTAGAGGCCCCAAGTTTACAATGTTGTCGAGGTCAAATAAATACTCGTGACCTACTACAAATCTACCTTATCTTTCTTCCCAAGTCACGAAGGCTTCTGACGTCTGTTGCCTTGTATGTCTTTGATCTGTCGCCTTCTGGTGATGGGCCGCTTGGGGGCTTGTTGACTAAGTCCTCTGGCCCATCTTCACATTTTATCCTTGTGGCTTGATCCTGCCCCATAGGGCAGGTTAAATCATGGGGTTCAATGTCGGCCTCCAATGTCGCGGTCGGTTCTACCGTCCGTCCGTGCGGTCCAGTCTACATAAACACCGAGATCGACTCATGTGCCCGTATTGGCTTACAACAAGTCTGCATCCACATGAACATGACAGATCCGCGCCTTCTCGCTGGAGCCGCCCAACAGACGTGTGCAAGCCGCCGCCCCCATGGCCTGGTCTATATCAAATATGTCACAAGCTTTCCGACTTTCATCCGTAAAAAATACCAGTTGTTATGCACCTTATTTAATTTATCAGTATAATTTTTATTTTCAGAACAATTAATTTCCAATGGACAAGTGCTCACTACAAAGGCGATAAAATGTTGTGAGTATGAAGCTCGCACTAATATTATCATGCGCCGGCATCTTTTCCAATGGACGTGTGCCAGCCCCCCCCCCCCCCCGTATGATCTATATCAACTCGACACGGCCGCCTCATCGTCCGGTCCAGTTTCCAATGCTGCGGCGGATTCCCACATTTACGTGAACACATCCGGGTCGTGTACACCCGTACGAGCCGCCCAAAGGTTGCCCTCAAGCCGCTGCCCCCGTGGTCCGGTTTTTATCGACATGCTGGTGCCACGCCTGCTTGCTCGAGCCGTCTTATGAGCGCATGCAAGCTGCCCCCCGAGGTGGTCTCCTTCAACTACATTGAAGCAAAGGAAAAGCAATACATTCTACTTCAACATATCAAAAGAAATAGAAGAGATGCCATGAAGGAAATATCCCCTGGAGATGCTACAATTTGAGCTGGTAATTCAAAGTCAACAACAAAGAAAAGAAAACATCCCTTGAGGAGCTCGGAGAACTGGAGTTCATGAGAATAACAAAGAATGCGTCAGGAGGAATATGAACTCAATTTTGCCACAACATTTGTCAAAAGATATACGATGAGCATCACGAAGATCATCAACTCACCAAATCGTCTCCAGTTTGAGTAAATTCCATCATCCAGTCGAGTACTTTACACCGGCCTATGCCACAACAAACGATGAAGACTACCAAGCCCCCTCCATGAGTCGACTTAAGACTTGGGGGCTACACAGACATGACTCAGCAGATTTGGATGTTTTCAATTTCAAGAACTCTGGGTCATTGCAGTGAAGACAATGGGGAACTCGAGGGCTGCTGTTGTATTGGCGAAAAGCTAAATGTCGCTAAAAAGATCTTGCTGCCACGATACACAATTCCAACATGGTTGCCGTGCCTTATGGGCGAAAAAGTAAAGATTGCCAAAGATGACCAGCTGCCATGATGCACTGTCCAAGCATAGGTCGAATTCTTTCACAAAAATCATCAAGAACCGACTCATCTCAAGAAGATGAGCGGGCCATTGGGGGCTACTAGTCCAAATAAATTATCATGATCAATGGAATCAAACCGACTTATTTCGGGGATACTAGTCCCCAGATTGTGTGGCCGTAACAACATTGTCTTCTACAACCCTATGCTGGGCTTTTCTATTGATCATAGGTCACCTCGGGGCTTCCAACTCATGGAGTTTAGCTTTCTCACCCTCTTGATCTAGCAAAGACACCAGAAAATGGATAAACCTACCTGTATGTTTGATGCGACTCCGAAGAGGTGACTCCATGTGGACCCTGCATCAGGAAGGTTAAAAGATTGGTTTGTCACGTTAGAGCCGACATATAGAAAGCAAGGATAAACCGTGGGTTATCATACCCGCTTGACTAAAGCAAGACCTGCCTCGAAATTTGGTCTTTTTTTACCGTGTCTCACTCAGTCGAATTATTATTTCTTTATATTATCATCACTTGATCTTTCCACGTCCAAGTACTATTTTTACCGGCTCATCATCAATGACCGGGTCACAAAAGCTACATTCATATTATGACTAGTTCAATCATACATCATCCTACATTACATCATGCATACATATCATGCTCGTCTTCAAACTGGGTTACAAAAATTTTGCAGGAACAAATATGTCTTACAGAGCCAAAACTGGCCGGATTTTCATCATGGTTTAACATAACTAGTGTTAAATGGTTGGAGTTTTTAAAGTGAGCTCAGGAGAAATAAATATTCTTGAAAAACTAGTTTCTCACATATTGTTGAGCTGGTATATTACATATCGCCGAGCTGGCCTATCAATTATAATGTCGGGTGCTATTGCGACAACAGGCCTTCCCTGGCAACGACGCCAGGAATCCTGCTGCTACGGCTACGCCTCTAGGGACTTCCTTGGCAAATATGCAAAGGATTTCCCCGCGGCCTTGGAGCCTTGAGTTGGTGTTCCCTTGAAGAGGAAAGGGTGATGTAGCACAGCGGCGGTAAGTATTTCCCTCAGTTTGAGAACCAAGGTATCAATCCAGTAGAAGGAGCGTTCAAGGCACAAGTATGTGCACAAACACAACGAGCTTGCAAACAACGCTATGAAGGGGTTGCCAATACCTTATAGATTGTTTGCAAAGTGAGAACTGAAAGCAAAGAATAAACAAAGCAAAGTAAAAGTGAAAATGGAAACGATAGTTGTGAATAGACCCGGGGGCCGTAGTGTTCACTCGTGGCTGCTCTCATGAAAGCAAGTAGACGGTGGGTGAACAAATAATTGTCGAGCAATTGATAGAACCGCGCAAAGTCGTGACATTATCTAACGCAATGATTCTATCTATAGGCATCACGTCCAAAACAAGTAGACCGATACTTTCTGCATCTACTACTATTACTCCACACGTCGACCGCTATCCAGCATGCATCCAGTGTATTAAGTTCAAAAGAACAGAGTAACGCCTTAAGAAAGATGACATGATGTAGATGGACAATCTCATATCTACGATAAAAACCCATCTTGTTACCCTTGATGGCAACAACACGATGCGTGCCTTGTTGCCCCTTCTGTCACTGGGAAAGGTCACCACACGGTATGAACCCGAAACCAAGCACTTCTCCCATTGCAGGAATCATATATCTAGTTGGCCAAACAAAACCCAAGACTCGGAGAGACTTACAAGGATATCAAATCATGCAAATAAGAAATCAGCAAAGACTCAAATATAATTCATAGATAATCTGATCACAAATCCACAATTCATCGGATCTCGACAAACACACCGCCAAAGAGGATTACATCAGATAGATCTCCATGAAGATCATGGAGAACTTTGTATTGAAGATCCAAGAGAGAGAAGAAGCCATCTAGCTACTAACTACGGACCGGTAGGTCTGAAGTGGACTACTCACGAGTCATTGGAGAGGCGATGATGTTGATGTAAAAGCCCTCCAACTCCAAAGTCCCCTCTGGCAGGGCACTGGGAAGGGTCTCCATATGAGATCTCACGGAAACGGAAGCTTGTGGCGGTGGAAAAGTGTTTTCGTGGATGCCCAGATTTTTTCTGGATTTTTAGGGAATTTATAGGCCAAAGAGCTAGGGCAGGGGAGCGCCAAGGAGGCCACAAGCCTGGTTGCCGCGCCCCCCTGGCCGCGGCAACAGGGCTTGTGGGCTCCCTATGGGCCCCATGCCTTGGCCCTCACGTGCTCCGATCTTCTTCCGTTCTCTAAAAATTTATTTTGGGGATTTTATTCCGTTTGGACTCCGTTCCAAAATCAGATCTGAAAAGAGTCAAAAACACAGAAAAAAAGGAACTCGCACTTGGCACTGAATTAATAAGTTAGTCCCAAAAAAGATATAAAAGGTAAACAAAACATCCAAAGTTGACAACATAACAGCGTGAAACCATCAAAAATTATAGATACGTTTGAGACGTATCAAGCATCCCCAAGCTTAACTCTTGCTCGTCCTCGAGTAGGGAAGTGACAAAGAATGATTTTTTCATGCTTTCATGCTACCTAGCATAGATGTCCTTTGTAACTCCTCTTATGTGACGTGAATGTTCAGATCCATTAGATTCAAAACAATAGTTTTCTATTGACATGAAGACAATAATACTCAAGCAAACTAGCAAGATAATCATGAACTTTCAAAATAACTGGGCCAAAAGAAAGTTATCCCTACAAAATCATATACTCTGGCTATGCTCTATCATCCTTGCACAACGAATTTAAATCATCCACAACCCCGGTATTGGCCAAGTAATTGTTTTCACACCTTTACTTTCTCAAACCTTTTCCACTCTCACGCAATACATGAGCGTGAGCCATGGTTTTATCACTATAAGTGGTGTGGAGTGTGGTGCAGTTTGCAAGACAAACAAGGAGAAGATGGTCACATTGACTAGCCATATCAATGAGCTATGGAGATGCTCATCAATAGATATCGACGTGAATAAGTAGGGATTGCCATACAAATGATGCACTAGAGCTAAGAGTAAGTGAAAGCTCTTAAAGAAAACTAGTGGCTGTGCATCCAACTTGCTTGCTCACGTAGACCTAAGACAATTTTGAGGAAGCCTAGAATTGGAATATACAAGCCAAGTTATATAATGTAAATTTCCCACTAGATATATGGTGGTGACAAAACGAGAAACTCTCAATCATGAAGATCATGGTGCTTAATATGCACAAGTGTGGAAAGGAAGTAGCATTGTCCCTTCTCTCTTTTTCTCTCATTTTTTTTGGTGCGCTCTTTGGCCTCTTTTTCTATTTTATTTTTATTTTGGTGGGAATCTTTGGCCACTTTTATTTCCTCACATGGGACAATGCTCCATCAATGATGATCATCACACTTACAACTCAAAATTAGAGCAATGATGACTCTATATGGAATGCCTTCGGTAGTGTACCGTGACAATGATCTAGCATGGCATAGACATCAAATGAAACATCATGCTAGCTATCTTATGATCATGCAATGGAAATGTAGAAGTGGTGGCACATGTCATGGTGGTAGTTTCATGGCAATATATCTCGGAGTGGTTTTGAAAAAGCCGTAGTAGGTAGGTATGGTGGCTGTTTTGAGGGAGGCTAATGGTGGTTTGTGTGCACCGGCGAAAGTTGCACATCACTAAAGAAGATAGTGATGGTGGAAGGTGAAAGTGCATCTAAACCATGGACTCAAAATTAGTCATGAAGAACTCATATACTTGTTGAAAAAGTTTTAGTAGTAATCAAAACAAAGCGTTCAACGCATACTCCTAGGTGAAGGGTTGGTAGGTATAAACCATCGCGCGATCCCGACCGCCACACAAAGGATGACAATCAATAGACTAATCATGCTCAGACTTCATCACATAGCGGTTCACCATAGGTGCATGCTACGGGAATCACTAACTTCAACACAAGTATTTCTAGGTCCACAACACCTTACTAATATAACTTCAATATTACCACAACCACAACTCAAAACTAAGTGAGAGGAATCAAACTTCTCTAACTATTCAATGCACATGAAGCTGGAAGTTTTCATATCCCTTTGGATAACTACCCCTTTTGAGACTACTATCATAGCATAGATCAACTACCAAGCCACACACCGCTGTTCTCTAAAAGATAAAAGTGAGGCACAAAGAGCAAAACCAACTAGCTCAAAAGTTATAAGTGAAGCACATGTGAGCTGAATTGTCTAACCAAAGGATATAAGTGAAGCTCGACAAAATCACGGTGAGTGCATGTATCTCTCTCTAGGTGTGCAGCAAGGATGATTGTGACACAACAAACATAAAAGACTCCAACGATACAAGACACTACAAGAAAAACACATAACATGTGGTGAATAAAAATATAGCCCCAAGTAACGTTACCGACGGATTGAAGACGAAAGAGGGGATGCCTTCCCGGGGCATCCCCAAGCTTAGGCTTTTACGGCATACTTTAATCAACTTGGGGTGCCTTCGGCGTCCCCAAGCTTGAGCTCTTTCCACTCTCTATCTCTTTGTCCATAAGAAGTTCACCCAAAACTTGAAAACTTCACAACACGAAACTTAAACATAAACTCGTGATAACATTAGTATAAGAAAGCAAACCACCATTTCCTTAGGTACTGTAGCAAACTTAAATTATACTTATGTTGATGTTGGGTTACTGTATTTTCAATCTTCCATGGCTAATACCCTCGATAATCCATAATTTCATCAAAATAAGCAACCAACTCAACAAAAACAGAATCTGTTAACAGCAGACCAGTCTGTAGAAATCTATATACTTCGTATACTTCTGGTGCTTGAAAAATTCTGAACAATTACGAAAGTCTGAAGAATTTGCGTAGCAATCAGCAGCAAAAAGAATGTACTCAAAAGCTTTTACAAAAAAAAATGAAAAGAAATCTTTTCGTGAGCAGAAAGTTTCTGTCTTTTCCAGCATGACCAAACGATCATCCCCAAGACTAATCATAATGGTTTTTCTTGGCTCAAACGCAAAAATAAACACAAAAAACACAATCATAACAGAATTATGAAAGTGTGGAAAACACAAAACAGAAAGAAAAAGGATAGATTCGTTGGGTTGCCTCCCAACTAGCGCTATTGTTTAACGCCCTTTGCTAGGCAAAAGGTGATGGAATCACGTATAGTCATCTTTGGTGCATAAACCATAAGTAGTGTTATCATTTATCATCTTAAGATATTCATCTTTATTGGATGACCCACCACTAGCTTTAGGAACAAAAACATACTTGACGGTCTTTTTGAGAGTGAGATTTGGAGTATTTTGCACAGCGGCAAAAGCGGAACCCAAGTTGGTTATGACATCTTCTAGTTTGCCAATTCTAGAGGAATCATTAACTACAGGTTCCTTCTCCCTTAAATTTTTCAAAACCATTCCCACTTTAGATCCGTACTTAGTAATTTGATTGTGGATCTTTCTATCCAAACCCTCAATAAGTTCAACTGTGGGAATTTTGTTTTCAATAGCGTCAAGCCTTTGCATCACGTGTTCCAAGGTCAAGGTAGTTCCATTAACCATGAGCAGGGCTGAGCCTACCAAATTCATGATAACTCCATAGGAGTCAACAGTATGGCTCCCCAAAAAAATCCCGCCTACGATGGTATCAAGAATATACCTATTCCAACGAGAAATTCCAACATAACAACCACGAAGAAGAACGGTAGTGGATTGCTTACGAGTAGATCTATTTTGAGCATTGCAAATCCTGTACCAAGCGTCCTTTAAATTTTCTTCCTCGTTCTGCTTGAAATTGAGAACTTCGTTCTCAGGGGTTTCATTTGGAGTGGTGGGTCTAGGCATTGATGGACTATCCCACACACGAACGAGCAGAAGGTAGACGAATGAAAAGGGAAAAAGGGAACGACAAAAAGGCAAAAGAAAACGGCAAGGGAGAAAGGCAAAAAGGCAAACGAAAACGGCAAGGGAGAAAGGCAAATGAAAACGGCAAATGTGAAGTGGGGGAGAGGAAAAAGAGAGGCAACTAGTAAAAAAGGTAAATGCAAGAGATGACTTTGTGACACCTACTTGGATAGATCTCCTCGCCAGCAACGGCGCCAGAAATCCTTCTGCTAGTGCGACAACAGACCTTCCCTTGCGACGGCGCCAGGAATCCTGCTGCTACGGCTACACCTGTAGGGACTTCCTTGGCAAATATGCAAAGGATTTCCCCGCGGCCTTGGAGCCTTGCGTTGGTGTTCCCTTGAAGAGGAAAGGGTAATGTAGCACAGCGGCGGTAAGTATTTCCCTCAATTTGAGAACCAAGGTATCAATCCAGTAGGAGGAGCGTTCAAGTCACAAGTAGGTGCGCAAACACAACGAGCTTGCACCCAACGCTATGAAGGGGTTGTCAATCCCTTATAGATTGTTTGCAAAGTGAGAACTGAAAGCAAAGAGTAAACAAAGCAAAGTAAAATCGGAAGTGGAAACGATAGTTGTGAATAGACCCAGGGGCCATAGTGTTCACTAGTGGCTTCTCTCATGAAAGCAAGTAGACGGTGGGTGAACAAATTACTGTCGAGCAATTGATAGAACCGCGCAAAGTCGTGACATTATCTAAGGCAATGATTATATCTATAGGCATCACGTCCAAAACAAGTAGACCGGTACTTTCTGCATCTACTACTATTACTCCACACGTCGACCGCTATCCAGCATGCATCTAGTGTATTAAGTTCAAAAGAACAGAGTAACGCCTTAAGCAAGATCACATGATGTAGATGGACAGTCTCAATCTACGATAAAATCCCATCTTGTTACCCTTGATTGCAACAACATGATGCATTCCTTGATGCCCGTTCTGTCACTGGGAAAGGTCAACACACGGTATGAACCCAAAACCGAGCACTTCTCCGATTGCAAGAGTCATAGATCTAGTTGGCCAAACAAAACCCAAGACTCGGAGAGACTTACAAGGATATCAAATCATGCAAATAAGAAATCAGCAAAGACTCAAACATAATTCATAGATAACCTGATCACAAATCCACAATTCATCAGATCTCGACAAACACACCGCCAAAGAGGATTACATCGGATAGATCTCCATGAAGATCATGGAGAACTTTGTATTGAAGATCCAAGAGAGAGAAGAAGCCATCTAGCTACTAACTACGGACCCGTAGGTCTGAAGTGGACTATTCACGAGTCATTGGAGAGGCGATGATGTTGATGTAGAAGCCCTCCAACTCCAAAGTCCCCTCCGGCAGGGCACCGGGAAGGGTCTCCACATGAGATTTCGCGGAAACGGAAACTTGCGGCGGTGGAAAAGTGTTTTCGTGGATGCCGTGATTTTTTCTGGATTTTTAGGGATTTTATAGGCCAAAGAGCTAGGGCAGGGCAGCACCAGGGAGGCGACAAGCCTGGTTGCCGTGCCCCCCTTGGCCGCGACAACAGGGCTTGTGGGCTCCCTGTGGGCCCCCTGCCTTGACCCTCACGTCCTCCAATCTTCTTCCGTTCTAGAAAATTTATTTCGGGGATTTAAATCCGTTTGGACTCCGTTCCAAAGTCAGATGTGAAAAGAGTCGAAAACACAGAAAAAACAGGAACTGGCACTTGGCACTGAATTAATAAGTTAGTCCCAAAAAAGATATAAAAGGTAAACAAAACATCCAAAGTTGACAAGATAACAGTGTGAAACCATCAAAAATTATTGATACGTTTGAGACGTATCATCGGGTCATCAAATTGACCGACTCCTGGATTTCCTCAACTTGTGCTCTATAGTAAACTACAACACTTATGGATTTCTCAAACATATATTCGCCGGGTTGCACCACAACCACGAGCAGTGATCTTATTTTAAGCACTAAGGCATTATTCCAAGATATTCATACAAATGATAAAATATCGGGTTACATTGCGACCACTGTTAAGGATCCACTCAAATCAGATTAATATCAGTTCCACACAACTTCTAGAGTGTGTTATGATGAGATATATTATTATCACGGAGTCCCAAGTGGGTGCATGCATACGACCCGACACTTGGGGCTACATTATTCAAATCAAGATTACATCTTGTATGAAAGTCCCATCTCGCTGCAAGCAAGCACCACGGCCCCTCGGGCTAATGAATAGTCATTTTTATTAGTCTCATTGAAGACCCGACCCATCACATACTGATGAGCCGGCCCTTGGGGGCTACACATGTGAAATTCAAGCATTCAACTCATATCTGGCGACTCATATGATAACCCAAATTTCTCCAAACCTATCTATCTACAACATTCAAAAGCAAGTTCAAAAGTCCCAAGTTGTTGCAAGAAAAAACAATCCATCCCTTTTGGGCTACATCAGCTGAAGCTTTATAAGAGTACAAGACAATTTCGAGTTCCAGGCTATTGCAGGCAAGACAACTTGCCTATTTGGGGCTACACAGCCAAGATATTTTCTACCTGAAGCACCAATTCATCATGAACTGATAAACTTGGAGCTTGGGGGCTACAGCTTATATGGAGAGAAAAAGAGAGATGAAGAACATCCTCAAGCAATCAATTTTAAAAGTGGAGATAAAGCATTGAAAGTCCATCTCAACATATTTCTATCTAGTTGAAGCATTGAAAGACTGGATCAGCATCACATGGGTTTCTTTATTCCCAATAGTTTTATCAAGCCAATCGGAGTGCAGTTGTTTGACCTGGAGTCACCAACAATCATGACCCGACGTTATCAAAGATCAAGACCCGGAAAAGTATGTACAAGCAACTCATTTTAAAAAGTTGCAAGTGGTTTAACAACAGACGAATTTTTTATTCCCAATATTTCATTGCAAAATACATTGACCATCTAGGTGATTGTGAAGACGGCTCGAAGAAACCAGGATTTTCAAGGAGCCACTTCATTAAAATTAGCCGGCCAAGGAGCAAGCTCGCCCCTTACATATATATTATTCTTATTTTAGGATCTTACCATGAATAAATTATAGCTAACCTGGGGGCTAATGTCGGGTATATACCCCACTGTATGAATCGGCCAGAAGTATTGACCCGACCCATTAGCTCGCGGCTCGTGGGTGACTCCGCTCGCCGGATCGACCGGGACAACGAGCCCCAAGGACCATTGTACAAGACGGCGTAAGGCGGTTCATGGAGAGTCTTGCAAGGTGGCTCACGAGGAAGGCCCAAGAAAAGGAGAAATTATATCCAAGAGAAGCTAGTCCAACTCCTAGTAGGACTCTATGTAAACCTACCCCTTCAACCTATATAAGGAGGGGCAGGGCACCCCAAGAGCGATGAGTAAAAATTAGGTCTACACAAGACAAATCATGAGACAGATAGATTAGACACCCTCACGATTAGAGGTAGCGATTCCGCACCCTTGTAATCCAGATCATCATCTTCGTCAATGAAACATCAGGAGGACGTAGGCTTTTTCCTCCATCGGAGGGGCTCAACCTAGGTAACTCTCGATTCTGACCAACCCCTATCAAGCCTCCACATAGCTGTGATGGATCCACACCTAAGTCCTTTCATGAGGACATCTGCCATGATAAAAACCACGACAAACCCAAAAATGCTCGGGCTACTTTCCAGCTACATGAACAGATGAGTCGGAATATTGAAACGTACATGGATGACATCATGGTTAAATCCAGGAAAGGTTCCGACTTCCTGTGAGACCTCGTCGAAACCTTCACAAACCTATGATGCTTTGGGATCATGCTTAACCCGGCCAAGTGGACTTTTGGTGTACTGACTGGTAAGCTACACAGTTTCTCATTTCTGAACGAGGCATCGATGCCAAACCCGATAAAATTGGCGTCATAGTCCAAATGAAATGACTAGAGCGCATCCATGATGTGCACAGGCTTACAGGTTGTCTCGCGGCTCTAAGCCGTTTCATATCGAGACTCGGTGAAAAGGCATTGCCTCGTTGCCGATTGATGAAAAAATCTGACAGATTCGAGTGGACCCACAAAGCGCAAATTGCATTCAACCAACTCAAGGCTTTTCTTTACACCCAACCGGTGTTAGCTGCTCTGCACAGCCAGGAGCCCTTGCTCCTATACATCACTGCCGCTAGCCAAGTGGTAAGTACCGTACTCACCGTGGCGCATGAGGAAGGAGGCAGAGCGTATGAGGTACAAAGGCACATCTGTTACATCTCAGAAGTATTGACTCCTTCCAACAAAACATACCCGCATTACGTGAAACTGGTTTACCTTGAAATCCGACTAAAATTGATTTCCCAGGCATGGTTTACCTCGTCTATGAGATGCTGGTCATCGCGCCCTAATGGACTCAGGATTATCTGGCTTACTTGCTCCGGCAAGAACTTTTTGAAGACGAAGAGGAAGCCCGCCGAATCGTTTGATGGTATAAAGCTTCAAAGTTTTGGGAGACAAATTATACAAGAAAAGTGTTACAGGAGTCAGCTAGAAGTGTATTTCCCGAGAGGAAGAACTTCAAATCTTGCATGAGCTTCACTCGGGAACCTGCAGTCATCACGCGTCCTCTCGGACTGTGCTAGTCAAGGCCTTCCGAGTGGGTTTTTATTGGCCCCGAGCCAATGAGGCAGCAAGAGACATGGTAGACATATGGGTCGGATGCCAGTTTTACAAAAATCAGTCACACAAACCTGCATCTGCGTTAAGGATGATTTCGCTCAGCTAGTCGTTCACCGTGTGGGGTCTTGATATGGTCATCCCTATACGGACCGGGTCGAGTGGATTCACCCACCTTCTAGTAGCGGTGGATAAGTTCACCAAGTGGTTCGAGGCGAAGCCCATCAAAAGCCTGGAATCAGTGACTGCCATCAGCTTCATTCAGCAAATTAACTTTAGATTCGGAATTCCTCTGGATATCATCACTAACAACGGATCCAAATTCAGGACTTGTTCTGCGAGTTCCGCCATTCCTAGGGCACACGGTACAATTATGCCTATGTGGCTCACCCGCAATCGAATGGACATGTAGAACGAGTGAACAATATGATACTTCAAGGCTTGAAACCCCGACTAATGAGAGATCTCAAGTATGTCGCGGGCGCATGGGTAGAAGAATTCCCATACGTCTTGTGGGGCATGCGAACGACTCCGAATCGTTCCACCAAATGCACCCCTTTCTTCATGGTGTATGGATCAAAAGCCCTTCTGCTGAGTGACCTATATCACAACTCCCCCGAGTGGTGTAGTATAATCAAGCCGAAGCCAAAGCAGCACGACAAGATAGTTTGGATCTCTTGGAAGAAGAGAGAAAACTAGCCCTCATTCGGTTAACACTATATCAACAAGACCTAAGGCGCTATCATGATAAGCAAGTCAGAGGATGAGCCTTCTAGGAGGGTGACTTGGTCCTCCGACTGAACCAGCAAAACCCTCACAAGCTGGCACCTCCATAGCAAGGTCCCTGTGCAATTTCCAAGGTCCTGCACAATGGAGCTTATCGGCTTTACAACTTCCAAAATAGCATGGAACAGCCAAGTACTTGGAACGCGGACTTGGTCCACAAGTTCTATACTTAGAACATCTACCTTTGTTCCTGTAACAACTCCGAATGATCCGAAAAATAAAGTGTTTTCCTTCCACACCCATTTTGTCAACATTTTCACTCCGGTGAAACATCTCCCTCAGAAACCTGCCCCGAGTGAGGACATCCTCCACACTCGGGGGCTTAGAAGCGAACCTGCTTTCGCCTAAGTGCAGACGGTTCCGAGTGCCGGTACTCCTCACACTCGGAAGCTTCGATGGTCAGGACCATCACTCAGTCCACAAGGGCCACTCCCACATCTTGGTCGCGGATCAAAATTCGCCTAAGTTAAAATCTTCCCCAAGTGAGGACAGCCTCTACACTTGGGGGCTTAGCAGCGAACCTACCTTCGCCTAAGTATAGACGGTTCTGAGTGCGGTCAAGATCTCCGCTTGGCTGCCAGGATGAATAGGACAATCATCCTTTAGCCGCGAACCGATTTTCTCCTAAGCCAAAACCTGCCCCAAGTGGGGACAGCCTCCACGCTCGGGGGCTTAGCAACGAACCTAATTTCGCCTAAGTGAAAATGGTTCCGAGTGCGTGTACTCCTCACACTCGGACGCCAAAATGGACATGACCATCACTTTGTCCGCAAGGGCCACTCCCACATCTTTGTCGCAGATCATGATTCTCCTAAGTTAAAACCTGCCCCGAGTGAGGATAGCCTCCATGCTCAGGGGATTAGCAGGGAATCTGCCTTCGCCTTAGTACAGACTGTTCTGAGTGCGGGCAAGGTCTCCGCTCGGCTACCAAAATGACCATGACATTCGTCCCTTAGATGCGAGACTGTTTTTTCCTAAGTTAAAACCTGCCCCGAATGGGGACAACCTCCACGCTCGGGGGCTTAGCCGCGAACCTACTTTCGCCTAAGTGCAAACGGTTCCGAGTGCGGGTAGTTCTCACACTCACACACCGCGATGGATATGACCATTGCTCGGTCCGCAAGGGCCAATCCCACATCTTGGTCGGGGATAATAATTCGCCGAAGTTAAAACCTGCCCTGAGTGAGGACGACCTCCACACTCGGGGGCTTAGTAGTGAACCTCCCTTCTCCTAAGTACAGATGGTTCCGAGTGTGGGCAATGTCTCCGCTCGGCTGCCAACATGAACAATATAATCGTCCCTTAGCTGCGAACTAGATTTCATCTAAGACCAAACATTCCCCGAGTAAGGACACTGATGTCTATTACACAACTTTATTCTTGTAGACTCGTGTTAGGCCTCCAAGCGTAGTGTTTTGTAGGACAGTAGCAATTTTTCCTTAAGTGGATGACCTATGGTTTATCAAGTCGTGGGAGGTGTAGGATGAAGATGGTCTCTCTCAAGCAACCCTGCAATCAAATATAAGAAATCTCTTGTGTCCCCAACATACCCAATACAATGGTAAATTGTATAGGTGCACTAGTTCGGCGAAGAGATGGTGATACAAATGCAATATGGATGGTAGATATAGGTTTTTGTAATCTGAAAATATAAAAACAGAAAGGTAACAAGTGGCAAACAACGAGAAAAATATTGTATTAATGCTTGGAAATAAGGCCTAGGGTACATACTTTCACTAGTGCAATCTCTCAACAATGTAAACATAGTTGGATCCCTCAACGTGCAACAAAGAATCACTCCATAGTTCCTATCTAGTGGAGAACAATAAGATGAAATTGGTGTAGGTAGTAGAACCACCTCAAAGTTATTCTTTCTGAACAATCTATTCAATAGTTAGTACTAAGATAACATCAAGCTATCCTTTCCGTTCAATCTATTCAAGACTTCGTACTAAGATAACATCAAGCTATCCTTTCCATACAATCTATTCAAGACTTCATACTAAGATAACATCAAGCTATCCTTTCCGTTCGATCTATCTAAGAGTACTTACTAGAATAGCACAAATGATACATATCAATCGACCCTAATGTCACCTAGATACTCCATTGTCACCTCAAGTATCCATGGCTAAATTATGCAAGATGCATCTAACAATTTCAGAGCTCATATTCAATCCAACACAAAGAACGTGGAAGGAGCACCCCCAAGATTTCTATCACAGAACACGGTATAAAACGTGCAATCGACCCCTATGCATAGATCCCCAAGGTCTCCAGAACCCGCAAGTTGATGCCTCAACATATATCAAGTGAATCAAGAGAATACCCCAATGTCACTACGACTATCCCACGCAAGACTTACATCAAGTGATGTCATGCCAATATGCTGAATGCAACATGACGAGATCTTCCCCCTTGGCTTTCACGCCATTAGTCTCAGGACTTAGCTCACTCATGGAGATCCATTCTCCCAACTCTTTCTCAAATACACCATGAACTATGTGTTCATGACAAATATACAAAGCCTCTCCGGAGCACGACACGTAGGGTTGTTATCTCCACCGTGAGAGGCCCGAACTCGCTAAAACACTCGTGTCACCCATTTGCATCTCTATACATCATGCTCCTTTATCCTACCCCTCTCTATTTTCAGAATCGATACCACGACAGTTGGCGCCCACCTTGCGGCATGGGGTCTATCGATCCATGATGAAGATGGTTTGGTTTATTCATCTATGTTTTATTTCATGTTCTTCCTAATCATATTGTTCATCTTAGCACATCAAGTAACCGAAGCATCGCAAAAGGAAGGAAAAATATACATCTTCACCGGACGAATCACAAACGGATGGGGTAGGAGTTTTCCCTCTTCTGAATGCTATCCGCTTTTGATCTAATGATCAATTGATGATCTACTAATTGGTTTTTGTCTCTTTTGCATGTCCACGCATTCGTGCATCCATGCTTATCGGTGCAATCATATACAAGAATCAAAAGAGCAACAAACGACGGTTCATGCAGCTAGTCACCTCATGCAGACGATGACTCCACGGCAGCTCAGTGCGGCCCGCTATAGCAGCGTCTGTTGAAAAGGATCGGCCTCTAAAGAGACAAGGCCTCAGCTACACGGCGGCAGCGCGGACACATGTCGGCTCCACCTTCTGAGATCTCCCTCCACCATCAATCGCTCAATGCGGCACGCTGGCATGGAGGCTAGCCTTCACGGATGCGCGCCGGTCCCTAACTCCCCGTCGACTGCTCGACACAGTGCAAGCAGTGGGGCACACATCCGCCTTCGGCTGTTCAGCATAGTACGCCGGCAGCTTGACAACGGCACCAACAAAGGTCGGCGGTGTCGGTGCCGCTGTGGAGGCCATGCCTCGCTTCCTTAGTTTGGCAGTGTCGTCTGTTGTGGTGGTGCGGACCTTGCGCGTTGTACATGCCGACCATGCATAGCGGCTCTGTCCATCGACGCCGGCTGCCCAGTTCAGTGACCACCGAAACGGTCTCCTCTCACGGCAGATGGTGTGGTGCGCCACCTCCTCCTGATTTAAGCGCATACACGTATATGCATTCATGCACATAAAATGGAAGGACATGGTAGCCTTCAACACGGGTTAATTGGCTGGAAGATCAACTGTATGCAGTAAACATGAGCTAACCGTTTTGGCTTAGGTAATTGCCTCGTTAAATGCCTCATCATGTGAGTATTTACACACCAGTTAATCTTACTTGCATGCATGACCATCTCTGGTGTTCATTCCTTACAAATTATCATATGTACATGACACTTAATCCACCCAAAAAAATTCGTAGCTATGTTTCCTACTAGTAGGGTCACTCGGCCGTCATCGTCTCCGAACAATAGTTTATTTGGACACACTATCCATTCGAGCTACTAACATGATGAATCGCAGAAATTATTTCAGATGAATTTTGCATATAGATGACCAAGATGTAGTGACTCGGCCACCCAACGCGTCGTACCTCAGTTGGATACATCATCATCACTCAGCCACCCTATGCGTCGTCGCTCAGTTAGACGCGTCGTCATCACTCGGCCGCCCTGCATGCCGTCGCTCAGTCAAACGCATCGTCGGCACTTGGCCTCCCGGTGCGTCGTCCCCCAGTCAGACACGTCGTCATCACTCTGCCGCCCTGCATCCCGTCACTCAGTCGGATGTGTCGTCATCGCTCGGCCACCCTGCGCGCCGTCGCTCAGTCGGACGAGTCGTCAGCATTTGGCCACCCCGCGCGTTGTTCCATTGTCGGATGCGTCATCATCACTCGGTCGCCCTGTGTGTCGTCGCTCAGTCGGACGCCTCATCGGCACTTGGCCTCCCCGTGCGCCATCCCCCAGTCGGACGCACCATCAGCATTCGTCCGCCCAGCACTCCATCCCTTAGTGGGATGCGTCATCATCACTCGGTCGCCCTGCATGTCTTCGCTCAGTCGGGCACGTTGCCAGCACTTGGCCGCCCCACGCGCCGTCCCACAGTCAGATACATCAACATCACTCGGCCGCCCCACGCGCCGTCCCACTGTAGGATGCATCGTCATCACTCGACCGCCCTGCGCGTCATCGCTCAGTCTGACGCGTCGTCGGCACTCGCCGCTCCACGTGTCGTCCCAAAGTCGGACGCGTCGTCAGCACTCGGCCGCCCCGTGCGTCGTCCCACAGTCGGAAGTGTCGTCATCACTCGGCCGCCGTGCGTGCGTCGCCCAGTCGGACGCCTAATCGGCACTTGACTGCCCCGTGCGCCTTCCATCAGTCGGATGCGTTGTCATCACTCGGTCGCCTTGCATGTCGTCACTCAGCGGACGTGTCGTCAACTATCGGCCGCCCCACACGCCGTCCCTCAGTCAGATGCGTCGTCATCACACGGCCGCCGAGCATGCCCTCACTCAGTTGGACGCATCGTCAGCACTCGGCCGCCCCGTGCGACGTCCCTCAGTCGGATGCGTCGTCATCACACGGCCGCCCTACACGTCGTCGCTCAGTTGGATGCATCGTCATCAATCGGCCGCCCCGTGCGCTGTCCCTCAGTCATACAGCTAAGTCATTCTTCACTTAGACACTACATTCTATTAAATAATCATTTCTACATGACCGAATGTTAAGTAAGTCACACATGACGTTTACTCGGAGGCCACACCACTGAGTGCACCTATCCATTTGGTTGTTTATTTTCATGTCGGAACACTTCACTTCCACTTCATTTGGATGTTGGAAATATGCCCTAGAGGCAATAATAAAGTGGTTATTATTATATTTCCTTGTTCATGATAATTGTCTATTATTCATGCTATAATTGTATTAATCGGAAACCGTGATACATGTGTGAATATAAAGATCACAATGTGTCCCTAGTGAGCCTCTAGTTGGCTAGCTCGTTGAACTATAGATGATCATGGTTTCCTGATCATGGACATTGGATGTCATTGATAATGGGATCATATCGTTAGGAGAATGATGTGATGGACAAGGCCCAATCCTAAGCATAGCACTAGATCGTGTTGTTCGTCTACTAAAGCTTTTCTAATGTCAAGTATCATTTCCTTAGACCATGAGATTGTGCAACTCCCGGATACCGTAGGAGTGCTTTGGGTGTATCAAACGTCACAACGTAACTGGGTGATTATAAACGTGCACTACGGTGTCACGCCCAAGATGCGACCCTATCCTCAATTTGGCACGAGGGCCTCGTGAGGGATAGAAGCGCATCTCGTCGTGTCGCAAGAATGGATATCGTTACGAGTACATGTACTAAAAAGAAGATATATATATATAGAATTGGCTTACACTCGCCACAAGCTACATCAGAGTCATAGCAGTACAATACATAATCATCATGAATAAGAGCAGGGTCCGACTACGGAAGAAAACAAACGAGAAAAGAAGAACGACGTCCATCCTTGCTATCCGAGGCTGCCGGCCTGGAACCCATCCTAGATCGATGAAGAAGAAGAAGAGGAACTCCAAATGAACAATCAACGCGCTCGCGTCAAGTAACCTTTACGTGTACCTGCAAGTGGTGTTGTAGTAATCTGTGAGCCACAGGGGACTCAGCAATCTCATTTCCAAAGGTATCAAGACTACCAAAGCTTAATGGGTGAGGTAAGGTTAAGTGGTGAGGTTGCAGCAGCGGCTAGGCATATATTTGGTGGCTAAACTTACGAGTACAAGAATTAAGAGGGAGATGATCTACGCATAGCAGACGTGATCTACTGATGATCAAACGAATGATCCTGAACACCTACCTACGTCAGACATAACCCCATCGTGTCCTCGATCGGAGAAGGAACTCATGAAAGAGACAGTCATGGTTACGCACACAGTTGGCTAGTATTAATTAAGTTAACTTCAAGTTATCTAGAATCAGTGTTAAACAAAGTTTCCACGTTGCCACATAACCGCGGGCACGGCTTTCCGAAAGATTTAACCCTGCAGGGGTGCTCCAACTAGTCCATCACAAATTACCACAAGCTGCATAGAAATCCTCGATCACGAAGCTCGCGATCTCGTCGGATTCCTTAGTGGAAAAACTCAACTCTGAGATTACCCAAAGCATCACCGGAATCCCGATGCACAAGATATTTCGTCAAAGGTAAAACTATCCAGCAAGGACGCCCGACGTGTCGACGATCCCGATAGGAGCCATGTATCTCGTCCTTTGGACACGACGGATGGAACTAGCTACGAGTGCCAAACCTCGAGTTTCCTCGCGGTGGCCCCGCAGGAAAACCGTTTTGGACCAACACTCATGAGGAGCACTGGCCCGGGGGTTGATTAAATATCCGCGGGTGCCGACGGGTCCCTATGCATTTTTATTAGGTTATTAGACAAATGTAAAACCAATGTTGGGCCTTGCCAGACCAGCTTTAATCTAAAACGAATTATCAAGGGGGTCCCCATAACAACCACGAACGTGTTAGGAGTGCTCATTTATGGAACATAACACCGGTAGCCGAAACTAAGGGGGCAAAGGTGGAACAAAACACCAGGCTAGAAAGGCCGAGCCTTTCACCTTTGACCCAGTATATAGGTGCATTAAAAATTAATTAATATTTAATAGGGTGATATAACAAGGATCCCATGTTATCATATGGAAGCAACTGCACCTGCAACTAGCAACGCTGACAACAAGGTTAAGCAAGCAGTAACATGACCAATCATAGGTTTGCTAGGTTGCGAACAGTTCAAGGTTTCATGGCATTGTTGAGAGGCTCATATATAACATGTGGTAGGCAACGAGACGTAAACGGTAGAAACGGTAAAACTAGCATGGCAATGATAGTAATGGTATCTGGGGAAATGGTCATCTTGCCTGAGATCCCGCTTGGAAGAAGATTAACTCCGTGAAGTCAGCGAACCAACGTAGTCGAACGGTTCCTCACTTTCCGACACGCTTGCGGAACTCTATCGAGACGGAGGAAAACAGAAACAAACATCAACACAGATATTCCCCACGGCAAAGCACGACATGAAGCACAACCTAATATGATGCATGATTAGATCAAATATGCATGCCATGGCATGACAATTCACCTCACACAAACACTACACATTAAGTGAAGCTCGATATGCAACGAGTTGCATATCGACTAAACTCCACATTTAATTGTTTAGCTCACTCCCGTTTAGGAACACGACAATATTAAAATGTTGTTAACATGGCAAGGGGTGAAGCGGTGATTCTACATGTCATCCTAGTCGGTTAACACGTCGAACATAGAACGGAGTTACATTCAAGAGACACGCACAACATCAAGCACTAATTAAACTGATGCGTGGATGCTCAATCCCTAACTATGCTCTTACTCCAACCTACAAGGTAATCAAGTGCCACCTCATCACAAAGTGACACTTCTGGATAACTGCTCACAACTGGAATCTAGTGCCACCATTGGATTCATTGGGTTCTCCTACCCCAAAACCATATATAACACTATTATATATGCATGCGGATAAACACCAGAAACAGCAAAGGAAAAACTACACAGGATCAAACTACGCTAATAACAAGAACAGAGGATGTTCTTGATATGCCAGAGTTGGCATAATCCTCTTCTGGAATATTCCAGATTTGGAAATACATCACAAAACTAAACTAAACAAAAAAATCATATAAACATCAGGGGGTCCCACTGGTCATACTCACCAGGGCCCCTAATGGGTGTATGCAAGTGGGCCATACGCCCACAATACACACACACCCCAACTACTGCACCACACACCTAAAAGAAAAAATAAAATGGGGTGCATACTCACCAGGGCCCCTAATGGGTGTATGCAAGTGGGCCATACCCCCACAATACACACACACCCCAACTACTGCACCACACACCTAAAAGAAAAAATAAAATGGGGTGCAGGGGGAATCGAACCCTGAACCTAGGGTACCCTATGCACAACTCCACACCACTATGCTACTACAGCGCAGCTGACCATAGATGGGGACTTAACACAGCTAAACCAACTCTACTGCTACTGCAACAGGGGGGAAAACGAAATAAACAAAAGGGGGCGCCGGCGGGATTTGATCCCTGGACCTCATGGTTGCTACCGAGCGCGCTGACCAGCTGGGCTAGGTGGATCTCTTGTGGAAAACGAGATTCCGATGCTACATGTACAAAGGCCACGCTGAACGTGGAACCTGAACAAATCTGAATCAAAGAAGGGGGAAACTGAACCTGACGAACACGGGCCGACCCTGGCTGTGCTCGCGGCGGCACAGTGCTATAGCGGCTCTCCCGCGCGGATCCTAGGGGAACGGCGGTGCCAGACCCGGCGGTTGGGGCTATATTCCCACCACCAGGAGCTCAAATCGAAGTGGGGACGAACGAGGCATGAGCTGCAAGCTCTCGTTCCATGGCGGGGTGGACCTGTACCTGTTGGACAGAGAGGGAGAGAGACGAGGTGAGACAAGGAAGAGGGAAGGGAGAAGGAGCAGGGTAGGCGGGCATGAGGGGACCAACCTGGAGGTCGCCGGTGGCCGGCCGGAGCAGGGCCACGGCAGCCTGGAGGAGCACGGGGCGAGGCGCATGGCGAGGCCGGAGGTGGGGATGGGTCAGGCACTGGCTTTGGTTGGTCGCTGGGTCAACACGACTGGCAACCTCGAGCTGGATCAGTGTCGCGTGTCATTCCCGTGCCCACGCACGAGCAGGAGGAGCGGGCTGTCGGCTGGGGGCGGCACGCTGGCGAGGAACAAGGGCGAGCGGGGCTCCGGTCGAGGGATGGAGTGGGTCTGGCTCGTTGGCGCCTACCCCGACGACGAGATAACTGAACGAGTCGGGGGGGGCTCGAGCTCCATGGGATGCTGTCTCCCGATCAATCCTGACAGGGAAAACGAAGCAGAGAGGAGAGGGTGAGATTCAGAGAAAGGGAGAGAGGAGGAGGAAGGAAGAAGGGGACTGGCCTAATGGCTGGCTCGAGATGGTCGCCGACAGGGTCGCGCTGGAGGCCGGGGTAGCAGGGTGCAGCGGGAGCTGCTCCTGTTGGACGCCAGCTCGGGCAGAGGAGCTTGCCTGGTCGTGCTAGGGGGGAAACATCCTCGTGGTCGTCCATGGAACATAGGGAGATGGTTGCCTCGGTCCATTCGGGATCGAGCAGGAGGCCGGAGGCTACGGGGGTTGGTCGTGCACGGAAACAAAGGAGGTGGGTGGCGGCGCGAGGAGGATTGGATGGGACAGATCGCTAGGTTCTAGGGTTGGATGCTTAAGTAATTAAGTGGGCTAAGATTACGTCTATCTCAACCCTCTGATTTAGAGCGGATGGTCGAGAAAACTAGGTTAGGGAGTCCAGTGGACAAACCGATGATGATATGCGGTAAAACGGCATTGATCTAGATCCAACGGTCACGACCGCCCGGTCCGGGTTCCGAGATGTTTTCGAACTAGGTTGCGCGTAGGTCGGTGCAGTGTGTAGAGGGTCTAGGCATGAAAGAGAGGAAAAACGGGCAGCCCGGCATCGGGGTTTTTTAAACACCGACACACGTCCGACGATAGACCGAATACGGTGCCGCTACGGTCGACCGTTCGGTTACCAGACGGACTCCGATTGCGATGAAATTTGACACGCGACCTAGCTACCACTACCGCACGTCAAATTCCAACCCAATCAAAGAAAGTTGTACGCACAATTTTTAAAACAAGGATTGAAGATGCCGCGGGCGCGTGCGTGTGTGGTCGGGCTCAGAACGGTCAACGACAAGAACCGGCAACTAACAACGGATGCAAGTTTTGAAAACTGGCGGCCACGGGATGCCGATGCAATGTTGATGATGCGCATGATGCGATGATGATGCGACAAAATAAAATAGACACACAACGAAAACAGAAAGAAAGGGGAATCTTCCGGAATGTCGGCATCGGGCTATCACATACAGGTATCTCCGAAAGTGTTTGTTGGGTTGGTACGAATCGAGACTGGGATTTTTCACTCCGTGTGACAGAGAGGTATCTATGGTCCCATTTGGTAATACGTCATCGTAATGAGCTCAATGTGACTAAGGATTTAGCCATGGGATGATGTGTTACGGAACGAGTAAAGATACTTGCTGGTAACGAGATTGAACAAGGTATAGCGATACCGACGATCGAATCTAGGACAAGTATCATACCAGTATATAAAGGGAATTTGGTACTAGATTGATTGAATCCCCAACATCGTGGCTCATCTGATGAGATCATGGTGGAACATGCGGGAACCAACATGGATATCCAGACCCCGCTGTTGGTTATCGATCGGAGAGGTGTCTCGGTCGTGTCGGCATGGTTCCCGAACCCGTAGGGTCTACACACTTAAGGTTCGATGACGCTAGGGTTATTATGGGAATAGTATACATGGTTACCGAAGGTTGCTCGGAGTCCTGGATGAGATCTCGGACGTCACGAGGATTTCCGGAACGGTCCAGAGGTAAAGATTCATATATAGGAAGTGGAGTTTTGATTGCCGGAAGAGTTTTGGAGATCGTCGGTATTGTATCGGGACCAGAGGAATGGTTTCGGGGGTCCACCGGGAAGGGCCACGAGCCCCGAAAGGCTACATGGGCCAAGAGTGGAAGGGAACCAACCCCTAAATGGGCTGGTGCGCCTCCCACTTCAGCCCAAGGTGCACAAGAAGGAAGGGTGGGCTAACCCTAGGTGTCGGGTCTTGCCTTGGGTGGCAAGGCACCCTAGGGCGCCGCCTCATCCTCCACTTGGCCGCCGGCCTCCCCATATTGGGCTCCCGCACCACCTAGGGTGGAAACCCTAGGGGTGGTGCACCCTCCTCCCTCTCCTCCTATATAAACCCAAGGGGTTTTGGGGCTGCACACACAATTCATCTCTCTCCCTCTCTCTCTCTCTCGGCGCAACCCTACCTCTCCTCCTCCTCGTCCTCCGAACCGCTTGGCGGAGCCCTGCCGGAGTACCAAGCAGCTCCACCGTCACCACGCCGTCGTGCTTCCAAACTTCTTACTCAACCTCTCCTCTCTCTCTCCTTGCTGGAACAAGGCATAGGGGGCGCCACCGGGCTGCACGTGTGTTGAACGCAGAGGCGCCGTTGTTTGGCGCTTAGATCAGAATCCACCATGATCTGAATTGCTACGAGTACGACTCCATCAACCGCGTTCTAGTAACGCTTCCACTTAGAGATCTTCAAAGGTAAGAAGATGCTCTACCCCGTTGCTCGTTGCTGGTTTCTCCTACATAGATCGTTCTGAAGGGTAGGAATTTTTTTGAAATTACTACGTTCCCCAACATTGGTATCAGAGCGACGTTGCGATCCTGGGATTCTATGTACGAGTAGAAAACATAAGTTATGGGCAATGATTTTGTCAATTGCTTGTCATTACTAATCTTATCTTTTTCGGCGGTATTGTGGGATGATGCGACACGGACCGACTTTACACATACGCTTACGTGAGACTCGTTCCATCGACTGACATGCACTTGTTGCATAAGGTGGCTAGCGGGTGTCTGTTTCTCCCACTTTAGTCGAATTGGATTCGATGAAAAGGGTCCTTATGAAGGGTAAATACAGTTAGCATATCAACGCTGTGGTTGTCACGTAGGTAAGAAGCATTCTTGCTAGAAACCCAAATCAGCCACGTAAACCTTGCATCAACAATTAGAGGACATCTAACTTCTTTTTGCAGGGTATGCTATGTGATGTGATATGGCCAAAAGGATGTGATGTTACATATTTGATGTATGAGATTGATCATGTTCTTGTAATAGGATTCACGACTTGCATGTCGATGAGTATGACAACCGGCAGGAGCCATAGGAGTTGTCTTAATTTATTGTATGAGATGCAACGCCATGTGATTACTTTACTTTATTGCTAAACCGTTAGCTATAGTAGTACAAGTAATAGTTGGCAAGACGACTTTCGCAAAGACACAATGATGGAGATCATGGTGTCATGCTAGTGACAATGATGATCATGACGTGCCCCGAAGATGGAGATCAAAGGAGCAAGATGATATTGGCCATATCATGTCACTATATGATTGCATGTGGTGTTTATCATGTTTTTCATCTTATTTCTTAGAACGACGGTCGCAAAGATAAGATGATCCCTCATTAAAATTTGGAGATAATTCTTCCCCTAAGTGTGCACCGTTGCGAATGATCGTTGTCTCGAAGCACCACGTGATGATCCTGTGTGATAGATTCTAACATTCGCATACAACGGTTGTAAGCTAGATTTACACACGCAGAACACTTAGGTTGACTCGACGAGCCTAGCATGTACATACATGGCCTCGGAATACGGGAGACCAAAAGGTCGAACATGAGTTGTATGGATGATACGATCAGCATGGAGATGCTCATCATTGATTACTAGTCTTTCTCACGTCATGATCGGACACGGGCTAGTCGACGTGGATCTTGTATCACTTGGATGACAAGAGGGATGTCTATCTAAGTGGGAGTTCATTAAGTTATTTGATTAGATGAACTTAACTATCATGAACTTAGTCTAAAATTTTATTTACAAATATTATAGATCAAATGGCGAATGCAAATGTCCCATTCAACTTCAACGCGTTCCTATAAAAAACCAAGTTGAAAGACCATGGGAGCAACTATGCGGACTGGGCTCGTAATCTAAAGCTCATCCTGACTGCTTCCAAGAAGGCATATCTCCTTAATGCACCGCTAGGTGATCCTCTCTTTCCTGCGGCAACCCAGGACGTTAGGAACGCCTGTCTGTTGTGTAGTGATGACTACACTCTAATTCAGTGCGGCATGTTTTACAGTGTAGAACCGGTGATCCAAAGGCATTTTGAGCAACATGGAGCATATGACATGTTCGAGGATCTGAAACTAGTTTTTCAAGCTCATGCCCGGGTCGAGAGATATGAAGTCTCCGACAAGTTCTTCAGTTGTAAGATGGAGAATAGTTATGTCAGTGAGCACATACTTAGAATGTCTGGGTTGCACAACCACTTGACTCAGTTGGGAGTTGAACTTCCGGATGACGCGGTCATTGATAGAATCCTCGAGTCGCTTCCACCTAGCTATAAGGGCTTTGTGATGAACTACAACATGCAAGGGATGGAGAAAACCATTCTCGAGTTGTATTCAATGCTGAAATCAGTAGATGTAGAAATCAAGAAAGAACATCAAGTGTTGATGGCGAATAAGACCACCAGTTTCAAGAAAGGCAAGGGAAAAAATAACTTCAAGAAGGATGGCAAAGCAGCTGCCATGCACAGTAAACCACTTGCTAGGAAGAAGCCAAAGAAAGGACCCAAGCCTGAGACTGAGTGCTATTATTGCAAGGGAACCAGTCATTGGAAGCGGAATTGCCCTAAGTACTTAGCGGACAAGAAGGCCGACAACCTCAAAGATATATATGATATACATGTTATTGATGTGTACCTTACGAGCGTTCGTAGTAGCTCCTGAGTATTTGATACCTGTGCGATTGCTCACATTTGCAACTCAAAACACGAACTGCGGAATAAGCGAAGGCTGGCAAAGGATGAGGTGACAATGCGCGTCGGGAATGGTGCTAAGGTCGATGTGATCATTGTCGGCACGCTACCTCTACATCTACCTTCGGGAATAGTTTTAAACATGAATAATTGTTATTTAGTACCAGCTTTGAGCATGAACATTGTATTGGGATCTCGCTTGATGCAAGATGGCTACTCATTTAAATGTGAGAATAATGGTTATTCTATTTATATGAGTGGTATGTTTTATGGTCATGCCCCGCTGGTCAATTGTTTATTTTTAATGAATCTCGAACGTGATGTTACACATATTCATAGTGTGAGTACCAAAAGATGTAAGCTTGGTAATGATAGTCCCACATACTTGTGGCACTACCGCCTTGGTCATATCGGTGTCAAGCGCATGAAGAAACTCCATACAGATGGACTTTTGGAGTCACTTGTTTTTGAATCATTTGACACATGTGAACTGTGCCTCATGGGCAAGATGACCAAGACTACGTTCTTCGGAACAATGGAGCGAGCAACCAACTTATTGGAAATAATACATACCGATGTATGCGGTCCAATGAGCGTTGAGGCTCGTGAAGGTTATCGTTATGTTCTCACCCTCACTAATGACTTAAGTAGATATGGGTATGTCTACTTAATGAAACGCAAGTATGGAACCTTTGAAAGGTTCAAGGAATTTCAGACTGAGGTAGAGAATCAATGTGACAAGAAAATAAAGTTCTTATGATCTGATCGTAGAGGAGAATATTTGAGTCACGAGTTTGGCACGCACTTAAGGAAATGTGGAATTGTTTCACGAGTCACGCCACCTGGCACACCGCAGTGTAACGGTGTGTGTGAACATCGTAGTCGCACTTTATTGGATATGTTGCGATCTATGATGTCTCTTACTGATCTGCCACTATCATTCTGGGGATATGCATTGGAAACTGCCGCATTCACTTTAAATATGGCACCCTCTAAATCCGTTGAAATGACACCGTATGAATTATGGTTTGGCAAGAAACCTATGCAGTCGTTTTTGAAAGTTTAGGGCTGCGATGCTTATGTGAAGAAACATCAACTCGAGAAGCTCGAATCCAAAGTGGAAAAATGTGTCTTCCTAGGATGCCCTAAGGAAACTATTGGATACACCTTCTATCTTAGATCCGAAGGCAAAATCTTTGTTTCCAAGAATGGATCCTTTCTAGAGAAAGAGTTTCTCTCGAAAGAAGTAAGTGGGAGGAAAGTAGAACTTGATGAGGTAATTGTAACTCCTCTCGAACCGGAGAGTAGCACGGCACAAGAAAATGTTTCTGAGGTGCCTGCACCGGCTAGAGAAGAAGTTAATGATGATGATCATGAAACTTCAGATCAAGTTGCTACTGAACCTTGAAGGTCTCAAGGACACGTTCCACACCAGAGTGGTACGACAACCCTGTCATGGAAATCATGTTGTTGGACAACATGAACCTTCGAACTATGAAGAAGCGATGACGGGCCAGGATTCCAATAAATGGCTTGAGGCCATGAAATAAGAGATAGGATCCATGTATAATAATGAAGTATGGACTTTGGTGGACTTGCCCGATGATCGGCGAGCCATAGAAAATAAATGGATCTTTAAGAAGAAGACTGACGCGGATGGTAATGTGACCATCTATAAGGCTCGACTTGTCGCTAAGGGTTACCGACAAGTTCAAGGGATTGACTATGATGACACTTTCTCACCCGTAGCGATGCTAAAGTCGGTCCGAGTCATGTTAGCAGTTGCCGCATTTTATGATTATGAAATCTGCAAATGGACGTCAAAACGGAATTCCTGAACAACTTTCTTAAGGAAGAATTGTATATGATACAACCGGAAGGTTCTGTCGATCCTAATAATGCTGACAAGGTATGCAAATTCCAGCACTCCATGTATGGGCTGGTGCAAGCATCTCGGAGTTGGAAAATTTGCTTTGATGAGGTAATCAAAGCGTTTGGGTTTGTACAGACTTATGGAGAAGCATGTATTTACAAGAAAGTTAGTGGGAGCTTTGTAGCATTTCTCATATTATATGTGGATAACATATTATTGATGGGAAATGATATAGAACTTTTGGAAAGCATCAAGGCCTATTTTAATAAGAGTTTTTCAATGAAGGACCTTAGAGAAGCTGCTTACATATTAGGCATCAATATCTATAGAGATATATCAAGACGCCTCATAGGTCTTTCACAAAGCACATATCTTGACAAGATATTGAACAAGTTCAATATGGATAAATGAAAGTGCGTTATATCGGCTAGAGGGGGGTGAATAGGCAATTTTTAGAATTTCATCGCTGAGGAAATTCCTTTTGAGGAAATTCCTCACTGATGAATAACTTGGAGCGGAAACAACAAAGGATCAGGAGTGCAAAGTACTACTATAGCAGTTTTCTCGATGAGGAATATGAAAAACAGTTTGCATAGTACGCATGCAAAGAGTAAGCAGGTGAGGATTACTTAGCGTGAAGAATTTGAGGTTGAGGAAATTCAGAGAAAGTCTTCAGCAAATTCTTCAAACAGAGGCAAGGAAAATCTTCAACATACAATATTTAGGAATTGAAAGAGTTGAAGAAATAGAACCCGTATCATAGTGAAGACAGTGGTTGATGACCCAGTTCCAACTGCTGTGACAGTCGTACGTATGGTTTGGAGCGGCTTGGTATTGAAACCAAAAGACACACAATCCCGGGACACATAGTCCCTATCGTATTCTCCTTGAGCTAAGGACACACACCCCTCACCCAACACTCGTGGTAAGTCTTCAGGGCAGACTTCCAATCCCTCACAAACTTAGTCACCCGGCGATACACAAGTGACTGCTCGATTGATGTAGACCATGGCGCCTAACCGTCTGGAGGATGCACAGTCCTCAAAGGTAAAAGGCTTCAGTTCCACATAGGAACAAATTCTTCAGTGATGCTTAATCACTTGGTTTTCGGTTTGTGGTTTGGTGTTTCGTGTATTTCCTCACTGATGATTTACTCTCGAAGAATCTGAGGAATTTGGGTTGCTCTAAATGACAAGTGTCAGTTTCTCGCGGATCAGCCAACCAGCTAATGGTTGTAGGGGCGGCTATTTATAGCCTGGGAGCATCCCGACATGATTTGACATTAATGCCCTTAAATATTATGACCATTGGTGTGGATAAGATCGTTGAGGTGGCGCAAATCGCGGCAAAAGTCGGGTCTCTCAACTGTGAGAGTCCTCATGTCTCTCATATTCCTTACTTAAGGCTTTTGTAGGTTTAGGCTTGGGTTGAGTATCATGAGGAAATTCATTCCATAGTGTTACCTTGACCCCTTTAAAAATACGGTGTTCCTATGACTGAAGAGTGAAGAAAATGAAACACAAAGAATAAATATTCATGCTTCAAAGTCTTCAAACTGATTTTCTTCAGGACACACCGAGTTCCTCATCTTCAGTATCTTCATTAGGAATGTCAATTTCATCGCTATTTCTTCGTGATTCAAATCTTCAGCATAAGACCAATTTCTTCAGCCGAAGATATACACCTTTAGGGGTCGATATTCATCATATAACTCAAACTCCACAGCACTTATAGATCCTGTGTACAGTCATGAACACATTAGATACTTAACCCATAAGTCTTCAAACCACCAAAATCACTAAGGGCACTAGATGCACTTACAATCTCCCCCTTTTTGGTGGTTGATGACAATTAGGTTAAGTTTTTAACGGGGATAAAATATGAAGTGTAAATACTCAGTTGAGGAATTTGAAAACAAGATACCGAGAGACTCCCCCTAAAGATGTGCACACTTTGAGGAATTTACTTTTCACAGCAAATGCACATTGATGATTTATATCATGGAGATCTCCCCCTGTATCTTGTAAATCATGCATACATATGACATATAATATGAGGAATTTGAGAATGCATGATGAGAAATGATATCTACGAATTTCAGCATGCGTGCATTAATATTTTGAGGAATAAGCATGCGAAGAAAAATGTTCAAAAGCGTTAGAGTACCATCGGGCTTAAGTTACAACTCATTACATAAAACACTTCAGAAGAACCAAGACTTTGTAACTTAATAAAGTTTATAAGCCCCAAAATTTATCCCGCGTGAAGACTAACTCGGTTTTCTCCCCATTTGTCATCAACTGACAAAAAGGGACAAAGCTGAGGACTAACGCCCCATGAAGACTTTCACTTCTTGGTTGATGAAGAAGAGGCGTGAGGATTCTTGGCAACGGGCTTCTTCCTTGGGCCAGTAGCAGTGTCTTCTGGTTCTTCATCAGATTCTGCAGTGCGGAATGAAGAAAAGGAACTATCCTCAAGGTCTGGAACTGGAATTGGCTTGAATTTCTTCTTGGGAGGCCACGACCAGTCGAAGTCTTGAGTAAACTCCAATTCATCAAGTTCTTCTTGAGTCTTCTGATGAGCCGGGGTGGCCTAGGTTCGATCAAACACCTCATAAAGATAGTAGTGATTTTTCTTCCATGCATTCTGAGTCTCGTTGAGGGTTTTCACAATGGCATTGAATTGACGTTTTACCTATTTGTGATTTCGATCGACCTTCTGATGAAGACTGAGGAGTAGTTCGCCATTAGTCATTATCCTTGGGACAATAGGGCTAGGCGGATCCTGAGTAGAAGTGTCATCATATGAAGAATATGATTCTGCTTCACAAAAGTGGCCATCAAGGGGCCGACTACCTTCATCTATGATAGATTTGCCTTTTCCTTCAACTGGGTCAAATTTCTTTTTGATGACTCTGATCGGAAGCACATATCCAATGTGATTGTTGAAATCAGCATGATAGTTGATGCCTGACCTGCATCTTATGAATCTCATGATCCATCGAGCATAAATCTTCGTGTCAAATGGGAACATTGCATTATCAGCCAAAGTCCTCAGGAAGAAATCATGAAGATTTATAGGTATGCAATGGATGATGTTGAAGAGGATATTCTTCATGATGCCTACTACATCTTCCTCATCATCATGGCCTTTGATATGTGCAAGGGTATTGGCCAAGATTCTATAAATGGTTCGTGTTTCATACTTCAAGTCTTGAACCAAAAAGTGAGTCCTTGGAGGTTGATTCTTGGCCAAAGGCTTCATGAGGACTTCCATAAGTTTGTTGGGCAGCTCCCGTTCATCATACATCAGCACAACTTGTTCTGAGGCAATTGACAGCATTTCACTGGCAGGAGCTTTGTAGTGAGTGTGCTGAGTCATCCAGTCTAGCACGCATGTGTTGATATCCTTCGGGTCTCCAGAGATGTGCAAAGTAGCATAGAACTGAAGAATTTTATCACTATTCCAATCACCTATATCAGTGCAGAGAGGCAGCAGTCCAGCTTCATGAAGAACATTGAGGACTGGGGCGAAGCAAGGAAGTTCTTCCATCTCAATGTGAGGAATATGCTTGTGCTGAAATATTTTGTTCCTCCCATAGAGCACGGAGGCATAGAGTTGAGCTGAGTCCTATGGATTGTCATATGGATTGTCGCCGTTGAAATACATCCGATTTTCATAGAATGATTCCTTTTGAAACTTTGGCCTCTTTGAAAAAGGTTGATTTTGCTTTGGTTGAAGACTATGCTGCTGTTCTTGAGGAGATACTATCATTGCTGTTTCAGTGTTGACTACAACAATAGCAGTTTCGGTATTGGGTGCAGGAGCATTTTCTTCAGCCTGTTCCTCAGGATGAGGATTTTCTTCAGGTTGAGAATTTTCCTCGGGTTGAGGATTTTCCTAGGATTGAGGAATTTTCTTGGTGCAGGGGGCAAAGTCTTCAGCAGTTGCAGCTGATCCTTGAGCAGTTTCATCAGATGTCTTGTGAGGAAAGAAGGACTGAGGAATATCATCAATTTGAATTTCCTCATCCATGGTTTCTTCAGATTTAGCATCTTTCATTTCCTCATCTTCTTCAGGAATGACATAGTCAATTCCGAAGGGAATAAGTGAACATGATGGAGATACCTTCAGAGGCATAGAATCCACTGGAGCAGTTGAAGACTCTATTTGAGCTAACTTGGGGCGCTCGGCCTCTGATGATTCTGAGGTCATTGAATCTTTTCTTTTCTTTGCTTCTTTCTCACCAGCCTTGGTTTTCTTCACATCTGATGCAGACGGAACAATTTTCTTCACCTTTGAGGATTGAGGTGAAGGAATTTTCTCTTCAAGAGCTGGTGCAGTATCAGACCTGGCAGTTTCCTCAACTGAAGCATTTTCTTCAGCTCGAGCAGATTCATCAGCTCGAGTATTTGAGGTATTTCCTCAACAACAGGTTCATCAGCTGAAATACTTTTGGAGGACTCCTCATTCCTTTCCTTTCAAAGGACTTTTGCCTTTTATCTCCATTCCTAGTGACGTCAGCTGTGCTTCTCTCGCAATGGCTCCAAAAAAGTGTTGATCCTGCAATCTCTAGTGTTATCTAGACGAATGCTTATAACAACGAACCTTCTCCTGCAACGACACCAGAAGAATGCTGATAGCACTCCCCGGCAATGAGACTGGAAGAACGTTGTTGATGGCCCACCAGCGTGTGGGTTCGCAGCAGTTTTCGAGGGTAGAGTATTCGACCCAATTTGTTGGTTTGCACGACGGGAGGTGAGAGTATACTCTCAAGTATTAGCAACTGAATTTGTCAGATTCAACCACACCTAAAAGATTAGTATCTGCAAGCACAGTAGTAACAGCAAAGTAGCGAGTAACGGCAGTGTAACGACCAATAGCAGTGGCAAGGAACAACAGTAGTGACAGCAGTAGCAAGTAGCAACAGTAGCAAGCGATAGTAGTAGCAACAGTAGTAGCAGCAGCAGAGCAAGACAAGTAACAACTGTAAGTGCATCTAGTGCCCCTTAGTGATTTTGGTGGTTTGAAGACATATAGGTTAAGTATCTAATGTGTTTGTAAGTGTACACAGGATCTATAAGTCATTGAGGAGTTTGAGATATTTGAAGAATATCGACCCCTAAAAATATATGTCTTCAATTGAAGAAATTGGTCTGAAGCTGAAGAAATGAATCACGAGGAATCTGCAATGAAACTGATATTCCTCATGAAGATATTGATATTGCGAAGATCGGTGGTTCCTGAAGAAAATCATTTTGAAGAAATCGAAGCGTGAAGATTTACGTTTTCTGTTTTACTTTCTTCGCATTTCATGAATAGGAACACCGTACTGTTAAAGGGGGTCAAAGTAACACTATGGAATGAATTTCCTCATGATTCTCAACCCAAGACAAATCCTACCAAAAGCCTCAAGTGAGGAATATGAGTGACATGAGGACTCTCATAGATGAGGGTCCCGACCGTTTCGATAGCCACGCCAAGTCACTGGTCTTATCCACTCCAACGGTCATATTATTTAAGGGCATTAATGTCAAATCATGTCGAGATGCTCCCAGGCTATAAATAGCCGCCCCCACAACCACTAGCTGGTTGGCTGCTCCGTTAGAAACTGACACTTGTCATAAGAGCAACCCAAATTCCTCAGAGCCTTCGAGAGAAAATCATCTGTGAGGAAATACACCACCCACCGAAACCACAAACCAAACCTAGTGATTGAGCATCACTGAAGAAGTTGTTCCTGTGTGGGACTGAAGCCTTTTACCTTTGAGGACTCTGCATCCTCCAGACGGTTAGGCGTCATGGTCTAGAGCAATCCAGCAGTCAATTGTGGATCGCCGGGTGACCGAGTTTGTGAGGGTTTGGAAGTCTGCCCTCAAGACTTACCACGAGTGTTGGGCGAGGACTGTGTGTCCTTAGCTCAAGGAGAATACGGTAGGGACTGTGTGTCCCGGGACTGGGTGTCCTTTGGTTTCAATACCAAGCCGCTCCAAACCAGATGTACGACTGTCACAGCAGTTGGAACTCGGTCATCAACAATAGTCTTCACCAAGAATCGGGTTCTGATTCCTCAACTCTTTACTTTCTCTGTATTATGTGTTGATGACTTTCACTATGACTGTTTGAAGAATTTGCTGAAGGCTTTCTCCGAATTTCCTCAACCCCAAATTCTTCACAATAGTTAATCATCATCTGTATTCTGCGTGTCTGCTTACTGTGCAATCCGTTTTCACAATCTTCACTCTGTAATACTGCTGTTGTGAACGTTTGCACGACTGATCCTTAACTGTTTCCGCTGTAAGTTAGTCATCAGTGAGGAATTTCCTCAAAAGGAATTTCCTCAGTGATGAAATTCTAAAAATCTCCTATTCACCCCCCCTCTAGTCGATATAACGCACTTTCAATTGGTATCAGAGCAAGGTACTCCCTTGTTCTGTGTGATTTTGGTTTAACCACCTGGAGTTTTAGTTATGTCGACTGCAGGCATGTTTAAGGTGACTGCAACATGTCCTACCTACGAGGGAAAGAACTTTCCCTTCTGGAAGAACAAAATGCAAATGCATTTACAAGCTATCGATAATGATCTCTAGTATATTGTGGAAAATGGAGTCCCCATCATCTCTGCCAGTGTCTCTACGGCTGATGTGAAGAAATTCAAGCAACTCGATTCTCAAGCGAAGAACATCATCTGTGGTCATCTGAGCCCTGGCCAGTTTGGAAGAGTAAGTGCCTTGGGCTGTGCAACACTGATCTGGGAGAGACTGTGCAAGGTAAATGAAGGAGTATCAACCCAACGTGACTCTCGTGTTGATATTCTTCGCAATCTCTTCAATCGCTTCAAGAGACACGACAATGAAAGCTGCCAAGACACCTTTGATCGCCTCACTGACATATCAAATGAACTGCAAGCACTGGGAGCTCGAGACATCACTGATGACGAAGTTGTGAAGAAACTGCTGAGATCCTTAGATTCTTCATTTGACACTCTAGTTCTGATGATTCAAGAAATACCAGACTACAAGATGCTAGATCCAGCTAATATCCTCGAAAGGCTAAATACTCATGAATTCCAGCTAGAAGAAAAGAGAGATCTATATGGACAAAGCTATTCCAGACCACGTGCACTGAAGGCAAGAGCAATTTCCTCATCTGAAGAAGAAGACACAGATGACAGCAGTTGTGACCCTGAAGAATTTGGTCAGGAGCTTGCAATGCTTGTGAGGAAATTCCAGAGATTTACACGACCAGGCCAGTTCGGTAAATCATCAAGAAGAGACATGAGGAAATTAGAATCTACATTAGAGGACTACAAGAAACGGACCTGTCACAAGTGCAAGAAATCAGGACATTACATTGCCGATTGTCCCCGCTGGGGAAAGGAATCAAAGAAGAAGAAATACAAGGATGACAGTTCTGATGACTCAAAGAAGAAGAAGAAATCTTCAAAATCCTCATCTTCAAAGTCCTCTTCACACAAGAAGACTAGCTTCAGAAAGGCTCGGGCACCTATTGGCAAGGAAATGGATTCTGAGGTAGAATCAGAGGAATGTGATGAAGAAGAAGGCTCTGGAGAAGACTCGGAATCCGGACAGGCTAGTCTTGCACTAGCAACCAATTTCGTCAGCAAGTCAATCTTCAATCTTGAAGAAAATGAGTGCACCATCCATACTGATCACTATGCTGATGACTTCGCTCCAACCTATTGCTTCATGGCAAAAGGTTCAAAGGTATCAAATAATGCCTTCTGCTCTGATTCAAGTGACTGTGAACATGATGGTTACAAAAAACCCAGTTATAGTAAACTTGCCATCATTGCCACTAAACAACAAACTGCTCTGGAAAAGCTTCAAAAACTGCTAGACAAAAGTGATGATCTGTTGAATGATGAAATGAATCTTAATCAAATCCTCGCTGATGACATGAAAAATCTTCAGTCTAGATTTGATAATCTTCAGGATAGTCATGATACACTCCTCACTGGTCATGAGAAGCTTTCCTACGAATTCCTTCAAAGAAAGCTTGATCTTGAGAAGCTGAGGATGTCTCATCATGATATTCGTATGGAAAATGATTCATTACTAGCTCAACAGATTAGCGCTAGTCAAGTTGAATTTATTCCTCCATGTCTTAAATGCATTGAACGTGAAACTGCTAATTCCTCACCAGAAACATCAAATGCAACAAATTCGTCAACTACACCTGTTGTGTCTATTTCCTCACTTGAGGAAAACACAAATGTTACTGATGAAAATGCAGGGTTGAAGGAATTGTACGTGACAGGCATGTACAAAAGCCTCAAAGGACACCAAACCCTTTGTGATGTGCTCAAAATGCAGATCTTGAACAAGAACCCGAGGAAAGAAGGAATTGCCTTTGAGAGGAAATTGAATCCTGATGGATCTTATTGGAAACCTGAGTAGTATCCCAAAACCTCATGGGTTGCTGCTACTGGGCCTCCTTTTGATCCATCTAATCTAACTGGCTTCTCATGTGAATTATCCTATTCCTCGGATGAGTCATCTGATTCCAACTATAAACTGTTCAAAAATCAATCTGGTGAAGTATTTGCTCGATATGTTGGAACTAACTGCAGGAATGGCCCTCCTCTAAGGAAAATCTGGGTTCCCAAAAGTTGTCTTGAATATCTTCAAGTGAATGTCCCCATGACATCACCTCTGAAGAATCTGAACCCCAGATCAAATTCCTCAGGTGTACCAAAGTCTTCAAGAGGATCAAAATCCTCAACTGGTCAAAACTATGCTCGTACCCGTGCTTATGCGTCTAACATGCAGGGAAACTACAAGGAATATGATTATGAGCGCTACTCCTCAAATCATTATGTTCATAAATCCTCAAACCAGTTCTCTGCATACTCATATGAGTACTTTAACCCCCCTACTGTTAAGAGAAGTGCATTAGCTTCAATGCCACCTTTCTCATATGGTGCTCGCAGGATGATGAACGCTTTGCCACCACTTTAGATGTGGGTGGTGAAGAAATCAAACTAGTCACTTCTGCAGGTCAGGTCTCTAGATGAAAATCATCATTTGAAGAATTTGCTGGAGACCTAAGGAAATGCTTGATAGGACGCAAGCTAATGATTGATGAAATAGAAATATTTCACACGTCCTTACATTTCTGTTATGATGAAATTACTGAACTTGTGAAATTAGTATCGTATTCTTCAAATCTGAAGCATATGAGATGGTAAGATGTACTAATTCTTCTACAGGATGACAAACCCAAAAATACTGAGTGGGTTCTCAATAGTGGCTGCACACATCACATGACTGGTGATAAAAGCCTACTGATGAATATGCCACTAACTCCATCACCTCTGAAGCAAATCACATATGCTGATAAAGGTAAAAGCAAGGTATTGGGACTTGGGAAAGTAGCTATTTCCAAGGATAGGCATATGGACAAAGTGATGCTTGTTGAATCCCTTGGTTTTAACCTCATGTCAGTCTTGATGCTTTGTGATCTTGATATGATTGTTATCTTTGGTAGATATAGATGTGTATTCATCATGGAATCTGACAGATCCAAAGTCTTCGAAGGTGTAAGAAGAGGGGATTTGTACATTGTTGACTTCTCTACAGGTCCTCAACCAGCCACTTGCTTACTAGCAAAAACCTCAGAAGGATGGTTGTGGCACCGAAGACTAGGTCATGCAGGCATGAGGAATTTGCACACACTTGCAAAGAAGAAGCATGTCATTGGCATCGAATCAGTCAAATTCCTCAAGGATCATCTCTGAGGTGCTTGTGAATCTGGGAAAATGACCAGATCCAAGCATCCCTCTAAAACCATCATGACTACTACACGTCCATTCGAATTGCTTCACATGGATTAATTTGGACCTACTCACTATGCCACACTAACCAATGCAGCATCTCTATATAGCTTTGTCATAGTTGATGATTATTCTAGATACACTTGGGTGCATATTATAGTGTATAAAACTGAAGTGCAGGAAATCTTCAAACGATTTTCTTCAAGGGCCTCGACGAACTTCGGCATCCAGATCAAACATATCAGGAGTGATAATGGAACCGAGTTCAAAAACACTGGCCTTGATGATTATCTTGATGAACTTGGTATTACTCACGAATTGTCTGCTCCTTATACTCCTCAGCAGAATGGTGTCGTCGAAAGAAAGAACAGGACTCCGGTTGAAATGGCAAGAACTATGCTTGAAGAATATTAGACTCCTCGTCGCTTCTGGCCCGAAGCACTCAACACTGCATGTCATATAATCAACATGGTATATCTTCACAAATTCCTCAAGAAAACCTCATATGAACTCCTCACTGACAAGAAACCCAATGTAAGTTATTTCAAAGTCTTCGGTGCAAAATGCTGGATTAGAGATCCTCATCATAGCTCAAAATTTGCACCTAAGGCACATGAAGGTTTTATGCTCGATTATGGAAAGGACTCGCACACCTACAGAGTCTTCAACAACTATCACAACAAAGTTGTTGAGACTATAGTTGTGCGGTTCGATGAAACTAATGGCTCGCAAAGAGAGAAATTGCCTTCTGATCCAGATAAGCTGTCTCCTGAGGAAGCAATAAAGCTTAAGCCTACTGAAGACATTGTCCCCACTGAGGAAATTGGTGAAGAAATGATCCCCATCGCTGATGAAAACCAAGAAGATGCTCCTGAGGAAATTGCAACAGCACCACTTCCTCAGCCCAGACAAAATCCTCAACCAGCTCATCCGAGGATTGCAAATGAAGTAGAACTTGACAAAATCCTCAACGACATCAACGCGCCAGGTCCTCACACTCGCTCAAAAGCTTCACACTTAGTTAACTTTTGTGAGCATTTTTCCTTTGTATCCATCACAGAACCCTCAAAAGTAGCTGAGGCTTTTCTGGAACCGGAGTGGATCCAAGCCATGCAAGACGAACTTCTTCAATTCAAGCTGAATGACATATGGGAGCTCGTCAAACGACCAGATCCTCGCAAGCATAACATCATCGGCACCAAGTGGATCTTCCGAAACAAGCAAGATGAGGACGGTCAAGTGGTGAGGAACAAGGCACGACTTGTAGCCCAAGGCTACACCCAGGTTGAAGGAATAGATTTTGATGAAACTTTTGCACCTGTTGCTAGACTTGAAGCTATTCGAATTCTACTTGCTTATGCTAATCATCATAACATCATCTTATATCAAATGGATGTGAAAAGTGCATTCCTCAATGGTAAGCTTGAGGAAGAAGTATATGTTGCTCAGCCCCCAGGTTTTGAGGACCAAAGAATCCAGACAAAGTCTTCAGACTCAAAAAGGCTCTGTATGGCCTCAAGCAAGCCCCTCAGGCATGGTATGATACATTGAAGGAATTCCACATGAAGAAAGGCTTCAAACTTGGTTCACTCGATCCAACTCTTTTCACAAAATCTTATGATAATGAGCTGTTTGTATGTCAAATATATGTTGATGATATCATATTTGGTCGTACTGACAAAAGATACAGTGATGAATTTGCCTACATGATGAGTGAAGAATATCAGATGTCCATGATGGGGGAGCTGAAATTCTTCTTAGGTCTTCAAATTCGTCAACAAAGCAATGGAATCTTCATATCACAGGAGAAATACCTCAAGGATGTTCTGAGGAAATTCGACATGCACGAATGCAAAGGTGCCAAGACTCCGATGCCTACCAACGGCCACCTCGGCACTGATGAAAATGGTAAAGATTTCGATCAGCAGGTATACCGTTCTAAGGTTGGCTCTTTATTGTATCTATGTGCATCTAGGCCAGATATAATGCTTAGTGTTTGCATGTGTGCACGTTTTCAAGCAAAACGGAAGGAATCACACCATAAGTCTGTGAAACATATTCTTCGATACTTAGCTCACACACCAACACTAGGATTATGGTATCCCAAGGGCTCCAATCTTCATCTGGTAGGGTATTCTGATTCAGACTATGCTGGTGACCGTGTGGATCGCAAGTCAACTTCTCGCACATGCCATTTCCTCGGAAGATCACTAGTTTGCTGGTCCTCAAAGAAGCAGAACTGCGTATCACTCTCCACTGCCGAAGCTGAGTACATTGCTGCTGGTTCTTGTTGTGCTCAATTACTATGGATGAAGCAAACACTCAAGGACTACGGCATCAACATGAAGAATGTGCCTCTCTACTGTGACAATGAGAGTGCTATCAAGATTGCATATAATCCAGTATAGCACTCGAAGAGCAAGCACATCCAGATTCATCATCATTTTCTTCGGGACCATGTCCTCAAGGGCAATATCCTCATCGACCATGTGAAGACTGATGATCAACTGGCTGATATCTTCACTAAGCCCTTGGATGAGAAAAGGTTTTGCAAGTTGCGGTGTGAGATAAATATCTTAGAGTCTTCAAATGTTTTGTAAAAACATGCACACATCCTAACACTTATGCAAAGTTGATGACTTAGATGTGCAACACATGATGAAACGATTTTCTTCAACTAATGAAGAAAGTCACTCTGAATGTGAAGAAATTAACGAAGAAATTGATTCTCAGGGCCCAACATTCTTATATGGTGGGTAACGCCACCGCCCAATGTGAAATGCCTCAAGTTGATTTTCTTCAAATGATCAATTACCTCACAATGCATTTTTCCTCAAAATAGTTATTCTTCATTGTGATGATCTATTAGAAAATCTTCAAAAACACTTGATGACTTTCATTTGCCTAGGTAGACTGTGATTTCTAGTCCTCAACAGCATTCACTTATTGCTATGTCTTCAAGTTGATGTTTCTGCTAAGTGAATGTGATCGGACCCCACTTTCCCTCTATGCTATAATTATCCAGTCTGTTCAATTCTTCATATGCGTTCTACTTGAAACTTTGTTCAAAATCCTCACTGCATCCTTGTCAGCTGATGATTTTGTAACAAAAATCCTCAAATCTTCAAAAAAATTATTTTCTTTAAAAAGAACAGTAACTGAACCCCACTTCCCACGATCGGATAACCACGATCTCCACTATCTCCCCCGCATCGTACGGGAGCTACACGTGTCCCACGAAGACGAAGAGGCAAGCCCTATTCGGTCCGAAATTTTCGCGCCAAACAATAACTTTCGGGCTATAAATAGGTCCTTATCCCCCTCGGTATCTTCTTCTTCGCCTCATCGCTCTCCTGCCATCACACTCTCCATCGAACCCTAGCACCACCGATGGTTGTCTTGTCGCCGGCAAGGAAGAGCTTCACTGCCTCAACCTTTTCGCCGCTAGGAACACGCCGGAGTCGGAACATATACGTCCGCCGCCGCCGTAGACGTCATCTGCTGCCAAGTTAGGGTGCATTGGACACTCGACCGAAGAGCCTCTCTAACACTACTTTCTGTGTTCTTCGTTCGCACCTTCCAGGGTAAATATATCCCATTTTTACAGCAGATTAGATCTGAAATTTTACCCCTTCTATGAGAAATCTGTTTTTCCTCAAGATACGATGTGCACATGATTCCTCAAACACTACCTATCACCGCAATCACTGGTGAACTAGCTAAGCATCTAAGATTTTCACGAGATTCCTCAATTGTGCGAATTTTCGGATATGTACAACTCTGGAACCCAAGAACAGTATGCTTAGGCAAATTCCTAGACCACTGGTTATATTCCTCAAACTGTCAAACTTTTTCATTTTCTTCAAATCTGAGAACGCATATGACCTCTCCAAATTCCTCGCAACTATACTCTGTTCACAGGTACACACATGTCAGCTGATGAATCTCTCGGTTCTCATCACATTAACTCATTTGCAGCGTTTCTGGAACAAACTCTTCAAGGCTCATCAGAATCCTCAAGAATTCAAAATCATCAGCAAATTCCTGGTCTGAAGAAAATGGAGGAAGAGAGGAAACAGAAGGGAGGAAAGAAACTGGAGCAGAACACAGCTGCTGATATTCCTGATGACATATACTTAGACTATTGAACGCCTGATGAAGAACCTTAGACAATGGCCAAGAGAAAGATTAGGCTGCAGAAAATTGAACGCAGATGGGCAAAGGAGTGGAAGGAGTACAGGTTTGTGACTCCAAAATATGCGAAGAAATTCGCTTTGAAGCCTCCTAGCAGAAGGGCCCCACTTGAGGATCATCAAGAAGCACATCCCTCTAGCCTTATGACACTTGATGACTACCCAGATGAAAAAGAAAGGCATCTGGCCAAGCTCAGGAAGCAAGCAGAAGCTGCAGTGAAGAAATTTAACGAATCCTCACCTGCTGTCTCCGGTGCTGCTCATTCCTCAGCAGCAGAAACTTCAGGCTCAGAGATTCCTCAAAAGCAGTCTGCGCCATCAAAGCCAAAGGCTCCAAAGCCTCAAGAGAAGTCTGCACAGGCTTCTCGCACAAAACCCTCAGCTCCAAAACCCTCGGTTCCAAAACCGTCAACACCAAAACCATCAGCGCCAAAACCCTCAGCACCCATCTCATCTACACCAAAGTCCTCAGCTCCACCTCCAAAGCCAATATAGAAGAAAGTCGTGAAGCCTACGACAACCAGCTCCAGCTCCTCACTCCCAGCTGCAAAAATCTCTGAGACAAAGTCTTCAACACCACTTGTGAAGACTTTGGCAACTACTGAACGTGCACCTCTGCCCAGCCCCAGCAAAATCATCACAGTCCCGTCTGCATCAGAAGGAAGTGATGAGTATGATGATGAAACCCTGCAAGCCATCATCAGAAACAAGCAAGCACGGGTAGCACAAGCATTAGGCAGTGCTATTCCTCTGGCCATGGACCCCAAGATCCTCCTCGATTTCATCAATGTATGGTATGAGGACCCAAACACACCCATTGATGATTTGAAACTTCCTCCTGGCATCAGCCACAATGTGGCCACCTTCATAAACGAAGCCAAGTGGAAGGAACAGAAGGCCAAGCAGGCAAAGATTGCAAAGGCCAAAAAGGAGAAATTCCTCAGGCAAAATCTCCTCAAACTGACTCTTGAAGCACTGGTCTCAACCCAGGCAGAGCTGCAAGTCTTGACTGACAAGTGTGACAAACTGTCAGACCGCAAAGGCATCAAACGCAATTTCATCAAGCTAGCCACTAGTGTTGTTGATGACTACAACAAACATCACCACCAGCACCAACTCCTCAGCCCATGGTTGAGCAGCTAGAAGATGCATATCCTGATGAGGAGGAAATTCCTCAAGCTGAGGAACAACACCAAGAGCGCCGTGCTGATGAGCCGGCCATTGAAGAAATCATCACCGAGACCGCTCCTGATGAAACTGCAACCCCTGATGCAACTGCTCCTGATCCAGCTGCTTCACCAAAGCAGGCTGATGACTCTGTTCCAGCTGGTTCCTCACTACCAGCTGAAGAATCTGTAGAGAAAACACCTTCACCAAAAGCTTCAAAGGTGAAGAAGTTAATCCCGTCTGCATCAGACACGAAAAAGACAAGAGCTGCTGAGAAGGAAGCAAAGAAGAGAAAAGCTTCTTCAGCAGAAGAAAAGATTGAGGCAAAGCGCCTCAAGGAAACTGAAGAATCTGCCCCTCTGGACCCGGTGCCTCTAAATGTTGCACCTTCATATGAAATGGTCGTCATTGGTGACCAAACTACAAGGCAGATGAGGAAATGAAGGATGCTGCCTCTGAGGAGCATACTGATGAGGAAATCCATATTGATGATAGTCCTCAACCTCATATTCCTCAGACAGAGACTACTCAAGCTTCAGGTGCAGTAGCTGATGAATCTGCTTCTGCAACAAAGCCAGCTGAAGAAGAACAAGCTGATGAAAATGCACAGTCTGAGCAGGCTCCTCACTCTGAACAGGCTCATCAAACTCCTCAAGCTAAGAAGGAAGCAGAAATTCCTGAGCTTGAAGCTCAGCCAGAGCAAGAAGTACCAGCTGATGAAATTCCTCAACATGAGGAAACTGCTGAAGAAAATGTTCCCGCCCCTGACAATGACTTCATTGTGCTCAACCGAGAGACTGCCATGGTTGTTTCCCCTCCCATTCCTCAGCACAATATCAAGCCAGTTCAACGCCAGCCGTTCTCGAAGCGGCCAAAGTTTCAGAAAGAAAACTTCTTTGAGGAACGCATGTATTTCATCGGAGAGAATCCCTATGACAAGCCTCAAATGAGGCATCTAAAGTTTTGGACAAGGACTCAGATGAACTACTATGCTTCTGTGCTCTGTGGATGCAAAAAGATATTCCAGCACAGGCACATTCCTCATGCTGAGCTTGAAGAAATTCCCTGCATGGAACCAGTCCTCAGTGTACTCCACGATGCAGGTTTGCTCCCTATGTGCTCAGATATATCAGACTGGAATAGTGAACTTATTCTTCAGTTCTATGCAACTCTGCACATCTCGGGCAATGCTGATGACATCAACACTTGGGTGTTCGACTGGATGACTCAAAACACTCACTACAAGGCTCCAGCGTCTGAACTCCTCAGAGAACTGCCCGTACCAATTCCTTCAGACGGGGCAATGAAGCTTTATGGTGAGCGTGAGCTGCCAAATGGGATGATGGAAGTCCTCATGAAGCCTTTGGCTGCAGGCAAACCCTCAAGAACCACATTCCTCGTCCATTAGCTCAAGTACACACCCCGGTCTGTCTACCGCATTCTCTGCAGTGTGCTCGCGCTAATCAAAGGCCATGACGATGAAGAAGATGTCGTCGGCCTCGTGAAGAATATCCTCTTCAATATTATTCATGGTATTCCTATGAATATCCATGATTTCTTCTTGAGGACTTTGGCTGACAATGCAATGTGCCCCTATGATCACAAAATTTATGCACCATGGATCATGAGATTCCTCAGGACAAGGACAGGCATCAACTTCCACGCAGGTTTCCAGAACCATGTTCGTTATATGCCTCCTATCCGGGTCAACAAGAAGACTTTCGAGCCCATTGAGGGAAAAGGAAAGTCTGTGATTGATGAAGGCCGCAGGCCTCTTGATGGTCAGTTTAAAGAGACAGACGCATATTCTTCATGGGACGATACTGAGACTCGTCCACCCAGTCTTGTTCCTCCTCGCGTGCTAAACACCAGAGAGCTTCTCCTCAGTCTTCATCAGAAGGTAGATCACAACCACAAATGGGTCAAACACCAGTTTGGTGCGATTGTGAAAACCCTCACTGAGACACAGAACTCTGTGAAACTTAATCATCACTATCTGCATGAGGTTTTCGATCGCACCTGGGCTACTCTTGCACATCTGAAGACCCAAACTGAGCTTGAAGAAATGAACTTTGAGCAAGACTTTGAGTGGCCGTGGCCTCCCAAGAAGAAGTTCAGGCCCATTCCAGTGCCAGATCTTGAAGATAGCTCCTTCTCGTCATTCCGCACCGCCGAATCTGATGAGGAATAACTCGACACCGCAACAAGCCCAAGGAAGAAGACTACACCCAAGAAGCGTCAAGGATCTTCATCAACCGCCAAGAAATGAAGTCCTCACGGGCGTTAGTCCCCAGTTTGTTCCTTTTTGTCAGTTGATGACAAAGGGGGAGAAACTTGAGAGTTAGTCTTCAAACGGGATTTATTTTTGGGGCCTATGAACTATATTTAAGTTACAAACTCTTGGCTCTTCTGAAGTTTTTATGTAATGAGTTGTAACTTAAGCCCGGTGGTACTCTGACGCTTTTGAACGTTTTTCTTTGCATGCTTATTCCTCAAGTTTTAATGCACGCATGCTGGAATTCGTCATATACCATTTGCCATCATGCATCTTCATTTTCTTCATATGATATGTTAATGTATGCATGATTTACAAGATTCAGGGGGAGATCTCCATGATATAAATCATCAATGTGCATATGGTATAAAAGCAAAGTCCTCAAGGTATGCACATCTTCAGGGGGAGACTCTGTGAATCTTGTCTAAAAATTCCTCAAATTGAGTATTTATACTTCACATTTTTATTCCCTGTTGAAGACTTAACCTAGTTGTCATCAACCACCAAAAAGGGGGAGATTGTAAGTGCATCTAGTGCCCCTTAGTGATTTTGGTGGTTTGAAGACTTATAGGTTAAGTATCTAATGTGTTTATAAGTGTACACAGGATCTATAAGTCATTGAGGAGTTTGAGATATTTGAAGAATATCGACCCCTAAAAATATATGTCTTCAATTGAAGAAATTGGTCTGAAGCTGAAGAAATGAATCACGAGGAATCTGTGATGAAATTGATATTCCTCATGAAGATATTGATATTGAGAAGATCGGTGGTTCCAGAAGAAAATCATTTTTAAGAAATCGAAGCATGAAGATTTACGTTTTCTATTTTACTTTGTTCGCATTTGATGAATAGGAACACCGTACTGTTAAAGGGCGTCAAAGTAACGCTATGGAATGAATTTCCTCATGATGCTCAACCCAAGCCAAATCCTACCAAAAGCCTCAAGTGAGGAATATGAGTGACATGAGGACTCTCACAGTTGAGGGTCCCGACCGTTTCGATAGTCACGCCAAGTCACTGGTCTTATCCACTCCAATGGTCATATTATTTAAGGGCATTAATGTCAAATCATGTCGGGATGCTCCCAGGCTATAAATAGCCGCCCCCCACAACCACTAGCTGGTTGGCTGCTCCGTTAGAAACTGACACTTGTCATAAGAGCAACCCAAATTCTTTAGAGCCTTCGAGAGAAAATCATCTGTGAGGAAATACACCACCCACCGAAACCACAAACCAAACCTAGTGATTGAGCATCACTGAAGAAGTTGTTCCTGTGTGGGACTCAAGCCTTTTACCTTTGAGGACTGTCCATCCTCCAGACGGTTAGGCGTCATGGTCTAGAGAAATCCAGCAGTCAATTGTGGATCGCTGGGTGACCGAGTTTGTGAGGGTTTGGAAGTCTGCCCTCAAGACTTACCACGAGTGTTGGGCGAGGACTGTGTGTCCTTAGCTCAAGGAGAATTACGGTAGGGACTGTGTGTCCCGGGACTGGGTGTCCTTTGGTTTCAATGCCAAGCCGCTCCAAACCAGATGTACGACTGTCACAGCAGTTGGAACTCGGTCATCAACAACAGTCTTCACCAAGAATCGGGTTCTGATTCCTCAACTCTTTACTTTCTCTGTATTATGTGTTGACGACTTTCACTGTGACTGTTTGAAGAATTTGCTGAAGGCTTTCTCCGAATTTCCTCAACCCCAAATTCTTCACAATAGTTAATCATCATCTGTATTCTGCGTGCCTGCTTACTGTGCAATCTGTTTTCACAATCTTCACTCTGTAATACTGCTGTTGTGAACGTTTGCACGACTGATCCTTAACTGTTTCCGCTGTAAGTTAGTCATCAGTGGCTTTGTTGCAGAAGCAGATTCATCAGCTGCTGCAGCTGAAGCTTGAGTAGTCTCTGTCTGAGGAATATGAGGTTGAGGACTGTCATCAATCTGGATTTCCTCATCAGTATGCTCCTCAGAGGCAGCATCCTTCATTTCCTCATCTTCCCTTGTAGTTTGGTCACCAATGACGACCATTTCATATGAAGGTGCAACATTTAGAGGCACCGGGTCCAGAGGGGCAGATTCTTCAGTTTCCTTGAGGCGCTTTGCCTCAATCTTTTCTTCTGCTAAAGAAGCTTTTCTCTTCTTTGCTTCCTTCTCAGCAGCTCTTGTCTTTTTCGTGTCTGATGCAGACGGGATTAACTTCTTCACCTTTGAAGCTTTTGCTGAAGGTGTTTTCTCTACAGATTCTTCAGCTGGTAGTGAGGAACCAGCTGGAACAGAGTCATCAGCCTGCTTTGGTGAAGGAGCTGGATCAGGAGCAGTTGCATGAGGTGTTACAGTTTCATCAGGAGCGGTCTCGGTGATGATTTCTTCAATGGCCGGCTCATCAGCACGGCGCTCTTGGTGTTGTTCCTCAGCTTGAGGAATTTCCTCCTCATCAGGAGATGCATCTTCTGGCTGCTCAACCAGGGGCTGAGGAGTTGGTGCTGGTGGTGCTGTTTGTTGTAGTCATCAACAGCACTAGTGGCTAGCTTGATGAAATTGCGTTTGATGCATTTGCGGTCTGACAGTTTGTCACACTTGTCAGTCAACACTTGCAGCTCTGCCTGGGTTGACACCAGTGCTTCAGGAGTCAGTTTGAGGAGATTTTGCCTGAGGAATTTCTCCTTTTTGGCCTTTGCAATCTTTGCCTGCTTGGCCTTCTGTTCCTTCCACTTGGCTTCGTTTATGAAGGTGGCCACCATGTGGCTGATGCCAGGAGGAAGTTTCAAATCATCAATGGGTGTGTTTGGGTCATCATACCATACATTGATGAAGTCGAGGAGGACCTTGGGGTCCATGGCCAGAGGAATAGCACTGCCTGATGCTTGTGCTACCCGTTCTTGCTTGTTTCTGATAATGGCTTGCAGGGTTTCATCATCATACTCATCACTTCCTTCTGATGCAGACGGTACTGTGATGATTTTGCTGGGGCTGGGCAGAGGTGCACGTTCAGTAGTTGCCAAAGTCTTCACAAGTGGTGTTGAAGACTTTGTCTCCGAGCTTGTTGCAGCTGGGAGTGAGGAGCTGGAGCTGGTTGTCGTAGGCTTCACGACTTTCTTCTGTACTAGCTTTGGAGGTGGAGCTGAGGACTTTGGTGTAGATGAGATGGGTGCTGAGGGTTTTGGCACTGATGGTTTTGGTGTTGACGGTTTTGGAACCCAGGGTTTTGGAGCTGAGGGTTTTCTGACAGAAGCCTGTGCAGACTTCTCTTGAGGCTTTGGAGCCTTTGGCTTTGATTGCGCAGACTGCTTCTGAGGAATCTCTGAGCCTGAAGTTTCTGCTGCTGAGGAATGAGCAGCACCGGAGACAGCCGGTGAGGATTCGTTAAATTTCTTCACTGCAGCTTCTGCTTGCTTCTTGAGCTTGGCCAGATGCCTTTCTTTTTCATCTGGGTACTCATCAAGTGTCATAAGGCTAGAGGGATGTGCTTCTTGATGATCCTCAAGTGGGGCCCTTCTGCCAGGAGGCTTCAAAGCGAATTTCTTCGCATATTTTGGAGTCACAAACCTGTACTCCTTCCACTCCTTTGCCCATCTGCGTTCAATTTTCTGCAGCCTAATCTTTCTCTTGGCCATTGTCTCAGGTTCTTCATCAGGCGTACAATAGTCTAAGTATATGTCATCAGGAATATCAGCAACTGTGTTCTGCTCCAGTTTCTTTCCTCCCTTCTGTTTCCTCTCTTCATGCATTTTCTTCAGACGAGGAATTTGCTGATGATTTTGAATTCTTGAGGATTCTGATGAGCCTTGAAGAGTTTCTTCCAGAAACGCTGCAAATGAGTTAATGTGATGAGAACCGAGAGATTCATCAGCTGACATGTGTGTACCTGTGAACAGAGTATAGTTGCGAGGAATTTGGAGAGGTCATATGCATTCTCAGATTTGAAGAAAATGAAAAAGTTTGATAGTTTGAGGAATATAACCAGTGGCTGAGGAATTTGCCTAAGCATACTGTTCTTGGGTTCCAGAGTTGTATAGATCCGAAAATTTGCACAATTGAGGAATCTCGTGAAAATCTTAGATGCTTAGCTAGTTCATCAGTGATTGCGGTGATAGGTAGTGTTTGAGGAATCATGTGCACATCGTATCTTGAGGAAAAACAGATTTCACATAGAAGGGGTAAAATTTCAGATCTAATCTGCTGTAAAAATGGGATATATTTACCCTGGAAGGTGCGAACGAAGAACACAGAAAGTAGTGTTGGAGAGGCTCTTCGGTCAAGTGTCCAATGCACCCTAACTTGGCAGCAGAGGACGTCTACGGCGGCGGCGGACGTAGATGTTCCGACTCCGGCGTGTTCCTGGCCGCGAAAAGGTTGAGGCAGCGAAGCTCTTCCTTGCCGGCGACAAGACAACCAGCGATGGCGCTAGGGTTCGATGGAGAGTGTGATGGCAGGAGAGCGATGAGGCAAGAAGAAGATACCGAGGGGGATAAGGACCTATTTATAGCCCGAAAGTTACTGTTTGGCGCAAAAGTTTCGGACCAAATAGCCCTTGCCTCTACGTCTCCGCAGGACACGTGTAGCTCCCGTACGATGCGGTGGAGATAGTGGAGATCGTGGTTATCCGATCGTGGGAAGTGGAGTTCAGTTACTATTCTTTTTAAAGAAAACAATTTTTTTGAAGATTTGAGGATTTGCGTTACAAAATCATCAGCTGACAAGGATGCAGTGAGGATTTTGAACAAAGTTTCAAGTAGAACGCATATGAAGAATTGAATAGACTGGATAAGTATAGCATAGAGGGAAAGTGGGGTCCGATCACATTCACTTAGCAGAAACATCAACTTGAAGTCATATCAATAAGTGAATGCTGTTGAGGACTAGAAATCACAGTCTACCTAGGCAAATGAAAGTCATCAAGTATTTTTGAAGATTTTGTAATAGATCATCACAATGAAGAACAGCTGTTTTGAAGAAAAATGCATTGTGAGGAAATTGATCGTTTGAAGAAAATCAACTTGAGGAATTTCACATTGGGCGGTGCCGTTACCCACCATATAATAATGTTGATTACACACGCCGCGTACAATTGTCGTAGGGCCCTGAGAATCAATTTCTTCGTTAATTTCTTCACATTCAGAGTGACTTTCTTCATTGGTTGAAGAAAATCGTTTCATCATGTGTTGCACATCTAAGTCATCAACTTTGCATAAGTGTTAGGATGTGTGCATGTTTTTACAAAACATTTGAAGATTCTAAGATATTTAGCTCACACCGCAACTTGCAAAACCGTTTCTCATCCAAGGGCTTAGTGAAGATATCAGCCAGTTGATCATCAGTCCTCACATGGTCGACGAGGATATTGCCCTTGAGGACATGGTCCCGAAGAAAATGATGATGAATCTGGATGTGCTTGGTCTTCGAGTGCTGTACTGGATTATATGCAATCTTGATAGCACTCTCATTGTCACAGTAGAGAGGCACATTCTTCATGTTGATGCCGTAGTCCTTGAGTGTTTGCTTCATCCGTAGTAATTGAGCACAGCAAGAACCAGCAGCAATGTACTCAGGTTCGGCTGTGGAGAGTGATACGCAGTTCTGCTTCTTTGAGGACCAGCAAACTAGTGATCTTCCGAGGAAATGGCATGTGCCAGATGTTGACTTGCGATCCACACGGTCACCAGCATAGTCTGAATCAGAATACCCTACCAGATGAAGATTGGAGTCCTTGGGATACCATAATCCTAGTGTTGGTGTGTGAGCTAAGTATCGAAGAATATGTTTCACAGCCTTATGGTGTGATTCCTTTGGTTTTGCTTGAAAACGTGCACACATGAAAACACTAAGCATTATATCTGGCCTAGATGCACATAGATACAATAAAGAGCCAATCATAGAACGGTATACCTGCTGATCGAAATCTTTACCATTTTCATCAGTGCCGAGGTGGCCGTTGGTAGGCATCGGAGTCTTGGCACCTTTGCATTCATGCATGTCGAATTTCCTCAGAACATCCTTGAGGTATTTCTCCTATGATATGAAGATTCCATTTCTTTGTTGACGAATTTGAAGACCTAAGAAGAATTTCAGCTCCCCCATCATGGACATCTGATATTCTTCACTCATCATGTAGGCAAATTCATCACTGTATCTTTTGCCAGTACAGCCAAATATGATATCATCAACATATATTTGACATACAAACAGCTCATTATCATAGGATTTTGTGAAAAGAGTTGGATCGTGTGAACCAGGTTTGAAGCCTTTCTTCATGAGGGATTCCTTCAATGTATCATACCATGCCCGAGGGGCTTGCTTGAGGCCATACAGAGCCTTTTTGAGTCTGAAGACTTTGTCTGGATTCTTTGGATCCTGAAAACCTGGGGGCTGAGCAACATATACTTCTTCCTCAAGCTTACCATTGAGGAATGCACTTTTCACATCCATTTGATATAAGGTGATGTTATGATGATTAGCATAAGCAAGTAGAATTCGAATAGCCTCAAGTCTAGCAACAGGTGCAAAAGTTTCATCGAAATCTATTCCTTCAACCTGGGTGTAGCCTTGGGCTACAAGTCGTGCCTTGTTCCTCACCACTTGACCGTCCTCATCTTGCTTGTTTTGGAAAATCCACTTGGTGCCGATGATGTTATGCTTGCGAGGATCTGGTCGTTTGACGAGCTCCCATACGTCATTCAGCTTGAATTTAAGAAGTTCGTCTTGCATGGCTTGGATCCACTCCGGTTCCAGAAAAGCCTCACCTACTTTTGAGGGTTCTGTGATGGATACAAACGAACAGTGCCCACAAAAGTTAACTAAGTGTGAAGCTTTTGAGCGAGTGAGAGGACCTGGTGCATTGATGTCGTTGAGGATTTTGTCAAGTTCTACTTCATTTGCAATCCTCGGATGAGCTGGTTGAGGATTTTGTCTGGGCTGAGGAAGTGGTGCTGTTGCAATTTCCTCAGGAGCATCTTCTTGGTTTTCATCAGCGGTGGGGATCGTTTCTTCACTAATTTCCTCAGTGGGGATAATGTCTTTAGTAGGCTTAAGCGTTATTGCTTCCTGAGGAGACAGCTTATCTGGATCAGAAGGCAATTGCTCTCTTTGCGAGCCATTAGTTTCATCGAACCGCACATCTACAGTCTCAACAACTCTGTTGTGATAGTTGTTGAAGACTCTGTAGGTGTGCGAGTCCTTTCCATAACCGAGCATAAAACCTTCATGTGCGATAGGTGCAAATTTTGAGCTATGATGAGGATCTCTAATCCAGCATTTTGCATCGAAGACTTTGTAATGACTTACATTGGGTTTCTTGTCAGTGAGGAGTTCATATGAGGTTTTCTTGAGGAATTTGTGAAGATATACCCTGTTGATGATATGGCATGCAGTATTGATTGCTTCAGGATAGAAGCGACGAGGAGTCTGATATTCTTCAAGCATTGTTCTTGCCATTTCAACCAGAGTCCTATTCTTTCATTCGACGACACCATTCTGCTGGGGAGTATAAGGAGCAGACAATTCGTGAGTAATACCAAGTTCATCAAGACCAGTGTTTTTGAACTCGGTTCCATTATCACTCCTGATATGTTTGATCTTGATGCCGAAGTTCGTCGAGGCCCTTGCAGAAAATCATTTGAAGATTTCCTGCACTTCAGTTTTATACACTATAATATGCACCCAAGTGTATCTAGAATAATCATCAACTACGACAAAGCCATATAGAGATGCTGCATTGGTTAGTGTTGCATAGTGAGTAGGTCCAAATAAATCCATATGAAGCAATTCAAATGGACGTGTAGCGCTCATGATGGTTTTGGAGGGATGCTTGGATCTAGTCATTTTTCCAGATTCACAAGCACTGCAAAGGTGATCCTTGAGGAATTTGACTGATTCGATGCCAATGACATGCTTCTTCTTTGCAAGTGTGTGCAAATTCCTCATGCCTGCATGACCTAGTCTTCGGTGCCACAACCATCCTTCTGAGGTTTTTGCTAGTAAGCAAGTGGCTGGTTGAGGACCTGTAGAGAAGTCAACAATGTACAAATACCCTCTTCTTACACCTTCGAAGACTTTGGATCTGTCAGATTCCATGATGACTACACATCTATATCTACCAAAGATAACAATCATATCAAGATCACAAAGCATCGAGACTGACATGAGGTTAAAACCAAGGGATTCAACACGCATCACTTTGTCCATATGCCTATCCTTGGAAATAGCTACTTTGCCAAGTCCCAATACCTTGCTTTTACCTTTATCAGCATATGTGATTTGCTTCAGAGGTGATGGAGTTACTGGCATATTCATCAGTAGGCTTTTATCACCAGTCATGTGATGTGTGCACCCAATATCGAGAACCCACTCAGTATTTTTGGGTTCGTCATCCTGCAGATGAATTAGTACAGCTTACCATCTCATATGCTTCAGATTTGAAGAATATGATACTAATTTCATCAGTCCAGTGATTTCATCATAACAGAAATGTAAGGACGTGTGAAATATTTCTATTTCATCAATCATTAGCTTGCGTCCTATCAAGCATTTCCTTAGGTCTCCAGCAAATTCTTCAAATGATGATTTTCATCTGGAGACCTGACCTGCAGAAGTCATTAGTTTGATTTCTTCACCACCCACATCTGAAGGGGTGGCAAAGCGTTCATCATCCTGCGAGCACCATATGAGAAAGGTGGCATTGAAGCTAATGCACTTCTCTTAACAGTACGGGGGTTAAAGTACTCATATGAGTATGCAGAGAACTCGTTTGAGGATTTCTGAACATAATGATTTGAGGAGTAGCGCTCATAATCATATTCCTTGTAGTTTCCCTGCATGTTAGACGCATAAGCACGGGTACGAGCATAGTTTTGACCAGTTGAGGATTTTGATCCTCTTGAAGAATTTGGTCCTCCTGAGGAATTTGATCTGGGGTTCAGATTCTTCAGAGGTGATGTCATGGGGACATTCACTTGAAGATTTTCAAGACAACTTTTGGGAACCCAGATTTTTCTCAGAGGAGGGCCATTCCTGCAGTTAGTTCCAACATACGAGCAAATACTTCACCAGATTGATTTTTGAACAGTTTATAGTTGGAATCAGATGACTCATCCGAGGAATAGGATAATTCACATGAGAAGCCAGTTAGATTAGATGGATCAAAAGGAGGCCCAGTAGCAACAACCCATGAGGTTTTGGGATACTACTCAGGTTTCCAATAAGATCCATCAGCATTCAATTTCCTCTCAAAGGCAATTCCTTCTTTCCTCGGGTCCCTGTTCAAGATCTGCATTTTGAGCACATCACAAAGGGTTTGGTGTCCTTTGAGGCTTTTGTACATGCCTGTCACGTACAATTCCTTCAACCCTGCATTTTCATCAGTAACATTTGTGTTTTCCTCAAGTGAGGAAATAGACACAGCAGGTGTAGTTGAAGAATTTGTAGCATTTAATGTTTCTGGTGAGGAATTAGCAGTTTCACGTTCAATGCATTTAAGACATGGAGGAATAAATTCAACTTGACTAGCGCTAATCTGTTGAGCTAGTAATGCATCATTTTCCATACCAAGATCATCATGAGACATCCTCAGCTTCTCAAGATCAAGCGTTCTTTGAAGGAATTCGTAGGAAAGCTTCTCATGATCAGTGAGGAGTGTATCATGACTATCCTGAAGATTATCAAATCTAGACTGAAGATTTTTCATGTCATCAGCAAGGATTTGATTAAGATTCATTTCATCATTCAACAGATCATCACTTTTGTCTAGCAGTTTTTGAAGCTTTTCCAGAGCAGTTTGTTGTTTAGTGGCAATGATGGCAAGTGTACTGTAACTGGGTTTTTTGTAATCATCATGTTCACAGTCACTTGAATCAGAGGAGAAGGCATTATTTGATACCTTTGAACCTTTTGTCATGAAGCAATAGGTTGGAGCGAAGTCATCAGCATAGTCATCAGTATGGATGGTGCACTCATTTTCTTCAAGATTGAAGATTGACTTGCTGACGAAATTGGTTGCTAGTGCAAGACTAGCCTGTCCGGATTCTGAGTCTTCTCCAGAGCCTTCTTCTTCATCACATTCCTCTAATTCTGCCTCAGAATCCATTTCCTTGCCAATAAGTGCCCGAGCCTTTCTGAAGCTAGTCTTCTTGTGTGAAGAGGACTTTGAAGATGAAGATTTTGAAGATTTCTTCTTCTTCTTTGAGTCATCAGAACTGTCATCCTTGTATTTCTTCTTCTTTGATTCCTTTCCCCAGCGGGGACAATCGGCAATGTAATGACCTGATTTCTTGCACTTGTGACAGGTCCGTTTCTTGTAGTCCTCTGATGCAGATTCTGATTTCCTCATGTCTCTTCTTGATGATTTCCCAAACTGGGCTCGTCGTGTAAATCTCTGGAATTTCCTCACAAGCATTGCAAGCTCCTGACCAAATTCTTCAGGGTCACAACTGCTGTCATCTGTGTCTTCTTCTTCAGATGTGGAAATTTCTCTTGCCTTCAGTGCACGTGGTCTGGAATAGCTTTGTCCATATAGATCTCTCTTTTCTTCTAGCTGGAATTCATGAGTATTTAGCCTTTCGAGGATATTAGCTGGATCTAGCATCTTGTAGTCTGGTATTTCTTGAATCATCAGAACTAGAGTGTCAAATGAAGAATCTAAGGATCTCAGCAGTTTCTTCACAACTTCGTGATCAGTGATGTCTCGAGCTCCCAGTGCTTGCAGTTCATTTGATATGTCAGTGAGGCGATCAAAGGTGTCTTGGCAGCTTTCATTGTCGTGTCTCTTGAAGCGATTGAAGAGATTGCGAAGAATATCAACACGAGAGTCACGTTGGGTTGATACTCCTTCATTTACCTTGCACAGTCTCTCCCAGATCAGTGTTGCACAGCCCAAGGCACTTACTCTTCCAAACTGGCCAGGGCTCAGATGACCACAGATGATGTTCTTCGCTTGAGAATCGAGTTTCTTGAATTTCTTCACATCAGCCGTAGAGACACTGGCAGAGAGGATGGGGACTCCATTTTCCACAATATACTAGAGATCATTATCGATAGCTTGTAAATGCATTTGCATTTTGTTCTTCCAGAAGGGAAAGTTCTTTCCCTCGTAGGTAGGACATGTTGCAGTCACCTTAAACATGCCTGCAGTCGACATAACTAAAACTCCAGGTGGTTAAACCAAAATCACACAGAACAAGGGAGTACGTTGCTCTGATACCAATTGAAAGTGCGTTATATCGACTAGAGAGGGGGTAAATAGGAGATTTTTAGAATTTCATCACTGAGGAAATTCCTTTTGAGGAAATTCCTCACTGATGACTAACTTACAGCAGAAACAGTTAAGGATCAGTCGTGCAAACTTCACAACAGCAGTATTACAGAGTGAAGATTGTGAAAACAGATTGCACAGTAAGCAGGCACGCAGAATACAGATGATGATTAACTATTGTGAAGAATTTGGGGTTGAGGAAATTCGGAGAAAGCCTTCAGCAAATTCTTCAAACAGTCACAGTGAAAGTCATCAACACATAATACACAGAAAGGAAAGAGTTGAGGAATTGGAACCCGATTCTTGTTGAAGACTGTTGTTGATGACCCAGTTCCAACTGCTGTGACAGTCGTACATCTGGTTTGGAGCGGCTTGGTATTGAAACCAAAGGACACCCAGTCCCAGGACACACAGTCCCTACCGTATTCTCCTTGAGCTAAGGACACACAGTCCTTACCCAACACTCGTGGTAAGTCTTCAGGGCAGACTTCCAAACCCTCACAAACTCGGTCACCCTGCGATCCACAATTGACTGCTGGATTGCTCTAGACCATGACGCCTAACCGTCTGAAGGATCCACAGTCCTCAAAGGTAAAAGTCTTTAGTCCCACACAAGAACAACTTCTTCCGTGATGCTCAATCACTAGGTTTGGTTTGTGGTTTCGATGGGTGGTGTATTTCCTCACTGATGATTTTCTCTCGAAGGCTCTAAGGAATTTGGGTTGCTCTTATGACAAGTGTCAGTTTCTAACGGAGCAGCCAACCAGCTAGTGGTTGTGGGGGCGGCTATTTATAGCCTGGGAGCATCCCGACATGATTTGACGTTAATGCCCTTAAATAATATGACCGTTGGAGTGGATAAGACCAGTGACTTGGCGTGGCTATCGAAACGGTCGGGACCCTCAACTGTGAGAGCCTCATGTCACTCTTATTCCTCACTTGAGGCTTTTGGTAGGATTTGGCTTGGGTTGAGCATCATGAGGAAATTCATTCCATAGCGTTACTTTGACCCCCTTTAACAGTACAGTGTTCCTATTCATCAAATGCGAAGAAAGTAAAACAGAAAAAGTAAATCTTCACGCTTCGATTTCTTCAAAATGATTTTCTTCAGGAACCACCGATCTTCTCAATATCAATATCTTCATGAGGAATATCAATTTCATCGCAGATTCCTCGTGATTCATTTCTTCAGCTTCAGACCAATTTCTTCAATTGAAGACATATATTTTTAGGGGTCGATATTCTTCAAATATATCAAACTCCTCAATGACTTATAGATCCTGTGTACACTTATAAACACATTAGATACTTAACCTATAAGTCTTCAAACCACCAAAATCACTAAGGGGCACTAGATGCAATTACACACATTACTGAACCTTTTGATAAGCAACTTTGTAGTCTGGGATCTTTGTGATATTTTATCTCCCGTAAGAAGCTACATCTTGCGGAGCGACCGGGTCCCCATCATGCATTTGCTCTCCATGATCGTGTTCTCACGCCTGCGGTCGATGGGAGCAGACATGGAAACAATGGTATGAGGTCAAGAATTGAATGGCTCTTTTCTTACTCCATGCTTACTGCGGATGTTCCTGGACTGAATGTTGCAACTCGAGATCCGCAACAGTAGTAGCAGCAGCAGAGCAAGACAAGTAACAGCAGTAGCAACAGTAGTAGCAGCAGGAGAGCAAGACAAGTAACAGCAGTAGCAACAGTAGGACAAACTCGTTGGCAATGGGTCGGTGATTTGTTTGGATGATATTCATCATGCAACAGCTATAACACGGAGAGATAAGTGGCTAGCTCCCGTTCGTCAATGTGATGTAGGCATGCATTCTGTGTGTCGTCATACGTGCTTAGGGAAAAGAACTTGCATGACACCTATTGTCCATCCCTCCCATGGCAGCAGGGTCCAGAAGGAAACTACAAGATATTAAGGTTCTCCTTTTAATAAAGAACTGGACCAACGCATTAGCACTTGGTGAACACATGAACTCCTGAAACTATGGTCATCACCGGGAGTGGTTCCGGTTATTGTCACTCCGGGGTTGCCGGATCATAACACAGAGTAGGAAACCACAACTTGCAAGATCGGATCTAAAACACACATATATTGGTGGCAACATAATAATTTCATATCTGAAATCATGGCACTCGGGCCCTAGTGACAAGCATTAAGCATGGCAAAGTAGTAGCAACATCAAATCTCAGAACATAGTGGATACTAGGGATCAATCCCCATCAAAACTAACTCGATTACATGATAGATCTCATTGTACTTATCACCGCCCAGCGAGCCTACAAATAGATTACTCACGAACGACGAAGAGCTTCATGGAATTGGAGAGGGAAGAAGGTTGATGATGACGATGGCGATGATTTCCCCTCTCCGGAGCCCAAGACGGACTCCAGATCTGCCCTCCAAATGAAGAACGGGAGGTGGCGGTGCCTCCGTATCGAAAACGCGACGGAAACTTCTCTTTTTATTTTTTCTAGGACGAAGGACAACTTATAGAGGTGGAGTTGGGGCGGTAGGTGCCTGTGGGCCCCACAAGCCTGCCCACCGCCACCAAGGGGGTGGTGGCGGAGCAGGGGCTTGTGGCCCGCTGGCCCACCCCCTGAGGTGGAACTTGGCGCAGATATTTTTGATATTTTCCAAAACTGCTCCCCGTAAATTTTCAGGACGTTTGGAGAACTTTGATTTCTGCACAAAACTAACACCAAGGCAATTCTGCTGAAAACAGCGTGAGTCCAGGTTAGTTCCATTCAAATCATGCAAATTATAATCCAAAACAAGGGCAAAAGAGTTTGGAAAAGTAGATACGTTGGAGACGTATCACCTAGCTGCATGGCCTTTTGAGAGAGGCTTTGGCCAGCCCACCAGGGGATGGTCCATCTCCTCTCTCAGCCCATAAGGCTCTTGGGTCGTTACACCCTTCCCGGCACTCCCAGTACACTACCGATGAGCCCAAAACCTATTCGGTCACCAAAACAGGATTTCCTATATATCAATCTTCACCTCTGGACCATTTCGGAGCTCCTCATTACATTGAGGATATCATCCGGGACTCCGAACAACCTTCGGTCACCAACACCAATAACTCAACTATAACGAAACGTCACCAAATCTTAACTGTGCAGACCCTGCGGGTTCGAGAACTATGCAGACATGACCTGAGACACAACCTGGTCAATAACTAATAGCGCGACATGATCGCGCATATTAGCTCCTACATATTCTACGAAGATCTCTACCGGTTGAACCTCTATCTCAAGGATTCAGTTAATCCCGTATGTTGTTCCCTTTGTCCGTCGGTATGTTACTTCCCCGAGATTCGATCATAGGTATCTCCATACCTAGTTCAATCTCGTTACCGGCAAGTCTCTTTACTCGTTCTGTAATACAAGATCTCATGACTAAATCCTTAGTCACATTGCTTACAAGGCTTGTTGTGATGTTGTATTGCCGAGTGGGCCCCGAGATACCTCTCCATCACACGGAGTGACAAATCCTAGTCTTGGTCCATGCCAACCCAAAAGACACTTCCGGAGATACATGTAGAGCACCTTTATAGTTACCTAGTTACATTGCGACGTTTTATACACACAAGGTATAACTCCGGTGTCCGGGAGTTGCATGATCTCGTGCTCATAGGAACAGATACATTGACATGCAGGAAACAATAGCAATAAACTAACACGATCATATGCTACGTTTATAGTTTGGGTCTTGTCCATCACATCATTCTCCTAACGATGTGATCCCGTTATCAAGTGACAACACTTGCTATGGCCAGGAAACCTTTACCATCTTTGATCAACGAGTGTCACACCCCAAAATTTTGGGCAAGATTTCTTTTTTATTCAAAATTTGCCTTGGTGACTTAAAAAATATATATCTTTGGATTTTCTGTTGTTCTGAGACCCTTCTTTGTTTTACTTTATAAAAATATTTCTTTCTTAAGGAGTTTTTGAAAGATATCATTGATTTGAGTGCTGCCTCAAATATTTTTCCAATTATTTCCAAATCAAATGTGGCATTTTTATAAATATTTCCTTAGGGTTCATTTATTCAACGATTTACCTCTAAATACTCTAAAGGCCTAATTTGAACTACAACCATCTGATGACTTCTTTTTAAAGTTTCTCAAAAACTTGGTAATAACCTCATATGTTTTTGGATCACTTTTATGCAATAATATAGCTGAGTGTTTTGGAAAAATTATGCTCGTTACCTTCTTTTCTATTCTGGTGCAATTTGGTGTTTTGTACTACAACCCCTAGGTATAAGTCTTCAAAAATTCTACAAAACTTTGTACTGGTCAAGGGGTTCATATAAATGAGTTTTATGCAAAAACATATATTGGTCCTTTGAAAATATTGAGCACTACTTCTTATTTTCTATTCTGGACCAGATTTGCAATTTACACTGCAACCTTATTATTTTCTTTCCCAATGCCTTTGAAAAAATTTGTGCTTGTAGTAGATCCTGCAAAGCCCTTAAGTACTAGATTTCAGCCCCATCTAAATTGTTTAAGACCTTGTTGTATCATCATTTTGTTTCTGTCCAAAAATGGATTTTTGCTAATGTTGCATTAGGAAGTTTTCGTGTTGCCAAATCTAGCTATGACATCCTTGGTTGAATCCAAGGAGACCCCTATCTGGAACTTTTGGTTGCTAGAAAACATATCTAGATGCCCTTGTCATTCTGTCAAACACTTGGTGTCCCTCACCAGATTTGACAAGCCTTTTAGTTTGTGTGGTGGAGTTAAACCCGGGACCTAACCAATGTGTCCACTAACCCTTTGCCACCCCCAGCAATGGATCTCAAGATTTGCAGCTGCATCCATAGTCCTTGGCATGCTCTAGCATTATGTCGAGCACATGGCGTGCATGCCAAGAGCGTGCTCCAGAGCGCGTGTTTTGCAAGTGAACGCAACCGAGCCACCGCATCCCACCTAGCCCCTGACTGTGTGACCCTAGATCGCTCGAAGAGGCACCCCCGACCCCTCCCTCTCGCCATATTTGTGCGGCAGCCTCCGGGAGCACCGTAGCCGTGCCGGCCATCGAAGACAACGGCGACTGCTGCTACATTGGCAGCACAGCGCGGTCCTCTGCCATGGCAGCGCCGCCTGAGCCCTCTCAGAGCGCCACCTGCCCTTGGACCAGCCCTCTGTGCCGAACCCTTACCTACCCAGCACTGCTGCCACCCTCAGCAGCCCGTGTGTCATCATCAAAGTTGTCACCACCGTTCTAAACCGGGACCGCTGCGGGCACCGACAGTTCGGGCTATTTAAGGATCCCCAGAGCCGCATATCAATGAGCAAGCACCCTAGCAGTCATAGCCAGGTTACCCAAGCTCTAATTTAGCCAGTGGGTGTCGTCCTCCCCAACTCCGGTGTCTGCACCCTCCCTTGTGCCTCGGGTCGATTCGGCCAAGAGGAAGCCCTCTATCCCCACCTGAGCCCACCCCCGATCCATCCTCAACCTCCGGGAGCTACCTCACCCCTCGGAACATGCCTAGATCTCCCCCTTGCTCGAACCTCTTCGGACCTGAAGCTCCCTCCGCCGTGGAGGAAGGGATGCGCGCTCTCGAGCTTCGCCGCATCCCCAAGTCCCAAAAATGGGTGTGAGTCATCCTTGTGGTCATATTCATAGACGGAGCGTCGCCTGAGGTGCACCGTGTCGCCGGCAATGTCCGCCGGAGTGAGCTCCCTGCTCACTGTCAACGTGCGCGGGAGGAAGAAGGAGGACCTCACAGATGGGTCCCATCTATCGGTGAGTGGCACGGTTCCCTCAGTCGCACACCAACGTAAGTGTGTTTCCCCCTCGGGAAGGCGTAGTCAGCCTGGTACGTATACCCTTTGCGAAAGCGTCTTTTGAGCTGATACGTTTTCTTTTCTGTTTCTTTTTAAAACAAACTTTTGACCCAACTTTGACTGGCCATATCTTTTAAGATAATAATCCAAATGAGTTGATTATTATTCTCACCTCTTTCAAATTTTGTCTAGTTTATTTTAGTATTTACTTGAAAATTTTCTAAGACACCTTTCTATGTTGTTTTCATATTTAGTTTTAATTAGAATATTCTCAAAAATATGTCATGGAGAGAGGACCAAAAACTTTTAATAGTTTTAGAGTGAACCCTACCTCTCTACACTTGGAAGGCAAGCATTCTGAACCTACATCTATGTTGGTTGAGTGTGGGTTGATTGATGAGAGTAACTTTATGGTTATGCTAAACATGTGGTGTTATTTTATGTGACAATCATGCTTGTTACTTCATAATTTGAAAGTAAGGTTGTTACATGATTTGAGATGCATGGGACAGCAGTCACACCTTCCTACCACACATGTCTACTGGATGGGATTTGGTAAGAGTAGGTGTCTTGTGGAGACACGACCGTGGGACTAACATCTCATTGGACGAGAGTGGTCAGCAAGGCATGTTAGGGTACGGCCGGTAGTGACTCTCTCTGCATTTTGATGTTGCTAATCATGCAGGTAATATCTAAACCTCCCGAGTCAACCGTAGGTCGAGTCTTGTCAGTATGTCATCTTAACCCATCGTGCTGCCACGCATATTCCTGAAAAGGAATATGGTTTAGTAGGAGGTAAACCTATTACCAGGTACACACCAAGTAGAGAGGCTGGGATGAAGGTATCCGGGGCACTCGACTAAATCCAGTCATCTGGTTAGGGGCATGGGTGTTTTCGGTCTGGGACCGAGAGGGAATGGCCCTTCCCTTGTAGCGTGCGGTATAAAGTTGATCCCATGCTAGTCGACGTCGGAGCCTCCCCGTCTCATGTTTTTTCCCTGGCAGCGTAGTCCGTGTGAAGCCGGGCTTCGCGGGGGTAAAAATGGGTGTGTACTGGTTCTGAGAGTTTACTTCTAAAATACCGTACACGGGATTAGTCCGAGTGATTATTGAAACCCGTGGGTTGTGGGTAAAGAGTACCCCCTGTGCAGAGTCAAAACTATTCGAGTAGCCGTGTGCACAGTCAAGGACGACTGGTTGACTAGTCAAGTTAAAGAAGTATGAGACTAATCAGGAAATATGGTGGATGATTATAAATATTATTGTTCTTGTGGACTAACCCCTATGATTATGAAGGTTGAATATTCCTGGGACATTTCTACTACCTCCTTGATATTGCTTATTTATTATCATTTCATATAAGCCCTTTATGTGGTGTCGTTGAGACGCCCGACTGCAGCATGTTTATTATTTCATATAAGCCCTTTATGTGGTGTCGCTGAGATGCCCAACTGCGACATGTTTAGTATTTCATATAAGCCCTTTATGTGGTGTCCCTGAGACGCCCGACTGCAGCATGTTTATTATGTCATATAAGCCGTTTATGTGGTGTTGCTCACACGCCCGACTGTGGCATACTCCTTACGTTCGTTACTTCTACTCTTATTGATTGCTTATTAAATTCTCAGTATGATTATATTTTCATTGCTAGTACTTGAGAAGTATTTATGGGTTGACGAAGTATTGTGGCATTATTATTAGTGTATAATTAACCCCGTTAATTTATGTTTGTTTCATGATATTTGCGAGTACATTCAAAGTACTCACTAGCTTGTCCCTGACTATTGTCTTGGCCAGATTGCACGCTTGGAGAGGAGGAACTTGACGATAGACCCGGAACTTAGGTACCGAAGACAGCAGACGCGTGAGATAGGAATTATCCAGGTCAGTTGTTCCAGTGGGAAATGGAGTCCCATATATGCTAGAGAACCCCGAACCGCTTCCGCCATCAACCATTAGAAACCTTTTGATCTACTCTATGGACCACCTCGGTCTTGTACTTCAAGTTTGTAATTTTTGCTTGGACATTTGTATCAAGTATTCGTGCACCAGCTAACAATATTCCTGGGGTTGGAATACACAAGGGCCATTTTGAAGGGAAATTAAAATCCCAGAAAATTCGGTCCCGACAACGAGCTAGTCAACTAGAGGCTCACAAGGGATAGTGTGTTGTTTATGTATCCACACATGTATTTGAGTTTCCAATCAATAAAATTCTAGCATGGATAATAAACGACTATCATGAACGAGGTAATATAATAATAACCTATTTATTCTTCCCTCTAGGGCATATTTCCAACATGCAATGGAGCTGGTGAACTTCCATACGTCGTGTAGCTTGGCCGGCTTGAACATGCACTCGATGACCTTGATCTTCTCCGGGTTGGCTTCGATTCTACAGGTGGAAAGGAAGGAACCGAGGAGCTGTCCGGCTGGGGCGCCGAACAAGCACTTTTTTGAGTTGATCGGATCTTGTGCCCACCCAGGTTGGCGAAGGTCTCCCAGAGATCTTCGAGGAGGTTGAAGTGCTTCTTGGTCTTGATGATGATGTCATCCATGTATACATGCGCGTTTCAGCTGATCTGAGGCAGCAAACACTTCCATGCAACACTGGAAGGTGGCGTTGGCATTCTTCAGGACGAACAACACGATGACGTAGCAGTAGGCCCCGAAGGGGGTGATGAAGGAGGCCTTGAGCCGATCGTCGAGGTCAAGATTGATCTGGTGGTAGCCAGAGTATGCGTCAAGGAAGGACAACAAATCGTAGCCGATGGTAGAATCGATCACCTGATCGATCCGAGGCAGGGAAATTGGATCATTGGGGCATGCCTTATTGAGGCTGGTGTAGTCGACGCACATGCGCTAGATCTTGTTCTTCTTAAGCACCGCGACTAGGTTTGCGAGCTAGTCCTGGTAGAACACTTCCATGATGAACCCGGCTGCAAGGAGCGAGGCAATCTCTTCACCTATGACATGCCGCTTATCGTGTGAGAAAAGGCGGAGGGGTTGTCTGACTAGCTTGAGCTAGGGCCAGACGTGGATCTTGTGCTTGGCCAACTTCCTCGGCACACCAGGCATGTCTTTGGGAGGCCATGCAGAGATGTCCCGATTCTCATGGAGGAAGTCGACGAGCTCGCCTTCCTATTTTCTTTTGAGGTCGGCACCAATGGTAACACACTACTTGGGGTTGGCCGGGTTGAGAGGCACCTACTTGGTGTCCTTTGATGGCATAAAGGCCGCCTCATTAGGCGATTGGCGAGGCAGAGCCGGCACGGCCGGCTACACCACGGTCTAGGCCATGAGTTGGTCAAGCTGGTGCCACTCCTTGGCGATGACCACGGACTCGGCCAGCCGGGTGCCGGCTTGGCCGCATGATACGTCCCAAACTTATCTATAATTTCTGCTTGTTCCATGATCTTTTGGGTGACATTGTTATATGTTTTGCTACACTTTTATATCATTTTACATATATTTGGACTAACCTACTAACTCAGTGCACCCAGTGCCAATTTCTGTTTGTTGATGTCTATTTTGCAGGGGCTTTTACCCAATTTTCTGAAGCCCGAAAAAATCGAATATATATATATATATAAATCAGTGAAACAGAAGATTCCGGATCAACAAAGAAGGGCCAGAGGGGGGCCACGGGCCTCCCAGGCGGCGTGCTGGGGTTGCCAGGCCCTAGGACGCACCAAAAGGTCGCCTGGGTGGGTCCCACCTACTCGGGTGCCCTCCTTTGGCCTATATTTAAATTCCCGAGAGGAAACCCTCGTAGACTTTCTGGACTCGCGAATTTCTCCATCGTTTCGCTGCTGCGGCGCTTCCAAGATCGGGAGCGTCAAGAGACCTCTTCCCGCCACCCTGCCGGAGGGAGGATTGACCTCCGGGAACTTCTCCACCGCCATGAACGCTTCCCGGACATGCCATGAGTAGTCCTCCTTGGACCATGAGTCCATGGATAGTAGCTATGTGATGTCTTCTCTACAATCTTGTGCTTCAATGCTTAGTCCTTGTGAGTTGCCCTACATGATCAAGGCATATATGCAATTATCTTGCTATTGCTATGCTCGGTTTGTTGGGATCCGATGGATTACGAGATTATGTTCAGATTGTTATGAGTTATTTATTTGATTATCCTTTTATATTATGTTCCTTAGTGATTCATGCATGTTCTCCATTCTTTTTTATTGCTTTGGCCAAGTAGTAGATCGTAACTCCAAGAGGGGGCGTTATGCATGATTGTGGGTTCAGGCCCCTCGATGTCTAGCTTGAGTGACAGAAACATGAGACTAGGGGATGTGCTTGTTTCCAGCACGGAGAAAACAACGGTGCTTGTGACCACGGTCGTAAGGATTATTTACCTTACGCATAGTTCGTTAATGTAGTTGTCTGTTGCTTTGAGTTTACACTTTAGGTGGGGCTCGCAACTTAATACCGGAGAGATGTTCTGGATACATATCTCAAGGTGCATGATTAGTAAGTAGATGTTGATGAATAAATGGTCTACTTGTCTTGGCGTACTGCCCATTGCTATTGAACCTCTAACTATCAAGGAGCATAATTAGCATTGTGGTGCGATCATAATTCTGTTAATTGCCCAACTGTGATTTGTTTACCCTAGCATAGTTGTTTATCGTCTTTTGGGAGAGAGACATCACTAGTGAACATCATGTGACTCTAGTCCATATCACCATCATTGTTTACACGTCCATCATTTACCGCTTTCATTTAGTTTTCCATTGCAATCAGTATTACCTTCCCGCTTGTGTTTTGATCCTTTGCAAACTACAAGGCCGGAGAGACTGCCAACCTCTTTGTACTTGTTGGGAGCAAAGTTATTTGTTGTGTGTGTAGGTCCACGTCTTCTGCTAGCACTAGGGTGGAAGAGACCTACTTGTTGAGCCTAGGAGTCCTCTTGGTTCAATAAACCTTACAGTCTTCGTGTAAGAGAAATTTGCTGTTGACTACATCTCCACCTTCCACTTAGGGTAACCAATGAGGGCGAGAAGTATATCCATCAACTTGTCATCAAAGGAATTTTTGGCGCCGTTGCCGGGGAACTCTAGTCTTCAAGATAGGGGAGTTGCATACTATCTTTTACCTTTGCTTTTTAGTCTTTTTAGTTTGCTTTCTAGTTTTTTCTTTAGAGTCTTATACCAAAAACCAAAAAAAATTAGTTTCTTTGTTCTTGCTTGTTGTCGTTGCTATGGGTTCCACTCAGAACACCATGTTGGGTGACTCGACTAGTCACAAAAACAATGATTGCACCTTCTCCTCTATTGCTCCAGTTACCACTAAGGGTCTTTTTACAAGTAAACCATGTGACTATACTAGTCATTATGGAGAATTATGCCCTTGGCATGGTTGCGTCGGGAAGCCACAAGATCTGTGGTTTGAAGTTGCTCCTAAATGTCCCCAAACTTGGGAAGACATCCAAACTCTTATAATAGAGAGCAAATCAAACGTAGAGGATGACACTATAATTTTACTTAATAGCAATATTATTGATTTTGACAATTGTAGTCTCTCCAAAGTCATCACCTTTTTGCAAAGAATGGCTAAAGACCCCCACACTAGTACACTCAATATTGCCTTCACCGAGCATATTACCAATGCTCTTATCAAAGCTAGGGAGGAGAAGCTCAAGCTAGATACTTCTATTCCTAGGAAACTAGAAGATGGTTGGGACCCTATGGTCAAAATTAAATTGAATAATATCTCTTGCTTTGCTTTGTGTGATGTTGGAGCTAGTGCCTCCGTTATGCCCAAAAGAATGTATGAAATGCTTGATTGGAAACCTTATGATCAATGCTTTTTTCGTGTTCGTCTTGTTGATTCTTCCATATAGAAACCTTTAGGGAGAATTGATGGTGTGCTTATTATTGTCAATGATAATTATGTGCAAGTTGATATTCTTATTATGGACATTGAATGTGGTCCTTCATGTCCAATTATTTTGGGACGTCCGTTTCTTCGCACCGTTGGTGCTATCATTGACATGAAAGAGGGAATTGTTAAATTCCAATTTCCTATCAAAAGGGAATGGAACACTTCCCTATAAAGAAGACTAAGTTACCTTATGAATCTGTTACTCGGGCAAGTTATTCTTTTGGAGTTGATAATACTTGATCTTCTTGCTTTATGCCTAGCTCAAAGGCATAAAAAAGTGCTTGTTGGGAGGCCACCCAATTTGTTTTTACTTTCTGTTTTAGTGGTCTTGATGCTTGTTACTACTGTAGCAACATAATTGTATCTTTATTTTTAAGCTTTGTGCCAAGTTATAGCCTCCAATTGCAAGAAACTTTAAAAATTGTGACATGTTGTCCAGAAAAGATTTTGTGTGCTTGACAGAAATATTCCCCAAAAATCACCAGATCATCTTTTTGATCTAAATGTTTTTGACAGCATGCTCTATATAATTGCCTTTGTGGCCTTTTTTCTGTGTTTTTTTATTTGAGTTGAAGAAGTGCCCCGAATAAATTATTTACTACCTGTTGTTCTGTTTTCACAGATTCTTCCATGTTTTGCGTTTTCATTGTTTTGCAAATCCTAAGCTTGATTTTTATTTGCAAAAAACTTTTCGAATTCATAAGAACCAGTATATTTTCATGAAAATCTTTATTTACAGCACGTAATGAATTATTTTATTAAGGGAACTAACCACTCTAATCAGCTTATGATTAGTTTCGTATGAAGGGAGTTTTCAAGTATGCGATGGGAGAGATGATGAAAGAAGATAAAGGAGTGTCAAACACTCAAGATTGGGGATGCCCCCATGCATCCCAAGAAATATTCAAAGGATACTCAAGCATCTAAGATTGGGGATGCCCCCGTGCATCCCCTTCTCTATCAATAATCATCAGTTCATCCATCTCCATGCTATATTTTTATCACTTCATACGATATGTGCTATGCTTGGAGCGTCCCACTATTTTCTTTTTAGTTTTGTTCTAGTTTAGTTTGCTGGTCATAAGAAGTCGGAACCTAGCCTACCTTGTTTGGGAGAGAGACACGCTCCATTCCACTCTAGAACACAACATAGCTTTTCATGCTTATTCTTTTTTCGTGTGTTCTTCATATTTTCGTAGCTATTGGCATGCTTAGATCTTAGTTTTCATGTTTATCTTTTTAAGAGATTTTAATTAAGTTGATTTTGGAACTGTCTTGAGTTATCATGCTTATCTTGTTTAGAGAGTTGGCTTGTTGCACTGAGTTGTGTGTCTTGCATGAGTAGGTAATTGAGGTTGCTATTTAAGTATAGTAATAACTTGCAATAGTTTTGAGGTATTGATTTGAGTAATATTTGGACTATTGGTGCCAAGAGCTTGAGCCTATTAGTGATAGGTGTCGTATTTTGGGAAATCCGTGTGTTTTTCAAAAGCTAAAATTAGTTGAGAACTCTAGCTACTAAATTGATCGCTAACCTCTCTAGGGTTGGAATATATAGAGTACCCTCACGTTACCATGAGTCGAGGATGCGCAAGGATAACCAAATCCCCAAACACTCCTCCTCGGGGTACTTGTCTCTTTGTGAATTTCCTAACTAGATAGAGAGTTACCGATAACAAGTGTATGAGTTCTTCGGACTAATGTGCGTATTTGATTGTTGGCACTTCCACCATCCATATTTTGCTAGCCTCTTTGGTACCGTGCATTGCCCTTTCTCACATTGAGATTTGGTGTAAACTCCGCCGGTGCATCCAGACCCATGAAATGATACGCTCTGTCATACATAAGCCTCATTAGATCTTTCCTCAAAACAGCCACCATACCTACCTATTAAGGCATTTCCATAGCCTTTCCGAGATACATTGCCATGCAACATCCACCATCTCTTGACTTGATCTTCATGTCATACATGCTTTTGCTTGATCATACATGCCGCATGCTAGTTGGTCCTTGACCTCATTACTGCTACATGACGCGCTAGTATCATTGGATATCCTACTACACTGGCAGAGGCATACATTTGCATACATCATGAAAATTTTCACTTGTCTTTATTTTGAGTACTTCTTATAAATTTCGATGATTTTTATTTTTATTCATGTAATGCATAGAGTGTTTACCTTAAGAGAGGAAAAGATCCCAAAGTGGACAAACAAAAGATCCCAAAGAGGACAAATGAGAGATAAAAGAAAGAGACAAAGAGGCCACAAAAAATAAAATAAAAAGAGAAAAAGAAAAAGAAAAAGAAAAATAAATAAAAAGAGAGAAGGGGGCAACACTACTATTCCTTTTGAAAGATCCACACTCGTACTCCATTGCTGGTACTACATAAACATTATCATTCATGCATAACTATGTGGGGACCCTTACACTATAGAACTTGGTTTGCATATTCCAATGATGAGCCTCCTCAAATGAGCTCTAGGTCTTCATGAGCAAACAAGTTGGATGCACCCCACTAGTTCCATTGGAGAGCTTACCTTAGCTCATATGTGCGTCTGTTGCATGGCAATCCCTACTCCTCGCATCATATCTATCATTTGGCTTTCTCTCGCCTATGGTTGTCCTCATTGATGTGATCCTTTCACACCTTTTTGTCTTCCTTCCCCATCATTATTATATTTGCCATCTTTAGTGCCAACATATCTTGCTTGCGCTAATTCATTGCATGGGTGCTCAAAGTCCAAAGGGAGAGGATCATTTTGACTTGTGCCTGAATAGTGGTCTGGGGATGAGTCAAAATAAGATTCCGAAGGAGACCAAGTGTCAAAACGTATCTATAATTTCTGCTTGTTCCATGATCTTTTGGGTGACATTGTTATATGTTTTGCTACAATTTCATATATTTTTACACATATTTGGACTAACCTACTGCTACGGCGACATAAATCCTTCTGTCGTCTCTTGAGCTTGCGTTGGTTTTTCCCTTGAAGAAGAAAGGGCGATGCAGCACAGGAGCAGTAAGTATTTCCCTCAGTTTGAGAACCAAGGTATCAATCCAGTAGGAGAATCGCGTCAAGTCCAGAGTACCTGCGCAAACACAAAAGAGCTTGCACCCAACGCTATAAAGGAGTTGTCAATCCCTTCAAGATTGATTGCAAAGTGAGATCTGAATGCGGAAAGTGCAACGAAGTAAAAGAGTAAGGCTGAAAATATGGTGTGAAGTAGACCCACGGGTCCATAGTGTTCACTAGAGGCTTAGAAAATAATAGGTGGGTGAACAAATTACTGTCGAGCAATTGATAGAACCCCGCAAAGTCATGATGATATCTAAGGCAATGATCATACATATAGGCATCACGTCCGAGACAAGTAGACCGATACTTTCTGCATCTACTACTATTACTCCACACATCGATCACTATCAGGCATGCATCTAGTGTATTGAGTTCATGACGAACAGAGTAACGCCTTAAGCAAGATGACATGATGTAGAGGGATAAACTCAAACCAATGATGAAAACCCCATATTTTTACCTTTGATGTCAACAACACGATGCGTGCCTCGCTACCCCTTCTGTCACTGGGTGAGGTCAGCGCACGATATGAACCCAAAACCAAGCACTTCTCCCATTGCAAGAATCATAGATAAAGTTGGCCAAACAAAACCCACAACTCGAAGAGAATTACAAGGATATGAAATCATGCATAAGAGAGATCAGAAGAAACTCAAATAAGATTCATAGATAATCTGATCATAAGTCCACAATTCATCGGATCTCGACAAACACACCGCAAAATAAGATTACATAGGATAGATCTCCATGAATATCATGAGGAACTTTGTATTGAAGATCCAAGAGGGAGAAGAAGCCATCTAGCTACTAGCTATGGACCCGTAGGTCTATGGTGAACTACTCACGCATCATCGGAGAGGTCATGGTGTTGATGAAGAAGCCCTCTTTATCTGAATCCCCCTCCGACAGGGCACCAGAACGTGCCCCAGATGGGATCTTGCAGAGACACAAGCTTGCCGCGGCGGAAAAGTATTTTCGTGGATCTTCTAATTTTTTGGGGATTTTAGGGAATTTATAGGCGAAGGAGCTAGGGCAAGGGAGGCCCAGGTAGCCCACATGCCTGGGAGGCGCGGGCCCCCCTGGTCGCGTGATGAGGGCTTGTGGCCTCCCCCGGGACTCCCTGCCTTGGTTCCCAAGCTTTCTGTGTATCTTTTGTTCCGGATAAAATCTTTTCGGCAGTTTTATTTCGTTTGGACTCCGTTTAAAATCCTCCTCTGAAAAGGGTCAAAAACACGGAAAAAACAGGAACTGGCACTTGGCACTGAGTTAATAAGTTAGTCCAAAAAAGATATAAAAGGCATACAAAACATCCAAAGTTTGACAAGATAATAGCATGGAACTATCAAAAATTATAGATGCGTTGGAGACGTATCAAGCATCCCCAAGCTTAACTCCTGCTCATCCTAGAGCAGGGAGGTGATAAAGACTGAATTTTTGATGTGGAATGCTACCTAGCATAGTTGTTCTTTGTAGCTTCTTTCATGTGACATGAATGTTCACATCCTTAAGATTCAAAACAATAGTTTTCCATTGACATGAAAACAATAATACTTCAAGCAAACTAGCAAGGTAATCATGAACTTTCGAAATAACAAGGCCAAAGAAAGTTATCCCTACAAAATCATATAGTCTGGCTATGCTCCATCATCCCCACACAACTAATTTAAATAATGCACAACCCCGGTATTGGCCAAGTAATTGTTTTTGCACTCTTACTTTTTCAAACCTTTTACAACTATCACGCAATACATGAGCGTGAGCCATGGATATAGCACTATAGGTGGAATAGAGTGTGGTGGTGGTTGTGAGACAAAAAAGGAGGAGATGGTCACATTGACTCGGTGTATCAAAAGGGTTATGTAGATGCCCATTAATAGATATCAATGTGAATGAGTAGGGATTTCCATACAAAGGATGCACTAGATCTATAAGTATGTGAAAGCTCAAAAGGAGAACTAGTGGGTGTGCATCCAACTTGCTTGCTCACGAAGACCTAGGGCAATTTGAGGAAGCCCATCCTTGGAATATACAAGCCAAGTTATATAATAAGGATTCCCACTAGCATATGGTGGTGACGAAACGAGAGGCCCTCAATCATGAAGAACACGGTGCTATTATGAAGCACAAGTGTGGAAAAAGATAGTAGCATTGTCCCTTCTCTCTCTTTCTCTCTCTCTCTCTTTTTATTTGGGATCTTTGGCCTCTCTTTTTTTATTGTGGGCAACTTTGGCCTCTCTTTTTTTATTTCCTCACATGGGACAATGCTCTAATAATGATGATCATCACACTTTTATTTACTCAAAGCTCAAAGCTCACAACGATGATGACTTAATAGGAAATGCCTCCGGTAGTGTACCGGGATGTGCAACGATCTAGCTTAGTGTATGACTCGCTAGCTATCTTACAATCATGCAATGGCAATATGAGAGTGACGGCACAAGTCATGAGACAGAACGGTGTGAGTTGCATGGCAATATATCTCGGAATGGCTATGAAAATGCCATAGTAGGTAGGTATGGTGGCTGTTTTGAGGAAGGCATATGGTGGGTTTGTGCACCGGCGAAAATTACGCGGTACTAGAGAGGCTAGCAATGGTGGAAGGTGAAATTGCATCTATCCCATCGACTCACATTAGTCATGAAGAACTCACATACTTGTTGCGAAAGTTTTTATTAGTAATCAAAACAAAGTGCTAAACGCATACTCGTAGGGGAAGGGTTGGTAGGTGTTAACCATCGCGCAATCCCGACCGCAACACAAAGGGTGACAGTCAATAGATCAATTATGCTCCGACTTCCTAACATAGCGGTTCACCATACGTGCATGTTACGGGAATCACTAACTTCAACACAAGTATTTCTAGATTCACAACAGCCTCTAACATAACTCTTAATATTACCACATCCACGTCTCAAAACTAATTGAGAGGAATAAAAACTTCTCTTTCTACTCAATGCACATGAAGATGGAGGTTTTGTATCCTCTTTCGGTACCTATCACCTTTGGGACTACTTTCATAGCACAAGCCAACTACCAAGTCACGCACTGCCGCGATCTAAAAGATCTAAGTGAAGCACATAGAGCAAAATTATCTAGCTCAAAAGATATAAGTGAAGCACGATGAGCATTCTAGCAAAATCACGATGAGTGCATGTCTCTCTCAAAAGGTGTGCAGCAAGGATGATTGTGATACAAGAAAAAGAAAAGAATCCTACGATACAAGATGCTCCAAGAAAAACACATATCATGTGATGAATAAAAATATAGCTCCAAGTAATGTTACCGATGGATTGAAGACGAAAGACGGGATGCCTTCCTGGGGCATCCCCAAGCTTAGGATTTTTGGTGTCCTTGAATTTGGCTTGGGATGCCTTGGGCATCCCCAAGCTTGAGCTCTTTCCACTCCTTATCCCATTGTCCATGAGGACATCACCCAAAACTTGAAAACTTCACAACACAAAATGTAAACAGAAACTCGTGATATCATTAGCACAAGAAAACAAACTACCACCTCTTTAGGTACTGTAGCAAACTTGAATTCTATTCATATTGGTGTTATATTACTGTATTCTCACTTCTACATGGCTAGTACCCCCGATACAATACATAGTTTCATCAAAACAAGCAACCAACTCAACAAAAACAGAATCTGTCAAAAACAAACCAGACTGTAGCAATCTGTATACTTCGTATACTTATGGTACCTCAAAAATTCTGAAAAATTACGACTTCCTCGGAAAAAGGCATATGAAGCAGCAGCAAAAAGAATCAACTCAAAATCTCTTTCTGAATAAACATTAAAAATAATCACGTGAGCGAAAAGTTTTTGTCTTTTTCCAGTAGGATCAACAACCATCACCAAGACTAGTCATAAAGGTTTTGCTTGGCTCAAACACAAGAGGAAAAACAAAATACACTATCATAATAGAATTATGCTGGTGTGGATGCAACAAAACAAAAAGAAAAAGGTAAATTCATTGGCTTGCCTCCCAACAAGCGCTATTGTTTAACGCCCTTAGCTAGGCATAAAGCGGTAGAATCACGTATCGTCGTCTTTGGTGCTCAAACCATAAGTAGCCCTCATCATGGATTCATAAGGCAATCTTATTTTCTTTCTAGGAAAATGCTCCATGCCCTTCTTTAAAGGAACTTGAAATCTAATATTCTCTTCCTCCATATCGATGATAGCACCGATAGTCCTTAAGAAAGGTCTACCAAGAATGATAGGGCATGTAGGATTGCAATCAATGTCAAGCACAATGAAATCCACGGGTACATAGTTCCTATTTGCAATAGTAAGAACATCATTGATCCTTCCCATGGGTTTCTTGACAGTATAATCCACAAGATGCAAATTAAGAGAACACTCCTCAATCTCATTAAAACCCAGAACATCACATAAAGACTTTGGAATCGCGGAAACACTAGCACCCAAATCACACAAAGCATTGCATTCATAGTTTTTTAATTTGATTTTTATAGTAGGTTCCCACTCATCATGAAGCTTTCTAAGGATAGAAACTTCCAATTCAAGTTTCTCTTCAAGATATTTTATCATAGCATCAACGATATGATCGGTAAAGGCCTTGTTTTGGCTATAAGCGTGTGGAGAGTTTAGCATGGATTGCATCAAGGAAATTCATTAAATCAAGGAGCAACTATCATAATTAAATTCCTTGAAATCCAAAGTAGTAGTTTCATTACTACTCAAGGTTTTAATATCTTCCACTCCACTTTCAATGCTTTTAGCATCAAGATAGATGGACTACGAATCATTGGGGCGTTTTTCAACCAAAGTAGATTCATATCCAGCCCCATCATCATTAGGTTTGACACAGGAAAACAAAGATTCAATGGGAGTCACACCAAGCACTTTAAAATCTTCGTGATTCTCATCACAAATTTCAGGTTTAGCAGCCATTTTATTGACTAAAGTAGCCTGTTTATCAGAAATATGGCCTACCAGTTTTTCAAGACGAGCAAACTGAGAATTTAGCGCAAGGAATTCTTTGGCGATATCATCAACTTCTTTATTCATAAAAGCCAAAAAAGAATTTTGCTCCTTCAGTTCCCTACGAAAGAAACTTTTGTAATCAATGTGTGCGCACATGAAGCCTTTAACACTAGTTTCAATCTATTCCAACCTCGCATAGTAAGCATCAAAATTCCTTGGTTGGGCCATACAGGTCTTTGCACTAGCAGGCACACAAGTGGACAGAAAGAAAGTGAGAAAAAAGGGCGAACGAAAAAGGAAACCGAAAAAGGCAAATATTTTTGTAATTTTTTTGTTTTTTCAGAAGTGGGTGAGAGGAAAACGAGAGGCAAAAAAGTAAATTCAAGACATGAGTTTGCGACACTTACTTGGATGAGTTCTTGACTTGATCCTCCCCGGCAACGGAGCCAGAAATTATTCTGCTACGGTGACAGAAATCCTTCTGCCGTCTCTTGACCTTGCGTTGGTTTTTCCATTGAAGAGGAAAGGGTGATGCAGCACAGGAGCAGTAAGTATTTCCCTTAGTTTGAGAACCAAGGTATCAATCCAGTAGGAGAATCGCGTCAAGTCTAGAGTACCTGTGCAAACACAAAAGAGCTTGCACCCAACGCTACAAAGGGGTTGTCAATCCCTTCAAGATTGATTGCAAAGTGAGATCTGAAGGCGCAAAGTGCAACGAAGTAAAAGAGTAAGGCTGAAAATATTGTGTGAAGTAGACGCAGGGGGCATAGTGTTCACTAGAAGCTTCTCTCAAAATAGCAAATAATACGGTGGGTGAACAAATTACTGTCGAGCAATTGATAGAACCGCGCAAAGTCATGACGATATCTAAGGCAATGATCATACATATAGGCATCACGTCCGAGACTAGAAGACCGACACTTTCTGCATCTACTACTATTACTCCACACATCGACCACTATACAACATGCATCTAGTGTATTGAGTTCATGACGAACAGAGTAACGCCTTAAACAAGATGACATGATGTAGAGGGATAAACTCAAACCAATGATGAAAACCCCATCTTTTTACCCTTGATGGCAACAACACGATGCGTGCCTTGCTACCCCTTTTGTCACTGGGTGAGGTCACCGCACGGTATGAACCCAAAACCAAGCACTTCTCCCATTGCAAGAATCATAGATCAAGTTGGCCAAACAAAACCCACAACTCGAAGAGAATTACAAGGATATGATATCATGCATAAGAGAGATCAGAAGAAACTCAAATAAGATTCATAGATAATCTGATCATAAATGCATAATTCATTGGATCTCGACAAACACACCACAAAAGAAGATTACATCGGATAGATCACCATGAAGATCATGGAGAACTTTGCATTGAAGATCCAAGAGGGAGAAGAAGCCATCATTGGAGAGGTCATGGTTTTGATGAAGAAGCCCTCCGTATCTGAATCCCCCTCCGGCAGGGCACCAGAACGTGCCCCAGATGGGATCTTGCGGAGACAGAAGCTTGCGGCTGCGGAAAAGTATTTTCGTGGATCTCCTGATGTTTTTTGGGATTTCAGGGAATTTATAGGCCAAGGAGCTAGGGCAGGGGAGGCCCAGGGAGCCCACAAGACTCGGAGGCACGGGCCCCCCTGGCCGCGCCATGAGGGCTTGTGGCCTCCCCCGGGACACCCTGCCTTGGTTCCCAAGCTTTCTGCGTATCTTCTGTTCCGGAAAAAAATCTTTTTGGCACTTTTATTCCGTTTGGACTCCATTTAAAATCCTCCTCTGAAAAGGGTTAAAAACACGGAAAAAACAGGAACTGGTACTTGGCACTAAGTTAATAAGTTAGTCCCAAAAAAGATATAAAAGGCATACAAAACATCCAAAGTTTGACAAGATAATAGCATGGAACTATCAAAAATTATAGATACGTTGGAGACGTATCACCTACTAACTCAGTGCACCTAGTGCGGGTTTTTGTGTGCTAATATCTTTTTTGCACGGACTTTTACCCTAATTTCGAGAGTCCCAAAAATCCCGAGAAAAATATATAAAAATCAGCGTGACGGTAGCTTCCGGAGCACCAAAGGTGGGCCAGAGGGGAGCCAGCGGTTGCCCAGGCGGCCTCCCTGTGCGGCCTGGCCCCTGGCCGCGCCCACAGGTCGCTTGGGTGGGTCCCACCTCCTCTGACGCCCTCCTTTGGACTATATTTACCACACCGATCGGAAACCCTTCCATCATATCCAGAATCGCGAATTTCTCCATCATTTCGCCGCCATAGCGCTTCCGAGATTGGGAGCGTCAGGAGACCTCTGCCCGGCACCCTGTCGGAGGGAGGATTGACCTCCGGGGGCTTCTCCACTGCCATGGACGCTTCTCGGACGTGTTGTGACTAGTCCTCCTTGGACCATGAGTCCATGACCAGTAGCTATGTGATGTATTCTCTCTAATCTTGTGCTTCCATGATTAGCCCTTGTGAGCTGCCCTACATGATCAAGGCACCTATGTAATTTTCCTGCTATTGCTATGCTTGGTTTGTTGGGATCTGATTGATTATGAGATTACAATCAGATTTTAATGAGTTATATATTTTATTATCCTTTTATATTATGTTATTTAGTGATTCATGCATGTTCTCCGTTGATCATTATTGCTTTGGCTGAGTAGTAGATTGTAACTCCAAGAGGGAGTGTTATGCATGATTGTGGGTTCATGCCCCCTGATGTCTAGCTTGAGTGACAGAAACATGAGACTATGGTATGTGTTGTTGCCACCAGGGAGAAAACAACGGTGCTTGTGACCGCAGTTGCATGGATTGTTTACCTTACGCAAAGTTCGTTAATGCAGTTGTCCATTGACTTGAGTTTACACTTTGGGTGGGGCTCGCAACTTAATACCGGAGAGATGTTCTGGATAGATCTCAAGGTGGATAATTAGTAAGTAGATGGTTATGGATAAACGGTCTACTTGTCTTGGCGTACTGCCCATTACTATTGAGCCTCTAACTTTCAAGTAGCATAATTAGCATTGCGGTGCATTTATAATTCTGTCAATTGCCCAGCTGTAATTTGTTTACCCATGCATAGTTTTTGTCATCTTTTGGGACAGAGACTTCACTAGTGAACACCATGTGACTCAGGTCCACATTACCACCATTTCTTACACATCCATCATTTGCTGCATTCATCTACTTTTCAGTTGCAATCACTATCACTATCCCTGCTTGTGTTTTGATCCTTGGCAAACTACAAGGCCTGAGAGATTGACAACCTCTCTACACTTGTTGGGAGCAAAGTTATTTTTTGTGTGTGAAGGTCCACGTCTTCTGCTAGCGCCAGAGCAGCGGACACCTACTTGTTGATCCTCGGAGTCCTCCTGGATTGATAAACCTTACAGTCCCCATGTATGGGAAATCTGTTGCTGACTACATCTCCACCTTCCACTTGGGGTAACCAACGAGGGGCTAGAAGTATATCCATCAACTCGTCATCATCTGTTGACGGATATGTTACACTGGACGGGTAGTGTTATCACTAGGAGTTGAGTGATGGATTTTACTCCGTGTATCCGTGGACCCAATTGCATGACCAGAAATTTCGGGAGTTCTTAGGTGGGAATTCAAGTAGTTACTTATAGCACAATCTTCCAACATATGCATGATGTGACGTTGGGGTTCGGCATCTAGTGGGTTCGTTTGTTCACGGTCATCTTACAGCGGTTCTCGTTGTGTCTTAAAGAGTCCTTGTAGCTTGCTACGACTCGGGGATGGTTCGTGTATCGTGTGCACTACCTTGTACATGATGGCTACTGTAGGATAGAGCCTGTGCGATCCTATCCACAAAAATATCGGATGGAATCTCTGTCATGAATTTGTTCCATCTTTTGTTGTAAGCCGCATCCTTTGTTTTGTTGGAATATGGTAATTCGAGTTGCTTTGTTGTCAAGTGGTGAATTCATAACTTTCCAAGAGGTGTTCTCATATTTTTATGGGAATATTGATTATTTTGCTCAATCAAGTTGTCTTTTCAATTCTTTTCAACCGGAGTCGTCATGTCAATTCCTTTTCAACCGGTGTGCTTCTCTTCAAGTGAATTCAATCTTCTTCAAGATTTGCAGGATCAATCTTTCATTTCTTTCCGGAGTTCATCTCATCTGTCCCAAGTTGTCTTTGTTTTTCCCGTCCTCCCTCCCTTTTTCTGCAATGATTTAATTATCATCCAAATGCCTTTATTTTCATCAAGTCTTCCGCTCTCTTTTATTTCGTATTGTTTCCGGCGATTCTTGTGAAGATTATCAGGAGTTGATAGTTCATCATTCTTCATTCTTGTTTTTTTTCTTCGATGGATTCAATTCAAGCTTTTGGTGTCCATCATATCATTTTCTTCCTCTAATAATTTTTGTGTTCGAAATTCTTATCAATTCTTTCATGTTGTCATCTCTCTCTATTCTTACCGGAGTGTTAAAGATATCTCGGAGTTTTTGTTTTCAATCCTTTCAAAATTTATTTCAAGGGTCTCACCTCATCAAGTTTTCAATCGTACCGGTGCAATATCTCTTTTCTAAGCAATTGTTTCAATGGTGGTTTCTTTTGAGTGGGCCCATAACCCACAGGTTTTTCCCAAGATCTTATGGTTGTTCTAATCCTTTCCGGAGATCTCTTATTCTTTCCAATTATGGCGCAAGTATGGATTTCATCGGTCATATTCCTTCTCCAAGATTGCTTCGAATTATATCACATCTTTGGCTCAACCTTTCATTCTTCATTATTCTGGAGTGTCTTAGTTATTCTTGGTGGTGTTCTCCTCATCATTTTCAGCTTGGAAGACCGAAGGAGTGTTTCTCTCAATCTTGCTCCATTCTGGTGAAGATTGTCATTTCAGCTTTGTGTTATCATCTTGAATTGTTCTCAATCATGATAAATTCCATCCATGTCTATCCGGTGCATTTCCGAGTTGTTTTCATTTCTTTATCCTCCGAAGGCCATCATTTCAGAAGATCTCTTCGTTCTCAGCTTTCAGCTTTCATTCTCAAATTCTTCTCAATTGTTGTCTCTTCGTTCGTCTCTCAAATATGCTGGTGCCTTGTTCAAATTTCTTCTAGGTGGCTCATGATATCAATTCTTTTCCCAACTGCTCCATCTTTTCTTTTCCTTATCCTTTGAGGTGGTGTTATAACATTCTTTTTAGTGGAGGAGACTTGGAAAGAAGTTGTTTCAAGAATGAGATATTTAAATCCACCAATTCCTTGATCATGAGTTATTTTAACCCATGATTTGTTCATTGAGTTATCTTGGATTAGATTTCACCTAAAGCTTTGTCTAAGGATTGTTGCCATTATGGTGTTGCCATTAATCCAAGTTTTCAATGTTTCCTCTTGGTGTAAGAAGTTGTGCATATCTTGTTTCTCCCAATCAATCCTTGTTTCTGATAGTGGTTGGCCGCCTGCCAAATTTCGTCGCAATTGGATTGAGTCGAAACTTGGCATGCGGTCTTATTTTAATGTAGGTAGGCCGCCTGCCAAATTTCGTCGCAATCGGAATCCGTTTGATACCCGAAAGGTCGACCGTAGCAGCACCGTCATCGTTTATCGTCGGACGTTTTCGGTGTTTTCAATCTCTGTCGTTGGGTCGCACCATTTCCCTCTCGTCTTAACCCAACACCCACTCTACATGGCCCAACAAGCCCACCGAGCCAACCCCCTTCGATCGGAGTTGTCGGGTCGCGATCCAGCGGCCCGAAAATGGAGAAAATAGCTAACCCTAGCCTGTTTTCTATAAATAGACAACACTCCCCTCCCTAATTTAGACCTAACCCTAATACAACCTCGAATCTCGTGCCCAACCCTAGCCAGCCACCCCCTCTCTTCCAACTCCCACCGCAGCCAGTAGCCACTCCCCACTGCGGCCCGCCCCGGGCCCGAATCGGGCTGCGTCCCGAGCTGCAGCCGCCAGCCCCGCTTCCCCTACTCCTCTCAAGCTGCACCCGCGGCCGCCGCCTTGCCGGAATGCCGGCCGCACCGCCTCGTAGGAGCCACCAGCTTCCACAGCCACCGGCCGCACCGGAGCACCCCTCCTCCCCATCGTTGTCGCCTTGCGCCTTAGCCGCCGCCGTCGTGCATCTCATGCATCGCCCCGCCACCAAGAGCCCGTCGCCGCGTCTGTAGGTCGCTGCCGGCCCACCTTCGGCCGGGATACGGCCGCCCCGACCTCGACCCAACCAGATCTGCCATTTCCCGACCGCCCCGTGCCTCGCCCGGCGCGTGCCCCGTCGTTGAACCCTGTCGCTGGTTCCTGCTCGTGCGGCCTCTCTAGGAGGAGGACGAACCCTCACTACAGCGCCTCGCTCGCCCACGTGCTCCAGGCCCAGCAGCAGTTAGCCTAGCCCCGCTTCTTCCACATCCAAGCACGGCCCCATGCCCTCTCTCCTCAGTAGGCTTAAGCCTAGCCAGCTCACCCAGCTACTGTGGCCCATCTCCGCTCCATCGGCCCATCTCAAGCACTTCGGGCCTCGGGCCTGCTAAGGTGAGTCCCCCTGGCCCCTCTATTGTGCACCCTGGGCGCTTATTAGTTAAATTGCGCCCATGTCCTATTTTGGGCCAGAACTAGTTTTGGCCCGTTTATTTTTTTAGGTCCAAAGATTTAATTCATTTTGAAAAAAAAGTATATTTTTGAATGCCCGTAGTTGTAAATCTGTGCGTCGGATCGCAGCAGGTAATATATGAAACTTGGCTAGAATTTCATGTAGATTAATATTTTCCAACTCTCAAGCATATTTAAAGCTGTTTAGCATGTTGTTTGCATTGGTTTGCGTGTCGACCTGTTAAAAACGATTTAGGTCGTAGTTATTTAACCGTAGCTCCGTTGGAGATGAGCCATATATGTAAATGGACCAGAACGATGTGTAGTTTCACATGAGCCAATTTTTTTTGCCATTTAACAAACATAAAATGTGGTTAGGGAAAATCTGGAAAGAATTAGAAGTTAACGCGTGGGGTCATTTCGGAGATGCTATATGTCGTTTTCGGCATCATTTAAAATGCCTAGATAGGTAGATTAATTTGTGCTTCACCCCTTGCCATGTTAACAACAATTTATTATTGTTGTGGAAATAAATGGGAGTGAACTAAATAATCAAACGTGGAGGTCCGTCAATATACAACTCGTTGCATATTGAGCTTCACTTAATGTGTAGCCTTTGAGTGTTCTGAATTGCATGCCTTGCCTTGCATATTTAAACTCGACATGCATCATATTAGGGAGTGCATCATAGTGTGCTTGTGTCGTGGTGAATATCGTGTGCTGATTCTTGTTTCCGGTTTGCTTCATCTCGATAGAGTTCCGGAAGCGTGTCAGAATGTGAGGACCCGTTCGGCTACGTCGGTTCGTCTGCTTCACAGATGTGCTCTTCTTCCAAACGGGATCTCAGGCAAGATGATCATTTCCCTAGATACCATTACTATCATTGCCATCCTAATAGTTTCGTTTCTATCGTTATGTCCCGCTGCCTACCACCTGCCAAATGTCAGCCTCTCAACATTGACATGAAACCTTCAACCTGTTCTTAACCGAGCAAACCACTGATTGTCTATGTTAGTGCCTTCTTAACCATGTGTTAGCGTTGCTAGTTGCAGGTGCAGTTGCTTCCAGTGATAACATGCGTTCCTTGTTATACCACCATATTAAATGCTATTTAATTTAATGCACCTATATACTTGGTAAAAGGTGGAAGGCTCGGCTTTTCTAGCTTGGTTTTTTGTTCCACCTTTGTCACCTTAGTTTCGGCTACCGGTGTTATGTTCCATAAATGAGCGCTTCTAACATGCTTGGGGTTGTTATGGGCACCCCCTAGATTCTCGTTTTGGGATAAAGCTCGTCTGTCAAGGCCCAACATTGGTACTGTATTTGCCCAACATAATAATTCTGTTAATACTGAAAAACATAGGGCGTCATGAACCCAAGGAGTAATTCAACATAATACAGGGAGGGCCAGTGCTGATGGTTGATACGTCTCCAACGTATCTATAATTTTTTATCGTTCCATGCTATTATATTATCAACTTTGGATGTTTTATATGCATGAATATGCTATTTTATATTATTTTTGGGAATAACCTATTAACCTAGAGCCCAGTGCCAGTTCCTGTTTTTTCCTTGTTTTTGACCTTTTTCAGATAGAAATAACAAACGGAGTCCAAACGTAATAAAACTTTCGCCGTCATTTTTTATGGAAAATATCAGAAATACCAGAAGAAAAAGATACCAGAGGGGATTCCCGAGGAAGCCACGAGCCAGGGAGGCGCGCCCACCCCCCTGGGCGCACCTGGGGGGCTCGTGACTCCCTCGTGGGTCCCCCTGACTTGTTCTCGATGCCATCTAGTCTAATAAATAAAGAAACCTCCAGAAATAAACCTAGATCGGGAGTTCTGCCGTCGCAAGCCTCTGTAGACACCAAAACCCAATCGGGAACCCGTTCCCGCACCCTGCCGGAGGGGGAATCCATCTCCGGTCGCCAGCTTCTTCATCCCGGCGATCTCCATGACAAGGAGGGAGTAGTTCTCCCTCGGGGATGAGGGTATGTACCAGTAGCTATGTGTTTGATCTCTCTCTCTCGTGTTCTTGAGATGTCATGATCTCAATGTACCGCGGGCTTTGCTACTGTAGTTGGATCCTATCCCCTTTGAAGTTATCTTATCGGATTGAGTCTTTAAGAACACTTGATGTATGTCTTGCACGTGTCTATCTGTGGTGACAATGGGATATTCATGTGAGTACTTGATGTATGTTTTGGTGATCAACTTCCGGGTTTCGTTACATCGGGAACCTATGCATATGGGTTGGCACACGTTTTGACTCTCCGGTAGAAACTTTGGGGCACTCTTTGAAGTTATATGTGTTGGTTGAATAGATGATTCTGAGACTATGTGATACATATCGTATAATCATGCCCATGGATACTTGAGGTGACAATGGAGTATCTAGGTGACATTAGGGTCTTGGTTGATGTGTATCTTAAGGTGTTATTCTAGTACGAACTCTGGAATAGATCGATCAGAAAGAACAACTTTGTGGTGGTTTCGTACCCGACAATAATCTCTTCGTTTGTTCTCCGCTATTAGTGACTTTGGAGTGACTCTTTGTTGCATGTTGAGGGCTAGTTATATGATCCAATTATGTTATCATTGTTGAGAGAACTTCGCTAGTGAAAGTATGAACCCTTGGCCTTGTTTCCACGCATTGCAATACTGTTCGTGCTCACTTTTATTATTAATTACCTTGTTGTTTTTATAATTTCAGATTACAAAAACCTATATCTACTATCCATATTGCACTTGTATCACCATCTCTTCGCCGAACTAGTGCACCTATACAACTTACCATTGTATTGGGTGTGTTGGGGACACAAGAGACTCTTTGTGATTTGGTTGCAAGGTTGCTTTAGTGTGACCATCTTCATCCTTTGCCTCCCGCGGATTGATAAACCTTAGGTCACCTACTTGAGGGAAAATTGTTACTATCCTACAAACCTCTGCACTTGGAGTCCCAACAATGTCTACAAGGAGAAGGTTGCGTAGTAGACATCAAGATCTTTTCTGGCGCCGTTGCCGGGGAGGTTAGCGCTTGAAGGTATATCTTTAGATCTTGCAATCGAATCTTTTAGTTTCCTGTTTTATCACTAGTTTAGTCTATAAAATAAAACTACAAAAAAATGGAATTAAGGTTGCCCCATATGCTTCATTTTTTTAATGTCTTTCGTGAAAATGGTGGGAAGGAAAATTGTGCTCAAGTGCTAGAAGAACAATTAAATAGAATGCTTGGCATAAAATATGTGAATGATGAGCATGATTGCAATGTTGTTAGTATGAATTCTTTTAATACCCATGATGCTAATGATATGCAAACCTACAAGCTTGGGGATGCTATGCTTGATGAAGATGATCTTTTTAGTTCCCGCACTTTGAATGATCAAATTTATTATGATGAAAGCATGCCCCCTGTTTATGATGATTATTGTGGTGATACTTATGCTATAAAGAAGAGGGATGATAAAACTTGTCATACTCTTGAGTATCCTTTCACTGAACATCACTCTTTGAATGTGGAAACAATTTGTAGTGCTCAAGTCTTTTACGATACTCTCACTATTAATCATGAGAATAAATTTGCTATTGTGGAGAGTAGTAAAATTTCTATGATTGTAGATCATGAAAGGAATGCTTTAGGTGCTTGTTATATTGTTTAATTCATTCATGATGCTACTGAAAATTATTATGAGAAACATATGCTTCTACATATCGCAATAATATCAAGTTTCCTCTCTATGTGTAGAAAGTTTTGAAGTTATGCTTGTTTTACCTTCCTATGCTAGTTGATTCTTGCTCTACAAAATTGTTTGTTCACAAAATCCCTATGCATAGGAAGTGGGTTAAACTTAAATGTGTTATTCATATGCTTCATGATGCGCCCGTTATGTTTCAATTCTTATCTTCTATGTGAGCATCATTGAAATCATCATGCCTAGCTTGAAAGGAATTAAAGAAAAGTGCTTGTTAGGAGACAACCCAATATTTATCCTTACTGTTTTTGTGTCTTCACATGATTAAGCTACTGTATTCATCATGTTTTATTGCCTTAGTTTCAATAAAGTGCCAAGTAAAGCCTTTATGATTAGTTTGGGTGATAGTTGTTTGATCATGCTGAAAAAGACAGAAACTTTGCGCTGGCGAAATCATTTCTAATTTCTATCCAGAGAGTGCTTTTAGGTTGATTATTTATTATGCTGATTGATATACAAATTTACTTAATAGTCATAATTGTTTAAGAATTTTTGGAAGTGCAAAAGTATGGTTAACATTCAGATCATTACAGATTGTTCTGTTTTTGATAGATTCTGTTTTCAATGCATAATTTGCTTGTTTTGGTGTTTCCATAGATTATATTGAGTAATATAAATTGTGGAAATAGTAAGATACAGTAGGCATTGTGTGAAAATAATTATGAGTCTTGTTTTGACAGTACCCAAGTGATTGATTTGCTCGTTATCATACTAACCCATCTCACGAAGTTCCGTTAAGTTTTGTGTTGTGAAGTTTTCAAGTTTTGGGTAGAGTTTCGATGGACTATGGAACAAGGAGTGGCAATAGACTAAGCTTGGGGATTCCCAAGGCACCCCAAAGCCATATTCAAGGACACCAAAGAGCCTAAGCCTGGGGATGCCCCGGGAAGGCATCCCCTCTTTCGTCTTCAATCCATCGGTAACTTAACTTGGGGCTATATTTTTATTCACCACATGATATGTGTTTTGCTTGGAGCATCATTTTATTTTATTAGAACTTGATTGATTTTATTTAGATTAATTTTTTTCATCATTTAGTTCAATAAAAATGTCAAGGATAGCCTTTACCATGCTTAATTTGCAAGTTTAGGAGTTCCTATTCCAAAACAAAAAGTTTGCTTGTAGTGAAAAAATTCCCTAGAATTTTCTGTATGTCAGAATAACTTGATGTTTGGACACAGTATGCTCTTATAAATTATGTACATCATGGAATATTTTCAGTTGTTTTGGAGTTAATTAAGTATGTATCTGGCTGAATTCTTCGCAGACTATTCTGTTTAGGCAGATTGCTGTTTTATTTGCATTGTTTGGATATGTTTGCTTGTTTAATGATTCAATTTGAGGATGGGAGTTTTAAATATGCAGAGGAATTTAGTATGCAATGTGAAATAATAATTTTAGTGATTTTCTACAGTAGAGGATGATATAGTTTTGCGTTGATTTATACTAACCTATCTCACAAGTTCTTGTTGAGTTTTGTGTGGGTGAAGTTTTTAAGATTTTGGAAACCACCATATGAGAGGAATTAAGGAGACACAAAAGCTCAATCTTGGGGATGCCCAAGACACCCCCAACCCATATTTCAAGAAGTCTCAAGCATCTAATCTTGGGGATGGCCCGGTTGGCATCCCACATTTCTTCTTCAACAATTATCGGTTAGTATCGGTTGAACCTAAATTTTTGCTTCTTCACATGATTCGTGCTATCCTCGGAGTGTCAATTTATTTTGTTTGAATAAGGTACTTAAGATCTGAAATTCTTAAATGGGAGAGTCTCCACATAGCCAAATAATTATTCAACTAATCATTGAGCTTCACTTATCTTTTGGAGTAGTTTGCCTTTTGCTCTAGTACTTCACTTATATCTTTGTAGAGCATTGCAATGATTTTATTTTATAGAAATAGTTGAACTCTCGTGCTTCACTTATATTATTTTGAGAGTCTTAAACAGCATGGTAATTTGCTTAGGTTATGAATCTAGTCCTAATATGATGGACATCCGAGAGGGATATAATAAAAACTTTCATATAGAGTGCATCGAATACTATGAGAAGTTTGATTCTTTGCACGTAGTTTTGAGATATAAGGATGGTGATATTAGAGTCATGCTAGTGAGTAATCGTGGATTGATAGAAATACTTGTGTTAGAGTTTGTGATTCCCGTAGCATGCACGTATGGTGAACCGTTATGTGATGAAATCGGAGCATGATTTATTTATTGAGTGTCATCCTTTGTGTGGAGGTAGGGATCGCGCGATGGTTAACTCCTACCAACCATTCCCCTATGAGCATGCGTCTAATACTTTTCTTCGATAGGTAATACACTTTTGCAATAAGTATGTGAGTTCTTAATGACTAATGTTGAGTCCACTGATTATACGCACTCTCACCCTTCCACCATTGCTAGCCTGTGTAGTACCGCGCAACTTTCGCTGGTGCATACACCCACCATATATCCTTCCTCAAAACAGCCACCATAGCTACCCATCATGGCATTTCCATAGCCATTCCGAGATATATTGCCATGAAACTTCCACCATTCCGTTTATTATGACACGCATCATCATTGTCATATTGCTTTGCATCATCATGTAGTTGACATCGTATTTGTGGCAAAGCCACCACTACCTTTCATACATGTCACTCATGAGTCATTGCACATCCCGGTACACTGCCGGAGGCATTCATATAGAGTCATATCTTTGTTCTAAGTATCGAGTTGTAAGTAAATAAAAATGTGATGATCATCATTATTAGAGCATTGTACCATGTGAGGAAAGGACGGAAGCTATGATTCCCTCACAAGTTGGGATGAGACTCCGGACTTAAAAAAAAAAGAGGCCAAAGAGCCCACCAAAAAAAATGAATGAAAAAAGAGAGGCCAAAGAGCCCAAACAAAAAAGAGAAAAAGAGAGAAGGGACAATGCTACTATCCTTTACCACACTTGTGCTTCAAAGTAGCACCATGATCTTCAAGATAGAGAGTCTCATATATTGTCACTTTCATATACTAGTGGGAATTTTCGTTATAGAACTTGGCTTGTATATTCCAATGATGGGCATCCTCAATTTCCTAGGTCTTCGTGAGCAAGCGAGTTGGATGCACACCCACTTAGTTTCTTTTTGAGCTTTAATAAACTTATAGCTCTTGTGCATCTCTTGAATGGCAATCCCTACTCACTACATTGATATCTATTGATGGGCATCTCCATAGCCCGTTGATACGCCTAGTTGATCTGACCATCTCCTCCTTTTTGCCTCACAACCACCACCATAGTCTATTCCACCTATAGTGTTATGTCCATGTCTCACGCTCATGTATTGCGTGAGAGTTGAAAAGGTTTGAGAAAGTAAAAGTGTGAAAACAATTGCTTGACTAATATCGCGGTTGTGCATGATTTAAATACGTTGTGTGGGGAAGATGGAGCATAGCCAGACTATATGATATTGTAGGGATAACTCTCTTTGGCCATGTTATTTTGAGAAGACATGATTGCTTTGATAGTATGCTTGAAGTATTATTGTTCTTATGTCAACATTAAAATTTTTGTCTTGAATCATATGGATCTGAATATTCATGTCACAATATATGTTAGGTAGCATTCCACATCAAAAATTCTGTTTTTATCATTTACCTGCTCGAGGACGAGCAGGAATTAAGCTTGGGGATGCTTGATACGTCTCCAACGCATCTATAATTTTTGATCATTCCATGCTATTATATTATCAACTTTGGATGTTTTATATGCATGAATATGCTATTTTATATTATTTTTGGGACTAACCTATTGACCTAGAGCCCAGTGCCAGTTCTTGTTTTTTCCTTGTTTTTGACCTTTTTCAGATAGGAATATCAAACGGAGTCCAAAAAAATAAAACGTTCGCCGTGATTTTTTATGGAAAATATCAGAAATACCGGAAGAAAAAGATACCACAAGGGAGTCCCGAGGAAGCCACAAGCCAGGGAGGCGCGCCCACCCCCCTGGGCACGCCTGGGGGCTCGTGACTCCCTCGTGGGTCCCCTGACTTGTTCTCGATGCCATCTAGTCTTATAAATAAAGAAACCTCCAGAAATAAACCTAGATCAGGAGTTCCGCCGCCGCAAGCCTCTGTAGCCACCAAAAACCAATCATGAGCCCGTTCCGGCACCCTGCCGGAGGGGAAATCCATCTCCGGTGGCCATCTTCATCATCCCAGCGATCTCCATGACGAGGAGGGAGTAGTTCTCCCTCGGGGCTGAGGTTATGTACCAGTAGCTATGTGTTTGATCTCTCTCTCGTGTTCTTGAGATGTCATGATCTCGATGTACCGCGGGCTTTGCTACTATAGTTGGATCCTATGATGTTCTTCCCCCTCTCCCTTCTTGTAATGAATTGAGTTTCCCCTTTGAAGTTATCTTATCGTATTGAGTCTTTAAGAACACTTGATGTATGTCTTGGACGTGTCTATCTAGGGTGACAATGGGATATTCATGTGAGTACTTGATGTATGTTTTGGTGATCAACTTGCGGGTTTCGTAACATCAGGAACCTATGCATATGGGTTGGCACACGTTTTGACTCTCCGGTGGAAACTTTGGGGCACTCTTTGAAGTTCTATGTGTTGGTTGAATAGATGATTCTGAGATTGTGTGATGCATATTGTATAATCATTCCCACGGATACTTGAGGTGACAATGGAGTATCTAGGTGACATTAGGGTCTTTGTTGATGTGTGTCTTAAGGTGTTATTCTAGTACGAACCCTTGAATAGATCGATCAGAAATAATAACTTTGTGGTGGTTTCGTACCCGACAATAATCTCTTCGTTTGTTCTCCGCTATTAGTGACTTTGGAGTGACTCTTTGTTGCATGTTGAGGTCTAGTTATATGATCCAATTATGTTATCATTGTTGAGAGAACTTCGCTAGTGAAAGTATGAACCCTAGGCCTTGTTTCCATGCATTGCAATACCGTTCGTGCTCTCTTTTATTATTAATTACCTTGCTGTTTTTATAATTTCAGATTACAAAAACCTATATCTACTATCCATATTGCACTTGTATCACCATCTCTTCGCCGAACTAGTGCACCTATACAACTTACCATTGTATTGGGTGTGTCGGGGACACAAGAGACTCTTTGTTATTTGGTTGCAGGGTTGCTTGAGAGAGATCATCTTCATCCTTCGCCTCCCGTGGATTGATAAACCTTAGGTCACCTACTTGAGGAAAAATTGCAGCTGTCCTACAAACCTCTGCACTTGGAGGCCCAACAACGTGTACAACGAGAAGGTTGCATAGTAGACATCAACGGTGTTGGTCCAAAACAGGGCCATTTGCGGGGCCAACCCGGGGCAACTCGGGTGATGTCTATCAGGCCACCGTACATTGTGCTTATCCGTCGTGTCCTGAGAACAAGATACGCGGCTCCTATTGGGATTGTCGACACGTTGGGCGGCCTTGTTGGACTTGTTTTACCGTTCTCGAGCGTCTTGTGCGAGGAATTCCGAGGATGCTTTGGATTATCTCAGGGTTGAGGTTTTCCAATAGGAACCCGAGGAGATCATGGGTTTTCCTGATCGAGGTCATTCCATCATAGCGTGCGGTAGTTTGTGATGGACTAGTTGGAGTACCCCTGCAGGGTTAAATCTTTCGGAAAGTCGTGACCGCGGTTATGTGGTAACGTGGAAACTTTGTTTAACATCTGGTTCTAGATAACTTGAAGTTAACTTAATTATAACTTGCCAACTAAGTGCATAACTGTGACTGTCTCTTTCGTGAGCTCCTTCTCCGATCGAGGACACGTTGTGGTTATGTTTGAAGTAAGTAGGTGTTCAGGATCATTCATTTGATCATTATTAGTTCACGTCCATTATGCATAGATTATCTCCCTCTTATTCTTGTACTCGTAAGTTAGCCACCTCAAATAAATGCTTAGTCACGTGTTGCAGCCTCACCACTTAACCTTACCTCACCCATTAATCTTTGATAGTCTTGATACCTTTGGAAATGAGATTGTTCAGTCCTCTGTGGCTCACATATTACTACAACACTAGTTGTAGGTACACGTAAAGGGTATTTGACGCGAGCACGTTGATTGTTCATTTGGATTTTCTTCTTCTTCATCATCGATCTAGGATGGGTTCCAGGCCGTGAGCCTGGGATAGCAAGGATGGACATCGTTCTTTTCTCATTTGTTTTCGTCCGTAGACGGACCCTGCTCTTCTTCATGATGATTGTATGTATTGTACTGATGTGACTCTGATGTAGCTGTGGCTAGTGTAAGCCAACTCTTTATACTCATCTTTTCAGTACATGTACTTGTAACGATATCCATTCTTGTGAAACGACGAGATGCGTTTCTATCCCTGTCGAGGCCCTCGCGCCAAAATAAGGATAGGACCACATCTTGGGCGTTACACTACAAGAACAAGTTGTGTAGTAGACATCAGTGGGGTCGAGGACGAGGATGTAGCTGCCCGGGTTTGGCATCACAATCGGGTGGTCCTCTCGGCTCCAGGTGATGGGCTTCTGAGACCAATGCATGTATTAAGGAACGGAGGGTACCGTGGCGTTCACCTCGTGACGGCGCTTGCATTCAGCATGTTGGTCGTCGTCCTCGCTGGTGAAGACGGCGTAAACTCCATCCTTCTCGTGGTAGAGGTCAAAGAGTCGGCCATTGTTGGGAGGCGGAGCCCACACCACCAAAGGTGCCGGAGCCGGGGCCCGCTGACCCATAGGGAGAGGAACCGGAAGGCCCTTGCCTCGAGCCAGCCGCTGGGAGAAGCTGCACTCCGGAGGGTATGTGTGGCTCGTTTCGCGCCCTTGTGCATCTTGCACGGTGCGTCGAGCATCTGCTAAAAGGTGAGCTTCGGCAGCCAAGTGGACTTGCCGGTGCGCTACCATTGGGCCGCGCCCTCGCTGGTCGACTACTTTTCTTCCATGGTTGCCACCATCTGGCCGTTGTAGCATGGGTCCAGCTGGTCTTGCTTGCGCTTGTCGTTGGGGTCGTTGTTCTACAGGGGCTGGTTGTAATCGGTCGGCTTCTGGGCAGTCGGACGAGCTGGCACAACCTAGCCGGTCACATGAACTTGACGCGCATGGCGGAGTCGACGCTGGCTTACTTGTCTTCCTTGATCATGAGGTCCACCAGGGAGGCTATCTCAGAGCACATAAGCTTGTGCTTGAGCAAGGTACCGTCATGACAACCCTCGTAGAAGTACTGGATTGCATGTACCTCGTGCACTCCTTCGCAGTTGTTGCGCAGCTCGGTCCAGTACATGAGGTAGTCACACAGGGATTCATCTGGGCCTTGGACACACATGGCCATCTCGCGGGGACGACCCAGGTGCTTGTTGGTGCTGGGGAAGTTGCGTACGAACGCCTTTTCAAAGTCGGTCCATGCGTTGATGTTGCTGGTCGGCAGGCTATTAAGCCATGTTCGGGCCGAGCCGAGCAGCTTCAGCGGGACGTAGCACCGCCACACGCTTGTTGCATCGGGCGATGCCAACTGCAGTGGTGCAATCGACCAGCCAGTCCTCCGACTTGGCAGAGTCGTTGCCCTTGGGGGTGTCTCGTGGCAACGTGAAGCTGGAGGCGGGGGCCGAAGCAGGCTAGGGCGATCGACCCTTCCTCCTATAGGACGTTGGAGTCGTCCAGCCGGTCGAGGTGGCAGCAAGCGTCGTTTCGTCCTGGATGCGGGGGCCCATTCGGGCAGCAAGCTTAGGCCACACCATTGGGCCGGCTGAGGTGGCCCTACCCTCACGTCGGGGTACTCGTCGGAGGCGGGAGGGGTGCTGGTGCGCATGTAATGCCCAAGATCTGGTTCTATCCTTATTTTGGCGCGAGGGCCTCGACAGGGATAAAAACACATCTCGTCGTTTCACAAGAATGGATATCGTTACAAGTACATGTAATGAAAAGATGAGTATAAGGAGTTGGCTTAGACTCGCCACAAGCTACATCAGAGTCACATCAATACAACAACATAATCAGTCATCATGAAGAAGAACGGGGTCCGACTACGGACGAAAACAAACGATAAAAGAACGACGTCCATCCTTGCCATCCCAGGTTGCTGACCTGGAACCCATCCTAGATTGATGAAGAAGCAGGAGAAGAAGGACTCCAAATAGCTCAATCAGCGCACTCACGTCAAAGTGTCACATTACCTGTACCTGCAACTGGTGTTGCAGTAATCTGTGAGCCACAGGGACTCAACAATCTCATTTCCAAAGGTATCAAGACTAGTGATGACCCACAAGTATAGGTGATCAATCTTATTCCTCTCGATAAGTAAGAGTGTCGAACCCAACGAGGGGTAGAATGATCTGACAAGTGGTTTTGAGCAAGGTAAAATCTGCACACACTGAAATTGTCGGTAACAAGTGATTGTGTGGTGAGATAATTCGTAGCAAGCAACAAGTAACAAAAGTAGCAACGGTGCAGAAAAGTGTGCCAATCCCTTTTGTAGCAACGGACAAGCCTGGACAAAGTCGTATAGGAGGAAAAACGCTCCCGAGGACACACGGGAATTTCTGTCATGCTAGTCTCATCATGTTCATATGATTCGCGTTCGTTACTTTGATAGTTTGATATGTGGGTGGACCGGCGCTTGGGTACTGCCCTTACTTGGACAAGCATCCCACTTATGATTAACCCCTCTCGCAAGCATCCGCAACTACGAAAGAAGAATTAAGACAAATTTTAACCATAGCATTAAACTAGTGGATCCAAATCAGCCCCTTACGAAGCAACGCATAAACTAGGGTTTAAGTTTCTGTCACTCTAGCAACCCATCATCTACTTACTACTTCCCAATGCCTTCCTCTAGGACCAAATAATGGTGAAGTGTTATGTAGTCGACGTTCACATCACACCACTAGACGAAAAACAACATACAACATATCAAGTTACCGAACGAAGACCAAATTCACATGACTACTATTAGCATGACTTATCCCATGTCTTCAGGAACAAAAGTAACTACTCACAAAGAATAATCATATTCATGACTAGAGAGGTAATGAGTAGCATCAAGGATCTGAACATAAACTCTTCCACCAAGTAATCCAACTAGCATCAACTACAAAGAGTAATCAACATTACTAGCAACCTTACAAGTACCAATCGGAGTCGCGAGACGGAGATTGGTTACAAGAGATGAAATAGGGTTTGGAGATGAGATGGTGCTGATGAAGATGTTGATGGTGACGAGTCCCCTCCGATGAGAGGAGTGTTGGTGATGACGATGGCGACGATTTCCCCCTCCAGGAGGGAAGTTTCCCCGGCAGGATCGTCCTGCCGGAGCTCTAGATTGGTTCTGCTCAAGTTCCGACTCGTGGCGGCGGCGAAACCACGAGAAAGCTCCTCCCTTACTTTTTTTCCAAACGAAACCCTTCATATAGCAGAAGAGGGGGGCAAGTGGGCCAGCAGGTTGCCCACAAGCCCTCATGGTGAGGCCTGGGGGGTGGCCGCGTCGTGCAGGCTTGTGGCCAACCCGTGGCGCCCCTCTGGCGCTTCTTCGGCCCAGTACTTTTTATAAATCCGGAAAAAAAATCCTCGTTGATTTTTACGGCGTTCGGAGTTGCGCAGAATAGGTATCTCAACTTTGCTCCACTTTCAGACCAGAATTCCAGCTGCCGTCATTCTCCCTCTTCATGTAAACCTTGCAAAATAAGAGAGAAAAGGCATAAGAATTGTACCGTGAAGTGAAATAAAAGCCCAAGAAGCGATAAATATCAACATGAAAACATGATGCAAAATGGACATATCAACTCCCCCAAGCTTAGACCTCGCTTGTCCTCAAGCGAAATCCTAGCCCAATAAATATGTCCACATGTTTAGGGAGAGAGGTGTCGACAAAACAAGATACGAACATGCATGCATCATGATCAAGATCAGAACAGCAATACCAACATATAATCTCTCATGCTAAAGTGACAATTCCTTCACAAAGTAAAGCATGGATCAAGAACCTTACCGAGAAATAACAAGCGATAGCCTTTAGTCATTGAAGCAATTGCAATTTATCACAACATCAGAAAGAGTCAAATAAGATCTTGTAAAGCAAATCCACATACTCAATCATTCTTTCGTTCTCTACAATTGCTACAACTCACGTGGTACTCATAAGATTAAAGTTTCAGCTGGACACAGAGAAAGATAGGGGCTTACAGTTTTGCCTCCCAACTGCTTACCTCAAGGGTAATGTCAACAATAATAATTCATGAATACTTACCTCCAAGTTGACATATGAATATAGATCTTTCCCAAGCATATGACGTTAGCCAAGACAAAGGCGAAATAGGGAATTGGTGAAGATCACCATGACACTTTCAAGGGCAAAAAGTAATGGTACAAGATAGGCCCTTCGTAGAGGGAAGCAGAGGTTGTCATGTGCTTTTGAGGTTTGGATGCATGTCCTCTTAGTGCGGAGGAATGTCACTTTATATTGCCTCCTGTGATAAAGAACTTTATTATGCAGTCTGTCGCTTTTATGTCTTCCTCATCACAGGTTCGTACAAATCTTATTTTCCACACACTAATAGATCATACATATTAGAGAGCAATTTTTATTGCTTGCACCGATGACAACTTACTTGAGGGATCTTATTCAATCCATAGGTAGGTATGGTTGACTCACATGGAAAAACTAGGTTGATGGTTTATGGATGCACAAGTAGTATCTCTACTTAGTGCGGGAGGTTTGGCTAATGTGAGGTGGAAGCAATCGTCACATGCTAAGTGATCTCTAATCATATAACATTGTTCGGAGCCAAGCAAACACAATTCATTATGTTGTCTTCCTTGTCCAACATCTACTTCTAAGCATGTAATAGTTTAGTGAGTGTTCACAATCATAGATGGTGTCAGAGATGATATATTTATATGTGAACCTCTCCTTCTTTATCACTTCCTATTAATTGCAACAATGACCAAGGTCTACATTTGTCTACCCTCGACAAGTTTCAATCATCATTCTTTTTATATGTGAAGCCATCACTTCCCATAAGATCATTACATGATCTTTCATGCTTTTGTTCTATTCTCACTCTTTTGATCATGGCAAGAGGCAAAGCCCTTCAACTAAGACACTCTTTATTATATGGCTCATGAGCTCGAATACATCGGGGGTGACACAAAGCAAGACTCAAGGCTAAAACACTAAGACTTTTAAACTACTAGAGAAAGAGAAAACTAAAAAGGAAAACTAAAACAAAGGTAAAGGCAAAAGATGTGATGGTGATACGATACCGGGGAAACTCCCCCAAGCTTGGCACAAGCCAAGGGGATTGCCCATACCAATGCTCAGTTGTCTTCCTTTGGTGGTGATGGTGGTGGAGTTGTTGCAATCTTTGACTCCAAGAGGGCCATTAATCCTTGATTTATACCTAGGAGATATGCGATATGTTTTTCCAGCAAAACAACTTCACGAGTGAGACAAGTATTGCGAGCATGATTTGTTTCACAAAACCTCAAGAGTTTAGTCAAGGATGGAGACAGTAGGTGGAGGTAGGGTTGGAGGAAATCCACTTCTTCAACTTCTTCCTTGTTGAGCACAGATTGCACTTCATCCCACGCCTGATTCCTCTCCTTAGTTGTGCCCTTGGTTTCTTTAGGTAGCCTCTCATTGGCCTCCATTCTTTTCAGGTCAGCATTTACTTCAACATAGGCTCGAGGGAGATTGTTCTCCACCACAGATTCCTGGGACGACATCTTGCTCTAAATCTGCAGCAGAAAACAGGCTCGAAATGAAAAACAGAGGAAATCTACGTGATGCAGGGGTCAGACCAAACGAGAGTATATATAATGATTTTTTCTTGACCAGAAGGAGTACCCTGCACGAAAACGGAGTCCCGGAGGCGCACGAGGTGGCCAGAAGCCCTCACGGCGCGGCCAAGGGGTGGGCCCGCGCCGTGCAGGCTTGTAGCCTCCTCGCGTACTTTCCGGACTACTTCAATTTTTGTATTTTTTCAAATATTCCAAAGCGGAGAAAATTTCCTACTGGAAAAGTTTTGGACTCTGTTTTCTTACCGAATCACATACCTTTTTGTTTTCGGAGTCTGAAACAGGCTGATAAATATCCCTTAGGTATTCTTCCGGAGTTATGGTATTGGTAATATTGCTTTCAACATTTATGGGAGTACCTGAGATATAATACTTGATTCTCTGCCCATTTACCACTCTCGGACAATTACCTTCCGTGTTGTTGATCTTGCTAGCACCGGAACGATATACTTCCTCAACAACATAGGGCCCTTCCCATTTAGAGAGAAGCTTGCCTGCAAAGAATCTTAAACGAGAGTTATATAGCAAGACATAATCAACCACGTTGAACTCACGCTTTTGTATCCTCTTATCATGCCACCTCTTAACCGTCTCTTTGAACAGTTTGGCATTCTCATATGCCTGAGTTCTCCACTCATCAAGCGAGCTAATATCAAATAACCTCTTCTCACCGGCAAGTTTGAAATCAAAGTTGAGCTCTTTGATTTCCCAATAAGCTTTATGCTCTAGCTCAAGAGGTAAATGACATGCTTTACCGTACACCATTTTGTACGGAGACATGCCCATGAGATTCTTATAGGCAGTTCTATAAGCCCACAGTGCATCATCGAGCATCTTAGACCAATTCTTTCTAGACCTATTGACAGTCTTTTGCAGAATTAGTTTAATCTCTCTATTGCTTAGCTCTACTTGACCACTGGACTGAGGGTGATAGGGATAAGCAATTCTATGGTTGACATCGTACTTAGGAAGCGTTTTACGGAAAGCACCGTGAATGAAGTGTGAACCACCGTCGGTCATTAGATATCTAGGGACTCCAAATCTAGGGAAAATAACTTCTTTAAGCATCCTAATATAAGTGTTGTGATCAGCACTACTAGGGGGAATAGCTTCTACCCACTTAGTGATGTAATCAATAGCAACTAGGATATGAGTATACCCGTTGAATTTTGGAAAAGGTCCCATATAATCAAAGCCCCAAACATCAAATGGTTCAATGAAAAGTGAATAGTTCATAGGAATTTCCTGACGTTTGCTAATATTACCTATTCTTTGACATTCTTCACAAGACAAGACAAACTTACGGGCATCCTTGAAAAGAGTGGGCCAATAGAAACTTGATTGCAATACCTTGTGTGCAGTTCTATCTGCCGCATGGTGTCCTCCGTAGGCCTCGGAGTGACACTTCTGTAGGATCTGTCCCTGTTCATGTTCAGGTACACAACGTCTAATAACACCATCTACTCCTTCCTTATAAAGGTGAGGATCATCCCAGAAGTAATGTCTCAAGTCAAAGAAGAATTTCTTCTTTTGCTAGTATGTGAAACTAGGTGGTATATATTTGGCAACGATATAGTTTGCATAATCAGCATACCACGGTGCACTACGTGAAGCATTGATGACATTCAATTGCTCATCAGGAAAGCTATCATCAATAGGTTGTGGGTCATCAAGAACATTCTCCAACCTAGAGAAGTTATCTGCTACTCGGTTATCAGCACCCTTCCTGTCAACAACGTGCAAATCAAATTCTTGTTACAAGAGAACCCATCTGATAAGTCTAGGTTTAGCATCTTTGTTCTCCATGAGGTACTTAATAGCAGCATGATCAGTCTGAATAGTGACTTTGGAATCAACTATGTAAGACCTGAACTTTTCACATGCAAACACAACTGCTAAAAATTCCTTCTCCGTAGTAGCATAGATTCTCTGGGCACTGTCTAGAGTTTTACTAGCGTAGTGAATAACATTCAACTTATTATCGACTCTTTACCCTAGAACAACACCAACAGCATAATCACTAGCATCACACATGATTTCAAAAGGTAAGTTCCAATCAGGTGGTTGAACAATAGGTGCAGTTATCAAAGCCCTCTTAAGTATTTCGAAGGCTTCCTCACAATCATCGTCAAAAACAAAAGGAATATACTTTTGCAAGAGATTTGTAAGAGGCCTAGAAATCTTAGAGAAGTCTTTAATGAACCTTCTATAGAAACAAGCATGACCAAGGAAACTTCTTAGGCCTTTGACATCTGTGGGGTATGGGATTTTCTCGATATCATCAACCTTAGCCTTATCAACTTCAATACCTCTTTCAGAAATTTTATGTCCTAAGACGATGCCTTCATTAACCATAAAGTGGCACATCTCCCAATTCAAGACAAGATTGGTGTCTTTACATCTCTGTAAGACTCGATCAAGGTTGCTGAGGCAATCATCAAAGGAAGACCCGTAAACAGAAAAGTCATCCATGAAAATCTCGACAATCTTTTCACAAAAGTCAGAGAATATATCCATCATACATCTTTGAAAGGTGGCAGGTGCATTACATAAGCCAAAAGGCATACGTCTATAAGCAAAGGTACCGAAAGGGCAGGTGAAAGTGGTTTTCTCCTGATTAGATTGTGCAACTGGTATTTGGGAGAAACCAGAATAACCGTCTAGAAAGCAAAAGTGTGTGTGTTTAGACAGCCTTTCTAGCATTTGGTCGATAAAAGGCACAGGGTAATGATCTTTCCTAGTGGCTTTATTAAATTTCCTAAAATCGATCACCATCCTATAGCGAGTAATAATCCTCTCTGTGGGATCAATTCATCCTTATCATTAGGGACAACGGTAATGCCTCCTTTCTTAGGAACGCAGTGCACCGGACTCACCCAATCGCTATGAGCAACAGGATAGATAATACCTTCTTTCAGGAGCTTTAGTATTTCTTTTCTTACTACTTCTTTCATCTTAGGATTTAATCTCCTTTGGTGATCAACAACTGGTTTGAAGTCAGGATCAGTTTTAATCTTGTGCTAGCATAGAGTGGGACTAATGCCCTTTAGATCATCAAGAGTATATCCCATAGCAGCACGGTGCTTCCTCGGAGTTTTTAGTAACTTCTTTTCTTCATGCTCTGAGAGGCTAGCACTAATTATAACAGGATATATCTCTTTTTTATCAAGATAGGCATACTTAAGAGTATCAGGCAACTGTTTAAGCTCGAACACAGGATCACCCTTTGGTTCGGGTGGAACTCCAAGCAGTTCAACAGGCAAGTTATTCTTAAGGATAGGATATTGTTCTAAGACAACTCTATCTATCTCATCCCTTTCATCCATATGCATATCATTTTCATGCTCAAGCAAGTATTGCTCTTAGGGATCAGTAGGAGGCACGACAATAGAAGCTAAGGCAATAGTTTCATCCCTACTAGGAAACTCTTTTTCATGAGGTTCTCTACCAAACTTGGAGAAATTGAACTCATGTGACACACCTTCAAAGCCAACAGTGACAGTTTGCTTCTCACAATCAATATGAGCATTGACAGTATTGAGAAAAGCTCTACCAAATATGATGGGACAAAAGCTATCTTGTGCGGTAGCAAGAACGAGGAAATCAGCAGGATACTTCATTTTACCACCCAAGACTTCAACATCCCTAACAATTCCCACAGGGCAGATAGTATCTCTATTGGCAAGCTGAATAGTGACATCAATGGGTTCTATCTCAACAGGTGCAATCTCGTCTTTGATTTCATCGTATAAGGATTGAGGTATTGCACTAACACTAGCACCATGTCACATAAACCATGATAACAATGAACTCCTACCTTAACAGAAACCACGGGCATGCCAACAACAGGCCTATGTTTGTCTCTAACGTGAGGTTTAGCAATTCTAGGAGCATGTTCACAGAAGTGAATATTATGTCCCTCAACATCGTCGGACAGAAGATCTTTGATAATAGCAATGCTAGGTCCAACTCTAATTTGCTCAGGGGGTGCAGGTGTTCTAATATAGCCTCGACGTATCACAGTTGAAGCTTTAGAATGATCCTTTATCCTAATAGGGAAAGGTGGTTTCTCAATGTAAGCACTGGGAACCACAGGATCATTATAGGCAATGACTTTCTCTTCAACTGGAGTGGGTTTAACTACATTGACTTCTAAAGGAGGATGATATTTAAACCACTTCTCTTTGGGGAGAACAATATGAGTAGCAAAGGATTCACACAATGAAGCTACTATCTTAGTCAAGTCCATACTTAGCGCTAAAGTCACAAAACGTATTTGTCTCAACAAAGGATTTAACGCAATCAAACGTGAAATTCATACCTGACTCCTTACCTTATTCAAGCTCCCAATCTTCAGAGTTGCATTTAATTCTCTCCAATAAATTCCATCTGAAGTCAACATCTCTCGTCATAAAACAACCTGTACAAGAAGTGTCAAGCATGGTGCGATCATCATGAGAAAGTCGAGCATAAAAGTTCTGAATGATAATTTCTCTCGAGAGCTCATGATTGGGGCATGAATATAGCATTGATTTAAGCCTCCCCCAAGATTGAGCGATGCTTTCTCTGTCACGAGGCCAAAAATTATAAATATAATTCCATTCACGATGTACTAAATGCATAGGATAAAACTTTTGATGAAATTCCAATTTCAACCGATTGTAGTCCCATGATCCAGTATCATCACATAGCCTATACCATGTCAACACCTTATCCTTCAAAGATAAAGGAAAGACCTTCTTCTTGACCTCATCCTCGGGCAAACCTGCAAGCTTAAATAAACCGCAAACTTCATCTACATAGATTAGATGCAAGTCTGGATGTGATGTTCCATCTCCTGTAAAAGGATTAGCCAGCAATTTCTCAAGCATACCCGAAGGAAATTCAAAGAAAATATTTTGAGTAGGTGCAGCAAGTTGAGGAGCAAATCTTTGTGCTTCCGTTCGAGGTGAAGATACCCCGAACAAGCCCCTCAAAGGATTAGTATCCATAGTGACAAGTGACAATAAATTTCAGCACACTATATGAATGTTTCCTTACCAAGTTCCACTTACCAAAGGCGCTTCACTCCCCGGCAACGGCGCCAGAAAAGAGTCTTGATGACCCACAAGTATAGGGCATCACTCGTAGTCCTTTCGATAAGTAAGAGTGTTGAACCCAATGAGGAGCAGAAGGATCTGACAAGTGGTTTTCAGCAAGGTAAAATCTGCAGGCACTAAAATTGTCGGTAACAAGTGATTGTGTGGTGAGATAATTCGTAGCAAGCAACAACTAACAAAAGTAGCAACGGTGCAGCAAAGTGGCCCAATCCCTTTTGTAGCAAGGGACAAGCCTGGACAAAGTCTTATAGGAGGCAAAATGCTCCCGAGGACACACGGGAATTTTTGTCATGCTAGTCTCATCATGTTCATATGATTCACGTTCGTTACTTTGATAGTTTGATATGTGGGTGGACCGGCGCTTGGGTACTGCCCTTACTTGGACAAGCATCCCACTTATGATTAACCCCTCTTGCAAGCATTTGCAACTACGAAAGAAGAATTAAGACAAAGTCTAACCATAGCATTAAACTAGTGGATCCAAATCAGCCCCTTACGAAGCAACACATAAACTAGGGTTTAAGCTTATGTGACTCTAGCAACCCATCATCTACTTACTACTTCCCAATGCCTTCCTCTAGGCCCAAATAATGGTGAAGTGTTATGTAGTCGACGTTCCCATAACACCACTAGAGGAAAAACAACATACAACATATCAAATTACCGAACGAATACCAAATTCACATGACTACTATTAGCATGACTTATCCCATGTCCTCAGGAACAAAAGTAACTACTCACAAAGCATAATCATATTCATGACCAGAGAGGTAATGAGTAGCATCAAGGATCTGAACATAAACTCTTCCACCAAGTAATCCAACTAGCATCAACTACAAAGAGTAATCAACACTACTAGCAACCTTACAAGTACCAATCGGAGTCGCGAGATGGAGATTGGTTACAAGAGATGAACTAGGGTTTGGAGATGAGATGGTGCTGATGAAGATGTTGATGGTGACGAGTCCCCTCCGATGAGAGGAGTGTTGGTGATGACGATGACGATGATTTCCCCCTCCGGGAGGGAAGTTTCCCCGGCAGGATCGTCCTGCCGGAGCTCTAGATTGGTTCTGCTCAAGTTCCGTCTCGTGGCGGCGGCGAAACCACAAAAAAGCTCCTCCCTTATTTTTTTTCCAGACGAAACCCTTCATATAGCAGAAGAGGGGGGCAAGTGGGCCAGCAGGTTGCCCACAAGCCCTCATGGCGCGGCCTGGGGGGTGGCCGCGCCGTGCAGGCTTGTGGCCATCCCATGGCGCCCCTCTGGCGCTTCTTCGGCCCAGTATTTTTTATAAATCTGGAAAAAAAATCCTCATTGATTTTTACGACGTTTGGAGTTGCGCAGAATAGGTATCTCAACTTTGCTCCACTTTTAGGCCAGAATTCCAGCTGCCGGCATTCTCCCTTGCAAAATAAGAGAGAAAAGGCATAAGAATTGTTGGGCAAATATAGTACCAATGTTTATCAGTATTAACATAATTATTATGTTGGGCAAATATAGTACCAATGTTGGGCCTTGCCAGACGAGCTTTATCCCAAAACGAGAATCTAGGGGGTCCCCATAACAACCCCAAGCATGTTAGGAGCGCTCATTTATGGAACATAACACCGGTAGTCGAAACTAAGGCGGCAAAGGTGGAACAAAACATCGGGATAGAAAGGACAAGCCTTCCACATTTTACCAAGTATATAGTTGCATTAAATTAAATAGCATTAATATGGTGATATAACAAGGAACTTATGTTTGCACATGTAAGTAACTGTACCTGCAACTAGAACGCTATCCAAAGGTTAAGCACACGGTAACATAGCCAATCAATGGTTTGATAGGTTGTGGAAAGGGTGAAGGTTCTCAGGGCAATGTTTGGAGGCTGATATTTAACATGTGGTAGGCAGTGAAACATAACGATAGAAATGAAACAACTAGCATGGAACTGATAGTAATGGTATCTAGGGAAATGATCATCTTGCCTGCGATCCCGCTTGGAAGAAGAACAACTCCGTGAAGCACATGAACCGACGTAGTCAAACGGATCCTCACAATCTGACACGCTTGCGGAACTCTATCGAGATGAAGCAAACCGGAAACAAGAATCAACACACGATATTCACCACGACACATGTACGACATGATGCATGATCAGTTCCAAATATGCAAGGCATGGCATGACAATTCACACAATCAAACACTACACATTAAGTGAAGCTCAATATGCAACGAGTTGCATATTGACGAAACTCCACGTTTAATTATTTAGTTCACTCCCGTTTATTTACACGGAAATATTAAATGTTGTTAAACATGGGAAGGGGTGAAGCACAATTAAACTATCTATCTAGGCATTTTAAATGAGGTCGGAAACGACATATAGCATCTACGAAACGACCCCACGTGTTAACTTCTAATTCTGCCGAGATCTATCCTAACCACATTTTATGTTTGTTAAACAGCAAAAAAAAGTGTCTCACGTGATTCTACTCGTCGCCCTAGTCCATTTACATATATGACTCATCTCCAACGGAGCTACGGTTAAATAACTACGATCTAAACCATTTCTAACACGTCGACACGCAAACCAATGCAAACAGCATGTAAAACCTTTAAAAATATGCATGAGAGTTGGAAAATATTAATCTACGTGAAATTCTACATGTTCTACATATCTAACTTGTCGCGATCCGACGCACGGTTTAAAAACTACGGCCATTTGAAAATATGCACCTAATCTGTAATTTTAAACCCTCGATAATAGAAATATCGCACACATAAAAAACAGAGTTAGGCCAAATTTGGCTACAGGCCGAAACATGGCAGAGCGCTATATAATTAAGTAACACTTGGGCGTAGTATAGCAACAGGAGGTCGGCTTGCTCTGCTCACCTTGTGGGCTCAGCCCAAGACGAGGCGGAGGACCGGCTGGGATGGTTGGCTATGCGATCGACCGAGGGGCGGGGCTGGCTATACAGTGGATCGAGGGGGGCTTTGGGCTGGCGGCAGCCCATGGGGAGGCACGGCCTGCGGGGAGGTGGCGGCCCAGGAGCGCGAGGCTGCTGCTCTTCCCCGATCAAGCCTGGATCGGGAGGAAGAGCGTCGACGGCTGGCCTCTAGCGGCAGATTGGGGCAACGGGCACCGACGGGCTCCGGCGACGGCCAGATCTGGTCGGTACATGGATGGGGCAGCAGGATCCGGCGGCGGTGGAGAAGGTTGTGGCACGGGGCAGGGCGGCTGCATACGGGGGCACCGAGGGAAGGCTCCAGCGGTGCGGGTGACGATGCACCGGGGACCTGCGGCCGGCGGCGGGGCACTAAGGCGGTGGCATGGGGACCTGTGGGAGGAGGTCGACTCGCTGCCACGAAGGGGCTCGGGAGGAGCTGGGGCTCGGGGCAGTTGTCTCCCGAGCGATCGGGTGGCGCTGTCCTCGGGCCCGGGAGGGCCTGGCTCGGTCCAGCGGGCCAGGCGGCTGGTGGGAGAGAGAGGAGGTGGGAAGGGGCTGTGACGGCGATAGGGTTAGGTCTAGCACGGGAAACAAGGAGAATTAGGTTTTGGGTCAAAACTAGGCAGGGGGGTTGTTAAATAGGGAATTGGGGATAGGTTTAGAGGGGTTTTGCACGATTCCAACCGCATGATCGCAATCGGACGACCCCATTGTCAGGCTTAGGCTAGGTGGCTATGTGGTTGTGTAGAGGGGGGGTTCGCGCGCCGCAACGAGATTTAAAACACTGAAAACCATGCGACAATAAACCGACGATGGTGCCGCTACAATCAACCGTTCGGGTATCAAACGGACTCCGCTTGCGACAAAAATTGGTAGGCGGCCGACCTACATTAAAATAAGACAGCACACCAAGTTTCAACCCAATCCGAGAATATTTCCAAGACACTTTTTAAAACAAAATTTTATCGATGTCGTGGACGCGTGCGTGTGTGGTTGGTCTCGAAACGGTCAACGACGAAAACGGAGAGAACCGGCAACTACTAACGGACGCAAGTTTTGAAAACTGGCGGCAACGGAGTGCCAATGCAATGCAGATGATGGACATGATGCGATGATGAATGCGACAGACAATCTAACAACATGGCGACAACGTAATAAAAGGGGAATCTTCTGGTGCATCGGTCTCGGGCTGTCACAACTCTCCTACACTAACAAGAGATCTCGCCCCGAGATCTAAGAATGAAAGGGGAAGAGGAAGAGAAATTGAGAGTTAAGACTTAGTTGCTTCTTTGACAAACGAGTGAAACCAACGATCCTTGAAGGACGGCAGAGATTAAGAATGATGTGAAAAATAAGCAAGAATTCGAACAAAATTCCAGCAACACTTCGGTAAGAAATTGAGGACAATTCTTTTTGATAAGATGGAAAGATCTTGACACGATTCCAACAAACCAACTAAATTGAATAAGCAAGGAGAGAGCATGATCTTGATAGAACAAGATGATAGATTGAAGAGAGCAACATCACCACAACTCCGGAACAAGAGAATAGAAACTAGATCTTTGAGAAGAATAGAATGAAGAAGAGAATGGAAACTACTATCACAATTGAATTGAAGAGCCTCTGGACAAGAAGAATTGAACGTAGTTGTTGGAAAAACAACAACGAAACAAACAAGCTTGTTGTGGGCTTATGGAAACCATTTCAAAATAATGAGGTGTCAACCAGCCACTAATAGAAACAAAGATTGATTGGATGCGCAAGGAAGGCAAAACTTCTTACTCCAAGAGGATACATAGGGGACTTGGATTAATGATAATCACCATAATACAACAATCCCTAGGAAAAGCTTTAGGTGAAATCTACTCCAAGATAACTCAATGAAGAAACTATGGGGCAATATATCTCATGATCAAAGGATATAGTGGGTTTACATATTTAATTCTTGAAACAACTTCTCTTCGATACTCCTCCACTAACAAGAATGCTATAATACCACCTCAAAGGACAAAGGAGGAAGAATTGCACTTTGAAATGCAAGATAAAGAATACTTGAACACCTTCATCTAGAATCTTGAAGAACACCTTGAGAATGAAGGGATAATGACCCGCCTAGCAGAAAACTTCAACAAGGCACCGGAATATTTGAGAGACGAATGAAGAGACAACAACTGATAAGAATTTGAGAATGAAAGGTGAAAGCTGAGAGCGAAGAAATCTTCTGAAATGATGGCCTTCGGAGGATGGAGAAATGAACACAACATTGAAATGCACCGGATAGATATGGAAATAATAACTCATGATTGGAAACAATTCAAGATGATAACACAAAGCTGGAATGATGAATCTTTAAAGAATGGACCAAAGTTTGAGAGAAACACTCCTTCGGTGTTCCAAACTGAAAATGATGAGGAGAACACCACCAAGAATAACTAAGACACTCCGGAATAAGAATATGAAAAGTTGAGCCAATGATGATATAATTCAGATTGACCTTGAGGAAGGAATATGACTAATGGAATCCATACTTATGTCACACTTGAAAAGATTTAGAGATCTCTAGGAAAGATTACAAGAGTCAGGTAAGATCATAGGAAGAACCTGTGGGTTATGGGCCCACTCAAAAGAAACCACCGATGAAATGATTGATAAGAAAAACGAGATTGCACCGGTATAAATCAAAAATTGATGAGGTGAGACCCTCGAAATAATTGAAAGGCTTGAAAACAAGAAACTTTTGAGATATCTTCAACACTCCGGATAGAACAAAGATGGATGCTTAACAAGAGAGGCTTGAATGATAATTCACCGGAAAGGTGAACAATAATGAAAATGATGAACTCAGAACTCTTGAGAATCTTCACAATGAATCACCGGATACAACACAGAAGAGAAGATAGCGGAAGCATCCATGAATTGAACTGCACTTGGATGGAATCCAATCACTGAAGAAAAGGGCGGGAGGGCGGGGTAAACAAAGACAACTTGGGACGGATGAGATGGACTCCACAAAGAAATGAGAGATTCATCTTCGAACTCTTGAAAAGGATAGAATTGACTTGAATAGAAGCACATCGTATGAAAAGAATTGACATGACGACTCCGGTTGAGATGAATTAAAAAGATACCTTGATTGTGCAAAAGAATTTGCATTCCCATAAAAATATGAGAACACATCTTGGAAAGTTATGAATCCCCCACTTGACAGCGAGCAACTCGAATTACCATACTCCAAGAAAACAAAGTATGAGACTTACAACACAAGCTGGAACAAATTCATGACAGAGATTTCATCCGGTATTTTCGTGGATAGGATCGCACGAGCTAGATCCTACTGTAGCCATCATGTACAAGGCAGTGCACACGACATACGAAGCGTCCCCGAGTCATAGCAAGCTACAAGGGATCTTTAGGACACAACGAGAACTGCTGTAAGACGACCATGAACAAACAAATCCACTAGATGTCGAACCCCAACCTCACATCATGCATCTGTTGGAAGATTGTCCTATAAGTAACTACTTGAATTCCCACCTAAGAACTCCTGAAATTTCTGGTCATGCAATCGGGTCCATGGATACCAGGAGTAAAATCCATCACTCAGCTCCTAGCAATAATACTACCCGTCCAGTGTATCACATCTGTCAACACATAACCAGAGATCTCGGAAACTCATCTATCTTAGAGCCTTGAAAACACAACGATACTAAGTATGGCAGTACCCCCGAACTCTCTGCACCAATACTGGGGATGCCGGGGTTATCTCGCCACTTCTAGTATTGAAGCAATTTTGAACATCCTTCGTCCTGAGATACTAAGAAATCTGAATGATAACGATGTGCTCAAGAATCCCTTGGAGCTCAACTCCCCGGAATAAAATCAACACAGCAAGAGGCACCAAGTTAGAACTCCGTCACATTGGCATCATATAGATTCCAAAAATATCCACATGATCCTAAAAAAATTAAGTGAGAAGAGGAGTAGAATTAAAATTACCTAAGTCGTGAACTTCACCAGAGCATAGATGAGGAGAAAAAAACCCTACTCTCCAATATATAACTAGACTCAAAGTAGTTTTTCAGTAGACTCGACTCGGCCAAATTCGATCAATCAAGGGGGCTCTAGGTCGGTACTGCTCTGATACCAACTTGTAACACCCAAGATGCGGTCCTATCCTTATTTTTGCGTGAGGGCCTCGACAGGGATAGAAACACATCTCGTCGTTTCGCAAGAATGGATATCGTTATAAGTACATGTACTGAAAAGATGAGTATAAGGAGTTGAATAACACTCGCCACAGGCTACATTAGAGTTGGTGGCGCTAGGGTTATGTCTAGCATGGGAAACAAGGATAATTAGGGTTTGGGTCAAAATTAGGCAGGGGGGTTGTTAAATAGGGAATGGGGCTAGGTTTAGAGGGTTTTTGCACCGATTCCAACCGCACGATCATGATCGGACGGCCCCGGTCGCGGGCTTAGGCTAGGTGGCAATGTGGCTATGTAGAGGGGGGGCTGCGTCCGGCAATGAGATTTGAAACACTGAAAACCATCCGACGATAAACCGACGACGGTGCCGCTACGGTCGACCGTTCGGGTATCAAACGGACTCCGATTGCGACAAAAATTGGTAGGCGGACTACCTACATTAAAATAAGACTGCACGCCAAGGTTCAACCCAATTCGAGAAGATTTCCTAGACACTTTTTAAAACAAACTTTTATCGATGCCGCGGGAACGTGCTTGTGTGATTGGTCTCGAAACGGTCAACGACGAAAACAGAGAAAACCGGCAACTACTAACGGACGTAAATTTTGAAAACTGGCGGCAACGGAGTGCTGATGCAATGCAGATGATGCGCGTGATGCGATGATGAATGCGACAGACAATCTAACAACACGGCAACAACGAAATAAAAAGGGAATCTTCTGGAGCATCGGTCTTGGGCTGTCACAACGCAGCTCCACGAAGTGGTTGCAAAGATCACTGAAGTCGTCGGGGGACACGCCACCGGTGGACAGCGGCAGGGCGGAGATGGGAAGTACATCGTGAGGGCACTCGTTGAAGGCGGGCGGGTCGCTGATGTATGGCTCGCCGAAGAGTTCAGAGAGGCTGCCGATGTCGACGGGGTTAACATCTCTCGGTGGCGTGTCGAGCAGGACAACTGTGCCGCTTGTGAGGCAGACGGGACCGACGACACGCGACGTGCCGTCATCTACGGGAGCGAATGTCACGGGGGTGCAGAGTAGCTAGGGAGTGATGCGCTTAGACGGGTCGCTGTCGGCGTCAATACCAGCCGATCTCTGGTAGGGGGTCATGAAGAGTAGACATGGGATCGATGGTTTGAAGGAGAGTGGGGAAGACAATATTTTCCCAGATTCGGGCCCTCGTGAGGAGGTAAAAGCCTACGTCCTGCTTGATTGTACTGATGACGAAGGATGATTACAGAGTTGATCTACCTCGAGCTCGTATGAGCTAAACCCTAGATGAGATAACCTGCCTCTATGCATAAGAACCTCTGGTTTATATTGACACCAGGGCTCCTAGGGCTACATGCTAGACGGGCCGAACTGGTCCTCGTGATTTGGAGTGCACTCCTAGTCTTTCGATCTTTCCATCTTGGTTACGAAGTCGTCAAATAATCCGGTCTTCAATGATGCCGCCCACATGGTCGGCCCATGAGGGTAACCCGACCGCCCGAGGACCCCTTAATCCAGAACTCCCTCAGTAGCCCCTGAATTGGCCTTCAACGCTGACGTGTACGGTCTTCGGTATCCGGACACTTAAAATAATCGGCTTGCACGGTGAGTTCCTCTTATATTCGACTGGTATCAGTTTAATCGCTCCAATGACTTCGTGTTCTCAAAACGGGCGTCATTAAATCCAAAAGGCTTTAAAGGCCCAGAGGCGAACAATCCCTTATCTGACAATTCTTCTCACGAGAAGTCATGATAACAAATAACGAGAAAAACTCGAATCGTAGCTCGAGGCCACTTTCCTAGGGGCACGTTCTATCAACAAAAGAGATCATCTCCCACATTTAAGGGGATTCGAATTGATGACCCGGGCCAACCCACGCACATTCAACGACGCGATCGTTTCAGGAAGTGGTAGAGCTCGCGGCGTAGTAAGCGGAAACCCTTAGTTTTACGATCTCCCCTGAAAAAGGAAAAAAGATCCCAAACCCACCGTGGGCATTCCAAACTCTACTCCCTCTCCTTCCAAGCTCAAGCGTCCATATCCATTCCATCTCCCGCCCTTTCTAGCCGTCCTTCTCTCCAAGCTCAGCAATGGATGGCTCAGGCTCTCGGGGCAAGTGGGAAATCTCATGTGTCTCCAAAGGGGACATCCAGGAGCTGAAGCGTTGTGGCTATATTGCGGCCGACATCGCCAACCGAGCACTGGAAAAGGGTACCTACACCAAGGCCCGGTGAGCAGGTGGTGTTTGTCCTCCATTTTCTCCGAGTTCTCGGCTTCCCGCTTCACCCCTTTGTTAGGGGTTTGATGTTTTATTACGGGTTAGATTTCCATGATCTCCCCCCGAATTCCATTATGCACGTCTCCACCTTCATCACCATTTGCGAGGCCTTCTTGCGGGTTCATCCACACTTCGGCTTTTGGCTCAAAGTTTTCAATGTTAAGCCGAAGTCGGCCAACAGTAAGCACGCTGACTGTGGCGGAGCTGCGATAAGCAAGATTTGCCGCGTGTCGTGGCCGGAGGGCACCCTGATCGACACCATCATGGGCTGGCAGAAGGAGTCGTTCTACATCATGGAGCCACGGGAAGCAAACTCGGCAATGCCCGACGAGTTCAGATCTGGACCCCGTGCGATAAACATCCAGCTGACAGACGTAGTCCAGGTCATGCTCCATCGACACGTCCTTCCCTGCCAACGCCAGGATAACCCGATGTGGTCTTACAAGCCCAGCGACCCCTGGGCGGTGCATGAGTTCTACCGCACCACCCATGAGAACTTGTGGCGGATACTGCTCAAATCGCAGCAGGAGTGGTCGGCCGAGGACGAAGACACCGGTTTGGATGCCGAGACTCCCCCTTCGGAGGTACGTCCGAGCTCTTATACTTACTCGGAGTTCTCATTTTATTGAGGGCTTTACTATCTCTCCTTCCTTGGAGGAGTGGCTAGCCCTAGCCAAGAAAATAGATGACCCAGCTCCCCTACCCGAGGAACCCCGGTCTCCTCTGTTGAATGTGATGTTGGTGGAGGCGTCGTACATGGCGCAAGACAATAAGAAGAAGGAGACCCACGGGGGTCTCCATTCAAGGGGTCCATCGGACACCAAGTCCGGGACACCCATGCCTCCTCCACCCACGAGGGGGAGGATGCAGAAGATGAGGAAGAGAAGGATTCTCTTCAGGCGAGGAAGAGGGAGGCGCCAGAGGGGGCCGTGGAGGGGCTACCTCTTCGGGCTCCGAAGAGACCTTGCAAGAGAAAGGTCGCCCTTCTCGGCATCGGCTCGGACTCCGATGACGAGATTGGAGCCTTCGAGGCGATCCCTCGTCCCATCCCTAGGGTCAAGCCCCCGGCTTGAAGGTACGGGATTCGATTCTTAAATTTACAAAATTACACCGGGTTTTTATCATAATGAGAAACGAGCTGTTTCCTCTCACAACCCTGTTCAAGATCTTCCGACGGACCAGGTGTGAGAGGAGGGCTCGCGGCCCACCAAACTGGGGAAGAGTGGAAACGCGTCCCACAAGACCCCTCCCGGGCCTTAGATGAGCAGGCCAAGGTGATGTCCATCAGACCCCACCGACCACTACCGAGGTGGTGATGGCCGAGTGATGTCCCTTCCTCTATAAGAAATATCCTCACACGGGATTGTAAAAACTCTTATCTGCTATGTAAGTTGTGACTAAATTCTCACAGTACTCGCTGATTATCGAGTGAAGAAAAAAAAGCAAGGCACGCTCTCTCGACCGGTCTGTGACTCTGTGCTTTGCCCAGTCTCGTGGCAGGGCGACTGAATCTGCAGAGGGTGCGCTCGTCTCCTCCGCGTGCCGCCGCCCCCAAAGAAGCCACGCCCCGACTTGGCTCCCGCCACTTCACCTTCTAAACACCAGCTGGTGCTAGCTGTCTCTCTCTCCCCCTGTCATGTGACCTTCCTTTCTATTTCTCTCTCTGCGCGTAGGCATCATAGCACATTTCAAGTCCTTCCTCTCTCTCCTCCGTCCCTGTAGCCTGTCACGCCCATTGCCCGATTTAGCTCACTCTCGAGCTGACCCCCCACGCCATCCATTCGCCCATCGCTTCCGCGGCGGCGGCGGCGGCGGCCAGCGGCCAGCGGCAACGTGAGCCAAAACGAGGGCCGTACAATTTCCGGCACGGCCCGGGCCTACATTACCGCTCGAGCCCCCGGCGCTGCAAAGGTTTGGGCGTTGCGCCATCGATCGCGCCCGCTGCCGGTTGATTGATTCGGGCGCGCGGTCCCGGCCATGGCGCAGCTGCCGCCCAAGATCCCCACCATGGCGCCGGCCTGGCCGGAGTTCGGGGGCGGGCACCACCATAGCGCCCACGCCCGCCACCACCATCACCAGCGCAGCCCCTCCATGGGTGCCTTCCTCGCCGCGCCAATGCCGCCACTCCCGCCCCCGGCGCCCGCCAACGCCGGGGCGCAGCAGCCGTCCTGGGTCGACGAGTTCCTCGACTTCTCGGCCGCCAAGCGCGGCGCGCACCGCCGCACGGTCAGCGACTCCGTCGCCTTCCTCGACGACAGCAATGCCGGCGGCGGGGCGCACGAGTTCGACCGCCTCGACGACGACCAGCTCATGTCCATGTTCTCCGACGAGCTGGCCCCGCAGCGGCAGGCGCAGGCCGCGAGCGCGTCGTCGCCGTCCGATCACAACAGCATCAACGACGAGAAGCAGGACAAGGGCGACACCGAGGAGGCGCAGAGCCACTGCAATGGCGACGGCGCGGCACCCGGGCAGCCGTCGTCGCCCGCCACAGTCGATCCCAAGCGGGTCAAGAGGTGATTTTTCTTTTTCTTTTTTTGTTACTCGCAGAATTACGACAATGCAGAGCTCCGAAAGGCAGAATTCTCCGATTTCTCAACGTCCTCGTCGCCACAATCGCAGGATCCTTGCAAACCGGCAGTCGGCGCAGCGGTCGCGCGTGCGCAAGCTGCAGTACATCTCAGAGCTCGAGCGCAGCGTCACGTCACTCCAGGTCCGTCGAATTACGCGTATTATATCGAGCTTGATTTGATTTGCCTCGAAAGAAAAGAAAAGAAAAAAAAACAGCGTGAATTTTGACCTCCAATCCGTGCTCCCCGAGCAGACGGAGGTGTCGGCATTGTCCCCGCGCGTCGCATTCCTCGACCACCAACGCTCGCTGCTGACGCTGGGGAACAGCCACCTCAAGCAGCGCATCGCGGCGCTCGCGCAGGACAAGATCTTCAAAGATGGTGACCGCCATTGCCACCCCTCGCAATTACTAGTATTTCGAAATTTCGCACCGGCCACCGTCAAATTCAATTGAAAACAATCCACCGCTTTGCTAACTAATAACTCTCCGTGCGTGGACGAATCTGTTGTTGTGTGCTCAGCTCATCAGGAGGCACTGAAGAAGGAGATAGAGAGGCTGAGGCAAATCTACCAGCAGCAGAGCCTCAGGAACGCGGAACCCCCGGCAGACGACGAAGGCCCCCTGGTCCGGGGCGACAACAACGGCTTGATCGCCAGCGAGGGGACCGCCGCGGCCTGCCTGCCCTCGTGATCGAGATCCGGCCCGTCGGCCTCAGGACAACCAAGTGTTGTCACTGTTCTTCTTGCTGCTGCTGCTGTCGTTAGGATTTGGTGCACTGCATTGGCTTGAGTTGGGTTTGCATTTCCTCGGGGTGTGATGTGTATGTAACTCAGTTTGTTCATGCTTATTTGTTCATTCTTGCGTCCTCTGTCAGCTCCCGATCGTTCTTCTCCACTTCCCCTGATCTGTAATTTTTTTCCCGGCATTTTGGGCGAAGGTCGTAGCTAAGGATTTGTAACTCATCAGATTGGTTGGGGTCGAGTGGTTCCATTGCTTGGCTGGTTGTTATTGTTGTATCTTCTGGTCAATGAAACGCAATGTTTTTCTCTCGTGTTCGTACGTGCATTTCCAGCATTTTTTCTTCTTGCAGCCGTGACCAAAGTTGTAAGGTTCGTGTGTAGGTGCCTGCCTACTTTACATTGATAAGCAGATTTATTACGGTGTCACATGCAGGGCAGCTGCAGCTGGAGTGTGAAGCGAACATGCAAGGGCATCTCATTCCTTGCTGTTCCGTAAACAGGATATTAAAACGAGGTGACAGCGAGAGGGGAGGGGAGGGGAGGGGAGGGGAGGTGCCTTCCTTTTGGTGCAAGGGATAGGCATGCATGTTCCTCTGGGTCACGCGCATGTGCGTGCCGGCTGTACCCGTACGTATCCGCCGGTGCAAGTTACCCTGACACTGCCAGGGTTGGGTCTGGCGTACATAGCCGGTATCCGGCTGTGTTGGCATGGTCGGTTCTTGATTATCGTCAGCTAGCCCGAGAGGGACCAACAGTTTGGACAAATCCCATACCACTACATATATATCAACAATGGATTATTGCATTGCGACTCGGTCCTTTCTTTGTCGCCTGCGAGATGGCTAGTTTTTTACCTTTCCACAATATAAACTCTGTTTTTAGACGGCTGACTGGACTTGCAAATGCCCTAGTAGAAGTGCACAACAACAAAAGCGCGGTTCAGAAAAAGTGAACGCAAATAACCTCCACACATATGGTAAAAGCAACATCCGACCACACATCTCATGATCATAAATTGAATCATGTAATCACATGCAATTAAAAATGACGAAACAAAACCCTAAAAAAACCGGGGCCGGATCGGACCGGGTTTTATGTTCGACCCGGACTTACGCTTGAAAACTACGCCCAGTTTGTATTTCGGGCTCGGCTTGGGGTTGGAAAAATAACCATTTTACACGGAGGCCTGGACCTATCCGACCCAAAATTCATCTTTTTAGTTCATTCGGGCCAGGCTCAGGCCTGAATATTTGATTTTTTGGTCGGGTCAGGTCGGGCCGTGGTTGGGATTTTCAGTTCGGGCTTTCTAAAGCCCGACCCGAAATCTGGCCCAGCCAGAAATCCGGCCCGGCCCGGGGTATCCCCAGGTTTAGACGAAATTGTTGATATTAGTAGGAATCTTTTGTCTTTTCAGTTTTTAAAATGTTTTATTTATGAAATAAAAAATTAGATTAAAAACCGTTTTTTTATTAAATTCGTCGTGACGAGATCTTCGAAACTAGATCTCATGTCGATATGTTCCGATGACTTTTTTGAAGGAGGGAGGGGGGGGGTAAACTTGCCATGTATGTTGCACATAAATTGTCATCATGATTACACTCAAGTTGCCATAATATATTTAAACTACGTTTTCTTCCATGTTTAAAGAAAATTTTGACATGTTATAAAAAAGAATCAAAAAACTAAACTTGACGTGATGATTTACTAAAATCTGCCATGATCCATGATTTTTTTGACATGGTTCAAAAGTAAAAAAGAAATATGTCGTCAATTACTTTAAAATGCATGGTCAATGGCTTAAATTTTTCATGGACCATAAATTTAAATTGCCATGGTGAATCTTCCATTTTTAAGAAGTTGGTCTCAATTCTCTCAACATGCAAAATGTCCACCTCAACGTGCCATTAGGCTTTGCATTTAAATCTTCTCTCCCACTAAGCCAAGGAAGATCTGCCACATAAGCAGTGTGAACATGTAAAGTGTCCACCCAACGTCCCACTAAGCAATGCATTTAAGTATTTCCTTCCACTAAGCCATGCAAAATCTGCCACGTAAGCGAGTCATCCATTTAACATATAAATTACAATTATGTTTTCATTAGTCTATGCATGTAACGCTGCCACATCATATACTCATGTTAGTCATCCTTCACATTTGTGTTCGAAATGATATTTTGAAATCTAATTCAAAAGTTTTATTCTATTTTTAGACACTTTCTTTTACTAATTTTTAAGTTCATATTTTTTCATTAGATTTATAACTACTTACGCATTTTTTTAACAAAGTTACCGCAAAAAAGCACGGGGAGAGAGTCATCCTCACTACTCATGTCAATTATTTTCTCAATGAAGAAGACACTAGCTTGGACGACTCCAAGGAATTTCAAACTCACAATATGCTCCTTCGTTCCAAAACATTTTACAACAATAAACTAATCAACTATAATAAATCTCATACATTTTGTTAATTGTAATAATCATATTCCACATAAACAAGGATTATCTGAAAAATAATGCCAATAATTCCCGCAACAACGAGCGGGGAATTGTCTAGTTACTTAAATCTTCCATGGTGAATTACTCAAATTTACCACGATACATGCACTAAAATTTACCACGGTTCATAAAAACTATATTTTCCATGTTCAGAATACTAGAATTGCCATGATGAAAATACTAAAATTACCATGACCTATAAAGTCAGTTTGCCATGATGAATTACTAAAAATGCCATGATACATGAATTAAATTCGTCGTGGTTAATTACTGAAATTGCCATCTAGGTACTTCTATGGACCCGTAGGTCTGTGTTGAACTATTCACACATCATCATGAGGGCAGCAAGGTTGATGAAGAAGCCCTCCGTGACCGACCCCTCTCTCGCAAAGTGTCGAAATGGAGCTCTAGATGGCCTTCCGTCGGAACAGATACTTATAACGGCGTAAAAAGTGTTTCGGGACCTCCCTCGAAGGTTTTAAAGTAAATAAGAATTTATAGGCCAGATGAGAATGGGCTATGCGCGGTACAGGAGAGGCTAGCAAATACGAGGAGGTGAGGTTGTGTATGTCCATGGCGTCACATTAGTCATAAAGAACTCATATACTTATTGCATAGTTTTATTAGTCTTGTCACAAATCAAAGTACTTCTTGCATGCCCCGAGGGAGAAGGTTGGTAGGAATTAACCATCGCGTGACTCCGACTCGATAGAACACTAGGTTTTCAATCAGGAATAGAAATGCTCACACATAATCACCATGCCCTTTTAATTTTCCACATGTTCAAAAGTTTTAACATCTCTTAATATCAACACCTCTCTAAATTAATGATTATGCACTCACACCTTTTCATATCACCATATCAATATCATTAACCACAATTTCTCTATATGTGCTACATGATGGTTTTAATTATCACTTATTAAACACTCATTATTTATTATCTAGTCTTATGACCCATGCAAATTACCGTCACTATTTACTAACTCTCAAACAAACATAAGTGAGGAACGAGAGCATTATATTTCTACAAAATCTATAGGCCGCCGTGCTCAAAAATATATAAGTCAAGTGAAGTACTAGAGAAACTACTAACCTCAAAAGATATAAGTGAAGCACATAGAGTATTCTAACAAATCATGATGATGGCGTCTCTCTCTCTCTCAAATAGGTGTGTCCAGAAAACAATGATTGTGGCAAACTGAAAATAAAAGTAAACAAAAGCAAACGACGCTCAAAGCAAAATTTAGATCATGTGATGAATAAAAATGTAGCTCCAAGTAACATATCGATGGATTGAGACGAAAGAGGGGATGACTTCCCAAGGCATCCCCAAGCTTCGACGCTTGAGTCTTCCTAGAATATTACCTTGGGGTGCCTGCTACTGCAACAAAAGACCTTCCAACGGCGTCAAAAATAAGCGTGTTGACGGGAGACTATTCTTGTCTTGATACTCCTCGACAACGGCGCCAGGAATCCTTCTACTACGGCTACGCCTTTAGGGACTTCCTTGGCAAATATGCAAAGGATTCCCCTGTGGCCTTGGAGCCTTGCGTTGGTGTTCCCTCGAAGCGGAAAGGATGATGTAGCACAGCGGCGGTAAGTATTTCCCTCAGTTTTGAGAACCAAGCTATCGATCCAGAGGGATGATTGCGTCAAGTCACAAGTACGTGCACAAACACAATGAGCTTGCACCCAACGCTATGAAGGGGTTGTCAATCCCTTATAGATTGTTTGCAAAGTGAGAGCTGCAAGCAAAAAGTAAACAAAGCAAAGTAAAAGTGAAAGTGGAAACGATAGTTGTGAATAGACCCGGGGGCCGTAGTGTTCACTAGTGGCTCCTCTCATGAAAGCAAGTAGACGATAGGTGAACGAATTACTGTCGAGCAATTGATAGAACCGCGCAAAGTCGTGACGTTATCTATGGCAATGATTATATCTATAGGCATCACGTACAAAACGAGTAGACCGATACTTTCTGCATCTACTACTATTACTCCACACGTCAACCGCTATCCAGCATGCATCTAATGTATTAAGTTCATAAGAACAGAGTAACGCCTTAAGAAAGATGACATGATGTAGATGGACAATCTCATATCTATGATAAAAGCCCATCTCGTTACCCTTGATGACAACAACACGATGCGTGCCTTGCTGCCCCTTCTGTCACTGGGAAAGGTCACCACACGGTATGAACCCAAAACCAAGCACTTCCACCATTGCAAGAATCATAGATCTAGTTGGCCAAACAAAACCCAAGACTCGGAGAGACTTATAAGGAAATGAAATCATGCATATAAGAAATCAGCAAAGACTCAAATATAATTCATAGATAATCTGATCACAAATCCACAATTCATCGGATCTCGACAAACACACCGCCAAAGAGGATTACATCGGATAGATATCCATGAAGATCATGGTGAACTTTGTATTGAAGATCCAAGAGAAAGAAGAAGCCTTCTAGCTACTAACTACGGACCCGTAGGTTTGAAGTGGACTACTCACGAGTCATTGGAGAGGCGATGATGTTGATGTAGAAGCCCTCCAACTCCAAAGTCCCCTCCGGCAGGGCACCGGGAAGGGTCTCCAGATGAGATCTCGCGGAAACAGAAGCTTGCGGCGGCGGAAAAGTGTTTTCGTGGATGCCCTGATTTTTTCTGGAATTTTAGGGAATATATAGGTGAAAGAGCTAGGGCAGGGGAGCGCGAGGGAGGCCAAAAGCCTGGTAGCCACCGGCCCCCCTGGTGGCAGCTACAGGGCTTGTGGGCCCCCTGTGGCTCTCCTGCCTTGGCCCTCAAGTCCCTCGATCTTCTTCTGTTCTGGAAAAATTTATTTCGGGGATTTTATTCCGTTTGGACTCCGTTCCAAAATCAGATCTGAAAAGAGTAAAAAACACAGAAAAAACAGGAACTGGCACTTGGCACTGAATTAATAAGTAGTCGCAAAAAAAGAAATAAAAGGTACATAAAATATCCAAAGTTGACAAGATAACAGCATGAAACCATCAAAAATCATAGATATGTTTGAGACGTACCAAGCATCCCCAAGCTTAACTCCTGCTCGTCCTCAAGTAGGGAAGTGATAAAGAATGAATTTTTGATGCTTTCATGCTACCTAGCATAGATGTCCATTGTAACTCCTCTTATGTGACGTGAATGTTCAGATCCATTAGATTCAAAACAATAGTTTGCTATTGATGTGGAGAAAATAATACTTCGAGCAAACTAGCAAGGTAATCATGAACTTTCAAAATAACGAGGCCAAAAGAAAGTTATCCCTACAAAATCGTATAGTCTGGCTATGCTCTATCATCCTTGCACAACGAATTTAAATCATGCACAACCTCGGTATTGGCCAAGTAATTGTTTTCACAGTTTTACTTTCTCAAACTTTTTCAACTCTCATGCAATACATGAGCGTGAGCCATGGTTTTAGCACTATAAGTGGAATGGAGTGTGGTGGAGGTTGCAAGACAAACAAGGACAAGATGGTCACATTAACTAGGCATATCAATGAGCTATGGAGATGCTCATCAATAGATATCAATGTGAATGAGTAGGGATTGCCATACAAATGATGCACTAGAGCTAAGAGTATGTGAAAGCTCTTAAAGAAAACTAGTGGGTGTGCATCCAACTTGCTTGCTCACGAAGACCTAAGGCAAATTTGACGAAGCCTATCATTGGAATATACAAGCCAAGTTATATAATGAAAATTTCCCACTAGCTATATGGTGGTGACAAAACGAGAGACTCTCAATCATGAAGATCATGGTGCTTAATAAGCTCAAGTGTGGAAGGATAGTAGCATTGTCCCTTCTCTCCTTTTCTCTCTTTTTTGGTGGGCTCTTTGGCCTCTTTTTTTTATATATTTTTTGGTGGGCATCTTTGGCCTCTTTTTGTAAATGGGCTTCGCTGCCCTCTTTTATTTCCTCACATGGGACAATGCTCCATCAATGATGATCATCACACTTACAACTCAAAACTTAGAGCAATGATGACTCTATATGGAATGCCTTCGGTAGTATACCGTGACAATGATCTAGCATGGCATAGACATCAATGGAAACATCATGCTAGCTATCTTACGATCATGCAATGACAATGTAGAAGTGGTGGCACATGTCATGGTGGTAGTTGCATGGCAATATATCTCGGAATAGCTTTGAAAAAGCCATAGTAGGTAGGTATGGTTGCTGTTTTGAGGGAGGCTATATGGTGGGTTTTGTGCACCGGCGAAAGTTGCACAACACTAAAGAAGATAGTGATGGTGAAAGGTGAAAGTGCATCTAAACCATGGTCTCAACCTTAGTCATGAAGAACTCATATACTTGTTGCAAAAGTTTTAGTAGTAATCGAAACAAAGCATTCAACACATACTCCTAGGGGAAGGGTTGGTAGGTATAAACGATCGCGCGATCCCGACTGCCACACAAAGGATGACAATCAATAGACTAATCATGCTCAGACCTCATCACATAGCGGTTCACCATACGTGCATGCTACGGGAATCACTAACTTCAACACAAGTATTTCTAGGTCCACAACACCATACTAACATAACTTCAATATTACTACAACCACAACTCAAAACTAATTGAGATGAATCAAACTTCTCTAACTATTCAATGCACATGAAGGTGGAAGTTTTCATATCCCTTTGGATAACTAACCCTTTTGAGACTACTTTCATAGCATAGATCAACTACCAAGCCACGTGCTTCCGTGCTCTAAAAGATATAAGTGAAGCACATAGAGCAAAATCAACTAGCTTAAAAGATATAAGTGAAGCTCGACAAAATCACGGTGAGTGCATGTCTCTCTCTCTCTAGGTGTGCAGCAAGGAAGATTGTGTAACAACAAAAATAAAAGACTCCTACGATACAAGACGCTCCAAGCAAAACACATAACATGTGGTGAATAAAAATATAGCCCCAAATAACGTTACCGATGGATTGAAGACGAAAGAGGGGATGCCTTCCCGGGGCATCCCCAAGATTAGGCTTTTACGACATCCTTGAATCATCTTGGGGTGCCTTGGGCATCCCCAAGCTTGAGCTCTTGCCACTCTTTATGTCTTTGTCCATAAGAACTTCACCCAAAACTTGAAAACTTCACAACACGAAACTTAAACACAAACTCGTGATATCATTAGTATAAGAAAGCAAACCACCACTTCCTTAGGTACTGTAGCAAACTTAGATTCTACTTATGTTGATGTTGGTTACTGTATTTTCAATCTTCCATGGCTAATACCCCCCGATACTATCCATAGTTTCATCAAAATAAGCAACCAACTCAACAAAAAACAGAATCTGTTAACAGCAGACCAGTCTGTAGCAATCTGTATACTTCGTATAATTATGGTACTTTAAAAATTCTGAACAATTATGACAGTCTAAAAAATTTGCTTAGCAATCAGAAGCAGAAAGAATCAACTGAAAAGCTCTTACAAAAAAATGAAAACTCTTTTCGTGAGCAGAAAGTTTCTGTCTTTTCCAGCATGACCAAACGATAATCCCCAAAACTAATCATAACGGTTTTACTTGGCACGAACGCAAAAGAAACATAAAAAACACAATCATAACAGAATCATGAGAGTGTGGAAAACACAAAACAGAAAGAAAAGGATAGATTCATTGGGTTGCCTCCCAACAAGCGGTATTGTTTAATGCCCTTAGCTAGGCAAAAGGTGATGGAATCACGTATAGTCATCTTTGGTGCTCAAACCATAAGTAGCCCTCATCATAGATTCATAAGGTAATCTTACTTTCTTTGTAGGAAAGTTCTCCATGCCCTTCTTTAGAGGAAATTGAAATCTAATATTCCCTTCCTTCATATCGATGATAGCACCAATAGTCCTTAGGAAAGGTCTACCAAGAATAATGGGACATGAAGGATTGCAATCTATGCCAAGTACAATGAAATCCACGGGTACATAGTTCTTATTTGCAACAATAAGAACATCATCGATCCTTCCCATGGGTTTCTTGACAGTAGAATCCGCAAGATGCAAAATAAGAGAACACTCTTCAATCTCATGAAAACCAAAAAATATCACATAATGACTTTGGGATCGCGGAAACACTAGCACCCAAATCACACAAAGCATTGCATTCATAGTTTTTGATTTTGATTTTGATAGTAGGTTCCCACTCATCATGAAGTTTTCTAGGTATAGAGACTTCTAATTCGAGCTTCTCTTCATGAGATTTCATCATAGCATCTACGATATGAGCGGTAAAGGCTTTGCTTTGGCTATAAGCATGTGGAGAGTTTGCAATGGATTGCATCAAAGAAATGCATTCAAACAAGGAGCAACTATCATAATTGAATTCCTTGAAATCCAAAGTGGGAGTTTCATTACTACCCAATATTTTGATTTCTTCTACTCCACTCTCCACACCTTTATCATCAAGATAGGCGGACTCCGAATCATTGGGGCGTTTTTCAACCAAAGTGGATTCATATCCAGACCCTTCATCAATAGGTTTGACACGCGGAAACAAAGATTCAAGAGGAGTCACACCAAGCACTTTAAGATCTTCGTGATTTGCATCACTAGAACACACCCTTTTAAACCATTCATGCTTAGCGCGAATTTGGGCGGTTCTTTCTTTGCTCTCATTCATGGAGACACGCATAGCTTTTAAAGTTACATCCAAGTTTACCTTGGAAGGAGCACATCTAACTTTCAAAGCATCAATATCACAAGACATCCTATCAACGCTCTTAGCCAAATCGTCTATTTTGAGTAGTTTTTCCTCTATGGACGCATTGAAAATCTTTTGAGAGTTGATGAACTCTTTGATATTACTCTCTAAATCAGAGGGTAATTTGTTGTGATTTCCATAAGTGTTGTTGTAGGAATTGCCATAATTGTTAGAGGAGTTACTAGGAAAAGGCCTAGGAACGTAGTTTCCTCTAAAAGCATTGTTTTTGCCAAAATTGTTCCTACCAACAAAATTAACGTCCAAACTAGCGTTGCTACTCTCAATCAAGGAAGATAGTGGCATGTCATTATGATCTAAAGGAGCATTTCTACTAGCAACCAAATTCATCAACTCGTCCATCTTAGCACTAAGCGAGTTAATTTCTTCTATAGCGTGTACCTTTTTGCTAGCAGGTGCCCTTTCAGTGTGCCACTGAGAGTAGTTGGTCATGATATTGTCTAGGAGTTTTGTAGCGTCTCCTAACGTGATTTCCATGAACGTTCCACCTGAGGCGGAGTCCAAGATATTGCGAGAAGTATAATTCAAACCAGCGTAAAAGATTTGTATAATCATCCACAAACTCGAGCCATGAGCGGGACAATTTCTAATCATTAACTTCATCCTCTCCCATGATTGTGCAACGTGTTCATGATCAAGTTGCTTGAAATTCATGATATCGTTACGTAGAGAGATAATCTTAGCCGACGGAAAATACTTGGATATGTAAGCATCTTTGCACTTATCCCAAGAATAGATACTACTTTTAGGCAAAGAAGAAAACCAAGTTTTTGCGCGATCTCGCAACGAGAAAGGAAAAAGCTTCAACTTAATCACGTCATTATCCACATCTCTTTTCTTTTGCATATCGCAAAGTTCAATGAAAGTATTGAGATGGGATGCGGCATCTTCACTAGGAAGGCCAAAGAATTGATCTTTCATAACAAGATTCAGCAAGGCAGCGTTGATTTCATACGATTCCGCACTAGTGGTGGGAGCAATCGGAGTACTAATAAAATCATTATTATTGGTACTCGAAAAGTCGCAAAGTTTGGTGTTTTCAGCCATGATGACATCAACAAACCAACAAGAACACAAGCAAGCAAGAAAACCGGAAAAGGAAAATGGCAAAAGGCAAAAGAAAACGGCAAAGGAGAAAGGCAAATGAAAACGACAAATGTGAAGTGGGGGAGAGGAAAATGAGAGGCAACTGGCAAAAAAAGTAAAATGCAAGAGATGAGTGTGTGACACCTACTTGGATAGATCTTGACTTGATCTCTCCTTCCCCGGCAACGGCACCAGAAGTACTTCTGCTACTGCAACAAAAGACCTTCCAATGACGCCAGAAATAAGTGTGTTGACGGGAGACTATGCTTGTCTTGATACTCCTCGGCAACGGTGAGAGGAATCCTTCTGCTACGGCTACGCCTTTAGGGACTTCCTTGGAAAATATGCAAAGGATTCCCCTTTGGCCTTGGAGCCTTGCGTTGGTGTTCCCTCGAAGCGGAAAGGGTGATGTAGCACAGCGGTGGTAAGTATTTCCCTCAGTTTTGAGAACCAAGGTATCGATCCAGAGGGAGGATCGCGTCAAGTAACAAGTACCTGCACAAATACAAATAGCTTGCACCCAATGCTATGAAGGGGTTGTCAATCCCTTATAGATTGTTTGCAAAGTGAGAGCTGAAAGCAAAAAGTAAACAAAGCAAAGTAAAAGTGAAAGTGGAAACGGTAGTTGTGAATAGACCCGGGGGCCGTAGTGTTCACTAGTGGCTTCTCTCATGAGAGCAAGTAGACGGTGGGTGAACGAATTACTGTCAAGCAATTGATAGAACCGCGCAAAGTCGTGACGTTATCTATGGCAATGATTATATCTATAGGCATCACGTCCAAAACAAGTAGACGGATGCTTTCTGCATCTACTACTATTAATCCACACGTCGACCGCTATCCAGCATGCATCTAGTGTATTAAGTTCATAAGAACAGAGTAACGCCTTAAGCAAGATGACATGATGTAGATGGACAATCTCATATCTATGATAAAAGCCCATCTTGTTACCCTTGATGGCAACAACACGATGCGTGCCTTGCTGCCCCTTCTGTCTCTGGGAAAGGTCACCACACGGTATGAACCCAAAACCAAGCACTTATCCCATTGCAAGAATCATAGATCTAGTTGGCCAAACAAAACCCAAGACTCGGAGAGACTTACAAGGATATCAAATCATGCATATAAGAAATCAGTAAAGACTCAAATATAATTCATAGATAATCTGATCACAAATTCACAATTCATCGGATCTCGACAAACACACCGCGAAAGAGGATTACATCGGATAGATCTCCATGAAGATCATGGAGAACTTTGTATTGAAGATCCAAGAGAGAGAAGAAGCCAACTAGCTACTAACTACGGACCCGTAGGTCTGAAGTGGACTACTCACGAGTCATTGGAGAGGCGATGATGTTGATGTAGAAGCCCTCCAACTCCAAAGTCCACTCCGGCAGGGCACCGGGAAGGGTCTCCAGATGAGATCTCGCGGAAAGGGAAGCTTGCGGCGGCGGAAAAGTGTTTTCGTGGATGCCCTGATTTTTTCTGGGATTTTAGGGAATATATAGGCGAAAGAGCTAGGGCAAGGGAGCGCCAGGGAGGCCACAAGCCTGGTAGCCGCTGGCCCCCTGGTGGCGGCTACACGGCTTGTGGGCCCCCTGTGGCTCTCCTGCCTTGGCCCTCAAGTCCCCCGATCTTCTTCTGTTCTGGAAAAAATTATTTCAGGGATTTTATTCCATTTGGACTCCATTCCAAAATCAGATCTGAAAAGATTTAAAAACACAGAAAAAACAGGAACTCGCACTTGGCACTGAATTAATAAGTTAGTCCCAAAAAAGAAATAAAAGGTACATAAAACATCCAAAGTTGACAAGATAACAGCATGAAACCATCAAAAATTACAGATACGTTTGAGATGTATCAGTGCCTTGGGCGTCCACAATATTAGGCTCTTGTCACTTCTCATTCCTTTCTCCATCGAGATAATACCCAAAACTTGAAAACTTCAATCACACAAACTCAACAAAACTTCGTGAGATCCGTTAGTATAGGCAACATAATAAACACTTTTATGTAGTGTTATAAATTTATTCTTCTTTTATTTTATTATGAGGTATTTTATTCTAACTTATCCATGGCTTATACCCCCCGATATAATCCATAGCATAATCAAAACAAGCAAGGTACGCATGCAAAAACAGAATTTTTTAAAACAGAACAATGTGTAGTAATATATTTAATTGTCATACTTGTGTAACTCCAAAATTTCTGAACATTTATGATGACCTGAGGAATTTGTATATAAGTACTGTCTAAAACATTCAGCTTGAAAAGACTTTCCAGTAAAATCATAGAAATTATGTATTGGGCGTCAAAGTTTCTGTTTTTGCATCACATCAATTCTACTCATAATGCAAATCATTCGAGAGGCTTTATTTGGCACAGACACTAATTAAAACATAAAAATACAATTATTATAGAGGCAATAATCATGTTATCACACACTAATAGAAAGTAAAGTAAAAATTAAAGATAACTATTGGGTTGCCTCTCAACAAGCGCTATCGTTTTACGCCCCTAGCTGGGCATATTGCATAATTTCAAGTGTTATCACCCTTGAAATTTAATCCATGATTGGCCCTCGTGATAGATTCATAAGTTGGTTTTATTATATTTGTATGGAAGTGGTCCATCCCTTTCTTTAATGGGAATTGAAACCTTATATTGCCCTCTTTCGTATCAATGATTGCATCTATAGTTCGTAGGAAAGGTCTTCCAAGTATAATAGGACAAGTAGGACTGCAATCAATATCAAGCACAATAAAATATTCACACACATAATTATTTTTTGTAATGATAAGCACGCCATTAATTCTACCTAAGGGTACCTTAATGGTAGAATCCCTAAAATGCAAGTTAAGGGAACATTCTTTAATATTGGTGAGACCAAGCACATCACACAAAGCTTTAGGTATAGTTTAAACACTAGCACCAACGTCATACAAAGCATTGCATTAATATTTATTTATATTTATTTTGCTAGTAGGTTCCCACATCATGCAACTTTCTAGGAATAGAAACTTCAAGCTCAAGTTTCTGATCATAAATTTTTACCATAGCTTCTACTATATGTTTAGTAAAAGCTTTATTTTGTTCATAAGATTTGGGTGAGGTAATAATTTGTTGCAGCAAGGAAATATATTCTGATAAAGAACAGTTATAATAATTAAACTCCTTGTAATCCAAGATAGTGGTCACATCACTCGTTAAAGTTTTGGTATCTCCAAACCCACTTTTTTCAATTTTATCATTAGGATCATCACCCTCCAAGAAAACGGGACGCTCCTTAATTAAAGTTCACTCATCTCCACTCCATTTATCATTAGTATTCAGAAAAGTAAACAAATATTCAATAGGATAAGTACCAATCATTTGAAGGTCTTCATCATGGTTACGGTGAAAACCGGATGGAAGAGCCTTTTCTAGGAATTCTGGCTTCACTCTCAATTTAGCGGTCCTCTATTGACTATCACTGATTGAATGTTGGATAAATTTAATGGTATTATTAAAATTAGGCTTAGGAGGTAAAGTTTTGTTTTTAAGAATTTCTACAAAAAAGAGCAATTTTATCCACATTCTTAGCCAAAGTATCAACAATATGCAATTTTTCCTTTTCCATAGTATTGATTTTTTTTGAGAATTAGTGAGTTCCTTAATTGTGTTCTCAAGATAAGAGGGTATCCTATTAGAATTTTTAGAAGAATTTCCATAGAAATTGCCATAAGAAATTCCATAGTTGTTGGAAGAATTACCGTGACACGGCTTAGGATTGAAATTACCTCTATAAGCATTGTTGTTAAAATTATTTCGAGAGACAAAGTTAATATCAATAGCATATTTTTTTTCAATAAAGGTAGAAAAAGAAATATAATTGGGATCAACATGAGTAATTTTATTGGTAACCAAGTTCATAAGGGTATCCACTTTTCCACTCAAAGTAGCGATTTCCTCAACAAAATTTACCTTCTTACCAGTTGGAGCTCGTTCGGTATGCCATTGAGAATAGTTGACCATGATGTTGTCCAGAATTTGGTGGCCTATCCTAGGGTCACCTCCATGAAGGTACCACCTGCGGCAGAATCTAGAAGATTTCTGGATGATAAGTTTAGTCCTACATATAAATTTTGAATAATCATCCATAAGTTTAAACCATGAGTTGGACAATTTATTATCATCAACTTCATTATCTCCCAAGCTTGAGCTACATGTTCATGTTATTGCTGATTAAAATTCATTATTTGATTTCTTACGGAGACGATCATAGTAGGAGGAAAATACTTGGCAATGAAAGCATCTTTACACTTATCCCATGTTCCAATACTATTACGTGGCAAAGATGAAAACCAAGGTTTTGCTTTATCTCTAAGTGAAAAAGGAAATAATTTTAGATTCAAATTATCATTTTCCATGTCCTTTTATTTTGCATATCTCAAAGATCCACAAAAGTATTGAGGTGTGAAGCGGGATCCTCAGGACCTCCCAAAAATTGATCTCTCATGACAAGATTTAGCAATGAAGCGTTAATATCAAAAGAATTCGCACTAGTGGCGTGTGGTATAGGATTACTAATAAAATCATTATTATTAGTATTTGAAAAGTCACACAACTTAGTAGTATCTTGAGACATGGTGACTACGTGAGCAAAGTTACAAGTGTAACAAGCAAACTAGAGAGCGAAGATGCAACCTAGTGACAAGCTAAGGAAACATGATAAATATTTTTGTATTTTTATTTTTTATAGGAGTCAAACTAAATATACCAGCAAATAAAAAGAGGAACAAGCGAATGATTTTTTGTGTGGATTTACTTGATAGTTGGTGATGATATTCCCGGCAACGGCGCCAGAAATCCTTCCTGATACTCGTGATCTGCGTTGGGTTTTCCGTGAAGAGGAACATGTTATCACATCACAAACTGGGTAAGTATTTCCCTCAGTTATGAAACCAAGGTTTGTCGAACCAATAGGAATATCAACCACAACCGTCTTCAGCGGCTGCACACAAAAGAACAAACAACTTGCACCCAACGTGGGCAAGAGGGTTGTCACCCCCTTGGTCTTGTTATTTGCAAGCGAATGAGGTGTGTAGATAATTTTAGATAGTTGTGAAATGAAAAATATAATAAAATCAAATAAATGACAGCAAGTTATTGGAGGTTTTAGAAATATGTTGTGAATAGACCCGGGGGCCATAGCTTTCCCTAATGACATCTCTCATGAAAATAGCACACGGTGGGTAAACAAATTACTATTGGGCAATTGATAGAAGAGGGAATAGTTATGCGTTTTTCATGGTAATGATCATGTAAATATAGCCATCACGACCATAAACAAATAGGATGACTCCTACCTACACCTATTACTATTACTTCGCTTCAAGAGCGCTTCTATGCTTGCCTCTGTATGTATTAAGTTCATGACGAATGAAGTAATGCTTGGAGTAAGATGACTTGATATAGACAAAGTAACTCAACCAATATGAATAAACCACATCATTTTACCCTTAGTAGAAGCAACACAAAGACGCAACTTGCTCCTTTCTGTCACTGGGATATAGAAACTCGCCAGGTCGAACCTACTAATACACACCTCTCTCACTAAAAAAGTATCATTCTAATCGGTCAAACTATTTCAATAGATCAGGGAGAATTGCAAAGCTATCATAATCATGCGCATAAGAGTCATATTATATATGAGAGGAGACTCAAATATTTATCATGAATAATCTGAACATAAACCCACAATTCATCGGATCCCAACAAACGCACTGTACAAAAGAGTTACATCAGATGGATCAAAGAGAAGATGCGATGACCATTGTATTGAAGATACAGGAGAGAGAGAGTGCCATCTAGGTACTGATATGGACTCGTAGGTCTATGGTGCACTATTCACATGTCATCATGAGGGAAGCATGGTTGATGAAGAAGCCCTCCGTGATCGACCCCCCTCCGTCGGAGTGTCGGAACAGAGCTTTAGATGGCCTCCCATTGGAACACGGACTTGCGGCAGTGTAAAAAGTGTTTCGGGACCTCCCTCGAAGGTTTTAGGGTAAATAAGAATTTATAGGCCACAAAATGGGGTCGGGAGAGCCACGAGGCGGCCACAAGACATCAGGGCTCTCTTGGAAATATGCCCTAGAGGCAATAATAAATTGGTTATTGATACGTCCCAAATGCATCTATAATTTCTGTTTGTTCCATGCTCTTTTGGGTGACGTTGTTATATGTTTTGCTACACTTTCATACCTTTTTACACATATTTGGACTAACCTACTAACTCAGTGCACCCAGTGCCAGTTTCTGTCTTTTATTTGCAGGGACTTTACCCCAATTTTGAGAGCCCCAAAAATCCCAAGAAAATATATAAAAATCAGCGTGACGGAAGCTTCACGAAGAACCAAGGTGGGCCAAAGGGGAGCCAAGCCTCACCCAGGCGGACACCTGGTGCGGGCCCTTCCTGGCCACACCACCAGACCGGCTGGGCGGCTGGTCCACCCCCTGGCGCCCTCCTTTCGCCTATATTTACACCTCGGACAGAAAACCCTAAAGATATATCCATAATCGCGAATTTCTCCACCGTTCTGCCGCCGTAGCGCTTCCGAGATCGGGAGCGCCAGAAGACCTCTCCCCGGCACCCTGCCGGAGGGAGGATTGATCTCCGGGAGCTTCTCCACCACCATGGACGCTCCAGGGACGTGTCGTGAGTAGTCCTCCTTGGACCATGAGTCCATGACCAGTAGCTATGTGATGTCTTCTCTCCAATCTTGTGCTTCAATGCTTAGCCCTTGTGAGCTTCCCTACATGATCAAGGCATCTATCTAATTTACCTGCTGTTGCTATGATGAGTTTGCTGGGATCCGATGGATTATGAGATTATGTTCAGATTGTGATGAGTTATATAATTGGTTCTCCTTTTATATTATGTTCTTGAGTAATTCATGCATGTTCTCTGTTGCTTTTTATTGCTTTGGCCGAGTAGTAGATTGTAACTCCAAAATGGAGCGTTATGCATGATTGTGGGTTCATGCCCCGTGATGTCTAGGTTGAGTGACAGAAACATGAGACTAGGGGATGTGCTGTTGCCACAAGGGAGAAAACAATGGTGCTTGTGACCACTGTTGCAAGGATTGTTTACCTTACGCAAAGTTCGTTAATGCAGTTGTCCGTTGCTTTGAGTTTGCACTTTGGGTGGGGCTCGCAACTTAATACCAGCGAGATGTTTTGAATAGATATCTTAAGGTAGATTATTAGAGAGTAGATGTTGATGGATAAACGGTCTACTTGTCTTAGTGTAGTGCCCATTACTTTTGATCCTCTAATTTCTTGTAGCATGATTAGCATTACGGTGCGTTTATAATTCTGTCAATTTCCCAGCTGTAATTTGTTTACCCAGCACAGTTGTTTATCGTCTTTTGGGAGAGAAACATCACTAGTGAACATCATGGGACTCTGGTCCTTATTTCCACCATTGTTTACACCTCTATCATTTACTGCTTTTATTTACTTTTCCATTTCAATCACTATCGCTATTCCTTCTTGTGTTTTGATCCTTTGCAAGCTACAAGGCCGGAGAGATTGACAACCTCTCTGAACTCATTGGGAGCAAAATTATTTGTTGTGTGTGTAGGTCCACGTCTTCTGCTAGCGCCAGAGCAACGAGCACCTACTTGTTGATCCTCGGAGTCCTCCTGGTTGGATAAACCTTACAATCCCCGTGTAAGGGAAATCTGTTGCTGACTACATCTCAATCTTCCACTTGGGGTAACTAACGTGGGGCGAGAAGTATATCCATCAACTCGTCATCAAGAAATTTTTTGGCGCCGTTTGCGGGGACTCCAATCTTCAAGATAGGGGAGTTGCACACTATCTTTTACCTTTGCTTTTTAGTCTTGTTAGTTTGCTTTCTAGTTTTGCTTTAGAGTCTTGTACCAAAAACCAAAAAAATATTAGTTGCTTTGGTCTTGCTTGTTGCTGATGCTATGGGTTCCACTGAGAACACCAAGTTGTGTGACTTCACTAGTCACAACAACAATGACTTTATCTGCACTCCTATTGCTACTCCCGCCACTGTGGCTACCTCCTATGAGATTAAACCTACTTTACTGAACCTTGTTATGAAAGATCAATTCTCCGGTGCTAGAGATGCTGCTGCTTTGCATTTGAATAATTTTGTTGAGCTTTGTGATATGCAAAAGTACAAAGAATTAGATGGTGATATTGTTAAACTTAAGCTTTTTTCCTTTCTCCTTGAGAGGAGGAGTTAAATTGTGGCTTCAATCTTTGCCTAGGAATAGCATAGATTGTTGGGATAAGTGCAAAGATGCATTTATTGGGAAGTATTACCAGCCTGCTAAGATTATCCAGTTAAGAAGTAACATTATGAATTTTAGGCAACTGAATAATGAACGCGTTACCCAAGCTTCGGAATGTATGAAATCTCTTGTTAAGAATTTCCCCACACATGGTTTGATACTTGGATGGTTATCCGAACGTTCTATGCAGGATTGAACTTTACCTCATGGAATCTGTTGGACTCAGACGCGGGAGGAGCCTTTATGTCAACTACACTTGGTGCTGCCACAAAGCTATTGGACGAGATGATGACAAATTATTTTCAATGGCACACCGAGAGAGATCCAACAGGTAGGAAGGCAAACTCTGCTGAGGAGATCTCCTCCCTTAATGATAAGGTTGCCATGATCATGTCTTGACTTACTAAGGAAGCTCCTATTGATCCCCATGGCATTCCTTTAAATCCTTTGGTTGCTCAAGAAAGAGAGCAAGTTGATGTTAATTTTATCTCTAGGAACAACTTTAATAATAATGGTTATAGGAGTGTTTTTGGTAGCATTCCTAGACCATTTCCATCCAACAAATAACAACACTTATCCTAGCACCAAAAACTCCACTTCTGAATTAGAGAGCATGCTTAAAGACTTTATCACTTCTAAAAAATCCTTGAACAAGAGTGTAGAAGAGAAATTAGAAAAATTAGATGGCCTCTCTTTGAAGGTAGACAACATAGCTCATGATGTACAAATGCTTAAAATTAGAACTCTCCCCCTTGAGGAAAGGAAAACCACACCCGTGAATGCTATCCAAGTCCAAATTAATGAGAACACTAGAATGCTAGCCAAACTTAAGGATAGTTGGGCTAGATAAAAAAGAGAGGAAGATAGGATTAAGAGCCTTCCTACACACACTATCCTTGCTACTATACAAGTTGTTGAGGATCTCAAAACTATTAGCACCCATCACATCCCTATTCCCAATGGACCTATTAATGGTGGTGCTAATACCTCAACTTTAGGACAAGAAGGTCCTTTGAACTTAGAGACTGCCAAAAGAATGAGCTTAAATGACATCACCAACATTTTAATTAATGGTAGTAATCTTGATTTTGATAATTGTAGTCTGTCCGAAGTTATCACTTTTTTGCAAAGAATGGCTAAAGACCCCCACACCACTCAATATTGCCTTCACTGAGCATATTACCAATGCTCTTATCAAAGGCAGGGAGGAGAACCTCAAGCTAGAGACTTCTATTCCTAGAAAATAGAAGATGGTTGGGATCATATGGTCAAGATTAAATTGAATAATTTCTCTTTCTTTGCTTTATGTGATGTTGGAGCTAGTGCCTCCGTTATGCCCAAAATAATGTACGATATGCTTGATTTGAAACCTTTTGATCAACGTTCTTTTGGTGTTTGTCTTGTTGATTCTTCCATAAAGAAACCTTTAGGGAGAATTGATGATGTTGTTATTGTTGTCAATGATAATTATGTTTTCGTTGATTTTCTTATTATGGGCATTGAGTGTGATCCCTCATGTCCAATTATTTTGGGACGTCCTTTTCTCCGCACCATTGGTGCTACCATTCACATGAAAGAAGGGATTATTATATTCCAATTTCCCCTTAAAAAGGGAATGGAACAATTCCCTCGAAAGAAGATTAAGTTACCTCATGAGTCCGTTATTCGGGCAAGTTATTCTTTTGGAGTTGATAATACTTGATCTTTTTTGCATCATGCCTAGCTCAAAGGCATAAAAGAAAGCGCTTGTTGGGAGGCAACCCAATTTGTTTTTACTTTCAGTTTTAGTGGTCTTGATGCTTTTTAATACTATATCAACATCATTGCATCTTTATTTTCAAGCTTTGTGCCAAGTTTTAACCTCCGATTGCAAGAAAGTTCAAAAGTTGTGACATGCTGTACAGAAACAGATTCTGTTTGCTTGACGGAAAAATTCGCCAAAAATAACCAGATCATCTTTTTGATCTGAATATTTTTGACAGTATGCTCCATATAATTTTATTTCTGGCTTCTGTTCTGAGTTTTTTATTTGAGTTTCATAAGTGCCCGGACAAAATTATTTACTATCTGTTGTTCTGTTTTTCCCAGATTCTGCCATGTTTTGCGTTTTCATTGTTTTGCAAAACTTAAGCTTGCTTTTTCTTTGCAAAAACATTTTGGCAACCTTAAGAAACACCATATCGTCCTAAAAATCTTTATTTTCAGTAGAGAAAATATATTTCATTATGGGCACTAACCACTCTAATCAGCTTATGATGAGTTTCGTATGAAGGGAGTTTTCAAGTATGCGATGGACCATGCTGAAAGAAGATCCAGGAGTGTCAAGCGCTCAAGCTTGGGGATGCCCCCATGCACCCCCAAGAAATATTCAAGGAGACTCAAGTTTTAAGCTTGGGGATGCCCCCGTGCATCCCCTTCTCCATCAACAATCATCAGTTTGCCCTTTTCCATGCTATATTTTTATCACTTCATATGCTATGTGCTATGCTTGGAGCATCCCACTCTTTAATTTTTAGTTTGTTTTATTTTTTCTTGTTGTTAATAACAAGTTGGGACCTAGCCTTCTTTGTTTGGGAGAGAAACACGCTCCACTCCACCCTATAACACAACATTGGTTTTCATGATTATCTATTTTGTGTGTTCTTTATTTTTTCATAGCTGTTGTCATGCTTAGCTCTTAGTTTTCATGCTTTATATTTTTAAGAGATTTTATTTAGGTTGCTTTTGGAACTCTCTTGAGTTATCATGCCTATCTTGTTTAGCGAGTTGGCTTGTTGCACTGAGTTGTGTGTCTTGCATGAGTAGGTAATTGAGGTTGCTATTTAAGTATAGTAGTAACTTGCAATAGTTTTGAGGTATTGATTTGAGTAATGTTTGGACTATTGGTGTCAAGAGATTGAGCCTATTAGTGATAGGTGTCGTATTTTGGAAAATATGTGTGTATTTTCAAAAAAAAAATTAGTTGAGAACTCTAGCTACTAGATGGATCGCTAACCTCTGGAGGGCTTGGAATATATAGAGTACGCTCACGTTATCATGGGTCGAGGATGCGCAAGGATAACCAAACCCCCAAACACTCCTCCTCGGGGTACTTGTCTCTTTGTGAATCTCCTGACTAGATAGAGAGTTACCAATAATAAGTGCATGAGTTCTTCGGATTAATGCGAGTATTCGATTGTTGGCACTTCCACAATCCATATTTTGCTAGCCTCTTCGGTACCGTGCATTGCCCTTTCTCATCTTGAGAGTTGGTGCAAACTTTGCTAGTGCATCCAAACCCTTGGCATGATACGCTATGTCATCATAAGCATCGTTATATCCTTCCTCAAAACAGCCACCATACCTACCTATTAAGGCATTTCCATAGACTTTCCGAGATACATTGCCATGCAACATCCACCATCTCATGACTTGATCTTCATGTAATACATGCTTTTGCTTGATCAAGGAGCCGCATGATAGTTGGGCCTTACCCTTATTATTGCTACATGACGCGCTAGTATAATTGCATATCCTGCTACACCGGCAGAGGCATACATTTGCATACATCATGCTAGTTTTCATTTGTCTTTATGTTGAGTACTTCTTATAAAGCATTAAGATCTTATTTTTATTCTTGTAGAATATAGAGTGTTGCCCTTAAGTGAGGAAAAGATCCCAAAGAGGACAAATTAAAAGATCCCAAAAGAGAACACATGAAAAGATCCCAAAGAGGACAAATGAGAGATAAATAGAAAGAGCCAAAGAGGCCACAAAAAAATAAAAATAAATAAATAAATAAAAGAAATAGAAAGAGAGAAGGGGGCAACACTACTATTCCTTTTGAAAGATCCATACTCGTACTCCATTGTTATATTTGTAGTCCATAGAGATTATCATTCATGCATAACTAAGTGGGGACCCTTACACTATAGAACTTGGCTTGTATATTCCAATGATGAGCCTCCTCAAATGAGCTCTCGGTCTTCATGAGAAAACAAGTTGGATGCACCCCAACTAGTTCCATTGGAGTGCTTACCTTAGCTCATATGTGCATCCGTTGCATGGCAATCCCTACTCCTCACATCATATCTATCATTTGGCTTTCTCTCGCCTATGATTGTCCTCATTGATGTGAGCCTTTCACACCTTTTTTGTCTTGCTTCCCCATCATTATTCTCTTTGCCATCCTACGTGCCAACATATCTTGCTTGCGCTCATCCATTGCATGAGTGCTCAAAGTCGAAAGGGAGAGGATCATTTTGACTTGTGCCTGACTAGTGGTCTGGGGATGAGTCAAAATAAGATTCCGAAGCAGACCAAGTGTGAAGTTTTAGTAGATTGAGTTCTCAATTAAACTATATAATATTTTTATGGTCTAAACCCATCTCCCACTTCTTGCACGCAAACACCATTTGGAGGCATTCGAGTCACGGACAGCAAGAGCTCTTGCACCTTTACGTTCTTACTTTGCTATTTTCAATACTAGATATAGACTCTTGCTTGTTATTGTCTTGACTTGAATTGCATATCTTACTTGCTTTACTTTGAAGTTCTTATATGTGTGTTAGCATGTCACCACATAAATTATTTGTGTTATCATTTACCTACTCGAGGACGAGCATGAATTAAGCTTGGGGATGTTGATACGTCCCAAACGTATCTATAATTTCTGTTTGTTCCATGCTCTTTTGGGTGACATTGTCATATGTTTTGCTACACTTTCATACCATTTTACACATATTTGGACTAACATACTAACTCAGTGCACCCAGTTCCAGTTTTTGTTTGCTGATGTTTTTTAATTCCAGCGACTTTACCCCAATTTTCAGAGCCCCAAAAATCCCTAGACAAATATATAAAAATTAGCATGACGGAAGCTTCATGAAGCACCAAGGTGGGCCAGAGGGGAGCCAGGCCTCACCCAAGCGGCCACCTGGCGCCCTCCTTTGGCCTATATTTACCCCACAAACACCCTAAAGATATATCCAGAATCACGAATTTCTCCACTGTTCCGCTGCCGTAGTGCTTCCGAGATCGTGAGCACTAGAAGACCTCTCCCCGGCACCCTGCCGTAGGGAGGACTGACCTCCGGGAGCTTCTCCACCACCATGGACGCTTCTCGGACGTGCCGTGAGTAGTCCTCCTTGGACCATGAGTCCATGACCAGTAGCTATGTGATGTCTTCTCTCGAATCTTCTGCTTCAGTGCTTAGCCCTTGTGAGATGCCCTACATGATCAAGGCATCTATGTAATTTACGTGCTGTTGCTATGCTGAGTTTGCTGGGATCCGATGGATAATGAGGTTATGTTCAGATTGTGATGAGTTATATATTTGGTTCTCCTTTTATATTATGTTCTTGAGTAATTCATGCATTTTCTCCGTTGCTTTTTATTTCTTTGGCCGAGTAGTAGATTGTAACTCCAAGAGGGAGCGTTATGCATGATTGTGGGTTCATGTCCCCTGATGTCTAGCTTGAGTGATAGAAACATGAGACTAGGGGATGTGCTGTTGCCACTAGGGAGAAAACAATGGTGCTTGTGACCACGGTTGCAAGGATTGTTTACCTTACGCATAGTTCGTTAATGCAGTTGTCCGTTGCTTTGAGTTTCACTTTGGGTGGGGCTTGCAACTTAATACCAGCGAGATGTTCTGTATAGATATCTCAAGGTGGATGATTAGAGAGCAGATGCTGATGGATAAATGGTCTACTTGTCTTAGCGTACTGCCCATTACTTTTGAGCCTCTAACTTTCTTGTAGCATGATTAGCATTGCGGTGCGTTTATAATTATGTCAATTGCCCAGCTGTAATTTGTTTACCTAGCATAGTTGTTTATCGTCTTTTGGGAGAGAGACATCACTAGTGAACATCATGGGACTCTGGTCCATATTTCCACCATTGTTTACATCTCCATCATTTACTGCTTTTATTTATTTTCCGTTGCAATCACTATCGCTATTCCCGCTTGTGTTTTGATCCTTTGCAAACTACAAGGCCGGAGAGATTGACAACCTCTCTGAACTCGTTGGGAGCAATGTTATTTGTTGTGTGTGCTGGTCCACGTCTTCTGCTAGCGGCAGAGCAGCGGGCGCGTACTTATTGATCCTCGGAGTCCTCCTGGTTCGATAAACCTTACAGTCCCCGTGTAAGGGAAATCTACTGCTGACTACATCTGAACCATCCACTTGGGGTAACCAACGAGGGGCGAGAAGTATATCCATAAACTTGTCATCAGTTATTATTATATTTCCTTGTTCATGACAATCGTTTATTATCCATACTAGAATTGTATTGATTGGAAACTCACATACATGTGTGGATACATAGACAAATTCTATCCCTAGTGAGCCTGTGAAGGACTAGCTCGTTGATCAAAGATGGTCAAGGTTTCCTGGCCATAGACATGAGATGTCGATTGATAACGGGATCACATCATTAGGAGAATGATGTGACGAACAAGACCCGAACTATGAACGCAACATATGATCGTGTCAGTTTATTGCTACTGTTTTGTGCATGTCAATGTATGTGTTCCTATGACCATGAGATCATGCAACTTCAGGACACCGTAGGAATACCTTGTGTGTATCAAACTTCACAATGTAACTGGGTGACTATAAAGGTGCTCTACAGGTATTTCGGAAGGTGTATGTTGGGTTGGCATGGATCAAGACTGGGATTTGTCACTCTGTGTGATGGAGAGGTATCTTGGGGCCCACTCGATAATACAACATCACAATAAGCCTTTCAAGCAATGTGACTAAGTAGTTAGTCACGGGATCTTGTATTATGGAAAGAGTAAAGAGACTTTCTGGTAACGAGATTGAACTAGGTATGGAGATACCGACGATCGAATCTCGGGCAAGTAACATACCGATGGACAAAGGGAATAGTACATGGGATTAACTGAATCCTTGACATAAAGGTTCGACCGATAAAGATCTTCATAGAATATGTAGGAGCCAATATGGGCGTCCAGGTCCCGCTATTGGTTATTGACCGGAGAATGTCTCAGGTCATGTCTGCATAGTTCTCGAACCCGCGGGGTCTGCACACTTAAGGTTCGGTGATGTTTCAGTATTATTGAGTATGTATGTTGGTGAACGAAGGTTGTTTGAAGTCCCGAATGAGATCCCAGACGTCATGAGGAGCTCCGGAATGGTCCAAAGGAAAAGATTGATACATATGAAAGTCTTTTTTGAATTCTGGAAAAGTTTCGGGCATTTCCGACAGTGTACCGGGAGTGACGAAAGGATTGGAGGTGGACTGTTCCACCTCCTCCACTTTGGCCGAACCCTGTGAGGGTTTTGAGGCTGCTTCCTCCCCTCCCTCCCTTCTATATATAATAGAGGTTTTGTGGGTAGCCCTAACCCTAATAAGCCACGTTCTGCCCCCTCTCTCTAGGTCGTTTTCTCCTCTAGATTAGTTCAGTAGAGCTTTGCGAAGCCCTGCTGGATTAGTTCACCACCACCACCACCACGCCACCATGCTGGAGAACTCATCTACCTCTTCGCCCCTCTTGCTGGATCAAGAAGGCGGAGATCATCATCGAGCTGTACGTGTGCTGAACGTGGTGCTGTCGTCCGTTCGACACTAGATCGGGAAGGATCACGATGAGATCGCGGGACGGATCGTGTTTGCATCGGAAAGACGTACGACTACATCAACCACATTACATATGCTTCCGCTTAGCGATCTACAAGGGTATGTAGATGTACTCTCCCCTCTCGTAGATGGTCATCACCACAGATAGATCTTGTGTGCGCGTAAGAATTTTTTTCCCATGCGACGTTCCCCTAGGGGCTCCCGCCAGGCTGTGCCCTGTTGGCTTGTGGGGGGCTCGTGCACCCTCCAACTTTCTTTGGATACTCCACGGTCTTTTTTTGGTCCTGAAAATCTCACAAAAAGTTTCAGGTCAATTGGGCTTCATTTGGTACTAGAATCTGAAAAGTGGAAAAACATGCAGTAAATAGCAACTGGGAGTGGGCACTCGGTCAATAAGTTAGTGCTCAAAAATAATATAAATTAGTATATAAGTACATAAAAAGTGTTCTAAAATGATAACCTAATAGCATGGAACAAGAAAAAATTGTAGATACGTTGGAGACATGTCACACCCGCACCCCCTTTCCCACAAGCTTTCCCGCTCGGCGCCCACTACCCGTATTCATGCCGCTCCCCAGTGACACCGACCTAGAGAGGACACCACCCATCATTAGAGTCAGCATTGAAGTGGTGCGCAGGCCGTGCTGCGTCCCCGTTATTCGCGCATATTCAACGCCGGAGAGTCGTTTACTATACATGACGGAAAATGGATATCTATCGTCCATTCAATGCCCGTCCATTTGTATGCCACCATTAAGCACGCTCGCCGAGTGAGGAACCAACTATGGCGCTGTGCATTCACCCGCACAGACGCTCGACCTCACCGAAATCCGCTATTGAAAGGAAGGCGCACCCGACTAACTTCACACCACAACACATCCTCTCCAAATCCTCCTCCCTTGCACCAGATACACCATCTCCACATCCTCCTCTGTTGAGCCTATCATAAGAGTAGAAGCACAAGGTGGCCTCCCTTGCAACCATCTAGCAGACCCGCCACATGTGGCTGATCGAGCACGACATGTTGGCGATTTGGCCAAATCTAGGGAGAGCACGCAAGTGAGTAGGTGCAACACCCAAGATGCGATCATGTCCTTATTTTGGCTCGAGGACCTCGACAGGGATAGAAGCACATCTCGTCGTTTCGTAAGAATGGATATCGTTACATGTAAAGAAAAGATGAGTATATGAAATTGGATTACAGTGCCACAAACTAATCATGATCATCTCAATACAAACATACATTCAGTCACGATTCATAAGAGCAGGCTTCGTCTATGACAAAATCAAACGATAAAAAAGACACCCATCTTTAAGTGCATCTAGTGCCCCTTAGTGATTTTGGTGTATTGAAGACTTATAGGTTAAGGGACTAATATGTTTGTGAGTGTACATGGGCTCTATAAGTCACTCAGGAGTGTGATATATTCTAAGAATGTTGACCCCTACAAATGAATGTCTTCAACTAAAGACTTTAATACTTTCGTGAAGATTTTGAAAGTGAGGAAATTGGTGTGTCCTTGAAGATAGTGATGCGAGGACTTTGAAGTGTGAAGACTTTTGTTTTCATACTTTCACTTGTTTCTTTTAGGCCATAGGAACACCGTACTATTAAAGGGGGTCGAGGTAATACTAAAGAAAAATTTCCAAGCGATACTCATCTCAAAGCCTACACATAACCTATCCTTCGAGTGAAGCCTTTGGAAATCTCTTGTAGTTCAGTCAATTTCTTCATTAACAGAAACGAAGTTCATCTGGTCTATGAGAAAATTGTTGTGGCCGAGGAGTTAGGATTTCGCGAGTGCAAATTTCTTACAAGTGAGAAACATGATAGTTTGAGGATTTTCATAGTTCAAAAATTCCGCTCGTTGTTGTGCTTTGTGCGAGTTGTCCCCAAAACCTTATCAACTTAATGGTCATTTCATTAGGGGGTATTTATGTCATATAATGTAGGGATTGCTCCCTGGCTGAATGCATAATTGCTCCCTAGGGTGGTTTTGATAATTGATCACAACATATGCATCATTGGACTAATATGTTTATCTAATTATATTTCCGAAAGGAATAGGATTGGCTCAAACTCTTCATTTCATATTTGTGAGAAACCACTTTTGAGTCCATAGTAAAGCCAATACTATTAAAAGGGGCTTGAGGTATTAAAACGAACTGGTTGATCAAATGCTCTAAGTTAGCCACCAAAACACTCACTCATTTTCCCCCACATAACCATTCTATCCAAAACCACATACTCAAAATCGGTGCCACCAAATTTTCCATTTCGGCCCCACCGAGTTTGACCTCAGACTGAACCCTAGCCATTCCCACCAAATCGGTGCAACTGAAACCATATCGGTGCTACCGAGTTTGGGTGACCATCTTTCGGTAGCCTTAGTACACAAAATCAGAATTTCCGAGTTTGAGTATCTGTGTCACCGAGTTGGCTCATTTGACTGTTAGTCACTTTTTCGGTGCCACCGAGTTGTGTATATTGGTCTCACCGAGATTCAAAAGTTCCTACCTTTAGTACAAGTCGGTACCACAGAGTTTATGACTTCGGTGTCACCGAGTTTGCCACTTTAGGTGTAACGGTTGGATTTTGTGTGCTGCCTATATATACCCCTTCACCCACCTCTCATTCGTGGGAGAAGCACTCAGAACACACATTTCATTGCCAGATCCCTTTTTCTGAGAGAGTGCCACCTACTCATGTGGTGATACCAAGATATTCCAATCCAATCATTTGAAACTTAATCTCTAGCCTCCCCAAGTTGCTTTCCACCAAATCAATCTCTCCTACCCATGCCTATTCCGTGAGAGAGTGATTTTGTGTTGAGGAGACTATCTTTAGAAGCAAGAGAAAGGAGTTCATTGTTCTACCCCATCTATTACCTTTTGGAGGGGGTGCCTCCTAGATTCGTTAGGTGTCACTTGGGAGCCTCCTACTTCGTGTTGTGAAGTTGAACCAAGATGTTTGTAAGGGCAAGGAGATCGCCTAATTCGTTAAGATCTACTGTGAGTAAGGCTAGTCCTTCATGGACAGAAGCCGTGGTGTAATAGACAAGGCCGCTTCTTCGTGGACCCTTCATAGGTGGAGAGCTCCATGGACTCTCGCACACGTTACCCTCCGTGGGTTGAAGTCTCCACTAACATGGACGTACGATAGCGCCACCTGTCGGAACAATGCCAAAAATCACCGTGTCAACCTCATGCGTTTAATCTCACTACCTTACTCCTTTACTTTACACTTGCATGTTTTACTTTCCGCTGCTACACTCGTAGAACTGCATGTGTAGGGTGTACTTGACTTGCCTTAACTGCCAAATCTACCCCTCAACTTAAATTGGGAAAAGGCTAAATTTTTATCTATTCAAGTAGTCTAATCACCCCCCTCTAGACATACTTTCGATCCTACATGTGGTATGAGATCTTTGGTCTCCATTGCATTGGTTTCACAACCTAGGAGGGTATGGCATCTAGTGAGGGAAATTATCACCGTAGAGGTCCATACTTCGACGACACTAATTTTGCTAGTTGGAAGAATAAGATGAAAATGCATATTCTTGGCTTTAATCCTCATGTTTGGGTTGTTATTCGTGTTGGTGTGCAAGGTGATTTCTTCGGAGAAGGCCGTGAACCGGATAATTAACTAAAGATGTTGCAACTCAATGCTCAAGCCTATGACATCATCTTCAACTATTTATACCCCGAAGAATTCAACAAAATCAGCCGCCTTGGGAATGCAAAAGAAATTTGGGATACTTTGATCAATATGCACGAAGGTACTGATTCTGTCAGAGAATCTAAGTTGGTTGTGCTTCAAAGTCAGCTTGACATGTTCAAGATGAAGGGTGGTGAAGGTGTCGCTGAAATGTACTCTCGGCTAGCTCTCATCACCAATGAGATTGCCGGCTTAGGAAGTGAAGAGATGACTGGAAAATTCATCATCAATAAGATATTTAGAGCTCTTGATGGAAAGTATGACACCGTTTGCACATCGATCCAAATGATGCGAAACTACAAAGATCTCAAGACAACTGGAGTCATTTGTTAGATTGTTGCTCATGATATGTCACTAAATGACAAAGATGAGATGCACAATAAGTCAAGCGGTGCTTACAAAGCTTCATGTGATGCTCCTGCTACCTCAAAGGACAATATTGTCAGTGATGAAGAGATAAGCCTCATGGTCAGAAAATTCAACAAGTCCTACAAGAGTAGAGGCAAAGAGAGAAGCTCAAGGTCAAGACACGATGAGAAGCGGTCGTCCATTCATGACCAAAACTGCTACAATTGTGGGAAGCCCGGACACTACTCCTATGAGTTCTCGGCTCCCTACGAATGAAGAGAAGAGTCACCTGGAAGACGAAGCTCAGGAGACAAGTCACCTCGCAGAGAGAGAAGGAGTAGAGAATATCGTTATGAACGAAGATACTCACGGAGAGGCAAGGAATCTGAGAAGAAGGACAAATACGCCATGAGCATCTCAAGAAGAAGACATCAAGTTCATGTTGGTGAATGGGTCTTTGGCTCCTAGTCTGACAACCAATCCAAGAGAAGCTACCACTCCAACTCCGACTATAATCAAGATGAAGGTGTTGCCGGCATTGCACTTGTTTCCTCCAACACCTATGACTTATTTCATTCACCAAATAAAGGAGTCAGAAAATGCTTTATGGCTAAAGGCCCCAAGGTGTGACCCTGAGTATCTTGATTTCAATAGTGATGAGGATGACTTGATAGGAGAAGATGACTTGCTCTTTGATAAAACTAGCGATTGCATTGAAAATGAACTTGCTAATTATCATGCTAATCAAGAGAAATCGACTCATGATGATAAGAAAGAGACTGAATGACTAACTCAAGAATTAAACACTCTCAAGTTAGCTCATGAAACTACTCTAGAAGATCATAGAGAGCTTGCAAGAACTCATGAGAAGCTACACTTCGAGAAGCTCAACTTGGAGCAAGAGCATGAGTTCCTAAAAGCGATCAATGATGATCTTCGAAAGAAGAGTTCTTCTAATCTAGCCAAAGGATTACTCTTGTATACTTTTGTTCCGCAGGTTAAACCTAAGAACACTAGTAACAAAGGCAAGAAAGTTTCTTCATCTAGTAAAAACAGTGCTAAAGCTAAATGTAATGATGTTGTTGTTAGTAGCTCTTTTGAGTCCACTAATGATTCTCTTAGCCAAGTTACACTTGATCAATAAAACGATTTATTGAAAGGGATTATAGAGAGAGGTGTCTTCAAGAGTCGGAAGTAAGCAATTTGAGGAAATTGTGCGCAAGCAAGGAGGACATCGGAAGAAAGAAGGTGTTGTCTACTTCAACGTCAATGGAGATGATTGGGAAGAAGGTTCATACCCCATTCCTAAGTTTGTTCCTCAAGAGGAGAAGTATGATCCTACTCCTCCCAAGGGAACAAGCTCACATGATGACCTTCTATCACAAGACCACAAGGGCAAGGTAAAGCTTCAAGAAGACATTGACTTATTTGAAGAGGAACCCCAAGTCAAAGTCAAGTGGATTCACAAGGACACTTCTATCATTACCTCATCTAGTGCTAGCACTACTCCAAGGATCCCCATCAAGTTGATGTGAATTCCCAAGAGTAAGAACTAGAAAGTTCTTGAGGGGTGACTCCGCCAATGAAATTCACTCTCATCCATTTTGGAAAGAAGTATATGCAATAAACCTCAACCATATGCATTAGTTCAAGGAGCCACACATTCCCTTAGAGGTAACCAAGGAACAAGGTAATTAATGCATCTTTGGACATCATCTCATTTGTGCTTCACTCCATGTCTATAGATATTCTAGCATATGTTCCTCGTGCTTTGGGACTAACCCTTGTAGGTGAGAAGAGTAAGAAACAAACAAGGATTGCTCCCAACTCAAGATGATCTTCATCAACATTGAGCAACCACCACTACTTTCACCTATTTGAAATCTTCTATGACAAAACTCAAGGTTAGTTTGTCCCTCTTACGGGGGTTGTCATATCAAGGGGGAGCTTTACTCTAAATCTTGAGTGTAAGCATCTCCTAAGGATATGAACACATTAATGCTTATGTAAAAGTGGTAACCCCACTTGGGCTTAACGGTGAGTATGGCCTATGATCAAGTATTCTTAATTGGATCCTATGTCAATATACTCATATATAGATGACTTTGTCATCGCCCAAGTGCTTGATAGATGCTAGGATGTTTGTGCATGTTCACCATATTTTAACTATCATTTTATTGTGTGAGAATGTTGGTGTGCATATTCTTTCTCATTTGAGGACATCCAATTGTTGTTATTTGGCTCTTGATTTATCCTTTGCCAAATGGATGGAAAAGAATGCCTAGGGCCCTTTTCTATCTATCTATGCTTTCTCATCTCATGTTCTATTCATGCTTCATCACAAAACTTGAACAAGCACTTGTCGATCCCTCGGTGTGAAGGAGCACTCGGAGTTCCGTATTATCAAAGTCTGCCTTCCAAATCCTCTGTGTGGATCTCGGTGAAACCAACTCCACAAACTCGGTTCCACCGAATTCCAAAGTTGATCTAGGATTTCAATCTCGGTGCCACCGAAATCACCAACTCGGTTACATCGAGTTTCCCTGTCAGGTGACTACAGAGGAACTCAGTGACACAAATTTTGTAATCTCGGTGACACCGGCAGCGACGGGTATAAAATTCTTGCGGACCGTACGTTTTGAAATTCACTCTTCAAACACTTCGTTCCCGAACCCTAAGATGCCACCGAAGGACCCGCGGTCGACGCCTTTGCCTCCCCGAGCACCTCCGCCACTGGGATTTGCCTCCGTTGATGGAATCTTCACCGCCGTCGCCGCCGTAGTCAGACCGCCACCAAGTTAGGGTATGGATCCATTTTTCTCTTGCGCTCCCTCAATCAATATGCATTAGAAATTTTATCTATAAGCCTCCATGTGCAAACCCCTCTTCCACCAGAAGTTCCCCTAGAATTAGCGAATGAGAAATTTATAGGTTTAGCCATCCGCATAACTCATCTCGGTGACACCGATTTGTAACAGTCGGTTCCGCCGATTTTGAACCTAGGATTTGTGAGAACGAACTCGGTGAGACCGAGTTGTCAATTTCGGTTCCACTGAAGTGATGACCAAGTTTATGTGAAGAAGTTCATTTGTCTCGGTGACTCCGAAAGTTCAAACTCGACGCTACCGAATTGTGATCTGAAAAAAGTTAAAACTAAGTGTTTCTTTGTTCAATTGTTTTGAAAAACTTCTATGTTTTTTGATGCTCAACCTTTCTGCTCTTCCATATGTGCTTCATAGGTCTGCTTGTCTACTCGTCTATTGGTTGCTTGTTTTGTCTTTAAGGATGTCAGGATCTGATGATGGCTAGAATGACTATGGAGAAAACAGTGTTGAGATGGAATCAGGCACAAGTCCTGAGAAGACAGCTGCTGACCCAAGTTCACCTAGCTCCCATAGCTTGCCCAAAGCAGCCACTAGGTAGAGAAAGAATCTTGTCTCAGATGAAGATGACTCACATTTTGTGCCAGAGGAAACTTCATCTCCTCCAAAGGCTCCAAGGAAGACTTTCAGAAAGGAGTATGTTAATCCTGCCGATCTTAGAGCACCTGCTTCTCCAAGGAAAAGCATAACATTTTCCATTGACAATCCTCCTAAGAAGGCCGATGCAAAGAGAGCGAGGAAGAGGGTGATTCATGTTGTTGGAATACCTACTTCCATGGATGAGGACCCACAAGATGCTGTTGGAGAAGATGAGATCCCAGCTGATGCCCCTCCTCCTCCTCAGAAGAAGAAGCTCATGGCTGATGCCATGCCCAAGAAGTCTGCTTCTACGCCTCCTCCTAAGGCTAAGAAGACTGTCGCTCATAAGAAGACCACAAAGTACATTCCTGCAGCTGCTAAGGAGAAAGGCTCTGCTTCCACTTCCTTTGCTGCAGAGGAAGAAGATGAGAATGCACCCATTCTCAGAAAGCTCTGACCAAACCCGCCACTTTATAACGATGCTCATCCAGTAGCTGAAGACATGAAGAAGAGGAAAGATGCAAGTTTGAGAAAATGGAGAGCTGCTGATCCATATGCCATAAGGAGAAGGACTGCTGTTGATCAAAGGTTTCACACCAAGGAACAACAAGATTTCTATGAGCCTATCTTGGATGACAAATGTCCAGCTGTTAGTGACATGAGATATGTTGACTGGGCTTACATCAAAGCCAATGAAGATTTCTTTCCCCATGTGCAAGACAACTTCAAGTCTATGGACATTGAAGATTTTGTTGGAAAAGAGATGACCCCATGGAACGATGAACTAATCATGCAATTCTACCCGACTGTTCATTTCTATGGAGATGGTTCTATTGTCTCGATGACTGATGGACTTAAATATGAGTCACCAATTGATGAGTGGGCCACTATCATTTGGGCCCCTAAGCATAAAGGGAGTGATGTTGATGTGTATTCTGAAGCAAAGAAGAGTTACAACTCTATGGCCAACATGTACAAGCCAATTCCTCACAAGTATTTGACAACTCACAAGATGGGTTATGTGTACTTCTTGCAAGCAGGAATACCCACCACTAACACCATTCTATGACACATCTTGATGAGTAAATCAGGTGATGATAAGATGATCAGAGGTCACTCAATCAACTTGCTGCACCTTTTGGACACTCACACCACATTCCGAGTGATGGACTTGATAGTAGAGACTATCTGAAGGACTGCTACTGATCAGAAAAGATCATGTGGATATGCCCCGTACATTCAGATGCTTATCAATGCTAAGCTAGGCAAGCATGTATATCTCCTTGATCATCACCGTTTACCTCTTCAACCAGAATTTGAAGACAATGAAGTGGTGATGGATGACAATGATACCAGCTCAGCTACAGGCAGAATGACAGCAGAGGCAGCAGAAGTTGAGGCTGCTAGGAATGTGCCACCACCAGTTCCACAGCTCAGAACTCAAGCTGAGAAAATGGTATTTATAGTTAGCTCTGTCAAAGGTATGGAGAAGAACATCACAACGATTCTACAAAATCAGAAAAGCCTAGAGCGGGTCGTGGAAACAAAATTTCATGACATGGTGTGAAGGTTACAGAATTGACGACTATAGTCAAACAAATTCAACATGAAGTTGACTCAGTGCAAATTCCACGCTTAAATGATGATGATGATGATGATGAGTCGCCTCCTCACACTACTACTCAGTTCAGCACCACGCCTAGGTCAGCTGTTGTACCTGCTCCGGAGACAAGACAGACTTCATCCGCTCAAGCATGTGCACCTGCACCTTCCGCTCCAGCTCGAGCTCAAGCACCACCAGTATCCTGTCCTCCAGCTATAGGACATTCAACAGAAGACTTTGTGGACGCTCTCCTGTCAACTCTGTCATCAGCTGCCCAGAAAGATGATTAGCTCTATACTTTAGAACTTTTTGGTAACTTGTTGCCAAAGTGGGAGAAATGTATAGATCATAGGGCTTTGAGTGAGAGAAAGATTTTGACTTTATTTGCTCTCATTTGGTTTTACAAACTTTGATATTTTGGATGACTTTATCCAGTTCCTGTGTTTGATCATACGCTTTATCTTGTTTGATGCTACACTATTATCTTTTAGTTATCCATGTGATGATCATTCACTTATCTTGTTGGTGTCATGTGCATTACTATTCATTCTTATCTTGTTTACGCACCACCAGGATGTATGTGACCTGGAAGAGTGATCCATGATCCTAATTCATTGTGCATTTGCATTCAAACACAAATTTTATATAACGCAAAAATTTAGGGGGAGGTCTTGCTTTTCACATACTTCTCAAAGCGTCGATCCTAATAATTGATTATATCTTTTGTCGATGCTTTGATCTATATGTTGTCATCAATTTCCAAAAAGGGGGATATTGAAAGCACAATTGCTCCCTAGGGTGGTTTTGATAATTGATCACAACATATGCATCACTGGACTAATATGTTTATCCTAGTATATTTCAGAAAAGTTCAAAAGATGCTTTGGCTAAAGGCTTATGTGCAGATGCCCCTTTGATGCAAGAAAGGAATAGGATTGGCTCAAGCTTCAAGCTAGACGAATCTTATTTTTATATTTATGAGAAATCACTTTTGAGTCCATAGGAAAGCCAATACTATTAAACGGGATGAGGTATTAAAACGAACTGATTGCTCAAATGCTCTAAGTTAGCCACCAAAATACCCCGTCATTTTCCCCACATAACCATTTTGTCCAAAACCACATACTCAAAATCGATGCCACCAAGTTTTCCAATTCGGCCCCACCGTGTTTGACCTCAGACTGAACCGTAGCCATTCCCACCAAATCGGTGCAACCAAAACCATATTGGTGCTACCAAGTTTGGGTGACCAACTTTTGGTTGCCTCGGTACACAAAATCGGAATTTGCGAGTTTGAGTATCGGTGTCACCGATTTTTCTCATCTGACCGTTAGTCACTTTTTCAGAGCCATCGAGTTGTGTATATGGGTCTCACCGAGATTCAAAAGTTCCTACCTTTAGTACAAGTTGGTACCATCGATTTTATGACTTCAGTGTCATCGAGTTTGCCACTTTAGGTGTAACGGTTGGATTTTGTGTGCTGCCTATATATACCCCTTCACCCACCTATCATTCGTGGGAGAAGCACTCAAAACACACACTTCATTGGCAGATGCATTCTTCTGGGAGGGAGCCACCTACTCATGTGTTGAGACCAATATATTCCGATCTAATCATTTGAAACTTGATCTCTAGCCTCCCCAAGTTGCCTTCCACCAAATAAATCTCTCCTACCCATGACTATTCTGTGAGAGAATGATTTTGTGTGAGGAGACTATCTTTAGAAGCACACGAGCAAGGAGTTGTTATTCTACCCCATCTATTACCTTTCGGAGGGTGGTGCCTCCTAGATTGGTTAGGTGTCGCTTGGGAGCCTCCTACTTCATGTTGTAGAGTTGAACCATGATGTTTGTAAGGGCAAGGAGATCGCCTACTTCGTGAAAATCTACCATGAGTAAGGCTACTCCTTCATGGACGAAAGCCGCGGTGGAATAGACAAGACCGCTTCTTCGGGAACCCTTCGTGGGTGGAGCCCTACGTGGACTCTCACAGCCGTTACCCTCTGTGGGTTGAAGTCTCCACTAACATGGACATATGATTGCGCCTCCTATCGGAACCATGCCAAAAATCACCGTGTCAACCTCATGCGTTTGATCTCCCTACCTTACTCCTTTACTTTACACTTGCATGTTTTACTTTCTGCTGCTACACTCTTAGAACTGCATGTGTAGGGTGTACTTGACTTGCCTTAACTGCCGAAGCTGCCCCTCAACTAAAATTGGGAAAAGGATAAATTTCTATATTGTCAAGTAGTCTAATCACCCCCCTCTAGACATACTTCCGATCCTACACTAGCTTTAAATAGTTGCCCCTACAACCACTAGCTGGTTGGCTTTTCCAAGGGAGAAATTGACACTTGTTAATTGAGAGCATCCCATCCTCGAGGAGTTTCATTGAAATTCATCAACGAGGAAAAACCCAAAACCCGAACCAAAACCAAAAACCCAAAGTGATGGAGCATCACTGAAGAGATTGTTCCTGTGTGGAATCAATGATGTTACCTTTGAAGACAGTGTATCTTTGAGACGGTTAGGCGTCAATGGTCCAGAGAATCCAGAAGTAAATTATGGATTGCCAGGTGACCGAATTTGTGAGGGTTTGGAAGTCTGCCGTGAAGACTTACCATGAGTGTTGGACGAGGTTTGTGTGACCTTAGATCAAGGACAATACGGTAAAGATTGTGTGTCGTGGGACTGTTTGTCATTTCGTTTAAATACCAAGCCGCTCCAAACCAGACGTATGACTATCACAGCAGTTGGAACTCAGTCATCAAATCATTGTCTTCATCTAGCTCCTGGTTCTATTTCCTTAACTCCTTTATTTCCTCGAGTACTTGTTCATGAAATTGATCGTTACTGTTTGAAGACTTTGACTGAATACTTCCTGAATTTCCTCACTCAAATTCTGTAGTCACCTTGTCCTTCACTTGCTTATCCCCTTTATATGCTACCGGTGCTGTGTGTAAGTTTCATTTCATCATGATGATAATGCTACTACAATGTTTCGCATGCACTTGAGTAATTATTCCTCTGCTAGTATTTTGTCGCTTAGCAATTTCCTCAACGAGTAATTCCTCGGTGAAGAATTTGTAAAAATCGCCTATTCGCCCCCTCTAGTCAATATAACGTACTTTCAATTCCTATCACAGCAATGTACTCCCTTGTTCCGTGTGATTTGGGTTTAACCACCTGGAGTTTTAGTTATGTCGACTTCAGATGTGATAAAAGTATGTGCGAGTTGTCCTACCTTTAAAGTGACGAACTACCCCTACTCGAAGAACAAGATGCGCATGCATCTAGAAGCAATTGACAACGATCTCTGGTATGTTGTGGAAAATGGTGTTCCCTCAGTCATCCCATCTATCAACGATGCTGATGTGAAGAGATTCAAGCAACTCGAATCTTAAGCAAGGAATATCATATTTGGCCATCTGAGGAAAGGTCAATACGATAGATTGAGTGCTTTGGTATCTGCAAAGCTCATGTGGTACATGTCGTCTAAGGTCAACGAAGGAATCTCAACTCAACGTGACTCTTATGTTGATGTTCTTCGCAATGTTTTAAATCGCTTCAAAATACTTTACAATAAAAATGTTCAGCAAACATTCGATCGCCTCACTGATATCTCTAATGAGCTCCAAGCTTTTGGTGCCACTGACTTCACCGATCATGAGGTGGTGAAGAAATTGCTGAGATATATTGATTCCTCATTCGATACACTTGCCTTGATGATTCAAGAGTGTGGATACTACAAATCACTAGATCCCCGTGATATTCTTGAGAAACTCAATACTCAAGAATTCCAATAATCTGAGAAAAGAGATCTCTATGGGCCAATCTATGGAAGATCTCGTGCACTGAAGGAAAAGGCAATTTCTTCATTTGAAGAAGAAGAATCTGATTGTAGTCTTGATGACCCTAAAGAACTTGGTCAGGAACTTGCAATGCTTGTGAGGAAATTCGAGAAGTTCTCCATACGGGGTCAGTTTGGAAAATCTTCAAGAAGAGATATGAAGAAATCAAAATCTTCATCTGAGAACTACAAGAAAAAACTTGTCAGAAATGCAAGAAATCTGGCCATTACATTGCTGATTGGCCATGCTGGGTAAAGGATTTAAAGAAGAAGAAGCATAAAGATAAAAAATTTAATGACTCGAAGAAAAATAAGAAATCTACAAAGTCCTAATCTTCAAAGTCCTTATCACACAAGAAGAATATCTACAAAAAGGCTCGGGCTTTTATTGGCAAGGAAATGGATTCTGAGGAAGAATATGAAGAATATGAGGAAGAGGAAGGATCTGAGGAGGAGTCAAAATCTGGTGTGGCAAGCCTAGCCCTTGCCACCAGGTTCGTCAGCAAGTCCATTTTAAACTTTGAAGAAAATGATATCGTCAATGACAGTGATTACTGCGACGACAACTCTGCCCCCACCTATTGCTTCATGGCAAAAGGTGCCAAGGAACTCAATCATGCTTCCTCATCTGATTCAAGTGATGAACCTGATGATTATCAGAAACCTAGCTACTACAAGCTTATTAATATTGCCGCTAAGCAACAAAATGCTATTGAAAATCTTTAGAAACTTCTAGACAAAAGCGACGACCTGTTGAACGTGGAAATGGACCAGGCACAAACTCTGAGTGATGAATTTCAACGTCTTCAATCTAAGTTTTAAAAACTTCAAAGTCGTCATGAAACACTGTTAGTTGATCACGAGCAATGTTCTTATGAATTTCTTCAAATGAAGCAAGACCTTGAGAAAGTGAGAATGTCTCATGGTGATCTTCAAAGGGAAAACGATTCTTTGATTGCTCAAAAAATCAGTTCTGCTCAGGAAGTATTCATTCCGCCATGTTTGAAATGGATCAATCATGAATCTGCTAATTCTTCACCTAAATATTCAAATGCTTCTATTGCTACAAATTCTTCAACTATATTTGTGGTCACAAACTCCTCACTTGAGTAACCCACAAGTTTCAATGACAAAAATGGAGGGTTGAAGGAACTATATGTGAAAGACATATAAAAAAGTCTCAAAGGGCATCAAACCATTTGCAATGTGCTCTAAAAGCAGATTCTGAACAGAAACCCTAGGAAAGAGGGTATTGCATTTGAGAGGAAATTGAATGCTGATGGATTATACTCGAAACCTGAGCAGTATCCCAAAACCTAGTGGGTTGCTCCAAAACGACCTCCTGCATATCCATCTACATACTTTAAACTGTTCAAAAATCAGAATGATGAAATATTTGCTAGATACTCCCTCCATTCGTAAATATAAGGTGTATTGTTTTTAGAAAAAGTCAAACTTCTCTTAACTTTGACCAAGTTTATAGAGAAAAATATCAATGTGTAGAATATGAAATCATTGTTACTATATTCACCATGCAATATATATTTTTATATTTGACATATTTAGTACTGTAGATCCTTATATATTTTTCTATAAAGTTGGTCAAACATAGACAATGTTTGACTTCTTAAAAAACTAATACACCTTACATTTAGGAATGGAGGGAGTATGTTGGAACAAACTACAGGAACGGACCACACTTGAGGAAGATCTGGGTTCCCATAAGTTGTTTGGTAAATCTTTACGTAAATGTCCTCGTGATGCCACCCATGAAGAACAGGAACCCCAGATCAAATCTTGAAGGGGACCAAAGTCTTCACATGGATACAATTTCTCATATGGACAAAGTTGTCCTCATACTCGTGCTAATGCTTTTGTTAAGGAGGGAAACAAGGAGGACCACGAATATGTGCATTATTCTTCAAATCATTATGTTCATAAATCCTCGAAGAATTTCTCTCATGTGCATTCAAGTACACTAACCCCCTGCCGTGAAATGAAGTGCATTAGCTTCAATGCCTAAGTTTTGATACGCTTCTTGTAGAATGATGAAATCTTTACCACCCCTTCAGATGTGCATGGTGAAGAAAATGAACTAACCATTTATGTAGGTCAGGTCCCCACACACTTAAATGTCCGAAGAATTTACTAGAGACCCGAGGAAATGCTTGAAAGGACGCAAGCTAATCATGATGAAATGAGACCAATCATTTCACACGTCCTCATGATTCTTACCTCTACACTGTTTGATGAAATTCAACTCTGATGGATTTGATATCATATTCTTCGCTCTGAAGCATATGATATGGTAAGTCATACTAATTCATCTGCAGGATGAAAACCCTAAAGCCATTGAGTGGGTCCTCAAGAGTAGATGTACTAATCACATAACTGGTGACAAGAATTCATTGATGGACATTCCATTAAATCCATCTCATGTGAAGCATATCACCTACGCACACAAAGGAAAAAAAGCAAGGTATTGGGTCTAGGTAAGGTTGCAATCTCGAAGGATTAACACAAGGACAAACTCATGCTTGTCGAATCCCTCAGATTCGACCTCATGTCAGTATTAATGCTTTCTGATATTGATATGATTGGTTATCTTTGGCAAATATCGTTGCATAGTCATGATGGAATCTGACAAATCAGAAGTGTTCGAAGGCTTTATGAGAGGAGATTTTTATATTGTTGATTTCTCTACAGGTTCACACCTGGCCATGTGTCTACATGCAAAAGCTTTAGAGGGCTCCCTATGGCATCGATGACTTGGTCATGCTGGCATGAGGAACTTGCACACTCTCGTGAAGAAGAAGCATGCTATTGGCATCGAGGGCATCAAATTACTCAAGGATCATTTGTGTGGAGCTTGTGAGTCTCGAAAGATGACTAGATTCAATAATCCCTCAAAGACAATCATGAATATCACTCGTCCATTTGAATTGCTTCACATGAACCTCTTTGGCCCTGCTCATAATGCCACACTAACCGATGCTCATTATCTATATGGCTTTGTCATTGTTGATGATTATTCACCTTACACTTGGTTGCATAATATATGTTACAAAAATGTGGTGAAGGAAGTCTTCAGATGATTTTCCTCAAGTGCATCGATGAATATCGGTGTCAAGATCAAGCACATCAGGAGTGATAATGGGACTAAATTCAAAAAAACTGGTCTTGATGATTATCTTTATGAACATGGTATTACTCATCACCTATATGCCCCATATATCCTCAACAGAATTGCGTCGTGGAGGGAAAGAATAGGACTCTTGTTGAGATGGCTTAAACCATGCTTGAAGAATCCCAAATTCCTCGTCGCTTCTGGTCTGAGCCAATCAACACTACCTGCAACATCATCAACATGGTATATCTTCACAAATTCCTCAAGAAGACCTCATATGAATTCCTCACTGACATGAAACCAAATGTAAGTTATTTCAAAGTCTTCGGTGTAAGACGCTGTATTAGAGATTGATACGTCTCCATCGTATCTACTTTTCCAAACTCTTTTGCCCTTGTTTTGGACTCTAATTTGCATGATTTGAATGGAACTAACCTGGACTGGCGCTGTTTTCAGCAGAATTGCCTTGGTGTTATTTTTGTGCAGAAATCAAAGTTCTCCAAACGTCCTGAAAATTTACGGGGAGCAGTTTTGGAAAATATAAAACATATCTGCGCCCAGTTCCACCTCAGAGGGTGGGCCAGTGGGCCACAAGCCCCTGCTCCGCCACCACCCCCTGGTGGCAGTGGGCAGGGTTGTGAGGCCCACATGCACCTGACGCCCCCAACTCTAGCTCTATAAGTTGCCTTTCGTCCGAGAAAAAAATAAAAAGAGAAGTTTTCATCGCGTTTTCGATACGGAGGCGCCGCCACCACCTATTCTTCATCTGGAGGGCAGATCTAGAGTCCGTCTTGGGCTCCGGAGAGGGGAAATCATCGCCATCGTCATCATCAACCTTCTTCCCTCTCCAATTCCATGAAGCTCTTCGTCGTTTGTGAGTAATCTATTCGTAGGCTCACTGGGCGGTGATGAGTAGGATGAGATCTACCATGTAATCGAGTTAGTTTTGATGGGGATTGATCCCTAGTATCAACTATGTTCCGAGATTTGATGTTGCTACTACTTTGCCATGCTTAATGCTTGTCACTAGGGCCCGAGTGCCATCATTTCAGATCTGAAATTATTATGTTGTCACCAATATATGTGTGTTTTAGATCCGATCTTGCAAGTTGTAGTTACCTACTATGTGTTATGATCCGGCAACCCCGGAGTGACAATAACCGGAACCACTCCCAGTGATGACCATATTTTGAGGAGTTCATGTGTTCACCAAGGGCTAATGCGTTGGTCCGGTTCTTTATTAAAAGGAGAACCTTAATATCATGTAGTTTCCTTTTGGACCCCGCTACCACGGGAGGGATGTACAATAGATGTCATGCAAGTTCTTTTCCCTAAGCGCGTATGACGACACACGGAATGCATGCCTACATCACATTGACGAACGTGAGCTAGGCACATATCTCTCCATGTTATAGCTGTTGCATGATGAATATCATCCAAAAAAATCACCGACCCATTGCCTACGAGTTTGTCCTACTATTACTTGTCTTGCTCTGCTGCTGCTACTACTATTGCTACTGCTGTTACTTGTCTTGCTGTCGTGCTGCTGCTACTGTTGCTACTGCTGTTACTTGTTTTGCTCTGCTGCTACAACTGTTGCTATTACCGTCGCTTGCTACTGCTGTCACTACTGCTGTTACTTGCCATTGCTATTGCTCGTTACACTGCTACTACCTGCTACACTGTTGGTTCGCTGGCCATTGACGGGAACTGACAAGTTCCATCAACGCGGCAACGGAGGCGCCATTGATACAATCGTTAGGAATAGTCTACCGTCAACAGATCGTTTCTGACACTGTTGTTATCATACTACTTTGCTGTTACTACTGTGCTTGCAGATACTAATCTTTCAGGTGTGGTTGAATCTGACAAATTCAGCTGCTAATACTTGAGAGTATACTCTCACCTCCTGACTGGCTCATCAACAAATTGGGTCGAATACTCTACCCTCGAAAACTGCTGCGAACCCACGCGCTGGTGGGCCGTCAACAACATTCTTCTAGTTTCATTACTGGGAGTGCTATTAGCATTCTTCTGGTGCCGTTGCAGGAGAAGGTTTGTTGTTATAAGCATTCGTCTAGCTAACACCAGAGATTGTAGATCAACATTTTATGGCGCCGTTGCCGGGGAGGTGTTGCTATATTCTCTGAGTTACTTGGGATTTATATCTGCTGATCACTATGAAGAATCTGAAGGATCCGAAGACCAAAGTCTTGACCTCAACTACGAGGGGAGGTAAGGAATTGCCATCTAGCTCTGCACTTGATTCACCTTCAGTTATGAGTAAGTTTGCGACATCACCTCCTGCTAGAAATCTTGATATGTTGCCTGTGCTTGATGATGCTTGTGATAGTACTGCTAGAGATGCTATGCTGGATACTATGCCTGATGATACTATGCTTGATACTATGCCTGATGATGCCATGCTTGATACTCTGCCTGATGATGCTAGAGATGCTATTTTGCCTGATGATGCTATGCTTGATACTGCTAGAGATACTCCTTTGCCTGATGTTCCACTAGGAGTGTTCCTTGATGCTCATATTGCTAGAGTTACTGCCAATGCTCGTGATGCTTCTAATACTGTCGATACTATTGAGATAGAACCTGCTTTTGCTCCTGCTAGATCTAGCTCTCCTAGATATGAATTGCCTGATATACCTGAGGGTTATGTTATGGAGGGAGAGATAGGTGAGGATTTTCTTGCATGTAAGGATGCCTATGACGCTGAGAAATTACTTCTCAAGTGGAAGGAAAAATCTCGGGAAGCTAGGATGAAAAATGACCCAAAGTTTACCACTTCGCCTATCTTTGTCACCGATAAGGATTATGAATTCTGTCGACCCTGAGGTAATCTCTCTAGTCGAATCTGATCCTTTTCACGGTTATGAGTCTGAGACGATCATAGCCCATCTTGCCAAACTATCCGAAATAGCCAACCTTTTCACTAATGAGGAGAAGATCCACCACTACTATATCCTTAAGCAGTTTCCTTTCTCTCTAAAGGATGACGCTAAAGCCTGGTTCACCTCTCTTGCTCCTGGATGTGTGCGTAGTACCCAGGAGATGCTCTATTACTTCTGTGAGAAATATTTCCCTGCCCATAAGAAGCAAGGTGCCTTGCAGGAAATATACAACTTTGCTCAACTCCAAGAAGAGAGTCTTCCACAAGCTTGGGGGAGGCTCGTCCAGCTACAAAATGCTTTGCCTAATCACCCTCTTAAGAAGAACGACATACTTGATATCCTCTATAACAGACTTACCGATGCCTCTAGAGACTACCTAGATAGTTGTGCCGGTTGTGTTTTTACGGAACGAACTGTAGAACAAGCTGAGACCCTAGTGAATAACCTCTTGATCAACGATAATGCTTGGACTATACCCGAACCATCTCCTAAGCCAACTCCTAAGAAGAGAGGTATTCTATTCCTCAGTCCCGAGGATATGCAAGAAGCCAAGAAATCTATGCAAGAGAAAGGCATTAGATCTGAAGATGTCAAAAATCTACCACCTATCGAAGAGATCCATGGTCTCGATAACCCGATACAGGTAGTAGAAGTGAATTCTCTGCGTAGGTTTGATGAGAGTGATATTCCTTTTGATAAACCTGCTAGCCTATGCTTTGATGAATTTGACGACTTTGTTGCCAAAGAACAGAGTTTCAATGGTTATGTTAGCAGACATTTGGAACAAAGTGCTCGTATGCTTAGCCATTTAAGTGCTTGTGTAGACAGAAATGCCAATGCTTTGAAGCTTCTGAGTAAACATGCCTCTATGATTACTACTCAGGTAGAACAAGTACTTAAAGCTCAGAATGACTTGCTCAATGAATTAAATGAAAACTCTGTCAGAGTTATTACTAGAGGAGGCAAAATGACTCAGGAACCTTTGTATCCTGAAGGTCATCCTAAAAGAATTGATCAAGATTCTCAAGGAATCAATGCTGATACACCTAGTCATCCTAAGGAGAAGAAGAAGGATGATAGGAACCTGCACGCCGGTTCACCAAATACTGTCACACCTGAAGATACTAATGATATTTCTGCGTCTGATGCAGAAACACAATCAGGTGATGAACATGAACCTGGTGACAATATGGACAGTCATGTTTATAATAATGCTCAACCTAGCCATGACGAGGATGTGGAGATTGAACCTACGGTTAATCCTGATAATCCACAACCTAAGAGATACGACAAGAATGACTTCACTGCTAAGAAGCATGGTAAAGAAAGAGAGCTATGGGTTCAGAGACCTATGCCCTTTCCTCCTAAGCCATCCAAGAAAAAGGATGATGAGGATTTTGAGCGCTTCGTTGAGATGATAAGACCCGTCTTTCTGCAGATGCGGTTAACTGATATGCTCAAGATGTCTCCCTATGCCAAGTACATTAAAGATATCGTGACTAATAAACGGAAGATACCAGATCTTGATATCTCCACCATGCTTGCCAATTACACTTTCAAAGGTGGAACTCCTAAGAAACTTGGTGATCCTGGAGTGCCCACTATAACTTGCTCCATTAAAGGAAACTACGTAAGAACTGCCTTATGTGACGTTGGAGCCGGTGTTAGTGTTATGCCGCTCTCTCTTTATCGTAGACTTGAATTGGATAAGTTGACACCCACTGAAATTTCTCTGCAAATGGCTGACAAATAAACTGCTTTCCCTATCGGCATTTGCGAGGATGTGCCTGTTGTGGTTGCTAATACCACTATCTTAACAGACTTTGTTATCTTGGATCTTCCCGAGGACGATGCCATGGCTATCACCCTCGGGAGACCCTTTTTAAACACTGTAGGGGCTGTTATAGATTGCAACAAAGGCAATGTCGCTTTCCACATCAACGGTAACGAGCACACAGTGCACTTTCTGAAGAAACGATATCCAGTACATTGCATTAATGCTATCGAGAAGATTTCATCGATTCTCATGGGGAGCTTTGAATGCCCTATTAATCGTGTCAAGATGAAGTATGATTTGCTTGTTGGGGAGATTTATATCCCCAATGAGGTGACTTAGTGGCTATTCGAAAATTCTCCGTTTTCTTTTGCGATTCGAGAAGGTTTTTTCATAAGGACTTGATCAATCCCATTGACGGATTTCTTTCGATGGCCATGAGACGGATGAATCAGAGAGGCACATACCTCTGTTTTGAGTTTTCCTTTTCTGTTGCTTAGAACAAAAATGATGGAATTAGTTTAGCTTCTCCTGTTTTCTGTTTTAGCATCCTGGAGAAAAATACCTCGAAAATAGAAGTTCTCCGATAGTCCTGAAAATTTAGTATGATTTTTTCTGGAATTTTTGAAAATTTCTGGGCCTGAGAACTGGCCTGGGGCCTGACCAGTGGTCCACAAGCCCCCCCACCGCCACCTACCCCCTGGTGGCGGGGTGCAAGCTTGTGGGGCCCACACGCACCCCCTCCACTCATTCCAGCTCCCAGCCTCTTCTTCCACCTCCAGAAAAAAATGTTTCGCAGCTCAAACCCGTGTTCTTGCTCATTTGGTTGTGATTTTCGATCTCCTTGCTCAAAGCACCATTCTCCGAACTGTTTTGGGGAAATTACTCCTTGGTAAGTGAATCCTCCATTGGTCCAATTAGTTTTTGCTCTAGTGCTTTATCTTTCACATATTCTTGCTACGTTGGTGACCCTGTTATTGAGCTTGAAAGGTTGATTTTAGCTGGTTCCAAGTAGTTTTAGCGCGTGATTGTAACATCCCAAATTTTTAGATTTGGCATGTTAACAGGATCATTTTTTGTCATGTTGATTTCTATGCATGTTTGATTTTTTTTTAAATATTCTATTCATTATGCAACTCAGGGCAATTTATATTGGAGTGGAGATAACATGACTTCTCCCCATTGAAATAAAAAGTTCATAATGTTTAGAATATTATTTGGAGTCTCCTGTTATGGTTTTGCAAATTTCATAATCTCGGAAATCATTTTCAGTTGATTTTTCAATGCTCGTTGTGTAGCTTTTTGCATAAAAAGTTATTTTGAAAAAATTGCATTTGGTGGAACTAGGGTTGTATAGTTTGTATATATTTTACCCGGGGTTTACAGTCTCCTTTTATATTTTCTTTTATTTTTCTTAACAAGATATTTTTTATGTGGTTATTTTGTTTGCGCACTGTGCAGTCGGGGTGCACAGTAGCCCACCAGCGACAAAGTCGAGCGGCTGGAGCACAGCAGCCAGCGGCCCAGCGCACCGAGCGCCCCAAGCCCAGGAAGCTCGTCTCCTTCGTGAGACAGGACTTTTCCTCACATACGTACAAGTACAAGAGCTCCCTTGTGCCCGATCCAAATCCTCATCGAACCGGTTGATCTGCTGCTTCCCCCTCTCGTCTATGACCATATATAAGACCCCCAACCTCTCCTCGACCGATTTTTGGCAAAACCTAGGATTTTCGTGCCCTGAAGACCCTGTTCGATCTCGCCGGAGTTCTCTGCCTGAAGCTCTTCGCCAGAGGAGCCCCGCCGCTCATTGGACCCCGTCGCCCCCTGCGTCCGATCGCCGTCGCCACAGCACCGCCGCCCACGCCCGAGCCACCGCCGTCGTTCCCCTGTTGGTCACGGTGAGCCTGCAGCACCATTTGCCACAGTCAATCCCAACCAGATTTTAATCTGTTTTTAGATCGGTCAGATTCCCGGTAAGATTTTGAAACGTGTTTAACTTTTGATCCGTAGCTCCGAATCAGGAATTTTTTTCCTGTGATCTCGAGTTGACGAGTAAATTTGATAGAACCAATAGTTTCCAGGTTATAAATATTTAAAATTTTACTTGGATCAGATTTAGTTCAAACCTCCCGGAGCCCATATTTTGCAAACCGTTCATCTAATTTCATTATTTCTTTTTGCTCTGTGCTCCCACTATAATGTAGATAATAAATAACTACTCATATGTTTCTGTCAATTGTGTTTTATTTGAATTCTTTGCTGTTGACTTTATTTTGATGTTATGTGAGTACGGTTTATTTATCGATGCCTTCGTCGAATATATATAGGTTGTCCGGAGTGTGGAGCGAATCATAATTAAGTGTTAGAGTACTTCAGCACCGTTCAAGGCAAGTTTGCACTTTTGATTTTGCTCATCCTATATGTATGTTCTGCATTGTTATGATATGTTATGTGTTTGGTGTGATTCTTATATTGCTTGTCGCCGTATGTGTGTCCTGGATTGCATTGTTTAATTGTGTTCTTGGATATGCTATGGTAGACATGGACTCGTACCGAGTGTTTTATGAAGTAGTGAGTGTTTATAGCTGTAGGCTCGGGGCTTTTGCTCGAGTGATTGCGTCTATGGCTGAGTGCTCTATTGTCCCTAGAGAATGCGCCATGACTGAGCTCACTTGAGTTGTCGGGACTTAAATCACGTGAATGCGTTGATGGCTGAGCGCTTTAGAGTCCCCATTGAATGCGTCATCGACTGAGCGCACTTGATACATCTTGAAGATCTTTGTCATTTCACCATAGGTTTGTGAGTTCTCTGTTGCGGGTTTAAATTGGTTGTGGCGTGTGAGACCTTGATCAGTTTACGGAGGTAGGTGAAGTTAGCTTTATGCCGAACCAACTTGACTGTTTTGGTTGTCATACATTGCTTATATGTGTAGGTTTGCATTGTCATTATGTGTGAATTCCCAATACATTCAATGTATTGACCCTTGTGGCTGCAACTTATCATGTTGCAGGATATTCAGATGATCAGTGAGATACAGTAGGGTCGCGAGTCTTCACTTAACCTTTTCACCGGTGGGCTATGATGGGACTCATCGTTATTATTTCTGCTACCTTTCCGCTGCCATTATTTATTAGAGCTAGCTAAGTGCTATGTAGATTGTTATACTTTGTAAGTTCTAGATCATACGTTGTAATAAATGATGCACTTGCTATTCTGGTATTCATCTATACTGTGTGTGCTAGTGAGTCGATCCAGGGACGAGCACAGTTAAGCACGGAGACTCAAATCCTTCGAGGTTAGGTCGTTACAGATGGTATCAGAGCAATGCGTTGACTGTAGGTCGTGGCCCTAGAAAATGGATTAGAAAAGCCATAGGATTGAAAATTTATTCTATAAACTTTGTCTACATCTTACTCTTTCATTAGATAACCACTCTAGTTGTTGGAAATATTCCCTAGAGGCAATAATAAATTAGTTATTATTATATTTCTTAGTTCATGATAATCGTTTATTATCCATGCTATAATTGTATTGATTGGAAACACAATACTTGTGTGGATATATAGACAAAACACTGTCCCTAGTAAGCCTCTAGTTGACTAGCTCGTTGATCAAAGATGGTCAAGGTTTCCTGGCCATAGGCAAGTGTTGTCACTTGATAACGGGATCACATCATTAGGAGAATCATGTGATGGACTAGACCCAAACTAATAGACGTAGCATGTTGATCGTGTCATTTTGTTGCTACTGTTTTCTGCGTGTCAAGTATTTGTTCCTATGACCATGAGATCATATAACTCACGGACACCGGAGGAATGATTTGTCTGTATCAAACGTCGCAACGTAACTGGGTGACTATAAAGATGCTCTACAGGTATCTCCGAAGGTGTTCATTGAGTTAGTATGGATTGAGACTGGGATTTGTCTCTCCGTGTGACGGAGAGGTATCTCGGGGCCCACTCGGGCCCACTCGGTAATACAACATCACACACAAGCCTTGCAAGCAATGTGACTTAGTGTAAGTTGCGGGATCTTGTATTACGGAACGAGTAAAGAGACTTGCCGGTAAACGAGATTGAAATAGGTATGCGGATACTGATGATCGAATCTCGGGAAAGTAACATACCGAAGGACAAAGGGAATGACATACGGGATTATATGAATCCTTGGCACTGAGGTTCAAACGATAAGATCTTCGTAGAATATGTAGGATCCAATATGGGCATCCAGGTCCTGCTATTGGATATTGACCGAGGAGTCTCTCGGGTCATGTCTACATAGTTCTCGAACCCGCAGGGTCTGCACACTTAAGGTTCGACGTTGTTTTATGCGTATTTGAGTTATATGGTTGGTTACAGAATGTTCTTCGGAGTCCCGGATGAGATCACGGACGTCACGAGGGTTTCCGGAATGGTCCAGAAACGAAGATTGATATATAGGATGACCTCATTTGATTACCGGAAGGTTTTCGGAGTTACCGGGAATGTACCGGGAATGACGAATGGGTTCCGGGAGTTCACCGGGGGGGGACCCACCCCGGGGAAGCCCATGGGTGTTTGGGGTGCCACACCAGCCCTTAGTAGGCTGGTGAGACAGCCCAAGAGAGGCCTATGCGCATAGGAAAGAAAATCAAAGAGGAAAGAAAAAAAAGAAGGAGGTGGGAAAGGGAAGAAGGACTCCACCTTCCAAACCAAGTGGTTTCCGGTTTGGGAGGGGGAGACCTTCCCCCTTGGCTCGGCCGACTCCCTTGGGATTCCTTGGACCCCAAGGCAAGTCTTCCCCCTCCTCCTCCTATATATAGTGGGGTTTTAGGGCTGATTTGAGACGACTTTTCCACGACAGCCCGACCACATACCTCCACGGTTTTTCCTCTAGATCGCGTTTCTGCGGAACTCGGGCGGAGCCCTGCTGAGACAAGGTCATCACCAACCTCCGGAGCGCCGTCACGCTGCCAGAGAACTCTTCTACCTCTCCGTCTCTCTTGCTGGATCAAGAAGGCCGAGATCATCGTCGAGCTGTACGTGTGCTGAACGCGGAGGTGCCGTCCGTTCGGTACTAGATCGTGGGACTGATCGCGGGATTGTTCGCGGGGCGGATCGAGGGACGTGAGGACGTTCCACTACATCAACCGTGTTCACTAACGCTTCTGTTGTACGATCTACAAGGGTACGTAGATCACTCATCCCCTCTCGTAGATGGACATCACCATGATAGGCCTTCGTGCGCGTAGCAAATTTTTTGTTTCCCATGCGACGTTCCCCAGCACTAGTATCTTGACCAGCTTAAGTAAGAACTAGTGTTGAGACCACCACTTATCTTGTTTTTATTGCGATATTAACGTGTTAGCGTATCTGTTTATGCCCACTTTGTGGCATGACGATACTAGGTTGCTTGCTTGATTGTTATTTTGCTTGTTTGTTAAATTAGGATCTTGTCGGAATTCTTCGACTATATATATAGATATGTTTGATTATTGTTCTGTTTGTTGGAGTTATGTGATAGTGTGATTTGTTTGATTTGGATTTTTATGGTAGCATATGGGTAGTGTTTTTCCCCTTAGGCCTAATTCTATCTAGATCTCATCTATGCTTACTCACTAGATGTCGTCGAGACGTAATACTAGAGCTAGTGGTTCAGGAGACAACAACAATGATGTGCCACCATACATGCAACAATACCTTCAAGGACAGGCCCAGTTGATCCAGCTACTCACTCAGAACATAGGGAACAACAACAACAATCCACCTCCACCACCACCACCGATGGATGCACTTACTCGTTTCTTGAGGTTGAATCCTTAGAGGTTTTCCAGCAGCCCCAAACCTACTTTAGCAGATGATTGGCTTCGTTCGGTTAGTAGGAACTTTAAGACTGTTGGCTGCACTGATGCAGAGAGAGTGAGGTTTGCCTCACATCTGTTGGAGGGTCCTGCCGCAGCTTGGTGGGACAACTACCTGGTCACCTATCCCATTGATACTATCACCTGGGCGCAGTTTCAGGCAGCTTTCCGCGCCGCACATGTGTCTCCTGGCGCCATGAGTCTGAAAAAGAAGGAGTTTCGTAGCTTGTGTGAGAGAGGTCGCTCAGTTAATGAGTATGTGGAGGAGTTCAATAAGCTTGCACGCTATGGGCCTAACGATGTTAACACTGATGCAACCAGACAGGAGAAGTTCTTGGAGGGTCTCGATGACGAGTTGGATGTTCAGTTGACAGTGGCAACTTTCAACAATTGTCACGAGCTTATTGATAAAGCTATTGTACTTGATGGAAAATTTCAAGAGGTGGAGGATCGGAAAAGGAAGGCAAGCGACACTGAGTTCAACTCTGGAGGTCATCAGAAGCAACGTAATTCATCAACATCTTCTGAGTACTATGATTCTGAAGTGGACGTGTATAATGGCCATAACCACGAGGTACATAATTATCATAATGGCAATGGGCACAACCATAATGGACAAAGGAATGAGAACAACAACCACACCACTTTGACGCCCACCAAGAAGGATATAAGTCACTTACTTTGTTATAGGTGTAGAAACCCGGGGCATTATTCCAACAACTGCCTTGTGTTGAAGGACATGGATGATGACAATGCAAGCTCCAAAGAAGTGGGGTCTGATCACGTCGAAAGGGGACATGTGAACCACATAATGGTGGGAAGAGCTAATAATGCACCAGTCTTTGGTAAGATTTTAATCAAGTTTCTGTATTATGACCGTTCTCTCAATATTGGTGCATCTTATTTGTTCATGTCAAGGGAGTTTTGGGATATATGCAACGAGTAAGCCTGAAAACCTTGATATATGGATTATATCAATTACCTATCTTTAACCTTGCTAGCCAACTCGAATCTCGAGGACGAGATTCATTTTAAGGGGGGTAGATTTGTAACATCCCAAAATTTTAGATTTGGTATGTTAACAGGATCATTTTTTGTCATCTTGATTTCTATGCATGTTTGATTTTTTTAAAATATTCTATTCATTATGCAACTCAGGGCAATTTATATTGGAGTGGAGATAACATGACTTCTCCCCATTGAAATAAAAGTTCATAATGTTTAGAATATTATTTGGGCCGCCTGATATGGTTTTGCAAATTTCATAATCTCCGAAATCATTTTCAGTTGATTTTTCAATGCTCGTTGTGTAGCCTTTTGCATAAAAAGTCATTTTGAAAAATTTGCATTTGGTGGAACTAGGGTTGTATAGTTTGTATATATTTTACCCGGGGTTTATAGTCTCCTTTTTTATTTTCTGTTATTTTTCTTAACAAGATATTTTTTACGTGGTTATTTTATTTTCCCCCTAGTAGTTTATATATATATATATACATATATATATATATATATATATATATATATATATATATATATATATAAACCTAGGCGCACTGTGTAGTCGGGGTGCACAGTAGCCCAACAGCCACAAGGCCCAGCGGCTAGAGCACAGCAGCCAGCGGCCCAGCGCACCGAGCGCCCCAGGCCCAGCAAGCTCGTCTCCTTCTTGAGACAGGACTTTTCCTCAAGTACGTACAAGTACAGGAGCTCCCTTGTTCCCGATCCAAATCCTCATCGAACCGGTTGATCTGTTGCTTCCCCCTCTCGTCTATGACCATATATAAGACCCCCAACCTCTCCTCGACCGATTTTTGGCAAAACCTAGTATTTTCGTGCCCTGAAGACCCTGTTCGATCTTGCCGGAGTTCTCTGCCTGAAGCTCTTCGCGAGAGGAGACCCGCCGCTCATAGGACCCCGTCGCCCCGTGCGTCCGATCGCCGTCGCCACAGAACCGCCGCCCACGCCTGAGCCACCGCCGTCGTTCCCCTATTGGTCACGGTGAGCCTGCAGCACCATTTGCTACAGTCAATCCCGACCATATTTTAATCTGTTTTTAGATCGGTCAGATTCCCGGTAAGATTTTGAAACGTGTTTAACTTTTGATACGTAGCTTCGAATCAGGAATTTTTTTTCCTGTGATCTCGTATTGACGAGTAGAATTTGATAGAACCAATAGTTTCCAGGTTATCAATATTTAAAATTTTAGTTGGATCAGATTTAGTTCAAACCTCCCGGAGGCCATATTTTGCAAACCGTTCATCTAATTTCATTATTTCTTTTTTCTTTGTGCTCCCACTATAATGCAGATAATAAATATCTACTCATATGTTTCTGTCAATTGAGTTTTAATTGAATTGTTTGCTGTTGACTTTATTTCGATGTTATGTGAGTACAGTTTATTTATCGATGCCTTCGTCGAATATATATAGGTTGTCCGGATTGTGGAGCGGATCAGAATTAAGCGTTAGAGTACTTCAGCACCGTTCAAGGCAAGTTTGCACTTTTGATTTTGCTCATCCGATATGTATGTTCTGCATTGTTATGATATGTTATGTGTTTGGTGTGATTCTTATATTGCTTGTCGCCATATGTGTGTCCTGGATTGCATTGTTTAATTGTGTGCTTGGATATGCTATGGTAGACATGGACTCGTACCGAGTGTTTTATGAAGTAGTGAGTGTTTATAGCTGTAGGCTCGGGGCTTTTGCTCGAGTGAATGCGTCTATGTCTGAGCGCTCTATTGTCCCTAGAGAATACGCCATGACTGAGCGCACTTGAGTTGTCGGGACTTAAATCAGGTGAATGTGTGGATGGTTGAGCGCTTTGGAGTCCCCATTGAATGCGTCATCGACTGAGCGCACTTGATACATCTTGAAGATCTTTGTCATCTCAGTGTAGGTTTGTGAGTTCTCTATTGCGGGTTTAAATTGGTTGTGGCGTGTGAGACCTTGATCAGTTTATGGAGGTAGGTGAAGTTAGCTTTATGCCGAACCAACTTGACTATTTGTTTGTCATACATTGCTTATATGTGTAGGTTTGCATTATCATTATGTGTGAATTCCCAATACATTCAATGTATTGACCCTTGTGGCTGCAACTTATCATGTTGCAGGATATTCAGATGATTAGTGAGATACAGTAGGGTCGCGAGTCTTCACTCAACCTTTTCGCCGGTGGGCTATGATGGGACTCATCGTTATTATTTCTGCTACCTTTCCGCTGCCATTATTTATTAGAGCTAGCTAAGTGCTATGTAGATTGTTATACTTTGTAAATTCTGGATCATACGTTTTAATAAATGATGCACTTAGTATTCTGGTATTCATCTATACTGTGTGTGCTAGCGAGTCGATCCAGGGACTAGCACAGTTAAGCACAGAGACTGAAATCCTTCAAGGTTTGGTCGTTACAGATGGTATCAGAGAAATGCGTTGACTGTAGGTCGTGGCCCTAAAAATGGATTAGAAAAGCCATAGGATTGAAAATTTATTCTATAAACTTTGTCTACATCTTACTCTTTCATTAGATAACCACTCTAGTATCTTGACCAGCTTAAGTAAGAACTAGTGTTGAGACCACCACTTATCTTGTTTTTATTGCGATATTAACGTGTTAGCGTATCTGTTTATGCCCGCTTTGTGGCATGACGATACTAGGTTGCTTGCTTGATTGTTATTTTGCTTGTTTGTTAAATTAGGATCTTGTCGGAATTCTTCGACTATATATATAGATATGTTTGATTATTGTTATGTTTGTTGGAGTTATGTGATAGTGTGATTTGTTTGATTTGGATTTTTATGCTAGCATATGGGTAGTGTTTTTCCCCTTAGGCCTAATTCTATCAAGATCTCATCTATGCTTACCCACTAGATGTCGTCGAGACGTAATACTAGAGCCAGTGGTTCAGGAGACAACAACAATGATGTGCCACCACACATGAAACAATACCTTCAAGGACAGGCCCAGTTGATCCAGCTACTCACTCAGAACATAGGGAACAACAACAACAATCCATCTCCACCACCACCAGTGGATGCACTTACTCGTTTCTTGAGGTTGAATCCTTAGAGGTTTTCTAGCAGCCCCGAACCTATTGTAGGAGATGATTGGCTTCGTTCGGTTAATAGGAACTTTGAGACTGTTGGCTGCACTGATGCAGAGAGAGTGAGGTTTGCCTCACATCTGTTGGAGGGTCCTGCCGCAGCTTGGCGGGACAACTACCTGGTCACCTATCCCATTGATACTATCACCTGGGCGCAGTTTCAGGCAGCTTTCCGTGCCGCACATGTGTCTGCTGGCGCCATGAGTCTGAAAAAGAAGGAGTTTCGTAGCTTGCGTCAGAGAGGTCGCTCAGTTAATTAGTATGTGGAGGAGTTCAATAAGCTTGCATGCTATGCGCCTAACGATGTTAACACTGATGCAACCAGACAGGAGAAGTTCTTGGAGGGTCTCGATGACGAGTTGGATGTTTAGTTGACACTGGCAACTTTCAACAATTGTCATGAGCTTATTGATAAAGCTATTGTACGTGAGGGAAAATTTCAAGAGGTGGAGGATCGGAAAAGGAAGGCAAACGACACTGAGTTCAACTCTGGAGGTCTTGAGAAGCAACGTAATTCATCAACATCTTTTGAGTACTATGATTCCAAAGTGGACGTGTATAATGGCCATAACCACGAGGTACATAATTATCATAATGGCAATGGGCACAACCATAATGGACAAAGGAATTAGAACAACAACCACACCACTTTGACGCCCACCAAGAAGGATATAAGTCACTTACTTTGTTATAGGTGTAGAAACCCGGGGCATTATTCCAACAACTGCCCTGTGTTGAAGGACATGGATGATGACAATGCAAGCTCCAAAGAAGTGGGGTCTGATCACGTCAAAAGGGGACATGTGAACCACACAATGTTGGGAAGAGCTAATAATGCACCAGTCTTTGGTAAGATTTTAATCAAGTTTCAGTATTATGACCGTTCACTCAATATTGGTGCATCTTATTTGTTCATGTCAAGGGAGTTTTGGGATATATGCAACGAGTAAGCCTGAAAACCTTGATATATGGATTATATCAATTACCTATCTTTAACCTTGCTAGCCAACTCGAATCTCGAGGACGAGATTCATTTTAAGGGGGTAGATTTGTAACATCCCAAATTTTTAGATTTGGTATGTTAACAAGATCGTTTTTTGTCATCTTGATTTCTATGAATGTTTGAATTTTTTTAAAATATTCTATTCATTATGCAACTCAGGGCAATTTATATTGAAGTGGAGATAACATGACTTCTCCCCATTGAAATAAAAAGTTCATAATGTTTAGAATATTATTTGGAGTCGCCTGATATGGTTTTGCAAATTTCATAATCTCCGAAATCATTTTCAGTTGATTTTTCAATGCTCGTTGTGTAGCCTTTTGCATAAAAAGTTATTTTGAAAAATTTGGATTTGGTGGAATTAGGGTTGTATAGTTTGTATATATTTTAACTGGGGTTTATAGTCTCCTTTTATATTTTCTGTTATTTTTCTTAACAAGATATTTTTTATGTGGTTATTTTCTTTTTCCCCTAGCAGTTTATATATAAAAAAAAACCTAGGCGCACTGTGCAGTCGGGGTGCACAGTAGCCCAGCAGCCACAAAGCCCAGCAGCTGGAGCACAGCAGCCAGCGGCCCAGCGCACCGAGCACCCCAGGCCGAGCAAGCTCGTCTCCTTCCTGAGACAGGACTTTTCCTCACGTACGTACAAGTACAGGAGCTCCCTTGTTCCCGATCCAAACCGGTTGATCTGCTGCTTCCCCCTCTCGTCTATGACCATATATAAGACCCCCAACCTCTCCTCGACCATTTTTGGCAAAACTTAGGATTTTCGTGCCCTGAAGACCCTGTGCGATCTCGCCGGAGTTCTCTGCCTGAAGCTCTTCGCCAGAGGAGCCCCACCGCTCATAGGACCCCGTCGCCCCTGCCTCCGATCGCCGTCACCACAGCACTGCCGCCCACGCCTGAGCCACCGCCGTCGTTCCCCTGTTGGTCACGGTGAGCCTGCAGCACCATTTGCCACAGTCAATCCCGACCAGATTTTAATCTCTTTTTAGATCGGTCAGATTCCCGATAAGATTTTGAAACGTGTTTAACTTTTGATCCGTAGCTCCAAATCAGGAAATTCTTTTCCCTGTGATCTCGTATTGATGAGTAGAATTTGATAGAACCAATAGTTTCCAGGTGATCAATATTTAAAATTTTAGTTGGATCAGATTTAGTTCAAACCTCCCGGAGCCCATATTTTGCAAACCGTTCATCTAATTTCACTATTTCTTTTTGCTTTGTGCTCCCACTATAATGTAGATAATAAATATCTACTCATACGTTTCTGTCAATTGAGTTTTAGTTGAATTCTTTGCTGTTGACTTTATTTTGATGTTATGTGAGTACAGTTTATTTGTCGATGCCTTCGTCGAATATATATAGGTTGTCCGGAGTGTGGAGTGGATCAGAATTAAGCGTTAGAGTACTTCAGCACCGTTCAAGGCAAGTTTGCACTTTTGATTTTGCTCATCCTATATGTATGTTCTGCATTGTTATGATATGTTATGTGTTTGGTGTGATTCTTATATTGCTTGTCGCCATATGTGTGTCCTGGATTGCATTGTTTAATTGTGTGCTTGGATATGCTATGGTAGACATGGACTCGTACCGAGTATTTTATGAAGTAGTGAGTGTTTATAGCTCTAGGCTCGGGGCTTTTGCTCGAGTGAATGCGTCTATGTCTGAGCGCTCTATTGTCCCTAGAGAATGCGCCATGACTGAGCGCACTTGAGTTGTCGGGACTTAAATCAGGTGAATGCGTTGATGGCTGAGCGCTTTGGAGTCCTCATTGAACGCGTCATCGACTAAGCACACTTGATACATCTTGAAGATCTTTGTCATCTCAGCGTAGGTTTGTGAGTTGTCTGTTGCGGGTTTAAATTGGTTGTGGCGTGTGAGACCTTGATCAGTTTATGGAGGTAGGTGAAGTTAGCTTTATGCCGAACCAACTTGACTGTTTTGTTTGTCATACATTGCTTATATGTGTAGGTTTGCATTATCATTATGTGTGAATTGCCAATACATTCAATGTATTGACCCTTGTGGCTGCAACTTATCATGTTGCAGGATATTCAGATGATCAGTGAGATACAGTAGGGTCGCGAGTCTTCACTCAACCTTTTCGCTGGTGGGCTATGATGGGACTCATCGTTATTATTTCTGCTACCTTTCCGCTGCCATTATTTATTAGAGCTAGCTAAGTGCTATGTAGATTGTTATACTTTGTAAATTCTGGATCATACGTTGTAATAAATGATGCACTTGCTATTCTAGTATTCATCTATACTGTGTGTGCTAGCGAGTCGATCCAGGGACTAGCACAGTTAAGCACAGAGGCTCAAATCCTTCGAGGTTTGGTCGTTAGAGTGATACGGTCTCTAGGCACTAGTGGGAGTAGTTGCTACAAGTTGAGTTAATCCTTATTCACTTTTCTTTCGAAGCCTTTAAAAATTTCAGAATTTTTCAGAGCTAGAAAAGGGAAAAGATGAGGAGGTTCTTGAGAGGCTGTTCAAGCCGTAACCCCAAGGAGGATGAGAAGAATCACCCCAAGTATGTAGTCCCTCGAGTCACAGAAGTTCGAGCGTGCGAGTGGCCAAGTGATGAATTTTTGCGCGCCGCCGGACTTTATGAAGACTTTTATTATTGGTGGAGAACGCAGGTCTTACTGCGTTCGTTGAAGATGAGTGCCCACAATATCTCCTCCTCACCAATATTTTCGTTCAAAGCTTCAAGTTTTATCCAAGGAAGAATCCTCCCATGGTTGAGTTCATGATATACAATGTTCCCCAGTGCATGACGCTGCAGGACTTTTGCAATGTATGCAAATTACCTTATGTTGGGGATATCCGTGACCCTCGTCCACGGGACTTGGAGAATTTCATTGGTTCTATTGCTGTTGGAGAGGAGAGAGGAGTGTCTCGCGCTAGAATTGCTAGTATACATTTTCCTGTGCTTCGGTACTTCTCACTATTTGTGGGAAAATGTTTGATTGGCCGTAGGGAGGCTGGATCACTTAGTTCTCCAGACCTTGCGGTTTTGCGTGAAGGCCTTTATAACGATAAGACTTATAGCTTGGGCGCTATAGTAGCTCAATGGTTGAACCTGAACCGTTCTAAAGGAGTCGTCTATGGAGGTATCTATGCTACCCGTCTTGCCAAACACTTTGAGATACCCATTAGACTGGGAGAGGAAGGAGAGATGCTTCTCCCTGAGAGATATCTGGATTATGACAGCATGGTTCGCCATGATTTTCTGGATAGAGATGCTAGTAGATGGATGATTTATAACCTGGTGTTTAGTCAGGGTACTCGAGAGACTATTACTTTGCTTGCTCCTTCTTTGTTCGATCTTCATGCAAGCAGGTACACTATTATGCCCGCGGACATCTACGTATATTGGGGCTTGGCCCAACCACAAGCGCCCGTGGCCGAGCTGCTAGTCGAGTACGAGACGCTAATTTATCAGTGGGAGCCAGAGGATCACACACAACAGTGGCATCCGAAGTATGCTTCGTAGTATCCTGGAGCTGGTTATTTCCCACCATGGGAGTGGACCAAGCTAGGCCAAAAGCCTAAGCTTGGGGGAGTACGTGTTCTCACCGACTTCACATTCATGCTTACGCTTTCACTTTGTTAGCCGGTGTTTACACTTTGCCGCTGTATTATCCATGCTAGTTTCTCTTCATTTTCTTGTTTTCTTGTTTTGTGACCTTTTGAAAAAACCCAAAAAGATTTTTCTTTCTTCTTTTGCTTGTTGGGAGTTTTACCGTGTAAATAGTTTTATTTTTCTTTGTGTCAAGGTAGAAATATTGGTTACAATGCTTAGTGGTTCTTGCATGCTTACCTGTTTAGCTTTCAAAGAGCCATATTATTTTGTCTTCTCCTTTGTGTTTGCTTGTAGATTCAGCTTAGTCCAATGCACGAGCACGCTTATTATTGTTCACATCGTTCGATCGTGCAAGTGAAAGGACTCAGTGATGATATATGATGAAGTTACTGAGACTGAAAAGCTGGTATGAACTCTATCTATTTTGTTTTTGTAAATATGACTAGCTTCTCGACCCAGATTCAGCTTTGTTGTGAGAGAACCATGTTTGCAATGACAACTCAGAGATCATAGTTTCTGATGCCATGCTTATTTAGCTGAGAGCTTATAATGGTTTGTCTTGAATGCCAACATAGATTTTGAGATGACTATGATGTAGTATGATAGGATGGTATTCTCCTTTGAATGTTTCAAGTGGCTTGACTTGGCGCATGTTCATTCATGTAGTTGAAAAAAAATCAACATAACCTCTATGATGTTCGTATTCATGGTGATTTATATCCTGTTCATGCTTGCATTCAATGTTAGTCAAACTCATTGCATCTTGATGACTGTTGTCGCTCTCTAGTTGGTCGCTTCCCAGTCTTTTGCTAGCCTTCACTTGTTCTAAGCGGGAATACTGCTTGTGCATCCACTTGCATAAACCCAAAAGTTTTTCCATGAGAGTCCACCATACCTACCTATTTTGCGGTATCTACCTGCCGTTCCAAGTAAATTTGCATGTGCCATTCTCTAAACCTTCAAGAAAAATTCTGTTTTGCATGCCCGAACCGCTCATGTGGTGATAGGGGGCTATTGGTATCTTCCATGCTAGGAGTGTTATCCTTGACATGTGTTTATTCACAGTCATTCACGAGAAAGGGGCCGGTATTTGGGATGCCCAGTTCCACGCTTAAATTGAAAACATAACTGTAAAACAAGACTCCCCCCGGATTGATGTAGTATGGACGGTACCCAAGGATTCGGCTAGCCGTGGAGTGTGATTGATTGGTGGTGGGGGAGTTAAAACTTTACTTTTCTGTTTGGGAACCGCCTATAGCATGAGTAGCATGGAAGATATTGAGAACTCTTGGTCATTGCGTTGACAATGAAAGCATGCCACCCAAAATTATTATCTCTGTTTTCAAAAGCTTGAGCTCTAGCACCTCTGCAAATCAATGCTTCCCTCTGCGAAGGGCCTGTCTATTTATTTTCCTATCGAGTCATCCTCCTCTTATATAAGCACCAATTAGAGAGCACCTCTGTCATTTTTATGCTTTGCTTTTGATTGATATTGAGTATGACTATGACTGGATCTTCGTCGCTATGAAATACAATGTTTAGTGAGCCCTTGATCTTTGAAAGTGCTCTGCATTTATGTTTTGCGGTCTCAGAAAGAGCTAGCGAGATACCACCTATTCATATTGCTTCATGCTTGTTTTGATTGAAGTGTTGGTATTTGAAACTCATTATTATTTGCTCGTTAGCTCATTATGCCATTGATATTAGTTTACTGTGAGACCTTTGTGTCATTTGCTTATGTGGTTAACTTGTGATCTTGCATAAATTCTGGTTATGAGTTAGACATAGTTGCAACAACAAGATCAAACAGAGTTTGTCAAAGTTTTTCTTTCTCTCTTAGTTTGTCAACTCAGTTGCTTGAGGACAAGCATGGTTTTAAGCTTGGGGGAGTTGATACGTATCCATCGTATCTACTTTTCCAAACTCTTTTGCCCTTGTTTTGGACTCTAATTTGCATGATATGAATGGAACTATCCTCGACTGACGCTGTTTTCAGCAGAATTGCCTTGGTGTTATTTTTGTGCAGAAATCAAAGTTCTCCAAACGTCCTGAAAATTTATGGGGAGCAGTTTTGGAAAATATCAAAAATGTCTGCGCCAAGTTCCACCTCAGGGGGTGGGCCAGTGGGCCACAAGCCCCTGCTCCGCGACCAACCCCTGGTGGCGGTGGGCAGGCTTGTGGGGCCCATAGGCACCTGCCGCCCCCAACTCCAGCTTTATAAGTTGCCTTTCGTCCCAGAATAAATAAATAGAGAAGTTTTCGTCGCGTTTTCGATACGGAGGCGCCGCCACCACCTGTTCTTCATCTGGAGGGCAGATCTGGAGTCCGTCTTGGGCTCCGAAGAGGGGAAATCATCGCCATCGTCATCATCAACCTTCTTCCCTCTCCAATTCCATGAAGCTCTTCGTCGTTCGCGAGTAATCTATTCGTAGGCTCGCTGGGCGGTGATGAGTAGGATGAGATCTATCATGTAATTATTATGTCGTCACCAATATATGTGTGTTTAGATCCGATCTTGCAAGTTGTAGTTACCTACTATGTGTTATGATCCGGCAACCCCGGAGTGACAATAACTGGAACCACTCCCGGTGATGACCATAGTTTGAGGAGTTCATGTGTTCACCAAGTGCTAATGCGTTGGTCCGGTCTTTATTAAAAGGAGAACCTTAATATCCTGTAGTTCCCTTTTGGACCCCGCTGCCACGGGAGGGATGGCCAATAGATGTCATGCAAGTTCTTTTCCCTAAGCACGTATGACGACAAACGGAATGCATGCCTACATCACATTGACGAACGGGAGCTAGCCACATATCTATCCGTCTTATAGCTGTTGCATGATGAATGTCATCCAAGCAAATCACCGACCCATTGCCTAGGAGTTTGTCCTACTATTACTTGTCTTGCTCTGCTGCTGCTACTACTGTTGCTACTGTTGTTACTTGTCTTCCTCTCCTCCTGCTGCTACTGTTGCTACTGATGTTACTTCTTTTGCTCCGCTGCTACTACTGTTGCTATTACTGTCGCTTGCTACTGTTGCTACTTGCTACTGCTGTCACTACTGCCGTTCCTTGCCACTGCTATTGCTCGTTACACTGCTACTACTAGCTACACTATTGGTTTGCTAGCCGCTGACGGGAACTGACAACTTTCATCAACACGGCAACGGAGGTGCTATTGATACAATCGTTAGGAATATTCTGCCGTCAACAGATCGCTTCTGACACCGTTGTTATCATACTACTTTGCTGTTACTACTGTGCTTGCAGATACTAATCTTTCAGGTGTGGTTGAATCTGACAAATCCAACTGCTAATACTTGAGAGTATACTCTCACCTCCTCACTGGCTTATCAATAAATTGGGTCGAATACTCTACCCTCGAAAACTGCTGCGAACCCACGCGCTGGTGGGATGTCAACAACATTCTTCTAGTTTCATTACTGGGGAGTGCTATTAGCATTCTTCTGGTGCCATTGCAGGAGAAGGTTTGTTGTCATAAGCATTCGTTTAGCTAATGCCAGAGATTGTAGATCAGAGATCCTCACCACAATTCTAAATTTGCATCGAAAGTACTTCAGGGTTTTACGCTTGGTTAGGGAAAGGACTCGCACCCCTACAACAACTACCAAAACAAAGTTGTTGATATTGTAGATGTGCGGTTTGATGAAACTAACGGCACGCAAAGAGAGCACCTACCTACTATGTTAGATGAAATGTCTCGTGAGTAATCCATTTGGTTCAAGGCTAGTGAATATATCATACCCACTGAAGAATCCCCACCTGTTGTTGAAGTCAACCCGAAAAATAAAGAAATTCATGTTGGTGCACCTGAGGAAACTGATGCTGATGAAAATCCTCAACCCCAACAAAGTCGTCAACCTGCTCATCCAAGGGTGGCAGATGAAGTACAGTTTGACAAATCCTCGATGACATCAATGCACTAGGTCCCCTCACTTGCTCAAAAGCTTCACATTTAACTAACTTTTGTGGGCACTTTTATTTTGTGTCTATCAAAAAACCCTCAAAGATTGATGAAGCATTTATGGAGCGTGAGTGGATTCAAACAATGCAAGAGGAATTGCTTCAATTCAAGCTGAAAAATGTGTGGGAACTTAGCAAGCGGCCTGATCCTCACAAGCACAATATCATAGGTACTAACTGGATCTACTAAAATAAGTAAGAAAAAAATGATCAAGTGGTGAGGAATAAGGCTTGCCTTGTAACACAGGGCTACACACAGGTTGAGGGAATTGATTTTGCCGAAATTTCTGCACTCGTTGCTAGACTTGAAGCTATTAGAATACTGCTTGCTTATGCTAACCATCACAATATCACCTTATATCAAATGGATGTGAAAAGTGCATTCCTCAATGGTAAGCTTGAGGAAGAAGTATATGTTGCTCAGCCCCCAGGTTTTGAAGACCCAAAGCATCCTAACAAAGTCTCCACACTCAACAAGGCTCTCTATGGTCTCAAGCAGGCCCCTCGGGCATGGTATGACACTATGAAGGAATTCCTCATGAAGAAAGGCTTCAAACCTGGTTCACTCGACCCAACTTTTTTCACAAAATCCTATGGCCATGAACTATTCATGTGTCAAAAATATTTAGATTATATTATTATTGGTTGTACTCAGTAATGTTACACTAACGATTTGGCTACATGATGAGTGATGAATATAAAATGTCCATGATGGGGGAGTTGGAATTCTTCCTAGGTCTTCAAATTCGTCAACAACGTAACGACATATTCATCTCTCAAGAGAAATACCTCAAGGATGTCCTAAAGAAATTTGGCATGCAAGATGGCAAATGTGTCAAAATTCCAATGCCCACTAATGACCACCTGTGCAGTGCCGAAAATGGTAAAGATTTCAATCAGAAGGTATATTGCTCCATGATTGGCTCCTTATTACACATATGTGCATCTAGGCCAGATATAATGCTTAGTGTTTTCATGTGTGCTCGTTTCCAAGCAACACTGAAGGAATCACACCATAAGACCGTGAAGCATATTCTTTGATATCTAGCTCACATACCAACACTTGGATTATGGTACCCCAAGGGCTCAAATCTTCACCTTGTTCCATATTCTAACTCTGACTATGCTGGTAAGCATGTGGATCACGAGTCAACATGAGGAACATGCCATTTCCTTAGAAGATCCTTAGTCTACTCGTCCTCGAGGAAACAGAACTGCGTGTCACTTTCTACTCCTAAAGCTAAGTATATTGTCATTGGTTCATGCTGTGCTCAACTACCATCGGTGAAGCAAACCCTCAAGGACTACGACTTCAAAGTGAAGAACGTGCCACTCTACTACGACAATGAGAGTGCAACTAAGATTGCTCACAACCTAGTTCAACACTCAAGGACCAATGACATCGAGATTTGTCATTATTTTCTTTGTGATCATGTACCCAAGGGAGACATCTTCATCGGCCACCTGAAGAATGAAGAACAACTGTGTGATATCTTCACTAAGCCCTTGGATGAAAAGAGATTTTGCAAGTTTGGCGTGCGCTAAATATCTTAGAACCTTTGAATCTTTGGTGAAAGGACACACATCCTAACACTCATGCAAAATTGATGACTTAGATGTGCAACACACAAAGTAACGTTTTCTTCAGTCAATGATGACTAACCCTCTAAATGTGAAAAAACTAATGAAGAATTTGATTCTGAAAACCCTATTGTACGCGACGTCTGAAATCATCATTCTTATACGGTGGGTCATGCCACCAACCAAAGTTCAAATTCTTTAAAATTGAGATGTTTTGCAAATTCTTTAAAATTTTCAAATTCCTCAAGTTTGCAAATTCCTCAGTATGTTCAAATTCTTCCAACTTTTTCAACATGTGTTCTTCATTGACTATATACACATATACATATAATTGAGCTTTCAAAGTCCTCAACAACATTCACTTATTGCTACTTCTTGAAATTGATTTTCTGCTAAGTGAATGTGATCCGACCCATTGCCTCTCTATGCTAAGCTCAACCCAGTCTATTCACAAATTCTTCATGTGCGTTCTACTTGAGACATGTTCAAAGTCTTCACTTGGTCCTTGTCAGTTGAAGAATTTGTGAACGAAGCTTTAAAATATCTTCACAATTTTTCAGCGTTGCCGCTCAAAATCGATCGCACTTCTCACGACTCGATAACCCAAGATTCCCCACAATAACCACCTCTGTATATGTGGGTGATATATGTCACATGGATAGGAAGGGTTAGGGGTAAATAGGTCCAAAATCTTTGAGCCAAACGGTTTTTACCTCCGCTATAAATACCCCTTCACCCCCTTCGCTGTCTCAGTTACTCTGGTCGATCTTACTTCTCCTCCTGCTCGAGCTCAGACCTAGCACTGCCACTCCTCTTCATCATCAGCGGAGTGGAAGATCTTAGCTGCCTCAACATCTTCCTCGTCGTTCTCACGCCGGTCGCGGAGATCTTCACTCCGCCGCTGTTGTAGCTATCTTCTACCGCCGAGTTAGGGCGTAGGAGATCTGAATTGACGGACTCCTTCTCCTTGACTCCGTGTTCATTGTGTTCTTTGACAAGGGTAAATAAAATCTGATTTTACTGCCCTACTTGATCTTTATGATTTCACAATTTCTTGAAAACGTGTTTATTTCTCCACAATCAATCCATTAGGAACCTGAATCAACTTCACATCTCTTGAACTGTTTCACTAAGTCATCAATTTCTTCAAAGATTCCTCGCTTGTGTAAATTTTTTAATCTGCACAACACTGGAACCTAAAGCAAGAACACTGAGCGAAATTATTCAAGACACCTATGGTAAAATTCCTCAACTTGGTATACTTTTGAAAAGTTTTGAGAACGCATATGACCTCTTCAAATTCTCCGCACCTATATTCTGTTCACGAGTACAAGATGTTCGCCGATGAATCTCTAGGTTCTCATCAACTTAACTCATTTGCAGCGTTCCTTGAAGAAAACTTGCACACTTCCTCAGAATCATCAAAAGTACAAATTCCTCTAGTGAAGAAAATGGCCGAGGAGAAAATACCTTGGAAAGGAGGAAAGAAAGCACAAACCAACACTGCTTTTGATATCACTGAGGACATATATGATGAATACTGTACTCTCGATGAGGAAATTTATGGCAAGGAGACCAAGGAGAAGCGGAAAACGTGCATCCATAAAATTGAGAGGAGATGGGCAAAGGAATGGACAGAGTAAAGATATGTTACTCCTAAGTACATGAGTAAATTCGTAGTAAATCCTCCATGCCCAAGACCATCACTTGCTGAAGGCCAAGTTGCTGATCCCACCAGCATCTTAAGTGGCGAAGAATTTCCCAAGGAGTGGGCTTAGTCTCAAGCCAAGCTTGTGAAGATTTCTGCATTGGCAGTGAGGAAATTCAATCTTGAGACTGCTGCTGCCACCTCATCTGCCGCTGAAGCATCTCCCACTGCAACAGCTCAAAGCGAGCCGTGGTGAAGAAATCTCTTGTGAAGACAGAGTCTTCAAGTTCAAATCCCTCACAACAAATTCCTCAACCACCTCCAACTATGCCGGGGACTTCCTCAGCAACTGCCACAAAGTCCTGAACGCTAGTGCACCTTCCAACATGTCAGCAGACCGTGGGGTTCACAATTCCCTCAGGGACATCTGCATCTCGCTCCGCCATCACTTCTTTAAGTGCCACAGCCATGAAGAAGAAAATGACCGCTGGAAAAGGCAAAACACCATGTCCTCAATGTTCCCTCAGGATCTGAGGATGATGAAGCTGATGATGAAAAACTCACTGAAATCAAAAGAAGCAAACATGAAAGAGTGGTTTAGGCCAAGGGCACAAACATTCCTCTCATGTTGAACCTAAGAGATGTGCTGGATTTTATTGATGTCTCGTATCAAGATCCTCAAAGACCAATTGGCGATCTAAAAATTCCACCTGGTCCAAGCCATGTGCTGATGGCGTTCATCGCCAAAGAAAAATGGAAGTTTGAGAAGGCCAAAATCGCTAAAAAGGAGCACACAAAGAAGGAGCAATTTCTGAAGAATAACGTGCTCTATTTGACTCCTAAACAACTCATTTCTGCAGAGACGGGGATCAAAAACCTAAGTGAAGAATACAGTCGATACCATGCAGACTAGAAAGGCGCCAAGGTCAGGTTTGTGAATCTAGCGACCAAGGCCATCACTGACCACAACACTAGGGTTGCAGCTCCATCGCAACCATCAACTGCTTCGGCTAGCACTTCTGCTCAGCGTGAAGAAACTACTCGGCCTGCTAAAGAAATTGGAAGGACTGCTGAAGAAGATGCAGTTCCTGAAGAAACTGCCAGGGCAACCTCCACTATTGCTCCTCAGGAAATTGTTAGGACAGATGAAGAAATTGTTGCGCTTGAACAAAATGCTCTTGTCCGGGTGACTGCATCACTCATGCCTGAAGAATCTCCATCAATTTCACTCTCTGCTCCAACCGCAAAATCTCAAGGGTGAACAAATTGAGACTTCCCTCTGCATTAGAAGCAAAGAAAACAATAGTTGCCAAAAAAGAAACCGTGCGAAAACGAAAGGCATCAACCATCGTAGAATCCTCAGAAGTCAAACACTTGAGGATTTTTTCCAAGTTCCTCTAATGAGCCCATTAATGCAATTCCCACCACTTAGGTACCCTCTTACGAAATGGTACCGTTTGGTGAAGAATATGTCATCCATAAAATGGATGAAGAAAATCGATCCGCTGCTACCTTAGAGCCGATCGATGAAGAAACTGAGGTGGATATGAACACTTCAACCCCTCAGGCATCATCACCCCTGCCTCAGTTATCTGCTCAAGAGGCTGGTGTTGAAGAAATTGAAGAAGAGGTGGACATTGGCTACACCACCCTAGTGATAAGTGATGAATATTAGGAAACTGTAAACCAAAATTTGCCACTTGCCACTCCACTCCAACAAATTCCTCAGTCCCCTGCTCGAACTACAGAAATTAATACAAGGTCTGATGGTGGTCCTTCTCCAATGTAGTCTATTCCATAGGAAATACCAGTTGCATCAGCTAAAGAACCTATTGATCAAGCTACTCGGACAACGCAAAACATGGTTGAAGATATTGCTGCACATGTTCCTCAGTCCACTGCAAATGCGAATGTAGCTGATGAATCTACTCCGCAAATTCCTCGTCTGAAGAACAAGTGGCTGAAGAAACAATAACTCAAATTCCTCTACCAACAACCGAGGAACTTGAGGTTGATATCATCAACACTTTGCCTGCTGTTGATGAGCCTATAGTTCAAAATCCACAAATAGAAGTAGTTGTGGCACGAGCTCCTCAAACAACTATCATGCCAAGAGGACTTGATGGGAGATACAATACAAATCTTCAGCCCAAGCCACTTCAGCCATACAAATGCACAAAGTGAGCCAAATTCCTCAAGGAGAACTTGTGTGACGAGCATCATTTCTTAACGGGTGAAAATCCCTATGATTCTCTAAGGATAAGACGCAAGAGGTTATGGACATCAACTCACATCAACTTCTATGGTGTTGTGCTCTTTGATAAGAACAAAATCTTCCAGCACCATCAAATTCGTCATGTATATATGGAGCTCATTCCATACTTCTCCCCAGTACTCAATGTTCTTCATGAAGTTGGACTCTTTCCATTCTGCATTGATATTTGTGGCTGGAATGAAGAAATAATTCTTCAATCCTATGCAACACTACACATTTGTGGTGAAGCACTGATACGTCTCCATCGTATCTAATTTTCCAAACTCTTTTGCCCTTGTTTTGGACTCTAATTTGCGTGATTTGAATTGAACTAACCTCGACTGACGCTGTTTTCAGCAGAATTGCCTTGGTGTTATTTTTGTGCAGAAATCAAAGTTCTCCAAATGTCCTGAAAATTTAAGGGGAGCATTTTTGGAAAATATGAAAAATATCTACGCCAAGTTCCACCTGAGGGGGTAGGCCAGTGGGCCACAAGCCCTGGCTCCGCCAGCACCCCCTGGTGGCAGTGGGTAGGCTTGTGTGGCCCACACGGCTCTGCCGCCCCCAACCTCAGGTCTATAAGTTCGCTTTCGTCCCAGAAAAAATAAAAAGCGAAATTTTCGTCGTGTTGGCGATACGGAGCCGCCGCCACCACCTGTTCTTCATCTGGAGGGAAGATCTGGAATCCGTCTTGGGCTCCGGAGAGGGGAATTCGTCGCCATCGTCATCATCAACCTTCTTCCCTCTCCAATTCCATGAAGCTCTTCATCGTTCGTGAGTAATCTAATCGTAGGCTCATTGGGCGGTGATGAGTAGGATGAGATCTATCATGTAATCGAGTTAGTTTTGGTGGGGATTGATCCCTAGTATCCACTATGTTGTGAGATTGATGTTGCTACTACTTTGCCATGCTTAATGCTTGTCACTAGGGGCCGAGTGCCATGATTTCAGATCTGAAATTATTATGTTGTCACCAATATATGTGTGTTTTAGATCCGATCTTGCAAGTTGTAGTTACCTACTATGTGTTATGATTTGGCAACCCTGGAGTGACAATAATCGGAACCACTCCTGGTGATGACCATAGTTTGAGGAGTTCATGTGTTCAACAAGTGCTAATGCGTTGGTCCCGTTCTTTATTAAAAGGAGAACCTTAATATCCCGTAGTTTCCTTTTGGACCCTGCTGCCACGGGAGGGATGGACAATAGATGTCATGCAAGTTCTTTTCCCTAAGCACGTATGACGACACACGGAATGCATGCCTACATCACATTGACAAACGGGAGCTAGCCACATATCTCTTCGTGTTATAACTGTTGCTTGATGAATATCATCCAAACAAATCACCAACCCATTGCCTACGAGTTTGTCCTACTGCTGGTGTTACTTGTCTTGCTTTGCTGCTGTTACTACTGTTGCTACTGCTGTTACTTGTCTTGCTCTGCTGCTATTGTTGCTACTACTGTCGCTTGCTACTGTTGCTACTTGCTACTGCTGTCACTACTGCTGTTCCTTGCCACTACTATTGCTTGTTACACTACTGCTACCTGCTACAATTTTGGTTCGCTGGTCGTTGACGGGAACTAACAATTCCCGTCAACGAGGCAACTTGGTGCCATTGATACAATCGTTAGGAATAGTCTGCCGTCAAAAGATCATTTCTGACATCGTTGTTATCATACAACTTTGTTGTTAGTACTTTGCTTGCAGATACTAATCTTTCAGGTGTGGTTTAATCTGACGAATTCAACCTCTAATACTCGAGAGTATTCTCTAACCTCCTGTTTGGCGATCAACAAATTTGGGTCGAATACTCTACCCTCGAAAACAGCTACGATCCCACGCGCTGGTGGGCCGTCAACAACATTCTTCCAATTTCGATTGCGAGAGAGTGCTAGCAGCATTCTTCTGGTGTCGTTGCCAAGGGGAGAACAGTTGACATCAAGAATTTTTCTGGCGCCGTTGCCGGGGATTGCAATCAGCATTTTTCTAGCGCCGTTGCCGGGGAGGTATTGCTATATTCTCTGAGTCACTTGGGATTTATATCTGCTGATCACTATGAAGAATCTGAAGGATCCAAAAACCAAAGTGTTGCCCTCAACTACGAGGGGAGGTAAGGAATTGCCATCTAGCTCTGCACTTGATTCACCTTCAGTTATGAGTAAGTTTGCGACATCACCTCCTGCTAGAAATCTTGATATGTCACCTGTGCTTGATGATGCTTATGATGCTACTGCTAGAAATGCTATGCCTGATACTATGCCTGATGATACTATGCTTGATACTACACCTGATGCTATGCTTGATACTGCTAGATATGCTATGCTTGATACTGCTTTGCCTGATGATGCTAAAGATGCTATTTTGCCTGATGATGCTATGCTTGATCCTGCTAGAGATACTACTTTGCCTGATGTTCCATTAGGGGTATTCCTTGATGCTCATATTGCTAGAGTTACTGCCCATGCTCGTGATGCTTCTGAAACTGCCGATACTATTGAGATAGAACCTGCTTTTGCTCCTGCTAGATCTAGCTCTCCTAGATATGAATTGCCTGATATACCTGAGGGTTACGTTATGGAATGAGAGATAGCTGAGGATTTTCTTTGCGTGTAAGGATGCCTATGACGCTGAGAAATTACTTCTGAAGTGGAAGGAAAAAATCTCTGAAAGCTAAGATGAAATATGACCCTAAGTTTGCCACTTCACCTATCTTTATCACCAATAAGGATTGTCGTGGGTATAAACCTGACAGTAGATGTGTAGGGTACAAAAAGGATGGGCAGAGCCTTAGCTATGGCGAGGTTGTATGAGTTCAGGCCCCTCTGCGGTGGAGGTAATAGCCCTACGTCTCAGTGCTCAGGGAGCTTGTTGTCGAGTGGAAATATAGAATACAATGAGTTGCTAACCCCTCTACCAGTGGGGGAGGGTGGCTTATATAGAGTGCGCTCCCCTCCACAACGGTTCCGGTACAGGGGTGGAGTTGTGGGGATTGAATGTGTACGTTACAGGTAACGTACGCCCTAAATGCTAATAAATGCGCCTGGAAACGTACGACCGTTTCCTCCAGGGGGTTACGATGTACCGAGTGGTATCCAGTCGGTTAGCTTGATATCCTCCGAATGTTAATCTCCGACTGGATGGTTGAGGACCTGTTACCGACTGGATGATGGGGACTCCTTAATTCAGTCGGAACTGACTAAGGGCCTTGTCCTTTGTGAGGGGTAGTCCTTGGGTAGGACCTACATGACAGGCCTATGACCCTACCCTAGGACTATAACCCCATCATTAGTCCCCGAATGGATTGGGGTTGAAACGACGAAGCGATGCTTGAAGTTTGGATCCGACTGGAGCGGGTTTGGCTATGGCGTTGCTTACCTCAATCCATTTTATCTCTTCTAACCAACGATTCGAGTGGAAGTACTCGCGAAACAGACTGTCGGAAGCCGAGTGCTTCTGCGGCATCTTTTGACGCGACCGGTCAACTGACAGCGGCGGATTTTCCGGGATCTCAAATTTCGGGTTCCGCGCGCTCAGCGGGGATGACGCCATCGCGCTCGAGTAGCGCCTGACGCCTCGATTCTCGCGCCTTCAACCTCTCCACTAATATCGCCGCGGTGGGTCGGGGGATAAGGTTTCGGACCCACCCGCCAGCGACCCAGTCGGAGCCCTACTTAAATCTCGGCGGCGAGGGTTCTTCGTTATGCTCATCTCTTGCCTTGGCCTGCTCCGTCTCTCTCGCCACCTCCAGCGCCTCTACACTCTTCCCTCTCCCTTCCTCCCGCGAGCTCGCAGTTTCCGCCATGACCAAGGGTCAGACGAGCAAGATGGAAGCGAGGAAGAAGAAGGGGAAGGCAGCGGCTCCTGCTCAGCGGCGGCAGCGGCTGCTGCCGGCGGGGTGGATTCAAGGCGACTTCCTCCCCTCCACGGTGACGGAGGGGGATCTGCTGTAGCTGGTCGAGCACGGGATGATCGTGCACAAGACTTGGAGGCTGCCGGCGGAGAACGAGGTCGAGCCGGCGGCCCGGGAGGGGGAGCGCGTCTTGCTTCTCAGCCACGTCTATCGAGGTTTCTCCTTGCCCCCGCATCCTTTCTTCAAGGGCATCATGAATCACTTCGGGGCACAACTTTACCACTTTCCCCCGAATGCCATTGCCCATCTCTCTGCCTTTATAGTTCTGTGCGAGTGTTTCATTGGCTGTCCTCCCCATTGGGGGCTGTTCAAGCACATATTTTCTGCTAGATCCCAGACCATCAAACGACTTAGCCAGTCGGATGATAAAACACATCTTCTCCAGCTCTGCGGGGGTCTAGGTTTCCAGAAAAAGAGTCGGAGCAGTTATCCTGCCCTCCAGCTAAGTGAGTCGGTCAGGAACTGGCAGTCGACGTGGTTCTACTGCCAGGATATCGCCTGTCCGAATGCTTCGACAAGGCTGCCTCCCTTTAGCTTAGATCGGCCCGCCCCACCTAAGCAACTCGCGCTCACGAGGGCGGAGAAGAACGACATCAAGCCTCTGGTCAGGGCGCTCGTAGATGTCGTCAGGAGGGGGGGTCACTGGCATAGACTTGCTGGATGTCTTCCTCGGTCGGCGTATCCAATCCCTGCAGGCTCGCGACCACGCCATGTGGCATTATACGGGGCCCGCGGATTCCACTCGGACCAACGTTGTGGGCGTGACTGAGGAGAGGGTGACCTCGTGGGTGCTCCAGATCACAGGCCCCTGCAAGAATCCCAAAGGATCTCGACGAGTGAAGCCCTTCTGCGCGGATAATCCTCCTCCAAATCAGGTGAGTGGCACTTGTCGAGTGCTCCTAACTGTCTTAATCTTATCGTTTGCTTGAATCTCTGTGTGACGTCTGATGTCGCCGACTGAATTTTATGCAGGAGTGGATCAACTGGTTTTCTCCCGTCTCGAACGGGAACCCAGCCGAGGAGGAGGAAGGCAGCCAGGAGGGCAGCGTGGACAGCCCTGAATATGTCTCCGACAGCGGGGAGTCGGAGGAAGAGACTAGCGAGGAAGAGGAGGAAGACGAAGAGTAGGACTCGCCGCCTCCGCAAACAGAGTATCGGACCAAGCGCCGACACGAGCCTGCTGTTCCCTCGGCCCCTCCAGCATCTTCGGGTGCTCCGCCCACTTCCCCGGTGGTCCCGAGTGCTCGGAGCACCAAAAGGGCCAAGGATGCTGCCGCTGAGCCTGCGGGTCAGTCTTCCAAGGCGGCCAAACCGAGTGGGTCCAAACCTCGGAAGGCTCTGCCGCGGATGAGGGTTGCTGTCCCCGTCATCTCCACGTGAGTGTATCGATCTTCTAATTTCTTCTGATATCCAAGTGAATTCTTGTTCATTGGTCGAATGGATTTCACTCGACAGAGTCGCTACTTCTGCCACCTCTCCGGCGCGCCAAGAAGATGACCCCATGGACACGGACAACGTCGTCTCGTCCCAGCGAGGTGCGTTGTAGTGACTTCGAGTGTTGTATTCTATCATAGGTTCTGCCTCTTTCTTCTTCTGAGATCTTGCGTCATTCGGTCTATCACGGGCGATTTGCGTGGACGAGGGCGATCAGGGGAGAGCTGAACAGACTGCGGAGCCCGTTCTTGAGGCTGCTCCGCCTGTTGTTGCTCTCGCCGCCGACGTGCCGCCGACTGAGGCGCTGCCGCCGACTGAACCGGCGCTGGTGGTTGAGGCGCCGACTGGAGCGGACCTCGGGATGCCTCAGGAACTTCCGACGATGCCAGGCTCGTCGAATGTCGAGTTCAACATCCAGCGTCTCCCGGAGGAGCAGGTGGGAGCGGCCAAGGGAACCATGGTGCAGGCGGAGCTGATGGCTGGGGAAGCCAAGAGGGCCTACGACTCCGTCGCGTCCTTGTACCAGCGGAGCTTGGAGCTCCGGGATGATATCCGAGTAAGTGGGCTAGTAAGTATTTACTTTTCTCTTGTAACCCACTGGGTGTTTTTGGATAGCAGCTGTTGTTTGCAATGGGTTCACTCTGAGTGAACCCAGTGGGTGTAGTCCCCGAGACTTCTGTCGAGTGCTTGCACTGGCAGTTGTCTTTATACATATTGTCTTTGCTTTGGTCAGGTCTGTAAATAACATGACCAAGTGCGCGTAG